>NC_044037.1:9590955-10258646 GCF_901765095.1 Microcaecilia unicolor | reverse complement strand
TCCCTTCCTCATTTTCAGGATATGCACAATGGACTAGATTCAGTAAATGGGCACCAGAAAGAACAAAATGGTGCTCAGTGTTTTTCTATACATGGTGCTCTGGGGTGAGGACTCTCTACAGAATACCATTGGTCACTGAATTCCACACCCAACTCTGGGCACAAGGACACCAACTGCAATCTGGTGTAAATCCTGGCACGCATCCACAGTATTCTATAAAACTGTGTGCAATTTTTCCGAAAGCTCATGACCCACCCATGCTCCTTCCACAGCCACGCCCCTTTGCAGTTATGCGCAGACACTTAAGTGCTCTCTTTTTGCTATTTCAGCCTCATTTGACAGAATGCGATTCTACACCAAAAGTTGGATGCCTAATTAGAATGTAACTTTAGAAACCATTTATCGAATTCCACAGACAGATCTGCATATAGTGGATTCATTGCATGCAAATCTAATGTATGCATATATTTACTGTGGATATCCCGAAACCCAGGCTGATTGGGTGGGTCCTGAGGATTGGGTTGAAAATTTGTGGGTTGCAGTAATGGGCTGAGAACTAGTGGAGTGGAGGAGTGGCCTAGTGGTTAGAGCAACGGTCTTGCAATCCAGAGGTGGCCGGTTCAAAGCCTGCTGCTGCTCCTTGTGATCTTGGGCAAGTCACTTAACCCTCCATTGGCTCAGGTACAAACTTAGGTCGTCAGCCCTCCTGGGACAGAGAAATATCCAGAGTACCTGGATTTAACTCACCTTGAGCTACTACTGAAAAAGGTGTGAGCAAAATCCAAATAAATAAAGATTCTAGAATTCTAAAGAGTAACAAGATTCTTTGGGGTGGAGGAGTGGCCTAGTGGTTAGAGCACTACTGAAAAAGGTGTGAGCAAAATCCAAATAAATAAAGTGAAGCAAAAGATCATATCCACGTTCTCCTGCTGACATCCCTATAACTCTGGGCCAGCATGTCAATTTACCTCTTGCTGCCTTCAGTAACCACTTAAGAACATAAGAACAGCCATACTGGGTCAAACCGAAGATCCATCTAACCCAATATCCTCCTTCCAACAGTGACCAATCCAGGTCACAAATACCTGGCAAAATCTCAAAGAACTGAATTCTAATAATGCTCCAAAGCTGCTGTCAGCATCGTTTGGAAAGGTGTGTTAAAACCCTTAAGGTGATTTATTTAGAGGGCACCACCTCTCTTTAGATTTATTTATTTATGGCAGAGGGCACCACCTCTCTTGACTCAGTTCACTGGTCTAAGCAGTAAACATAGCCTCTTCTTTAACTGCATATCAATGTTGTTCCAAAAAAAGTTAAAACTAAAGGGCCTGATTCAGTAAGGTTTTTCTCCCCATGGATATGAGAAAACTAAGTAAATCAGAACCAAAATGGACACTTGATTACAGAACACTATACTCTTCAGTCAGAAAGAAGAACAGAACAGCATGACTGGAGCTCTGCACACAAGTATCAAACTAGGAATAAGAACATTTTAAATACTGCTGTTACCTACATAATGACAGTAAGCTTGATGGTCATTTAGATACCCAAGGTTGCAGAGAAGAAAGTGAAAGTTTTCTAGGGCTTCCTAAGAAATCTCCCCCCCCCCCTTTTTATAAAAGTCAGGCTAGATTTACAGCAGGCTCCATCAATCAAAGACTGCACAGAAAAAGCCATTTCCTTTTGTTTCTGCCCAACACAGCCGTCTTCTCTCCATTAATGAAACCACAATAGTGGCCTAGTGGTTAGGGTGGTGGACTTTGGTCCTGGGGAACTGAGTTTGATTCCCACTTCAGGCACAGGCAGCTCCTTGTGACTCTGGCCAAGTCACTTAACCCTCCATTGCCCCATGTAAGCCGCATTGAGCCTGCCATGAGTGGGGAAAGCGCGGGGTACAAATGTAACAAAAATAAAATAGATACTATTGGAGATTCTACATGGAATGTTGCTACTATTGGAGATTCTACATGGAATGTTGCTATTCCACTAGCAACATTCCATGTAGAAGGCTGCGCAGGCTTCTCAGAAGCAGAAGCCTGCGCGGCCACATTGCTGATCTGCAAGGGCCGACTTCTACATGGAGAATCTCAAATAGTAGCAACAGTGGAGGAGTGGTCTAGTGGTTAGGGTGTTGGACTTTGGTCCTGAGGAACTGAGTTTGATTCCCACTTCAGGCACAGGCAGCTCCTTGTGACTCTGGACAAGTCACTTAACCCTCCATTGCCCCATGTAAGCCGCATTGAGCCTGCCGTGAGTGGGAAAGCGCGGGGTACAAATATAATAATATATATATTTTTAAACCTGACAGTTTCCTTTGTACTTCAAGCACAAGCTGAAACCAGGGCTAGGATCTGGCACCACAAGCCTTTAGTCACAACTACCTGAGGATTTTTTCCTCCATTATTCCTCTCTCTGAGGTAAAGGCAGACCAATGTTGGGAATTTTTTTTCTCCTGTTGTGAAAGAAGAGGTAGAGTCTCTGTTAAGGAAAGTGTCTCGATCGCATTGTTGTTTGGATGAGTGCCCTGCTTATTTGTACTCTTTTGTCCAGCTTGAACTGTTAAATCTGGATAACCTCACTTGAAAATGACTTACCAGAGTCAGGCCATCTACCTATTGATATGGGCAGAATAATATTGAAGCCCCTTCCTAAGTCATACAATACCTGATAGTTTTAAACCAGTAGCCAATATCTCTCTTTTTTTTTTAATTGAGTTTTTAGTAAGTAAATGATTTGCAGCTTGCTTGGACAGATTTTAGTGTTTGCAATTCTCTCAGTTTGGCTTTCACCCAGCACCAAACTGAGTAGCACAGAAACACTGCTATTAGTTTACACATCTCTTGTAGTTATCAATAGAAATCAAACAAAATAAAACATGGAAAAGAAAATAAGATGATACCTTTTTTACTGGACATAACTTAATACATTTCTTGATTAGCTTTCGAAGGTTGCCCTTCTTCCTCAGATCGGAAATAAGCAAATGTGCTAGCTGACAGTGTATATAAGTGAAAACATTCAAGCATTACTATGACAGTAAAGGAGAAATTAGATCTTACCTGCTAATTTGCTTTCCTTTAGTCCCTCCGGACCGGACCAGGATTGGACTGATGGGTTGTGCTCGCCTACCAGCAGGTGGAGACTGAAAAAAAACTCTGACTCTAGAGAGCCAATAGGAGCCCTGGCCATGTGACCTTAGCCTCAGTATTTGAATAGCAAAGCAGGAAAGAAAGAAAGACCTTCTGTGCCGTATGGAATCCTAGCAGCCACAAAGCACTCGGCAATGCCAAGTATCAGAGCTCACCAGCAACTCTCACCAGAGAAGTGGTATGGCTCACTTGTACTATAGCTCACAGTGGTATGGCTCACTTGTACTATAGCTCACCAGCAACTCTCACCAGAGAAGCGATATGGCTCACATGTAATATAGCTCACCCGCAACTCTCCCCAGAGAAGTGGTATGGCTCACGTATAATATAGCTCTCACCCGCAACTCTCACCAGAGAAGTGGTATGGCTCACTTGTCTTATAGCTCACCAGCAACTCTCACCAGAGAAGTGGTATGGCCCACTTAAGATTTTATATATATTCCATCAACTGAGCTTACCAGCAACTCTCACCAGAAAAGTGATAAATCATATTTAAGGTTTTATAGATATTCCAGCAACTGAGCTCAGCCACAACTCTCACCAGAGAAGTGGTATGGCGTATTTAAGGTTTTATAGATAGATTCCAGCAATTGAGCTCACCAGCAACCACCAGAGAAGTGGTATAGACCACGTAAAGTTCTGTATATATATAGTATTGTTCCACGAATCGTAAAGGAATGAATACACTTCCTACTGAATACACTTCCTACTTAATAAAAGAAGCTAAAGAGTAGAGAGAACATGGGAGGGGCCTGGTCCGGTCCGGAGGGACTAAAGGAAAGCAAATTAGCAGGTAAGATCTAATTTCTCCTTCCTTAGCGTCCCTCCGGACCGGACCAGGATTGGACTGATGGGAAGTACCAAAGCAGTAATCTGAAGGGAGGGACCCTATGAAAACTGCAGAGAAATGTTCATGCTGCATAGGCCACCTGGCGACAACTAACATGTAGTGTGTCCCAATGAGCAAAATAAAATGAAACTAGGACTAAGTTGCCAACTTACCAATGTGCACCGAGAGCACCAAAAATCGCCGTAGTAAGAATAGAGCCCGCTTCTGAAGTTGTGGAATATGTTGTAATACGCTGTGGAACTGCCCTCTCAGCGAGAAGAGAAATAGACATTCTCATTTCCTTGATCCTTCGCGATATAGCGGGTTAGAAACAATGAAAAACTTTTACGCCTACTGGCTAGAAGGACAAAACCAATAAGAAAAAACCGATTGGGAAAGGTGAAAACTTTAAACTACAGCAGACCGAAAAGACGTTACCAACCGTAGAAGTATTCCACACATAGATCTACTTGCTGCAATGGCTACTGGGAAACACTGCTTGAAGAGGAAAACTTTATAGAAAAAGTTATGGCTACTAGAAAACAGAACTTTAAGAGTCTGTTCACCTAGTTCACCTAGCTGGTGGACGAAGCGGGAGGTACAGGTGCAGGACTCCTTTAAGAAACCGCTTTGACAGTGGATGCTGCATAAGCGTGCGGTTGTCAACAGTATCATGCATCACTGATAGAGCTGCCAAATGAACTCTAATGGATGAGTAAGACAGACAAGATTTCGCAAGATGCAGAAGATATTCCAAAACATGCAAAATGGATACTGTTTGTGGAATGAAGTGGCGAGAGGAGTACCACAGAGTGAACCGTCGCCACTTTGATTCATAGGACTTTAATGTAGATTTCTGTCTGGAAGCAATTAAAACTTGAAGTACTTCCTGCGAAAATATCAAAGATGTTGCAGACCCAGTAACCACGCCATAAGTTTGAGTGACTGGGGGTCCGGATGTAGAAGGGTGCCTTGGTTCTGCGTAAACACCTAGTGAGATGATGGAAGAAACGCATAAAGAAGGCTGAAAAACCCCTGCTGGACGTTGGCATCTGTCCCTGTCTCCGTCAAGACTGTTGCTGAACGGAAGAAGCAAGAAATGTTCGTGAGCCTGAAGGCAAAAAGAGATAGCCCTGAAGTGTCGCAGTGAGGAAGTAAGGCTGAAAAAATGAGAGTCCATTCACCTAAATGCAGGGTGACACAACTAAGAAAAAATGAGTACAAACTCAAGAGTATACTCTTAACTCCTCCTTGGCGGATGACATAACCCATTGCCATGGCAAGGACCAACATAGCTCTCTCCGCCTTGTTTGTCAGTAGGGAAAACAAAATTCACCCAAAGGTAAAACGAATTGCTGAGGTCCCCCAGAAAAAAAATATATACAAACAAGCTTCTGCCAAAAAGTGTACTGCACGAAGCATCCCAATGACAGAACTAAGGTTCTTGAGATAACTAGATGACACTTAAATAGTGCGATTGATGACCCTGAGATTCGCAATAGGATGAAGGAAAATTCCTTCTTGGGCATTAGAAAGTAAAATTGCATTCTGCAGAATAGAGCGAGGAAATGGCCGAAGGCCCAAGGTCACCAAGAAAAATATAAACTGGGATGTTTGCAGAGGAGACAAAAGACTGTGCGCCAACCTGACTAAACAAAGAGAAAATCAGAGATATCTGATGAGAGATCAAATGAGAGGCCTGGCTACAATCACCACCCAACCTAGAGACTGTAAGAAATGCAACACCCGGTGCGTGACCTGAGAACTCTGCTGATAAGACTTTCTCCAATTAGGCAGTCGTCTAGGTAAGAATGAAATGACCCTAAGAGCGCAATGAACATCCTCTTAGATCTATAAAAGAACGGAAGAGAGAGTACTGCTGAAAATGACCGGTTAATGCATAAGCAAAAAACTAGCCATTCTCTGGATCCTGAGGAGAAGAGGAAGGGTGACCAAGGACACCAGTTAAATAGGGCTACAAACTCCAACCCTATCTCTATGGCGTTCCATAGTTGGGTAAGTTCTGAATATAGAAAGTTCTGAATATAGGAGTCCACCAGCTATGGTAGTACGCTCCGGACAGAAAACAATTGTCCCAGTATGAACGTCTGATTCACCGGCCTGTAATTTCTTGGATCTCCCTAATCCACATACCACTAATCCACGTACCACGGTCATGCGTCCTCCCTCACTGAGATGTAGATTGTAAGCTCCTTTGAGCAGAGAACGTCCTTCTTTGTTAATTTGTACAACACTGCGTAACCCTAGTAGCGCTCTAGAAATGTTAAGTAGTAGTAGTAGTACCAGACTCACACCCAATAGATATGAATGTTGAGCTTGTTTCAGGTTAAAACACCGAACCTAGGCCCAGGGTCCCCGGTTTTCCTAGTGGTGAACAGCCATGGCAAATATTGTATGCGTTAGTTTGCAGAATTACTGCAAAGCCTTGCTTTTGGAGCAGAGATTTCTGTTCGATACTCTCGTGAGAGGTTTTTTTTTTTTTTTTTTTTCCTTTTCTTTAATGCTGTTCTGGCTGTAGAAAGGTGGACATTTGAGCTTCCCCAGAATGGCAAAACTTATGTACCTATGCCCATTAGATATGAATGCTGGACTTGATGGACTTTAGGCCTTACCCAGCATAACCATACTTATGTACCTATGGTATAAATACACAGGAAGTGAGTGAATCCCCTTCCAATTGAAAGAACACTCTGGAGTGAAGGGCGCATAGAATGAAAATGAAAAAGGACAAACTTGGAAATTACCTGTAACGAAAAAAGTGAAGTTGTGCCACAGCCACTTGGTGAAGGCAGTGTAGACAAGACTGTATCTGAATTCAAGAAAGCTTGATATAACATCAGGTCTCTAAGGAAGAGGAAGAGATAGCAGATGGTATGTATAGGCATACTGGACCAAACCAGGATGTTTATAATCTGCCAATGCTGAACTGATAGAGTAGAGACAAACACGAGTAGATGGTTTGAGGACCGTCCACTATCTTTAAGTGAAAGGATGACTTTATTCTCTAAGTGACCATATGTCCTGTAAAAACCAAAAGAAAGCTAAAATGAAAAATGAGAGGCTTCAAGGCAGTTGGAAAAGAAGGGAAGACATGAATAAAGCATGCCTGCTAAGGCAGCTGAGTGACTGGGAGCTTGGTAGACAGGACTGTCCCTCAGAGAATATGAAAGAGCTGATATATCCCCATGGCATCTGAACAATATACTGTATGCCTCTAGAGAAGGCTTCTTAAAGTCGGAAAAAGAAAACACTGTATAACACTACAGCCATTGAGAGTGTCTGTTAAGTTCTTAAAACACTATATACAGTGGGGGAAATAAGTATTTGATCCCTTGCTGATTTTGTAATTGAAGGGAGAGCAAAATTTACACGTTCCGGCTGCGTGAACTGCGCCTGACCGACAGCAGCTGTTTGAACTTTTAAGCCATATCAGAAAAAACAGGTGGCCGCGCTTATGCAGTACGCACCTTTCTTTTTTTTTTTTTTTTTTTTTCATTTCTTTAAACTGCCGCTGCCAAAACGCAAGAAAATGGAGGAAATTAAATCTGACGAGAAAAATCGCTGTTTAAAGTCACAGACACTGAATTATTTTCTTCTGTTTTTTTTTTTTTTTTTTTAATAACCCCTCAATCATAATAAAACACTGGAGCTGCCTGCTCGTTAGAAGTCTGGGGAAAGAAAGGCTGCTTCTTTGAATTTCCTTTTATTTGATTTAATTCTTTTAAAGCAGCTACCTGTTAAAAGTGGCTGCCTCTCCCAAAGACGGTACACCTTTCCAGAGAAAGGGACGGCCCTTCCCTGCTAAGCCAGGGAGATGGGGAGGAAGGGGGGTGGACTCGAGACACCCGAGTTTAACACCCCCGAGGCTGTCAAAGAAAGAAGAGAAAGGAAACCCTGTCAAGCCTCTAAATAAGATTCCAGGCACAGAAGAATTATCACAAATATCTGTAATATCTAAAGAGAAAAGGAGAGAGACTAATGGGCTCACTTCCTACCTGCTGGGAGACTGAGAAAATACTGAGGCTAAGGTCACATGGCCAGGGCTCCTATTGGCTCTCTAGAGTCAGAGATTTTTTCTCAGTCTCCACCTGCTGGTAGGCGAGCACAACCCATCAGTCCAATCCTGGTCCGGTCCGGAGGGACGCTAAGGAATAAGTATTTGATCCCTTGCTGATTTTGTAAGTTTGCCCACTGACAAAGACATGAGCAGCCCATAATTGAAGGGTAGGTTATTGGTAACAGTGAGAGATAGCACATCACAAATTAAATCCGGAAAATCACATTGTGGAAAGTATATGAATTTATTTGCATTCTGCAGAGGGAAATAAGTATTTGATCCCCCACCAACCAGTAAGAGATCTGGCCCCTACAGACCAGGTAGATGCTCCAAATCAACTCGTTACCTGCATGACAGACAGCTGTCGGCAATGGTCACCTGTATGAAAGACACCTGTCCACAGACTCAGTGAATCAGTCAGACTCTAACCTCTACAAAATGGCCAAGAGCAAGGAGCTGTCTAAGGATGTCAGGGACAAGATCATACACCTGCACAAGGCTGGAATGGGCTACAAAACCATCAGTAAGACGCTGGGCGAGAAGGAGACAACTGTTGGTGCCATAGTAAGAAAATGGAAGAAGTACAAAATGACTGTCAATCGACAAAGATCTGGGGCTCCACGCAAAATCTCACCTCGTGGGGTATCCTTGATCATGAGGAAGGTTAGAAATCAGCCTACAACTACAAGGGGGGAACTTGTCAATGATCTCAAGGCAGCTGGGACCACTGTCACCACGAAAACCATTGGTAACACATTACGACATAACGGATTGCAATCCTGCAGTGCCCGCAAGGTCCCCCTGCTCCGGAAGGCACATGTGACGGCCCGTCTGAAGTTTGCCAGTGAACACCTGGATGATGCCGAGAGTGATTGGGAGAAGGTGCTGTGGTCAGATGAGACAAAAATTGAGCTCTTTGGCATGAACTCAACTCGCCGTGTTTGGAGGAAGAGAAATGCTGCCTATGACCCAAAGAACACCGTCCCCACTGTCAAGCATGGAGGTGGAAATGTTATGTTTTGGGGGTGTTTCTCTGCTAAGGGCACAGGACTACTTCACCGCATCAATGGGAGAATGGATGGGGCCATGTACCGTACAATTCTGAGTGACAACCTCCTTCCCTCCGCCAGGGCCTTAAAAATGGGTCGTGGCTGGGTCTTCCAGCACGACAATGACCCAAAACATACAGCCAAGGCAACAAAGGAGTGGCTCAGGAAGAAGCACATTAGGGTCATGGAGTGGCCTAGCCAGTCACCAGACCTTAATCCCATTGAAAACTTATGGAGGGAGCTGAAGCTGCGAGTTGCCAAGCGACAGCCCAGAACTCTTAATGATTTAGAGATGATCTGCAAAGAGGAGTGGACCAAAATTCCTCCTGACATGTGTGCAAACCTCATCATCAACTACAGAAGACGTCTGACCGCTGTGCTTGCCAACAAGGGTTTTGCCACCAAGTATTAGGTCTTGTTTGCCAGAGGGATTAAATACTTATTTCCCTCTGCAGAATGCAAATAAATTCATATACTTTCCACAATGTGATTTTCCGGATTTAATTTGTGATGTGCTATCTCTCACTGTTACCAATAACCTACCCTTCAATTATGGGCTGCTCATGTCTTTGTCAGTGGGCAAACTTACAAAATCAGCAAGGGATCAAATACTTATTTCCCCCCACTGTAACATCATAGGCATGGAGTAAAATGCTTGAAAGGAACTAAGATATTATGGTCAGAATTGCAAAGTACCAATCAATTGACTCTTAGACAATGTAGTCCTATTCACCAGGGAATGAGAAAGACAGAAATTTACTCTATGCCTATAGAGAAAGTTTCTAAAGTTCTTAAAACACTGTATAATATTACAGCTATTGAGGAAAATGCTTGAAATGAATTATGATATTATGATAAGATGTAGATTTTCCACCAGGCAATGAAAAATGACTGAGCACCAGAAAAAACTAGTGTTAACAGCCCCGTGATACATAGAAATTTAAAAGAAGAAAAGCTTGTTATATATCCATATATGAAAGGAGCCCCCTTTCAACCAAATATTGCCTGCTGATGTGAAGAGCATTTTAGAATACGCCGTTCAGCACATACAAAAGTGTACACATCTTGGAGCCGAACTGCAGAGAGATCCCCGACTGATAAGATGGAGGGAGAAACAAAATGGCCGCCGTTCGCTTCACTGGCCCTGTGGCGATCGTCGACAGCGCGCCCGACACCTCCGAACAAGCGGAGCCCAGTGGAACGGCGAAGAAACAACAGCCGGCAAAAAAGGCCCCGAAAAAACTGGAGGCAGCACCGGACCCGAAGAAACCTTGAAGGAAGAGCAAAATTTACACGTTCCGGCTGCGTGAACTGCGCGACGCTGACTGACAGCAGCTGTTTGAACTTTTAAGCCATATCGGAAAAAAACAGGTGGCCGCGCTTACGCGGTTCGCACCTTTCTTTTTTTTTTTTTTTTCATTTGTTTAAACTGCCGCCGCCAAAACGCAAGAAAATAGAGGAAATTAAATCTGACGAGAAAAATCGCTGTATAAAGTCACAGATACTGAATTATTTTCTTCTGTTTTTTTTTTTTTTTTTTATAACCCCTCAATCATAATAAAACACTGGAGCTGCCTGCTCGTTAGAAGTCTGGGGAAAGAAAGGCTGCTTCTTTGAATTTCCTTTTATTTGATTTAATTCTTTTAAAGCAGCTACCTGTTAAAAGTGGCTGCCTCTCCCAAAGACGGTACACCTTTCCAGAGAAAGGGACGGCCCTTCCCTGCTAAGCCAGGGAGATGGGGAGGAAGGGGGGTGGACTCGAGACACCCGAGTTTAACACCCCCGAGGCTGTCAAAGAAAGAAGAGAAAGGAAACCCTGTCAAGCCTCTAAATAAGATTCCAGGCACAGAAGAATTATCACAAATATCTGTAATATCTAAAGAGAAAAGGAGAGAGACTAATGGGCTCACTTCCTACCTGCTGGGAGACTGAGAAAATACTGGGGCTAAGGTCACATGGCCAGGGCTCCTATTGGCTCTCTAGAGTCAGAGTTTTTTCTCAGTCTCCACCTGCTGGTAGGCGAGCACAACCCATCAGTCCAATCCTGGTCCGGTCCGGAGGGACGCTAAGGAAATAGATACTATTGGAGATTCTACATGGAATGTTGCTACTATTGGAGATTCTACATGGAATGTTGCTATTCCAGTAGCAACATTCCATGTAGAAGGCTGCGCAGGCTTCTGTTTCTGTGAGTCTGACGTCCTGCACGTACGTGCAGGACGTCAGACTCACAGAAGCAGAAGCCTGCGCGGCCACATTGCTGATCTACAAGGGCCGACTTCTACATGGAATGTTGCTAGTGGAATAGCAACATTCCAGGTAGAATCTATAGAAATCAAACAAAATAAAACATGGAAAAGAAAATAAGATGATACCTTTTTTATTGGACATAACTTAATACATTTCTTGATTAGCTTTGGAAGGTTGCCCTTCTTCCTCAGATCGGAAATAAGCAAATGTTGGCAGATGACAGTGTATATAAGTGAAAACATTCAAGCATTACTATGACAGTCTGACAGGGTGGGAGGATGGGGGTGGGTCGGAGGTATGCATGGGGACATCAAAGCATATCATTGATATTCTAACATCCTCCCACCCTGTCAGACTGTCATAGTAATGCTTGAATGTTTTCACTTATATACACTGTCAGCTAGCACATTTGCTTATTTCCGATCTGACGAAGAAGGGCAACCTTCGAAAGCTAATCAAGAAATGTATTAAGTTATGTCCAATAAAAAAGGTATCATCTTATTTTCTTTTCCATGTTTTATTTTGTTTGATTTCTATTGATAACCTTAAGAGTGGACTAACACGGCTACCACACTCCTCTACACATCTCTTGTAAAAAGTCAGTTATGTTTGGGAGGACAAACTATTCTACTTCAAATTTGACATCTCTGTGGCCTTTGATGCCGTAGACCATGGTCTGTTACTGGAAAAGTTAAGTCTAGTAGCGCTATAGAAATGTTTAATAGTAGTAGTAGTCAGTTTTTAGTTGGTTCTGCAAAGTTTTAACCAACCGGAGATATTGTATTAGGAGAAACAACTTGTATGCTCGATACTGGTCTCTGGGATGAGGCGTTCCTCCAGGATTGCTATTTTCCCCTATGCTGTTCAATCTATTTATACCTTTGCTGAGTGCCACTGAATTAAAAGATGAGTAACTTCTATCACATGCAAAATGATAACTTTCTGCAATTTCTGATAAGCTAAGAATCTCTCTGACACTATTAAGAAATTAAGCTCTTATGACTATAAGTAATAAATTGAAGTTAAATACCAACAAAATGAAGATTTTATGATTTAGGAATCCAGGAATTGCTGTCCCAGATATTGTCATCCTTCCATCGGGTAGTTCCTTCTCACCTAAGGACAAGTCTCATGAACTGGGGGTTACTCTCGACTCAGCTGTATCTTTAGAATCACAGGTAAACCATGTGTGGAAGAAGACATTTAAATTGAAGCTGCTATGACTGGTTAAGATCTTATTTTGATAAAATGTCTTTTGCTGTGCTGGTACAGATGTTGATAATATCTCATAAAGATTATTACAATGTATTGTTTGAAACAGATGAATAAGTTACAGATTATTCAGCATACCATGGTAAGGTTAATTTACAGACTTAAAATATTTGATAAGGTTTCATTGGCTTCCAATAGGCCAACAAATTCTGTTTAAATTATTTTGTTTATTATTGCAAGTGCTGTATGGTTTGGTTTGACTTCTGAATTACTATGTGGTTTGCTGCAAATTTCTTTGGCTACTCATCTGGGTTGCTTCATTTTCAACCTCCATGTGCTAGGTGTATTCAATTTAATATATTTAATAGCCTCAAAATTAAAAACTTTCCTTTTTCATACAGATGTTGACTTGGGAATGGTAGGATACCATGATTTGCTGTATTAATATAATTTTACCTGTATGAGGAAGTAGTATGATTTGTTACTGTGATATATATGTTATTACTTTTTAGATATGTTGTGAACTGCGTTGAACCCGAAAGGGGATTCTGCAATATATAAAGTCACCCCCTCCCAACTCATTTTAGCCCTCAAGCAAGGGTTCCATACTACAGCAACCTCTGGAATCCTGCAGGTGTTCACTTCTGCATGATGCCTCTGTAACTCCTCCTTCTAAGATCACCAGCCTCAGCTAAAAGACGCAAGAATCAAATCCAGGTCCTCGTGTACTGCACTGCCATGAAAGCACAAGGCTGACCCATAAATTCAACGCAGTCAAAGCATATCACGAATTGCAATCCCAAGTGTTGAAATAAAAATGGATTTACTATTTAAAATAAGCAATCCTAATGCCAAATTAAATATTTTCCACTTTCCTCTCATCTCAGCAGCAGTGTTTGGTTAGACAGGACAATTCATATCCTGTACTTTTCTCCAAATGCAGTACCTGTATGAAAGCAGAACAGATGTATGCCGCTACAGTCGAATACAGAGAAGGGGGAGAAATTGAAGCGGGTGCTAAGGATGCCAACGTACTAGAGTATGGAATAATGCCGTCACTTCCATCACAAAAAGTGTTTCATTGTGTCACAAGAGGGCCAGAAGCTCTTGAGGATTTCATAACATTTCAAACATTTTCTACTCCTGTGGCCTCGTCAATCAAGTTATTCACAGGACTGAGAACGAAGAGTGGAAGCAACTTATATTCCCCAGTCAAGTCTTCCGTCAGCAAAGGCAGCTCACAAGGCTCCTGCTGGACCACGTGCTCACTTGCATTAGTTGGTGTCAAGAGTGGTGATGTTTCAGTGTTGTCCACAGTAACAGCAGCGGAAGCTTTTCCCTCCAATGCAGCCAGAAGGGCTTCTGTCTCTTCATTCTCTCTACCATACTCATTCAGAGGAAGCTCTTCAAAGAGTGAAAGCAGGGGGTGACATCTGTACTGCATCAATTGTTTATCTGTGAACACAATTACAAGTCTATGATACATCAAAGGGAGGCAAAGGGGAAAAGGATGTTACCTTATTAACACCTGACACTAGCAGCTTTCTTATCCAATCCAACTGAATAAATTGTCACCTAAGAAGGAATCCCACATTTCACAAGGTACAGTTTAACTCTTCAGTGTTGAGTGTGATATATTCAGGAGCCGGACTGACAACTACCCCAATCAACTGCTCTAGGTCCAGGGTTGGGCAACTGCCTGGAATTCTATACAGTTCCTCCCAGAGAGGGCTACATGTGCCTTCTGGGAAAAGCTACACCACTCATCTATAAACACAAAGCATGCGTATACTAAAGGGAAAAAATACAATCTACTCCAGGGAGAATTTTGTGCAAAAAAAGTTTAAATTGTGCACAATTATTTTACTGTTCTGCATACTTATTTGTAATTTTTTGTGTATGCAAAACTTCTTTCCATCATAAAGGCCTGACCATTCCCCCACATTCTTTACCCAGCAATACGACTCATCGGGGTTCACCTTGCTCAAACTTAGCTTCAGTCCCTTCCCTGCAAGCTTCAACCACTTTTCTGCTTTTTTTTTATCCTAGGATGGACACCTCCTAGCTTTTATTTCTCTTCTGCCCCCTCCCTCTTTAGTTATCTACCCATCCATAAACCTTCGCTCTGTTAAGGCTTCTCTGCCCCCCCCCCCAACCCACTCCAGGTACAAATCCTCAGCTTGCTTTGCTGTCCTGGCCCCCCCGCAGCCTCAAAATCACTCCATCCCTCCTTGAAATACAACTACAACCCCCAGATGATCACTTCTAAGTTTTCTTACCCTCCCCCCAGCCGGCTCTGGGACCCACTTTCCACAGAGCAGAGCGCCAACTGCTCATTTGAACCATAAAACTGTACACAGAGTCCTTTGCAGTTCAAGTAAGCAGTGGGGTCCTGGCTGGCAAAGATGATGGTGTGGCCCAATGTATGGCCACTTGTTTCCTTCTCTTGCCACCTGAGAAGCAGGAGGGACAGGGTAAGCAAGTATAGAAGGCCCAAGCAAGCTGAAGTTGTGTTCCAAGGGAGGAAGAGGGTCATGGAGAGTGGAGGAAGAGAAGGGATTGGGGAGCCACTGTCTTCTGCCTCCTGTTCCCTGTAAAGCAAGTGCAGAATTCTGTGCAAATTCTACACTGCACAGAATGCCCCTAGGAGTAAAATACTTCTCCACAGTGGGTTCAACCTTTGCTGTAAGAATCATTACATGAGACTTGAACAAAGTAGGTGCAGCTTGGCCACCAGGCCAGTCCTAGAAAATGCATTTTAAAATCTGAAGACAGCTTTCATGGTTAAGGTAAAATGAAAAACCTGCTGCACTGCACTAAAATATGAAACCACAATACAATAGGAGCAATTCTTAAGTTTCAATGTCACCTTCTGCAGGATCCCATAATTTAGACTGCAGTAGCCCGAGAACCAGGAGGAGCCTAATGGTTAGTGAAGCGGGCTTTGATCCTGGCAACCTGGGTTCAATTCCCACTGCAGTTCCTTGTGACCTTGCACAAGTCACTTAACCCTCCACTGCCCCAGGTACAAAAAAAAACAACTGATTGTGAGCCCCCTAGGGACAGAGAAAGTACTCGAATATAATGTGTACAACGCTGAATACATCTAGTAGCACTATATAAATGATTCTTAGTAGTAGTTGATTCCCACTACAGCTCCTTGTGACTCTGAGCAGGTCACTTAATCCTCCAAAGCCCCAGGTGCAAAATAAGTTACCTGTATACAATATGTAAACCTCTGATTGTAATCTCAGAAAGGCAGCATATCAAATCCCATCCCCTTTATTTTAGGGACCAGTGTCTTGCAACTAGTAAACCCTGTTATACGCTTGGAAAACGGCTTTCATAAAGTTCCTTCAGGAGCATGTTGAGCCTACATTTACAGGACTTGAGCATAGAGCACGTTTGAGAAAAGAGTCTGGGCAGATGAGAAGCAGAGTTGCAAAGTGAGTGCATTTTAAAACAGGATTGCTGCAAGTTTTGCCATGCTATTTTATAAAAACATAGCAGTACCTACATCACCTTTATAATGTAGAACCAAAACGGGCACCTACTTAACTTCCTACCTAGGAAACATGTTACAAGAACTGTCTGTCCAAGTGTGCTTTGAATGTTGTGCCTCACATCCTAGCTAGATATACTATAACACGCAAAATAAAAAAAAAAAGAGGGTGTCCAAATTCTCACCTTTGTTTTGAGCTCCTTCAGAGTCACTTGGCTGTAGTTCCTTACTGCTTTCTGTGTTTACCTGCAAACAGAAAGGAGAAAACCTGGTAACCCAATAAACTCATTTCTAAAGCAGCAGGTTTTTTTTTTTTTTTTGGGGGGGGGGGGGGGGGGGAAGGGGTTAATAGCAAACAACAACAGAACATTTAATTTAAATGCTTTACTTTTTGTCTATTAGATTGTAAGCTCTTTGAGCAGGGACTGTCTTTCTTCTGTGTTTGTACAGCGCTGTGTACACTTTGTAGTGCTCTAGAAATGTTAAATAGTAGTAGTAGTAGAACACATTAATGGGCAAGCTGCTGATGCAGATATGGTCCAGGTGTTCAAGTTATACTCAGACAAACTCATGAAATTAAATGAAGTCTGCTTCCTTACATGCAGTTCGGTCTACCTTTGACTCACTCTACCCTCAGTAAATTCTCATCCAACTCCATCCATGGATTCACCGTATCAGCCTCCATCTCATCTTACGTGACCAAGCTGCCTCTACATCCAGTCCTAATCTTCCCACACCTTCCTTGGAGACTTGCTGCCAGCATCATCTTCAGAATAGCTTTTCTGTTCCTTTCTGGCACTGTGAGCCTCAGCTAATTTGAGCTGTATGGTCCCCAAACTCCTTCACTGCTCTTGGTCTTGTAAAAATAGGGAATCATACAGTGCCAAAAGGGAAAAAAAACAGAATAGATGTTCTAGAGGCAGTGCTGGAAGCAAGTTTGTGGAAAAGGAAAGTCAGGGAGCCACATACTGATTCAATGAGGGCTGCCACTGGCTCCCAGACCTTAGAGCAAAGTCAATGAGTGGAGGAGTGGCCTAGTGGTTAGGGTGGTGGACTTTGGTCCTAGGGAACTGAGGAACTGAGTTCGATTCCTGGCACAGGCAGCTCCTTGTGACTCTGGGCAAGTCACGTAACCCTCCATTGCCCCATGTAAGCCGCATTGAGCCTGCCATGAGTGGGAAAGCGCAGGGTACAAATGTAACTAAAATAAAATAGATACTATTGGAGATTCTACATGGAATGTTGCTATTCCACTAGCAACATTCCATGTAGAAGGCTGCGCAGGCTTCTGTTTCTGTGAGTCTGACGTCCTGACGTCAGACTCACAGAAGCAGAAGCCTGCGCGGCCACATTGGTGATCTGCAAGGGCCGACTTCTACATGGAATGTTGCTAGTGGAATAGCAACATTCCATTTAGAATCTCCAATAGTAGCAACAGTGGAGGAGTGGCCTAGTGGTTAGGGTGGTGGACTTCCTGAGGAACTGAGTTTGATTCCCACTTCAGGCACAGGCAGCTCCTTGTGACTCTGGGCAAGTCACTTAACCCTCCATTGCCCCATGTAAGCCGCATTGAGCCTGCCATGAGTGGGAAAGCGCGGGGTACAAATGTAACAAAAATAAATAAATTATTTCGAGACAACAAGATCAATCATGATGACACCAAAATGGAACAGCTCTCAGAGCTCAGAACTAAAGTTCGGACCATGCATATGTTAGTCACCTCAGTCTTTTGAGTTTCTTTAAAGCTCAGCATCCATTCTTAGGGAGATGAATGAGATTATGTACTTAATTCTATGAAGAATGCTTGCTTTATTTTCTCCAGTGACAACTGCTTAGATATGTATTTATTTTTTTTATTTTTATTTATTCGTACTTGTACCCAACAATTATCCCAAAACAAGTTTTGGATCAATGTGGCTTACATTTAATAGTTGTTAGAGATGACATTGATTCAATTACGTTTACAAGGTTGTTTGATGCTGCATTTCACAGTGGTTGGCAAGATAACCATTAATGCGTATGGAGTCATTGGGTTTCTTGAGAAGATATGTCTTAATCCATTTCTTAAATAAAAAGATGCGTTATAGTTAGAGGTTGTGTTGTGTATTGTTGTTCCATTTAAAAAAATGGAAGCGGTGCAAAGAAAAGCTACGAGGATGGTATGGGATTTGCGTTCCAAGTCGTATGAAGAGAGACTTGCTGACCTGAACATGTATACCCTGGAGGAAAGGAGGAACAGGGGTGATATGATACAGACCTTCAAATATTTGAAAGGTATTAATCCGCAAACAAATCTTTTCCGGAGATGGGAAGGCGGTAGAACGAGAGGACATGAAATGAGGTTGAAGGGGGGCAGCCTCAGGAAAGATGTCAGGAAGTATTTTTTCACGGAGAGGGTGGTGGATGCTTGGAATGCCCTCCCGCGGGAGGTGGTGGAGATGAAAACGGTAACAGAATTCAAACATGCGTGGGATATGCATAAAGGAATCATGTGCAGAAGGAATGGATCCTCAGAAGCTTAGCTGAAATTGGGTGGCGGAGCAGGTGGGGGAAGAGGGGTTGGTGATTGGGAGGCTAGGATAGGGGAGGGCAGACTTATACGATCTGTACCAGAGCCGGTGATGGGAGGCGGGACTGGTGGTTGGGAGGCGGGAAATACTGCTGGGCAGACTTATATGGTCTGTGCCCTGAAAAGGACAGGTACAAATTCAATTCAAGGTAAGGTATACACATATGAGTTTATCTTGGGCAGACTGGATGGACCATGCAGGTCTTTTTCTGCCGTCATCTACTATGTTACTATGTTCCAGAATGATTAGTGCATATTTTACTCATAGAATTTCCTGAAGAGGTAGGTCTTTAGGTCTTTTTCCGAACTGGAGGTAGTTCATGATGCTTCTTATAAATATGGGAATTGAGTTCCGCCATTTTGAGCCCAGGTAGCTAAATCCCGCCTATAGGTGGACTTGTATAATATGTTTTTGCAGTTGGGCAGGTGAAGTAGTAGGTAACCTCTAGTTTCTGGGTTTGCATTTCTTGGAGATAGTTTGATCATGTCTAGCATATAGTCCAGTGACATGCCAAACAGTATTTTGAAGATGATTGTGCTGGTTTTGAAAAACAGTCTGGCCAATTTAGCATTAGGAGTAGTGGGGTTGCTCTATCATATTTTGACTTTTTGAATATCTATCTTGCTGCTGTGTTTTGGACGATCTACAATGATCGTAGTAGGTTTTCTTTGCAGCCTACATATGCTGCATTACAGTAGACTAGTTGGGACAAAATCAGCGGCTGTACTGTAAGACGGAATGACTGTCTGGGGAAATAGTCTCTGATTCGTCTCAGTTTCCATAGTGTTTTGAAGCCTTTTGATGTGACTGCAGCAACTTGGTCTTCAAGGGTCAGAAGTCTGTCAAGAATGATTCCTAGTATTTTTATTAGTGTTTTGGTTGTGTAAGATTGTTGATCTATTATGGGGTTTTGGTAAGTAATGGGATTGTGCTGGCTAGATAAAACCAGGAGTTTGGTTTTGTCTTGGTTCAGTTTAAGTTTGACAGTTGTGGCCCAATTTTCCATGAGGTTGAGTCCTTTTTTGGCGTTAGCCAGTATCTCTGTGATGCTGTTGTTAAAAGGTGTATATGAAGGGGTTTAAACCCAGTTTTTCCAGTTTCCTGCCAAATGGAGCCATCAGGACATTGAATAATATTGGTGATATGTGGAAACTCTGAGGAACCCCACATACAGGTATCCTGGAGGCTCAAAATTAATTGCACATCTTGACAAGGTAGGATCTAGTTCTTAGAAAACCACTGAACCAGGCTGCTACTGCTCCAGTTATTCCTATGTTGTTGAGCAAATTTATGATTTAAGGGTAAGTCAGATTTGAACTTTGAATGAATCAAGTGCAGGAGGATTACTCCCAAGCTCAGAGTTGTTCCAGGTCTCAGAAGAATTGTCCCACTATGTAGGAACAACCTGCTTACATACATATGCATGTGCTGTGTAGCTCATATGTGCTGTTCAACTAAAGGCAATGTCTGATTGAAAACCGGTGCACACAGTAATATGAAGAAACAGTATGGCAGATGTTTTCTGGAGATGTAGATTTCCAGAGAGCTACCAACAGTGTATCTGATCTGATGAGGCAGGAAATACCATTTTGACTGTACCAGGACAGAATTCATGCCGCTAGTAAACTGGTTAGTGTACGCTTTGGCAGCGGAGTACTAAATCTATTCAAGTCAAAGGCATCCTGATGGACTCTGTGCCGCAGGTAAGTATCACTGTGAAGCGACATCTCCAGCTGCTGACTAGTGGGTGGTGAAAGCACCATACTAGGCCAATCAAGTGAAGCAAGAGGAACTAAAGTTCTTAGGTAATTGGGCTATAGGCAAAGCAAATGTTGCAGACACCACACTGGTCCAATCACCGAGAAGCTGGAGCCCAACCGCTTGTGCCACTTCTCATCTCTGTGGTCGGACCTAGACTAAGCGTGATGTTGGGTCTGGTGCGCTTGCCTTGCAAAGGAAAGAAAGGGAAGATTCGTTTTCTGAAGGAAAAACTTCTTTACAGAGTTGTGTTCGTTCATCTAGAGTGGATACTCACTCCCAGCTCTGGAAGGCCAATAGGTCAGGCTTTCAGGATACCCCCGATACACAAGAAAGAAATTTGGATGCCTACTCTTTCCACTGTCATGCATATTCATTTGGGATATCCTGAGAACCTGGCAACCTTTAGTACCGAGAGTGAATACCACTGGATGGTGTAGGACTAGTACAAAGAGATGTTAAAAGTAGTTCAATGGTCTTTGATGATGTCGATCATGTTTGATCATGTGTAATGAGACTGCTTACCTAACAGTTTGTATGGGTATTGAATTCCATGTCTTTCCCGCCAAGTATGAGACAAATTTTTCATAATTTTGTACCTCTTGGACTTGGAAAGTGGTGGTGGTGCGTGTGTGGAAGTGGGGGTACATGTGTGTGGGGGTGTGAATTCCATGTCTATGCCGCCAAGTAAGAAAAGGAAGCGACAAATGTTTCATAGTTTTGTACCCCTTGGAAAGTGGTGGTGTATGTGCAGTGTGAGGAGTTTGTGTGGGGGTGGTGGGAGTGTGTGTGGGGGTGGGAGGGTGTGAATTCCTTGTCTTTGCCGCCAATTAAGAAAAGGTAGAGACAAAGATTTTTCATAATTTTGTACCCCTTGGAAAGTAGTGTGGCGAGTGTGGGTGTGGGGAAGAGGCATGTACAAATGAGTAGGAGTGTGGAGGGCATCAGAATGTCTGTGGTTTTGTGTGTAACTCTGGAATTTCACCCATCTTGCTTGATCAAAAAAAGTAGGAACTGTACTAGTGAGAAGTTGAGGAAAGTCAACAGTAAACAGAAAAACTAGGCTGTTTTGTGTTTTATGTGTTTTTATTGAACTTAGTATGTTATTTTTGTAATCTACCTTCCTAAAAAAGTAGAATATAAATAAACCACAGCAAAATAAAACAATTACATTATTCCAACGTAAAAGGCATAATACTCACAGTTGGTATACTGGATGAGGTTCCTGTTATATTTAAGTCTGAAGGAAGGTCAGAATTTAATATCTGTAAAACAAAATTTAAAACCAGACTAAGGTGCTGCATAATTTTGTATGTCTTGATGTTTGTCCCTGAAAAACAGAAAGATGACAGATGTGTTGTTTTATATAAATTATGGTTAATTTGTTGACAGTTAAAGGGAGAATGATGGGTACACCAAAGATAAGAGACTATGTGACGAAAGAACAAAAAGAGAAATCAGACCTTACTTGCTACAGCAGAAGTTTAGAATTCTGGACCGCCCAAGAATCCGGACTCCCCCCCCCCCCTCCCCCCCGCACAGCTTCTCACCCTCTGTTCCCGGCCCTTCACTCACTCTCCCAGGCCCCCCTCCCCGCCATGGCTATGCCTCCCCCTTCCTTTTCTCCCCCCTCCCCCCGTTCTGAAGTCTTCAGTGCTGCAGCAACAGCCTTACCCACTTGACTGCCATCAACATGCACCGGGCCTTTCCCCTCTGATCCGCCCCTCCCTTCCGACAACAGGAAGTTGCATCAGAAGGGGTGGGACGGGTCAGAGGGGAAACGCATGGTGCATGACAGATGCAGCCTGTAAGGTTGCCACTGGTGCTCCAGCACCAAAATTCTTTGGAACAGGTGAGAAAGAGAACAGGGCTGGGAGTGGGGGAACAGGATAGACCATGTGGGAAGGAACAGGGAGGGGCTTTGAGGAGTGAGTGAAGGGCCAGAAAGGGAGAAAGAGAAGCTGTACCGTGTGGGATGCCTGAGAATCCAGAAAATATGGACTGACTCAATCCCCGAGCAGTCTGGATTTTTGGACTTCTACTATAACTTTCTATCCTTTAGGCCCTCTAAACCAGTCAGGATGCTTGGGTTATGCATATCTGCCAGCAAATGGAGACTGATCACATCTGCCGCTGAGAATTACATGAGAACACTGTGCAGTTCCCAGCCATCCACCACCTCAATAGCAAAAGCAGATGAAGTGGGACTAACCTACTACTACTACTATTTAACATTTCTATAGCGCTACAAGGCATACGCAGCGCTGTACACCATACACAAAAGGAGACAGTCCCTGCTCAAAGAGCTTACAATCTAGATAAGACAGGTAACCAGACAGAACAATTAAGGGTAAGGGAATAATAGGTGAGGTTAAGGACAGGGTAGGTGAGAAGTGGTTAGGAGTCAAAAGCAGTGGTAAAGAGGTGGGCTTTAAGTTTGGACTTGAAAACGGCCAAAGACGGGGCTAGACGCGCAGGCTCTGGAAGTCTATTCCAGGCATGAGGTGCAGCAAGACAAAACCTTATCTATTCCCTTGCTTTGTGCCCTTTTTCTTTCTCTGTTTGTTTTGAACCACCACAGCAACAAAGAGAAACAAAAACCTAAATGAATCAAACTTATCTATAAATATTTGTACATTTTCCAAAACAATGGCACTAATGATGCTTCTACAATTGTTCCCGACCAGCCATTTGCACTTCCGTGTCTCCCTTCATTCTACTACAAAAGGTAGGTTCTTGACCAACCTGGCGTGCCTCAAGGAAAGAAAATTAGCAGGTAAGGTCCAATTTCTCCTTTTTTAGTAGCCTTCCAGATCGGTCAAGGCATTTGGGAAGCACCAAAGCTGTATACCTAAAGGGTGGGGCCCCCGGAGACCGGAAGCTAACAATCCCAGCCACATCCTGTGTACATCAATTCTATAATGCCTCACAACAGAGTGCAAGGAAGACCACATCGCTGCCTTACAGACATCCTGCACGGAATCAAACTGCTCTTGGCCCATGAGGCTGCAATCCTCCTCATGGAGTGAGTTTTGAAGATTGGATAGCATTGATCACAGATATGCCAGCACAATTTGTCTCCTTAGGCAATCTAGCTATGGATGCCTTATCCATGACTCACTTGTTGGGATCACCTAGAAGCACAAACAAGCAATCTGACTGCCAAAACTTCTGTTCTCCTCAAATACGCCAAACTGGAAAAGAAAGCACCAAGAGCCTTCAAAATAGGGACTGAGTTCCTTTAATCTCACAACTCAGGGTACAATCTTCACAAAATGACCCGACATGGGCCGTGTTTTGGCGCACAGTGCCTGCATCAGGGGTCACAAGGGTTATGAAAGCAGTGTGCAGCAGCAGTACTTGCTCCTTTGCACATGTATTGAAATAAAAGTGCTGTCCCTTAGTGCTAAAGTCCGATAAGTTAATCCAAATACTCCAACATTACTCATTACACATCCAGCCATGCCAACTGATGTTGCTCTATTGCCACTAGTCTCCCCTATCACTGGTAGAGAGATGGACCAAGTCACTTGAAAAGGCCAACATTACCTTGGGTAAAAAGGAAGGAACTGGCCATAAAGTCGCCTTTTCCCTGCAAAACGCCAAGAATAGCTCCCGACAAGGCCTGCAATTCTGAAATGCTATGAGCCAAAGATACTGTGACCAGAAAAACTGCCTTCAAGTTAAATCCTTGCACATGCAATCCACCAAAGGCTCAAAAGGAGATACCAAGGCTGGCAACATGAGAGTCAGATTCCATTGAGGAACTAGGGGCCATGGGTGAATGAGCTTGATCCCTCAAAGAAAATGCACCAAATCCAGCAGTGACGCCAAAAACCTACCCTGTACTGTGCCCCAGAAACAAGCCAACGTTGCCACCTGCACCTTCAAGGAAGCCAAGGCCAAACTGCTACCAAAACCATCTTGAAGGAATTCCCAAATCTCCACCACTAGAAATTCCATGCCTGAAGGGAAGGAGTACTCTTGTAGGGCTGTACTACTGTCCGCCGGGACAGAACAAACAGATGAAGAAATGTTTACAGAGATTAGGAAAGCTGGCAAATTGGGCAATGCTGTAATAATGGCAATTTCAATTACCCCGATATTGACCGGATAAATGTTACATCAGGGAGTGTCAGGGAGGTAAAAATTTCTAGATGTAATAAATGACTACTTCTTGGAGCAGCTGGTCCAGGAATCAATGAGGGGGGGGGGGGGGGGTACATTTTAGATCTGGTCCTTGGTGGCGTGCAGGGCATAGTCCGAGAGGTGGCAGTTTTGGGTCCCCTGAGAAACGGTGATCATAACATGATCAAATTTGAGATACTATCTGGGAACCCACAAAGGAAATCTACTGTAGCTACATTTCATTTTCAAAAGAGTGACTATAATAAAATGAGGAAAATGGTTAAAAAGAAACAAAAAGGATCGGCTGCAAAGGTTAGGACGCTCAATCAGGAGTGGACGTTAATCAAAAATACCATCTTAGAAGCCTAGATCAGATGCATTCCACGTATTTGAAAAAGCTGGAAAGAAGAGAAAACATCAGCCAGCATGGTCAAACGCTCAAGTAAAAGAGGCCATTACAACCAAAAGGTTGTCCTTCAAAGGATCCAAACGAAGAAAATAAGAAGCAACAAAAGCACTGGCAAATCAGATGCAAAGCATTAATACAGAAGGCTAAAACAAAATATGAAGAGAAACTTGCTTTAGAGGCTAAAACTCACAGTAACAACTTTTTCAGGTACATCAGAAGCACAAAGCCTGCGAGGGAATCTGTGGGACTGTTAGATCACAAAGATGCCAAAAGGGACTCAGGGAGGACAAGGCAATAGTGGAGAAACTGAATGAATTCTTTACTTCTGTCTTTACGTAAGAAGATTATTATTAACATTTGTATAGAGCTACCAGACGCACGCAGCGCTGAACACCTGACACAGAGAGACTGTCCCTGCTCGATAGAGCTTACAATCTAAAAATACAGACAGACAAGACAATTAAGGGCGAGGAAAGTACTGGGTGAGAAGGAACAAGGAGAGGGGAATTGAGTAGTGGTTAGGAGCCAAAAGCAGTGGTAAAAAGGTGGGTTTTCAGCATAGATTTATAGATTTGAAAACAGGCAGAGATGGAGCTAGGCGTACAGGCTCAGGAAGTCCATTCCAGGCATAAGGTGCCGCGAGGAAAAAGGAACGAAGTCTGGAGTTAGCAGTGGAGGAGAAGGGGGACGACAAGAGAGATTTGTCCAGCGAACGGAGGTGATAATACCAGTGTATAAGTCTCTAGTGAGGCCCCATTTGGAGTACTGCGTGCAGTTGTGGAGACCGCACCTACAGAAAAATATAAACAGGATGCAGTCGGTCCAGAGGGCAGCTACGAAATTAGCAAGCGGTCTTGACTGCAAAAATTATAAGGACAGGCTTATGAACCTCAACACGTATATGCTGGAAGAGAGGAGGGAGAGAGGAGACATGATAGAGACGTTTAAATATCTCAATGGCATTTATGTACAGGAAGAGAGCCTTTTTCAAATAAAGGAGAGTTCTGGAATGAGAGGGCATATGACAAAGTTAAGAGGGAATAGGCTTAGGAGTAACCTAAGGAAGTATTTCACAGAAAGGGTGGTGGAGGCGTGGAATGGCCTCCCGGTGGAGGTGGTGGAGTCAAGGTCTGTTCCAGAATTTAAAAAGGCACGGGATAAGCATGTGGGATTGCTTAGGAACAGGTAGAATTTAGGGTTACAGAGGATGGGCAGACTGGATGGATCATATGGCCTTTATCTGCAGTCATGTTTCTGTGTAAATCACCTGGACCAAATGGCATACATCCAAGGGTAGTCAAAGAACTCAAGCATGAAACTGTCGTGACGCCGATTTTTAAAAAGGGTTCTAGGGGTGATCCGGGAAATTATAGACCGGTAAGACTGACGTCAGTGCCAGGCAAAATAGTGGAAACTATTATAAAGAATAAAATTATAGAACACGTAGACAAAGATGGTTTAATGGGACAGAGTCAGCATGGGTTCAGCCGAGGGAAGTCTCACCTCACCAACTTGCTTCATTTCTTTGAAAGCGTGAATAAACGTGGACAAAGGTGAGCCAGTTGATGTAGTCTATCTAGGATTTTCAGAAAGCTTTTGATAAAGTTCCTCATGAGAGACTCGGATAAGAGGCAAGGTTCTGGGAATTGGTTACTGGACAGAAAACAGGCATTTCTCTGTGCTGCAGGGATCTGTACTGGGATCGATACTATTTAACATATTTATATATGATATGGAAATTGGAACGAAGAGTGAGGTGATCAAATTTGCAGATGACACAAAACTATTCAAGGCTGTTAAAACACGTGCACACTGTGAAATATTGCAGGAAGACCTTAGGAAACTGAAAGACTGAACGTCCAAATGGCAGATGAAATTTAATGTGGACAAATGCAAGGTGATGCACATTGGAAAGAATAATCCGAATCACACTGAAGCTAGGGTCCACCTTGGGGGTCAGTGCTCAAGAAAAAGATTTGGGTGTCATTATAGACAATACGCTAAAATCTTCTGATCACTGTGCGGTGGCGGCCAAAAACGCAAACAGGCTGCTAGGAATTATTAGGAAATACTATAATACCCTTGTATCGCTCCATGGTGCGTCCGTACCTTAAGTATTGCATTCAGTTCTGGTCACCATATCTCAAAAAGATATAGCGGAATAAAAAAATGCTCAAAGAAGAGCGACTAAAATGGTAAAGGGGATGGAACTCCTCTCATATGAGGAAAGGCTAAAGAGGTCAGGGCTCTTCAGCTTACAAAAGAGAAGGATAAGGGGAGATATGATGACTGAGGTCTACAAAATCCTGAGTGGTTTAGTACAAGTGCAAAGACTAGGGGACACTCAAGGAAGTTACATGGAAATACTTGGAAATATTTTTTCACTCGACGAATAGTTAAGCTCTGGAACTCTTTGCCAGAGGATATGGTAACAGTGGTTAGCGTATCTGGGTTTAAAAAAGGTTTGGACAAATTCCTGGAGGGAAAGTCCATAGTCTGCTATTGAGACAGGCATGGGAAGCTACTGCTTGCCCTGGGATTTGTAGTATGGAGTGTTGCCACGATTTTGGTTTCTGCCAGGTACTTGTGACCTGGCTTGGCCACTGTTTGGAAAACAGGACACTGGGCTAGATGCACCATTGGTCTGACCCAGTATGGCTAATCTTATGTTCTAATTTAGAAGTTTTGTCTTTATCTTCGTTATGGATAGTTTGGGAGAAGCAAAACAAATCGGGCATCAAATGAAAGGATTTTTCTTGCACTTTCTAATGCTGTAAAGCTCATTTTTGTACTACCTGTCCCTCATGATGAAAATTGCCTCCGAAGTGGACTCACAGAGTATGACAATTTTCAGTGAGGCATATAAAAAAACTATAGCTTCCAGCTGTAGGAAATTAACACATATTACTCATTTTAACCAGTACTACTAAAAGATAAAATATGAAAGCTTTTCCTTTAATATCTTTGGCACAGTGGTTTGCTACATTTTGACAGTATCTCAGAAACCCAGCTCAAAATGGTTGAACAAGTGGTTAAATTTCATAGCTGTAAAACACTTAATTGAAGATTATTAAGACCTAAAAGGTGCCCAAACTTTCAGATGGCCGAACTATGCCAACCTCCTGTTGGATTAAAAAAAAACCCAAAAAAGCTGATATCTTGAAAACCGCTGAAGCTAGAAGTCTGAAAGTTTGCAGTTTTTCATCTTATATATTGGTCTCCATTCTGGTAGATTATCATCAATTTCTGAAATGGTGAGGTGGGGAGGTTTCCAAATCTTGGTTGAATTGACAGAGAATGACCCTTAGAGATAAAAATGCAATAAACAGAAGAAAAAAAAATGTCATCCCATTCATCTCTTATAAAAGCCACTCCCATGAAAATGTAAGAAATGAGTTATTGTAGGAATGCTACATGGAGGGGGAAGGGAAGGGGGAGGGGTAGACTCCATAGGGGAAGTTTAGTTATGTTAATATGAAACCAAATGTTGAATTAGCTGAGTATAGAGAAATGTATATAGGTGGCAATGATCATTGTTTTGTATAACTGTTATATTAAAATAAAAAATAAACTTAAAAAAATAATAAAATAAAAGTCACTCCCCAGATCTGACCCATGTGTCTTACAAGAACACTCTTAATTATTAACTAGCACTGATTCAGTACACTTGCAAACAAGCATTTTATCTTTGCTGAATTCTAAAAGGTCAGACACTATATATACTTTTAAACAGCAGAATCATCCCTAAACTTCTCTCTATAGATAATTATAAATGCATCCAGTTTACTCTCTAGTATCTTGCCTGCATTTTGTTGTGCATAACCCCCAATGAGAAAATAAAAGACCTACTTCGATAAAGTCAGAACCAGACTTCTTCCTGAACAGCATTGCCTGCAATTCTTCAAGGCTTGTATCAATACAGTTCAGAAAATCTTGAATCTCTTCCCTCAAAGAGAGAAAACAGATCAAATTTAGAAAAGTTCAACACACAGACCAAGATACCACAGGAACAAATGTAACTGCTCAGAGGTATCTCTGCAAGACATCATATGACAGTCAAGTGCAATGTGAACAAGCCAAGCTGTAAATTGTCTTGGGCATTTTTTTTTAAAGTGTGGAATCAAATCTAAGGTTTGATATTCAAAGGACTTCTGGCTTGTCCAGGGCTAACTGTGGATATTCAGTGGCACTCACCCAGATACTGCTGCTCATTTGTGGGAGGTCTGGGGGTGGAGTCGGCATTTATGCGGTGAAGAAAAAAAATTAGGCTGGCTCTAACAAGCCACCATGTAGCCTGCCTTCAACAAAAGCCTTTTCCTATCCACAAAGCAGTAACCATCGCATTCTAGGGAGCTGATTCACAGCTAATTTCTGCTGTGGCAGCATTAAGGTCACCATTGGCATCCTCCTCCAACTCACAGATTACACACACACACACACACGACAGCCGCCAGGTCTTAGTCTTAAAATTAGCTCACCTCTTTCCCATCTCAGTCATACCCAACATGGAGGAACAGGAGGTTCTGCCTACCTCTGCTCAAGTTCCCAGCTAGCTATTTCAAGGAAGTTTCTTATTTTAATAAAAATTTTTAATGCTTTGTCTATCCCTACCCCAAGAAGCAGACAATACAATAATCCCACGTTCCTGAACTGACAAACTGCTGTTATTGCTCTTTCTGATCAGGTTCCTGGGGCACTGTACTACAGTCCAACCTACAGTAACAATATGGACCCCGCAGGACACGGGAAATCTGCCCTATTGGATGAGTGCCCTAAAATTACCTTTGGACACAACCTAGGCACACTGGAAAAGTAGAGGATTGAACCCTCTTGCCTGCCTGCTCCTCATTCTCCTCCCCCCCCCCCCCCCCCAATGCTGCATCAGCTCTGTCCAGACACCTGTACCACATGATGGAGACAGAGAAAAACTGGCTAGAATCCCAGCTGCACTAGCCTTATAGAGAAATAGTCAGTTTGGATATTTCTATGTCATTTTCTGCAGGGAAAGAGACAAAACACACTAGACTCATCAGGCAATAAATATGAGTTTTACCTGTCAAGAATAGTATCACTGTAATTTGTGGAACTGTTTTCATTCAAAATGGCATCAATGACAGATGCTGGGTCATCTGCATCATTCACTGGCACAGGGTGCAGTTCTAACACATCGCTTTCTGCTCCACTGGGCTTCAGAGAAGAGTCAGGTACTTCAACTGGGTAGCCAGGTATGGGATGCTCCATCACTACAGTCTGAGAAACTTCACTTGCAGCTGGGGCCCGCGTACCATCATCTTCCCTGTGGAATACAGGGAAGAAATTACTGTTAGCTCTATGACACCATCTGACGTAATGACAGCATCCAAAGCCACAGTCTTAAACAGAAGGAGTTTAGAACCATAGGCTAACCACCTTTGGCTTGGTTGGGATTCAGTCTTAATGCCCTACAATTGATCTGTTGGGATCAAGAGGTTGCAGGATTGATCTTAAGGTATGTGGGGGTCTATGGTACAAAAATTCTGTTTATTTCCTAGAATAGATGGTTGTCTAGATCATACTCACCCCTGGCATGCAGATCCCAGGCCCTCTGATTTTCATCCCCACTGTTTTAACTGTAGGATTTTTTCCTACATTTCTAGCATGCAGATCCCAGGCCCTCTGATTTTCATCCCCACTGTTTTAACTGTAGGATTTTTTCCTACATCTCTAGCATTTCAGTACTTTGCTCTCCAATTTATCTGCCCTCCCCTTTGTTCCCCGACTTTTGAGTAATTCTTTAAAGAACAATTCTCTGATACACATACTGCACTGAAAGATTATAGTATGAAAAATGCATTCCTCACCGAGAAGCCTTGTCTGACTTAGTCGGAGAAAAGGCCTCTGAAGCATTGGTGATATCCTTAATGACTACACCACCTTCATCATCTTCCACAAGCCGTATCTACAGGGAAGACATAAAAACAGTTCCACATAATACTGAAATATATTCTGCATACCTTTCTAGTATGAGTGCTAAAATATGCAATTACAAGAATTCAGGGCTGGTGTTGGCAAACAGGGCAGCTGCCCTGGGCCCCACAGTTCCAGGGGGCCCCTGTGGGCCAATATGTCTTCTCTGGAATTCGTTGCCAGAGAATGTGGTAAAGGCGGTTAGCTTAGCAGAGTTTAAAAAAAAGGTTTGGACGGCTTCCTAAAGGAAAAGTCCATAGACCGTTATTAAATGGACTTGGGGGAAATCCTCTATTTCTGGGATAAGCAGTATAGAATATTTTGTACTTTTTTGGGATACTGCCAGGTACTTGTAACCTGGATTGGCCACTGTTGGAAACAGGTTGCTGGGCTCGATGGACCTTTGGTCTTTCCCAGTATGGCAATACTTAAGTACTATTTCTCCACTCCTGTCCGGCTCTCCTTCATCTTCCCGGTCTATCTTTAAAATGTCTTTTTTCTAGGCAGAGGGTTTCAGGCGCAGGAGCTACAGAGCTCGGAGAGTTCTGGTCACTGGACCTGAGGAGGGGAAGAAGGTGGTCATCAGCTGGTGAGGCTTGAGGAGCCTCAACAGCCACAGCAAGGGAGATGTTAATTTGGGCCGGGGGGGGGGGGTCTAAGTCCTCCCCCCCTTAGTGGAGTGGAGGACTGGCCTAGTGGTTAGTGCACCAGTCTTGAAATCCAGAGGTGGCCGGTTCAAATCCCACTGCTGCTCCTTGTGATCTTGGACAAATCACTTAACCCTCCATTGCCCCGGGTACAAACTTAGATTGTGAGCCCTCCTGGGAAAGAGAAATATCCATTTTTATTTCTCCAGTATGGCAGTACTTGCCAAGTTTAACGTCTTCAGTTCTGTTTTGGTGTACATATTTCTAATCTGTGATCCCTTGTTCTGTATTTGGTGAAGGTCTGTCTGTGTTTTGTGTGTCAAGGAGTCATTTAAGGCTGCTTTATATGTGGTAGTAACGATGGGTAGGGAAGTCAAGGAAGGGGAAAGGGGATTGGGGGTCCCCCTCCTTTTCTGCCCCAGCATGTCTAAACACTTGCCCTGCAAGCATTTGATAATTAAGAGTATTAAGACAGGAACTTACCATTTCTCCACCATCCACTGGTGTGCGCAAATACTGGCAGCTGTATTTTGCAGGACTAGCATCTGACACATCTAGTGTTAGTGGTCTGGAAACAAAGAAATGAATGTTGTGCAAAGTGAGTTCATGAACAGACTGCAGCCGAGCAGTAGCTTTAAAAAAAAAAACTTTCCTGTAAAATAATTCAAGACAACAGCAAGCCCAGGTACTCTGTGTGCACAGGGTGGCAATAAGCAAAAATACACCTAAGGGAGCAGAAATATATATAGACTAGTAAAAAAGGCCCGTTTCTGAGACAAATGAAACGGGCGCTAGCAAGGTTTTCCTCGGAGTGTGTATGTTTGGGAGAGTGTATGTGAGAGTGACTGTTTGAGAGTCAGAGTGAAAGTGTGAGTGTGTGAGAGAGAGAGTGAGTCTGGGTGTGAGTGTGTTTGTGAGAGAGTGTGTGTGTGAGAATGAGAGTGTGTGCAAGTGTGTATGTGAGACACAGTGTGATAGAGAGTGTGTGTGTGTGGCCATCCATGCTCCTCTGTCCCCTGCCCCCTCCATTCATCCCTTTCCAGCATTTTCCCTCTTTGCCTGAGGCCTGCCCTGCAATCCATATCCATCCATGCCCATCTGTCCCCTCCATTCATCCCTATCCAGCAATTCCCCTTTCCCTGAGCCCTGCCGTCCCAATCCATGGCCATCCATGTTACTCTGTCACCTGCTCCCTCCATTCATCCCTATCCAGCATTTCCCCTCTCTGCCTGAGGCCTGCCCTGCAATCCATGCTCCTCTGTCCCCTGCCCCCTGCATTCATCCCTTTCCAGCATTTCCCCTCTCTGCCTGAGGCCTGTCCTGCAATCCATATCCATCCATGGCCATCTGTCCCCTTCATTCATCCCTATCCAGCAATTCCCCTTTCCCTGAGCCCTGCCCTCCCAATCCATGGCCATCCATGTTACTCTGTCCCCTGCCCCCTCCATTCATCCATTTCCAGCATTTCCCCTCTGTGCCTGAGGCCTGCCCTGCAATCCATATCCATCCATGCCCATGTGTCCCCTCCATTCATCCGTATCCAGCAATTTCCCTTTCCCTGAGCCCTGCCGTCCCAATCCATGGCCATCCATGTTACTCTGTCACCTACCCCCTCCATTCATCCCTATCCAGCATTTCCCCTCTCTGCCTGAGGCCTGCCCTGCAATCCATGCTCCTCTGTCCCCTGCCCCCTCCATTCATCCCTTTCCAGCATTTCCCCTCTCTGCCTGAGGCCTGCCCTGCAATCCATATCCATCCATGCCCATCTGTCCCCTTCATTCATCCCTATCCAGCAATTCCCCTTTCCCTGAGCCCTGCCCTCCCAATCCATGGCCATCCATGTTACTCTGTCCCCTGCCCCCTCCATTCATCCCTTTCCAGCATTTCCCCTCTGTGCCTGAGGCCTGCCCTGCAATCCATATCCATCCATGCCCATCTGTCCCCTCCATGCATCCCTATCCAGCAATTCCCCTTTCCCTGAGCCCTGCCGTCCCAATCCATGGCCATCCATGTTACTCTGTCACCTGCCCCCTCCATTCATCCCTATGCAGCATTTCCCCTCTCTGCCTGAGGCCTGCCCTGCAATCCATGCTCCTCTGTCCCCTGCCGCCTCCATTCATCCTTTTCCAGCAAGTCCCCTCTCTCCCTTCCATGACCCCCCTCGCATCCATGCTCCTCTCTCTCCCATGTCCCAGCCTGGCCCGCCCTCTTCTCCTCCCCCCCTTCGCATCCATGCATCCGTTTTTGTTTTTTTTTTCTTCTTTTAAAATTTACCTCCGTGGCGGTTCCGGCAGCGAAGCGTCAGGGAAGGAGGCGGCGCTCCCGACGTCTAGGTTTCCCTTCGCTGTGTTCCGCCTTCTTTTGACGTCATCCTTAAGAAGGCGGAACACAGCGAAGGGAAGGCTAGACGTCGAGAGTGCTGCCTCCTTCCCTGACGCTTCGCTGCCGAGCGATGCGATTGGTTGAGTGTCATTGCTCCGCCCTCGACGTCATCACGTTTGACGCGTGGGCGGGGCAGACACAATGCGATCTCACCCCCTTCACTTTTGGCTAAAAGAGGCTTCATAGAACGTTGGAGGTGCGTTTTATATAGAGAGATTAGGAAACTGAGCAAAATCAGGTTTTGTCAGATAGGTTCAACGTGTACAGTTTACTACACCTGATGGCACTTTACAGCTACTAAGCAAACATCAGAAGCAAAAGTAGTCACTCATCAAAACGCAGAGGAAAAAACCACCACACCCATACACTCAATACTATATTTAATTACAGAGGGGCAGAGATGGTAATGGAGGAGTGGCCTAGTGGTTACAGCACCAGTCTTGCAATCCAGAGGTGGCCGGTTCAAATCCCACCGCTGCTCCTTGTGATCTTGGGCAAGTCACTTAACCCTCCATTGCCTCAGGTACAAACTTAGATTGTGAGCCCTCCTGGGACAGAGAAATATCCAGAGTACCTGAATGTAACTCACCTTGAGCTACTACTGAAAAAGGTGTGAGCAAAATCTAAATAAATAAATAATGGCACTAGTCGCTTGCTACTTGATGAAACATCTAAAAAGGCACAATTCCAAAACAAAAAATGTATTTATAACATTTGTATCCCACATTTTCCCACCCACTAGCAGGCTCAATGTGGCTTACAAAATACCGTAAAAGCAAACGCCAAGTCCGGTAGGGGTAAACAAATATAGATTGAAATAAGGGTCCGGTAAGGTTAGGGAATAAGGTACAATATGAAAAAAAAGATTTGACCTGTTCAAGGTTCCATGAGGTGTCAGAATTATGATCAATTTCTACCCAACCTGTCCATAAACCAGTTTGTTGACAAGCAGCAAGACACTACCCAATAGGCCATTGATATATCCACTCCAGAGAAAGTAAGATGGTCTTAAACCAGGAAAAAAAGCCTCCCTGGTAAACACAGGGTGGAGTGCCACAGGATCTGTACTGGGACTGGTGCTATTTCACATATTTATAAATGATATGGAAATTGGAATGAGTGAGGTGATTAAATTTACAGATGATACAAAACTATTCAAGGTTATTCAAACACGTGCGGATTGCGAAACATTGCAGGAAGACCTTAGGAAATTGGAAGACTGGGCATCCAAATGGCAGATGTATGGACAAATACAAGGTGATGCACATTGGAACGAATAATCCGAACCATAGTTACCTGATACTAGGGTTCATCTTGGGGGTTAGTGCTCAAGAAAAAGATCTGGGGGGTGTTGTACATAATAGGCTGAAATCTTCTGCTCAGTGTGGGGCGGCAGCCAAAAAAAGCAAACAGGATGTTAGGAATTATTAGGAGAGGGATGACGAATAAGACCAAAAATACTATAATGCCTTTGTATTGCTCCATGGTGTGTCCACACCTTGGGTACTGCGTTCAGTCCTGGTTGCCATATCTCCAAAGACACACAGCAGAATCAGAAAAGGTTCAAAGAAGAGTGACCAAAATGATAAACAGGATGGAACTCCTCTCGTATGAGGAAAGGCTAAAGAGGTTAGGGCTCTTCAGCTTGGAAAAGAGATGGCTGAGGGGAAATATGACTGAGGTCTACAAAATCTTCAGTGGTGTAGAACAGGTAAAAGTGAATTGATTTTTCATTTATTCAAATAGTACAAAGAGCAGGGGACACGCAATGAAATTGCATGGAAATAATTTTAAAACAAATAGAAGGAAGTATTTTTCACTCAAAAAGTAGTTAAGCTCTGGAACTCTTTGCCAGATGATATGGTAACCGAAGTCAGTGTATCTGGGTTTAAAAAAGATTTGGACAAATTCCTGAAAAGTCTGAAATTGAGACAGACATGGGTAGAAACTGCTTGCCCTGGGATTTGTAGTATGGAGTGTTGCCACGATTTGGGTTTCTGCCAGGTACTTGTGACCTGGCTTGGCCACTGTTTGGAAAACAGGATACTGGGATAGATGGACCATTGGTCTGACCCAGTATGGCTACTCTTATGTTCTTAAGTATGAATCCACACAGATTCTGCCTTTTATTTTGTAGCCTCTAAGCTTTGGAACGACTTACCCCCAAACCCTCAGATCGGAACTCTACTTAAGAGCCATTTCTTTCAACTGGCGTTTGTCTGCTGACAGCTCATCCCAATAGCCATGCGGGAGTGAAGAGTTGAATGATAGCTTTTAAAGTCATTCCTGAGGGTGTGTGTTTTGCCTGGCCTAATGTTTGACTGTTTTTCTTTCCTGTCTTAGTACTGTATTTCCTTTCCTCCTTTTATTGCATTTTTTCCTTTTAATTGCTTCGACCTATTATTGTAAAGGCAGTACATCAAATAAAAGTAAAGAAACATGATTCACTTTTACTTGTTCTACATTACTTAGGATTTTATAGACCTCAATCATATTTCCCCTCATCTGTCTCTTTTCCAAGCTGAAGAGCCCTAACCTCTTTAGTCTTTCCTCATATGGGAGGAGTTCCATCCACTTTATCATTTTGGTCGCTCTTCTTTGAGTCGTTTCTAATTTTGCTATATCTTTTTTGAGATACGGTTACCAGAACTGAATGCAATACTCAAGGTGAGGCTGCACCATGGTCCAATAGAGAGGCATTATAATATTCTTGGTCTTATTTTGTATCCCTTTCTTAATAAATGTCTAGAATACTATTTCCTTTTTTGGCTGCCACCACACGCTGGGCAAAAGATTTCATCGTATTGTCTACAATGAAACATTGGTTTTTTTCTTGAATGCTGACTCCTAAGAATATCTTGAACTTACTCTGTCTTATATAAGTACATAAGTACATAAGTACATAAGTAGTGCCATACTGGGAAAGACCAAAGGTCCATCTAGCCCAGCATCCTGTCACCGACAGTGGCCAATCCAGGTCAAGGGCACCTGGCACGCTCCCCAAACGTAAAAACATTCCAGACAAGTTATACCTAAAAAATTCTTCACAATGTAACCCATAATTGTACTGCAACCAACTGCACTTCCATTTTTACAATGTATTGTAAGCCACACTGAGCCCGCAAATAGGTGGGAAAATGTGGGATACAAATGCAAATAAATAAATAAATAAATAAATAAAATAAAGTGGACCCTAGCATCAGATAACTATGATTAGGATTATTCTTCCCGATCTGCATCACTTTGCATTTGTCCACACTAAATTTCATCTGCCATTTGGATTCCCAGTCTTCCAGTTTCCTAAGGTCTTCTTACATTAAACAGAAAGATGATCAGTCTTTTAATAGAAAACACAAAGAGAATGTCATTTTGTATTGGGAAGCAGAAAAAGCTCAATTTATCAGCTACCCCAATTTGCTGCCTTTTCTTGTGAACTTCTATATATTTTTATTTGTTTATATTTATGCATCTCATTTGTCTAACTAGCTATGAGACAGGAGTTAGCCAACCACGTTTCCTAGAACTTCATAGCAGATGGAAACAGGAGTCATTGATTTTGAAAAGGTAATATTTAGATGAAAATCTCTCTCCTTTCCACGATGTACAGTGGTAGTTTTTGGTGTCCTATATTACCCCCTGAAAAGCTTTAATGTTTGAAAATCATGATTATTAAATTTACCTTTTTCTCTTTGCACCTACAACATAGTTTCCCCGTACCAAGCTTAATATGAATTGAAGAATCTAAGGAGAGACAAACACACACCAAAAAAAGTATATTAACAACTTTACAGGTATAGTCTACTTTTCAAATCTGCATAACGTACAAAGGATATTAAAGGCAATTACTGTGGAGAAATATTAGAAGTATGACTAGCTAGAAATTCCCTAGAATTGCTATGAAATCTTTAACTAAAAATAATTTTGAAATATAATGTTGCTCTTAGCTTCAGATTAATTTAGAAATCAAAAAGTCACCTCCTGGATGATGGATGGGAAGAACTGGGGGACGGGGGCTACGAGACGGGAGTAGAGGTATAGGCTGTGCACTGTGAAAACGTTTTTCTACTGTGTTTCCACAGGAAAACTGCCCCATGAAGACATTGCCCAGTCAGTACATCATACTGCCGAGAGCAAATTGCTAGCTAGCCTGATACTAAAAAGGTGAAATTTAATCATACCTGTTAATTTCCTTTCCTTTAGTCCAGGTGGAGGATAGTGTTTACAGAGGGCAGAAATATGGTAATGGGAATAGAGGGCTGAGGAAGGAGTGAGATGGGGAATGGGACAGCTAGTAGGTGAGAGAAGATGGAAATTTGATAGTTAGCTGAAAAGTAAAAAGGAGGAGAAGGGTGAGAAAGGATGAAATTTGAGTTGACAGGCAGAAAAGAAAAAAGAAAAAAAAAAAAAAAAAAAAGGAAAGAGCTAAAAAGGAATGATCAATGTGTCAGAGGCAGGTGTAGTGAGGAAACAGACAGGAGAGAGGAGAAAAGATAAATGGTCAGCAGCCATTTGAAAGAGAATTAGCAGCCAGACAGGAAAGCAGAAAAGGAAAACTGGAACCAACATGATCGAAAAATAAAGTGTCCAGAAAACAAAGGGAGAAAAAAGCATTTTATTTTGAATACTTTAAATGGAATATATTAACTTTGGGAAATGCGCATAGCGATGTCTTTGTATTTTGTTCCGTAGAAAAGAAAACACATTTCTGTTTTTTTGTCTAAATATTTTTAATTTCTAATTTTATGATCCCTTGCTCTGAATTTGGTGAGGGTCTGTCGGCACGATAGTAAAGAAAGGTGGGGGAATCAGAGAAGAGGCAGGAAGGAGAGGAGAATCGGGGATGGGGGCCCTCCTTTTTTTTTTATTTTCTGACCTGGGCCCTAGCATGTCTAACATTGGTTCTGACCCTTGCTGTGGGGATCCCCAGTTGAGGGTCTTCTCCAAAGACGGTGAGAACTCTTCTAACAAACTCTGCAGTCGGCGACAGCATCTTTGAGCAACCAACAATTAAGCATACGTTTGATGCCAGTATTAGTGGCTTACAGACTATGCTGCTGCCTGCCAAACTTGGTAAAAGGGAGTTCTGGCCACCTTCAGAAAAAGTTTTCTACTGACAGAGCTAAAGTAAAATTAATATTTTGAGGTGGGAATAAGGCGGGGCAGAGAAAAGTTTTGTGTCCATCCACTTTGGGCTCAGGCCTAACCCAAATTGGCTGTCTGGCTACTCCACTGCCCCAAAGGGAATCAATATCCTTATTTAAAAAATGTATGGTTCTAGAGTAAATCTCGTGGTCCTCTCTTACTTTAAGAGGGAAGTGGGTGCTTCCTTCTCCCCTAAGAGAATCAAACTAATCCATTTGATCTAAGTCAAACACATCAATAAAGAACTGGGAATATAACCACCGGCACTATGGACTCATCATCATATTAGGACTACTACAACTATTAATCTCTCAAAATCCTAACAGCTAGTCAAACTTTTCCTAAAGAAATATGTAATGTAATGAGTTTAGGGCAGACTGGATGGACCGTAAAGGTCTTTATCTGCCGTCATGTACTATGTTAACAAACAAACAAACAAAAAGAGATTTTAACCCCTCATCTCTATTTTACTCTCACTGAAAGCTAATATGAGTTGCCAGATTTACCTATGTATAGGACTGAGGATATATAAATAAAATACTTTGCTGTTATGTGCTGCATTTTGTTTGATGAATGTTTTATAGTTATTTGCGTTCTTGTTGTACCCCTGCATAAGTATAGGTGGGTTACAATTGTAGTAAATAAGACAAATAATGACCTGACTAGAATATGAATGTACACACCACACAGCGAAGGTGACACAGAAATAGAAACTAGACAATGTTTATTGGAGTGGACATCGAGGGTCTTTTTGGTTCTTCTGTTGTACCTTTGCTATATGAATGCTATGTCAGACTGTGGGTTTCTGATTATACATTATGGCTGATACAAAAGTTATAGAGCACTATCAATGTTACTTTTTTTAAAAAGTGTTCATTGGACAACAACTGAACCCCTCCTTCCACTTCCCTTAGTACTCATCTTTCTCCTTGCCTGCTTTAGATTTTCCATGCAATTTTTATGCTCTCTGCAAAGATGGCTCCTCATCCACACAAATGTATGTATGAGTGGAGTGGCCTAGTGGTTAGGGTGGTGGAATTTGGTCCTGGGGAACTGGGTTCAATTCCCACTGCAGGCACAGGCAGCTCCTTGTGACTCTGGGCAAGTAACTGAACCCTCCATTGCTCCACGTAAGCCGCATTGAGCCTGCCATGAGTGGGAAAGCGCAGGGTACAAATGTAACAAAAATAAAACAGATACTATTGGAGATTCTACATGGAATGTTGCTATTCCACTAGCAACATAACATTACATGTAGAAGGCTGCGCAGGCTTCTGTTTCTGTGAGTCTGACGTCCTGCACGTATGTGCAGGACGTCAGACTCACAGAAGCCTGCGCGGCCACATTGGTGATCTGCAAGGGCCGACTTCTACATGGAATGTTGCTAGTGGAATAGCAACATTCCATGTAGAATCTCAAATAGTAACAACAGTGGAGGAGTGGCCTAGTGGTTAGGGTGGTGGACTTTGGTCCTGGGGAACTGAGGAACTGAGTTCGATTCCCACTTCAGGCACAGGCAGCTCCTTGTGACTCTGGGCAAGTCACTTAACCCTCCATTGCCCCATATAAGCCGCATTGAGCCTGCCATGAGTGGGAAAGCGCAGGGTACAAATGTAACAAAAATAAAAAATAAAATTTGATTTAACTGAAAGATACACCCAGGAATGCTACCTGTACAAGCAAACACCAGCAAATGCAGATGTTTTTGGAAGCTGAATAACCACCCCCTCCCCCCCAATCTGTAACATCACTGGAAATAAACACTTAAATTTACAATTCATACCTTGGACAGCAGTTTCTGCTGCTGGCTGTGCTTCCGCCTCAGAGAAGACACCTCTTTCCACAGTGCTTTATTTTCTCTATTTGTAAGAAACCAAATTAAAAAGAACTGTTAAACTGGTTCACTGATAAAGAATTAACCCATTTCATTTATGCAAAGCAGTGAACAGTTAAGAAAATTTGCCATGAATCGAACTGACAGAGTGTGATCTGTTGCTAGTGGAAGAACAAAAGGAGTGGGGAACAGTCAAACCATGGAAGATGAAAATGTTATAAAACTAAATCTTTATTTGTAGTTGTCATACTCGTATATGTTTGAAGACTCGACACAGTGTCTCAGGAGTCTTGCTAGTAAATCAAGTTTGGATATTGGGAGAAAAACAACTACTCTTGATACTGCAGACAACTAGCAAAGTCATTTCTGGGGAGTCGGCAAGTGTTCATTCAGAAGTAACAACCTAGTACTAACCTGCCTAATAACCAGGGAAACCTGGCTCAAACCCTGCTAATGCTCAAATCATCTAGAACTTTCCTCAACCTCCACTTCCCTAAGTGCAAAGGCATAAAGTATAAAGGACTACATGCTTCAACCTTCTCCTACAGGAGCACGCAACTCTGGAACGCACTACCACGCGGCCTGAGAGCGGTCTACGAGTTGACAGACTTCCGCAAACAATTGAAGACCTATCTCTTTGACAAAACATACCGCAAGGAGCAAAACATATAAATCCCATATACATCACAACAATGCCCCAAGATATTACCCCACGTAATCCACGTCCCCGTACTCTCCCATTCAATATCTACCCACAGATAAAAACTGTCTACCCCATCGCTCACTTGCTATTATTCGATCAGCATAGTAATTCCCCTACACCATATCCTTTAGTTTCCACGCCCCAAAGGCAACTGATCTGACCCTGTCTTCCTTTATCTATTCACAATGTAACCCATAATCGTAATGTAATGTAAGAAACTGTATTTCCATCATTTACAATGTATTGTAAGCCACACTGAGCCCGCAAATAGGTGGGAAAATGTGGGATACAAATGCAACTAAATAAATAAATAAATAAAATCTTGGGCTTGTCACATAGCTCTCTATTGCTTCAGGTACTGAAAGACTGTAAACCCTTTGGGGACAGGTAAATACCAAGTGTATCTGAATGCAACTCATCATGAGTTGCTACTGTTAAAGATGTGAGCTAAACAGAATAAAGTCCTCCTCTGAAAATTGTCCTCCCCTCTCACTGAAGACAAAATGGCTGAACTGTTTGAAGTGTGCATGGGGATTAACATTTTAAACCCCTACTTGCTGACTTGCATACTATGCAGCTGCAAAATAGTGATACAGGGATGTCACGAAACACCTAGCCACCTACCTGAGGCCCCGTGGCCACTTAGAGGGTCTAACCCCAACACAGCTCAGGGCCAATTGCACCTGACACTTTTGCTCTATTCTAGCACCCTCCTTCCACCGACTGGGTCACAACCATCTCTGTGCGAGTCACCCGCTCTCAAATTATCCCCAGTGATTTCTAGGTTACTGGCGCCACACTCCTTTGTGGTCCCACAGTTCTCAGAAAGCAATCACACACCCAACACACAAAACCACCAGGATTCATTATCAGTCCAGACAAGCAGGGTGAACAAACAACTGTGTTTATTCTCAGAACTTGGAAGTGGACAAAAAGAAAAAAAAAAAGAGGGGGGGGGGGGGGGGGCTAATAGCAAACACTTAACAAGTAACTGAAAAATGGATCAATTAGAAAACTAAACATTTGCATACTTCCTAGAAAGTACTGAGGGAGATCGGCCATATATAGCTGTTCACCAGTTATCAAATGTAACTGTTTTTTGTTTTTTAAACAAAGCTTCAGCAAAAAGCTCTCTCTCCTCCTGGGCAGAAACAGAAGCAACAGACAGTAACAACTGCTGGGTAATTTCAAACTCCAGGCCAATCAAAGCCCAGTCAACAAGTTTTAAAGGTATACTGCTGTTTGCTTCCTGCTTATGTTAAAATAAAAGAACATTCAGTTCCCTATAAACAGCTTTACAGCAAAGAACACCACCTGCTGGTCAAATAGGAGAAATACACTTCAGAATATAATTAAAACAGGAAAATGTCTAATATATTTTACAGGCTTAAAACACACTGTTCCTTCACAAAGGACATAATTTTTAGCCACCTATCACTACAGATTTTCAAAGAGTAACTCCAAGTACATTTTCTCTGAAAGTCAGCCCCTGTAAGCCAAGTGGAATCCTAAGTACAGAAAACAACCCTCATTAATAAAGGAAACTAATTTCAGACTTGGTAAAGATGCAGTCATTGTTAGTGTCTCAAAGTCTCTATTACAAATAAATCAGGACACAAAAAAATCAAAAACAAAACACACTTAAAGCATGTATTAGTTAAAAGGGATTTTGCAGTGACTTTACTTCCTCATATTGTCCAATTTTGCATCCATGCTAATTTGCTCATCTCGCATCTCCTGGACATCAAAAAGCACTCGCTGCAAATCATCTGGGGAAAGTTTTGAATCGTCTGATCTCACCACAGACACCTGGAATAGAAAAATTGCATGTGGCTGACTGTAGGCTGAGAGACTAGAATTGGTCTGTTGTGGAGCACATTGAGTGTGCAGTATCTTACCTTACGCTTTATGTTTTCCAGCAGTTCTGCCTTACCCTGCTTGAAGAAGGGGTGCTGAAATTCTAGTGCCGAACCTTTCTCTGGTTTGATCAGTCCATTTTCCAAACTGACCACTTTTCTGAAGCCATCTGTGTGAGTATTGGGAAAGAGGACAGTGCAAAGGAAATCTTACAAGATCACCTTGTCAACATCTTATGTTCCTTCTATAAACAACTTTTCTGGATACTTAACAAGAAACATGCAACCAGTGGCAAGAGAGGTTGTAGCTGACTGACCTTCCCAATAAAGGCCTATGGAAAAATGCTCCATTCATAGGCCCTCATAGGAGATGCCACATTTTGAAACATGTGTACAGGGCATGGTGCTACTTCCTAGATAAAGAGCAAGGTGTCAGGCCCATGCACAGTTTCTATTAGTACAAAATGTGTACATGAACAATTAATCACCGACATAATTAAACATTTCAATTTGTCATATTCTTAACAAAAACCATTTTAAAAGGACATTCATCAGTGAGGATATCTTGGACTCTTCTCTCTCCTTCTCTGCTCATATCCAGCAGATCGCCAAGACCTGTCGTTTCTTTCTTTACAACATCCGTAAAATCCACCCCTTTCTTTCCGAGCACTCTACCAAAACCCTCATCCATACCCTTGTCACCTCTCGTTTGGACTACTGCAATCTGCTTCTTGCTGGCCTCACACTTAGTCACCTCTCCCCTCTCCAGTCGGTTCAAAACTCTGCTGCCCGTCTCGTCTTCCGCCAGTGTCGCTTTACTCATACTACCCTCTCCTCAAGACCCTTCACTGGCTCCCTATCCGTTTTCGCATCCTGTTCAAACTTCTTCTACTAACCTATAAATGTACTCACTCTGCTGTTCCCCAGTATCTCTCCACACTCGCCCTTCCCTACACCCCTTCCCGTGCACTCCGTTCCCTGGATAAATCCTTCTTACCTGTTCCCTTCTCCGCTACTGCCAACTCCAGACTTCGCTCCTTCTGTCTTGCTGCGCCCTATGCCTGGAATAGACTTCCTGAGCCCCTACGTCTTGCCCCATCCTGGACCATCTTTAAATCTAGATTGAAAGCCCACCTCTTTAACATTGCTTTTGACTCGTAACCACTTGTATCCACTCGCCTCCACCTACCCTCCTCTCCTCTTTCCTCTACACATTAATTGATTTTTTTGCTTTATTTTTTGTCTACTAGATTGTAAGCATGGACTGTCTTTCTTCTATGTTTGTGCAGCGCTGCTTATGCTTTGTAGCACTATAGAAATGCTAAATAGTAGTAGTAGTAGTCCATTTTATCACTTTTTGCTACTGGTTAATCATAGTTCTAGACTAAAAATCAGCAGAGAAAATCAGCATTTATTGGAGTACCAGAATCGTAAAATTGTGTCTTACCAGATAATTTTCTTTCCTTTAGACGCAGCAGATGAATCCAGAGACTAGTGGGTTGTGACCATCTACCAGCAGGTGGCGATAGAGAATACTAAATTGAAGAGTCAGTATTTCGCATAACAAAGCAGCAGGAAACCAACAACAGATATTGCCCTAAAAATTGATTTCCATGCAGAAGTGCTGGACTTTCAGGGAATGGCTAAACCCTTTGAAGTCAAGAACTGATCGAAAGGCATCCCCCTTCTTTCTTGAGAACCACAAAATAGATAGAACAATGACCCATCCGCAGTTCGGACGGCACTGGAACAACGGCTCCCATGGCCAGCAAAGCGCTGAGCATTAACAAATCACCGCCTGTTTGCATGAGTTCCCACATGAGGACTCCAAGAAAAATATCTGAAACAGGAAAGGCCAATTCTAATTTGTAACCTTTTCGAATAGTGTTGAGGACCCACAGGACAGCCGTCCGCCAATCAGAGCTGAGGAACGACCCTGCATCCCGTCATTGAGAGGGGCAAGACAAGGACGGGCAGCTTAAGGAGGATGCAGCTCATTTTGTCCAAGTGAAAGGGCTGCCAAAACTGATAGTGAAAGCACTGAGAGACTCAACCCCCCCCCCCCCCCCAGTCTATACCGATACATATCCTTGAAACGAGGATGAGACAGCCCTGCCTGCTGCGAAGATTTTGCCCTATCCTCTGGCAGACGCCAAGTCTTAGAATAGCAGATGTCTTTAACCAATTTCTCCAAGTCCTCCCCAAATAGCAAATGCCCTTTAAAGGGCAGCTTTACCAGACGCTGCTGCTTAGAACAGTGTCCGCCATCCAGTGGCGCAACCACAAGAAATGGCGAGCCGTGACCGACAAAGACATTTGTTTGGTGGATGCTCGAATCAAGTCATATAAGGAATCTGCTAAATAGACTAACTCTGTCTTCACATCCGATAATTCCAAGGGAATCCTGGTGTCGGATGTCTGGAAAGAATCCGCACACTGCTGTATTCAACTACGACAGGCTCCAGCGGCATACAAACTACAGACAGCCACCTGCAGGGAGATCGCCAACACCTCAAAAGAAAGCTATAGAGGCCTCCAGCTCCCTATCCTGGACATCTTTTAAGGCAATGCCACCCCTCTACCAGTAAGGTGGTCTTTTTGGTGACAGCCTCCACCAAGGCATCTACTCTAAGCAAAGCTTGTCAAGCTCCGACTGCTCAAGAGGGTACAGCTGAGACATAGCTTTGGCTACTCGCAGTTCTGGAAGGAGGCAGGACGACAAGTCTGAAAGGACAGGACAACAATTGCCTAAAGAGGCAGGATGCCAGATCTAAAATAGAGATGAAGTGGGAACCGAATCTGATAAAGAGATGTCGTCAATCATGCAAAGAAACAGAATGGCAGTCCTGGAAAAAAACAGTATGTCAGCACTGTAAGAGGCAACATGACAATCTTGTAGAAAGACATAATGACAGCCCTATAAGAAAATGGATGGCAGTTCTGCCAAAAGATAGGATGTTCATTCTGTAAGAAAATAAGACATCAGCCCAGAGACAGGATGGTAGTTCATCATGAATCAAGACAGGATAGCAGACTCGAAATGAAAGACTGTCAGCCCATCAAGGAGGCATACCCAACCTGAGAAAAGACAGGGCAACAGTCCCTTAGAGAGTCAGAATACTATCTATGGATAGAAATAAGCTGCAATGCAAAGAGACCAGGTCCTAGTTCTGGAAGCAAACAGAATGCCAGCACCTAGGCCCTGCTGATCCCATGCAAAAAGAAAAGGATTGCAGTCCCTGGAGAAAAACAAAAGGGAGCTGAATTCCAAAGGACCTGACCCATAAAGAAATAAGCAAAGATAACACTTAAAACAAAGGCTGCTATTGCTTCAGAGCACTCAGTAATGCCTGGCTTGCTAGATTGCAAGAAGCAATTCCCTAAAGGAAATCACAGAAAAGGTGGTGCAAGATTCAACAAGAACATTAACCTTCAGGCAGGCAAACTACAGCAAACCAAACTGCATCTCTGAAAAAGGACTGATTTGGTAGGGCAAAAGGAAAGAAAATTAGGGAATGACAGAGAGAGGTTTTTTTTTTTTTTTAAGGGGGAGGGAGTGGGCAATATGTTAAGGACCCTCAACTCACCCCCCCCCCCCCCCCCCCCCAAGGCCTTTCAGATAGTGGATGTGCACTTTTGAACCTATCTGCTAGAGACTGAGAAATGACTGGCTAGGAACTGCACAGTACTATTATACAGTTCTCAAAAGTTAAATGTTCTCCGTATTCATCTGCTGGTAGATGTACAAAACCCAAATGACTGGACCAGTCTGGAGAGCTGTCAAGGAAACATGTTACATCTTATGAAGCTTTTTGCCATGATGTAATAACTATGGTGAATGTTAACAAGAAATTTGAAAGCGATTATATTCCACATATCCCAGCTTATGAACGAGGTTTATTATGGCCAGGATATGCTCAAAACTAACCTATATTTGAAGACAATGCCCATAAAACACGTATATCACAACAATAAAGAGGCAGTATTGAAGATAGTAAAATAAAAGACATATATGATTTGATGAAAACTAAGTGAAGGAGATATAGATGTAAACTTAAAAGTTTCAAATGGGAAGGAGGATGAGATGGATTATTTGACGGGAATGAGGTTTTATATCTCAATCTTGCACAAACTACTACTACTTATTTCTAAAGCGCTACTAGACTTAGACGTACACTTGCAGCTTCATTGTATGAGAACAGCTGATACTTACACATGTTGAGCTGACGTATGAAGCTCGATATGTTATTGTGCTTGAAGTACTTTGGAATTATCTCTTTTGCAAATCTTTGCTCATCCAGGATAGAGAAATTCTGGCCATTCTAGAAATTAAAAAAGAGAAACAAGGTAAAATATTTAGTATCTATAAATATTCTGATCAAATGCAATTCTTCTTTAAAAACTCGGACAGCACATTTAACACATTAATGCAATTAACACATTAAATTTTAACGTATATTAAAAATTGTAATGCATGTTGAATGGCAGGTCTTTCTCTCTCAACCACATTGATCCAGCATTGTTCAGTTTCCCAGACTAATCTGGGCTGCAGAGAATGCCTGCTGGGTCGCGGTCAGCCATGCTACAGTGGGAAGAGGCAGCTACCGAATTTGCTATGCAGTGTGGGGAAGGCAGAGCCGTGTATCTGCAACCTGAAGTAACTGCGAAGGTATGAGTCCATGGCAATATCATTGAGACCCAGAAGAAATGGCCCAATGGAATGCAAGACTGCAGCCCTTGCTTGTGGACCACGATCTCTCTCACCTGCTAGGAGGTGCGCACAAGCAGTTTGTTTGAACTGGTCTAGCAAGATTATACTGACTGGGAGGAGAGGCTGGTGGGAGGTGAGACTACTGGGACAGGCTTGGAAGGGCGGGGGGGGGGGGGGGGGGGGGGCAGGGAGAAGAGAGTCCAGAGAATGAAACTTCATTTTAATTAAATACGTTGCTCTGAGTAAGCCTGGGAAGCTTCACTGGCTACAGCACTGGAGGAGTGACCACTTTCCCCACCTCTCCCTTTAGCACCCAGAGATCTAGGCACCATCCATTGTGGTCCTGGCTCTCATGTTGGTCTTTTTGTCAACATGGCTCCTGCTTTAAAAATAGTGAAGATCACCAATCTAAGGTGCGATTCTTGCATAGATGTACAGCATTCACTGGCTTTATTTGTTGCAGAATAGTGTAATGAGCGCTATCCTGTGCAAGAGGTAAAGGCATGAAAAATACAATTTGTTCTTGTTTTTTTCCAAGAGTATCCTCCCCCCCCCCCCCCCAAAAAAAAGCTACTACTACTACAAGGCAAAAGTAGTATATGAATTTTGCTCTTAATAATTTTGCCAATGGAAGATGAATTTGTTATGATGTAAAGCCCAGGGATTCTCTTTGGTAATGTTTGAGATTAGGATCTCAGGGGTCAGCCTCGTACCATGAGACTACATCATCAATAGCAGACTATGGACTTTTCCTCCAGGAATTTGTCTAAACCTTTTTTTAAACCCACATATGCCAACTGCTGTTACCACCTCCTCCAGCAAAGAGTTCCAGAGCTTAACTATTTGTTGAGTGAAAAAATATTTCCATGTCCCCTTGTCTTTGTACTTTTGAAACGAGTTTAAAAAATTGATTTACGTCTCCTTGTTCTACACCACTCAGGATTTTGTAGCCCTCAATCGTATCTCCTCCTCATCCGTCTCTTTTTCTAGGTGAAGAGCCCTAACCTCTGTAGCCTTTCCTCATACAAGAGGAATTCCATCCCCTCTATCATTTTGGTCATTCTTCTTTGAACCTTTTCTAATTCCGCAATATCTTTTTTGAGATACAGTGACCAGAACTGAACGCAATACTAAAGGTGCGGGCGCACCATGGAGCGATAGAAAGACATTATAGTATTTTCGGTCTTATTCACCATCCCTTTCCTAATAATTCCTAGCAAATAAGTATCTGTATGTAATATATAAACCGCTTTGACTGTAACCCACACAAAGGCGATATATCAAGTCCCATTCCCCTACCAATAGCTTTACTGAACTCCTCCCAGGAATGGATCCTCAGAGGCTTAACCGAGATTGGGTGGCAAAGCCGGTGGTGGGAGGCGGGGCTAGTGCTGGGCAGACTTCTATAGTCTGTGCCCTGAAAATGGCAGATAAAATCAAGGTAAGGTATACACAAAAAGTAGCACATATGAGTTTATCTTGTTGGGCAGACTGGATGGACCGTGCAAGTCTTTTTCTGCCGTCATCTACTATGTTTGGTTTCATGTCATGAAATGAACGTTTGCACCACACTCTGGCAAGCACAACAAATTTAAATGTCTGAGCACCAACACCCCCGAGGAGATACAGAGCAGTTATTACTGTCTTTTGGGTGTGTGAAGGGCTCACTGCATCAGACCCTCCACCCCCCCTCGAGGAGATACAGAGCAGTGGGTGGCAAGAGCTGGTACTGGGAGGCGGGGATAGTGCTGGGCAGACTTATACGGTCTGTGCCAGAGCTGGTGGTTGGGAGGCGGGGCTGGTGGTTGGAAGGCGAGGATAGTGCTGGGCAGACTTGTACGATCTGTGCCAGAGCTGGTGGTTGGGAGGCGGGACTGGTGGTTGGGAGGTGGGGATAGTGCTGGGCAGACTTATACGGTCTGTGCCAGAGCCGGTGGTTGGGAGGCGGGACTGGTGGTTGGAAGGCGGGGATAGTGCTGGGCAGACTTATACGGTCTGTGCCAGAGCCGGTGGTTGGGAGGCGGGGCTGGTGGTTGGAAGGCGGGGATAGTGCTGGGCAGACTTATACGGTCTGTGCCAGAGCCGGTGGTAGGGAGGCGGGGCTGGTGGTTGGAAGGCGGGGATAGTGCTGGGCAGACTTATACGGTCTGTGCCAGAGCCGGTGGTTGGGAGGCGGGGCTGGTGGTTGGAAGGCGGGGATAGTGCTGGGCAGACTTATACGGTCTGTGCCAGAGCCGGTGGTTGGGAGGCGGGGCTGGTGGTTGGAAAGCGGGGATAGTGCTGGGCAGACTTATACGGTCTGTGCCAGAGCCGGTGGTTGGGAGGCGGGGCTGGTGGTTGGAAGGCGGGGATAGTGCTGGGCAGACTTATACGGTCTGTGCCAGAGCCGGTGGTTGGGAGGCGGGGCTGGTGGTTGGAAGGCGGGGATAGTGCTGGGCAGACTTATACGGTCTGTGCCAGAGCCGGTGGTTGGGAGGCGGGGCTGGTGGTTGGAAGGCGGGGATAGTGCTGGGCAGACTTATACGGTCTGTGCCAGAGCCGGTGGTTGGGAGGCGGGGCTGGTGGTTGGAAGGCGGGGATAGTGCTGGGCAGACTTATACGGTCTGTGCCGGAGGCGGGGATAGTGCTGGGCAGACTTATACGGTCTGTGCCCTGAAGAGCACAGGTACAAATCAAAGTAGGGTATACACAAACAGTAGCACATATGAGTTTATCTTGTTGGGCAGACTGGATGGACCGTGCAGGTCTTTTTCTGCCGTCATCTACTATGTTTTATGTTACTGTCTTTTGGGTGTGTGAAGGGCTCTATTATGCAGCAGCAGCAGCATCAGACCCGCCCCCACCCCTCGTTTCTCTTTAGGAGTCAGTTCTCTCTCTCCGCTCGCACTTTTGTTCATTCCTTACCCAGCTCCAGCAGATGACGTCGTCGTTGCTCGGATCCTCCACCAAGGTCCAGAGTTTGGTGAGGAAGGCGGGCACCAGGGGGGACAGGCCGGCGGCGCTGCTCTCCTTCATCCCTTTCTCCGTGCAGGCCGCGAGGCCCAGACCAAAGAAACGGTGGACGTCCGGGAAGGAGAGGGGGGGGGGGGGCGGAAAAGCTCGCTATAATCCCCACCCTCTCGCCTGGTGCGGTGAAAAGAAATTCCGCCCTCGTTCCGAAAGGCAGCTCCGAAGCGTCCCGGAAAACACGCGCAGGGCCAGGAACAGACCAGCAACAGCGACGATCTCACACAACAATCAACCGCCGCCGCCGTCTCGCGCCTGCGCGGATCTCGCGACCTACCTGGCGGCGCAGGCGCAATGCCGTGCATCCTCTCTCCGGAGGCCAGGACGTTCCAAGCACGGCGCACGCGCAGAAACGTGCCACCCTCCCCGCTGGACCCAACAGGAGCCGGGATGACGTCAAAACGCTGACGCCGATTATAGATTAGGCTTCCTATTATTATTATGAACATTTGTATAGCGCTACCAGGCGCACGCAGCGCTGAACACCTGACACAGAGAGACAGTCCCTGCTCGATAGAGCTTACAATCTAAAAATAATATAGACAGACAAGACAATTAAGGGCGAGGAAAGTACTGGGTGACAAAGAGCAAGGATAGGGGAATTGAGTAGTGGTTAGGAGCCAAAACATTCCATGTAGAATCTCCAATAGTAGCAACATTCCATGTTCCACTGCACTAACCACTAGGCTACTCCTCCACTAGCAACATTCCATGTAGAAGCCTGTCCTTGTGCGGCCGCGCAGGCTTCTGTGAGTCTGACGTCCTACACGTCAGACTCACAGAAACAGAAGCCTGCGCGGCCGCATTGCTCATCTGCAAGGGCAGGCTTCTACATAGAATGTTATTATTATTAACATTTGCATAGAGCTACCAGACGCACGCAGCGCTGAACACCTGACACAGAGAAACAGCTCCTGCTCAATAGAGCTTACAATCTAAAAAATACAGACAGACAAGACAATTAAGGGCGAGGGAAGTACTGGGTGAGAAGGAACAAGGATAGGAGAATTGAGTAGTGGTTAAAGGAAAAGTCCATAGACCATTATTGCATTGGACGTGGGGGAAATCCACGTCCTGGGATAACCAGCTTAAAATGTTTTGTACTTTTTTGGGATCTTACCAGGTGTTAGAGACAGGATGTTGGGCTTGATGGACCTTTGGTGTGTCCCAGTATGGCAGTATTTATGTACTCTCCTCTGCGCAGCCGTCATCCCTGTTCACCCAACAAAGCAAGCAAATTTATGAGCTGCTGCATCCTCGTTTTTCGTTCTTAATTGTTGGTGGCGTTTTTATTTGATCTCGCTTATATTTTTAAACCTGCTCGGCTTGTGCAGAATACGTATGTACACAGAGCAAGCATTGGTTTCATCGGTTAGAGTAGAGAGGTGTGGTATATATATAGTATATATAAGAGAAACATCAAAGCATTACTTTGACAGTCTGACAGAGTGGGAGGGTGGGGGTATGCATGGGGACATCAAAGCATTTCATTGATATTCTAACAGAATGGGTGTTGGTAGGTGAGAGGAGGGTAATAAACAGAGAAATAAACAGAGAAATACAGCTTTATGGTTTATAATGGGTTAGAAAACCCAGATCCTTATTAAGTCCTGTTTGTTGGGAGTCAAAATATTCAATCATTCTTACATTCCTGTATTGCTTTAAAATTACCTTTCAGTATTCTTACTATGAAATCACTGGTGCAGTGTTCTGGTCTTGTGAAGTGTTGGCCCACAGGGGTGGGGGCCTGACTGGCATTGGCTATTTTCATGTGATGTCTGTGTAGATTGAATCTTGTCTTAAGCATCTGGCCTGTTTCTCCAATATAGCATCCTTCGTTACATTTCTTACACTGAATGATATATACCATGTTGGAAGATGAGCATGTAAAATAGTCCTTTATGTTGAATATTTTTCCTTTGTGAATGATTGTGGGGTCGGTTAGAGTAGTAATTAGTTCAGAAACACCATGGACCGACCTTTACTACTACTAATACTACTAATAGCATTTGTATAGCGCTACCAGACTCATGCAGCGCTGATCACTTGACATAGAGAGACAGTCCCTCCTCAAAGAGCTTACAATCTAGGTAACCTATCCCTAAAAAGGTGAAAAAGGAGTTCCCCTCCCCCCCAAGTGAACACACGACTTACACCATGAGAGGACAGATAGACCTGATACTTTCTGGCAACAGATATACAGCAATTAGCATATCTGAGTTTTAAAAGGATTTGGACACATTTCTGGAGGAAAAGTCCATAGTCTTCTATTGAGACAGACATGGGGGAAGCCACTGCTGTCCCTCAGATTAGTAGCATGGAATCTTGCTGCTCTTTGGGTTGCTGCCAGGTACTTGTGACCTGGATTGGCCACTGTTGGAAACAGGATACTGGGCTAGATGATCCGTCAGTCTGACTCAGTATAGATATTCTTATATTATTATGTAACGTTTCAGCAACAATGTCAGTTGTCAGTTTTAACCTCAAGTGGAATATGAGCTATAATTTGTTTGTAGCCAAAGAGTACTGGGAATCGGGATGCAGCTGCAGTGAGGGAACATTTGCAGTAAAGCAGTCAGTCAGAAGACTACTACGGCCTGATGCTGAAAACTCCAGCGCTAGAGGCAAGAGTGCACATCTCGTAGCACAAGAACAACACTGAAAACTAGCTTCCCAATGGGATGCAAATTTTATGCACTCAAATAAAGCGAAGACAAGGGGGAGGAATGTGACTGACACATGCGCATAAAAGATGCACTTACTGCAAAACTCCTGTGCACATGTGCCAGGCAAAACAGGAAGTGCAAACATTTTTGCAGTTTAAATCCCTAAGAGACTCACATGAATGCACAGGAAGGCAGACGCCAATGCCTACCTCACCCCCGGCTTTGCTCGGACTTACAGCCATGTTTTGTTCTCACTATCAGCACTTCAGACTGCACAGGCTTCTTTCTCCTTTCGAAAGAAGGCAAAACCTGGCAATTTAATGTGAAAAATGCAGAAGAAATCCTCTCCTCAAAACCCTAACGCCATCCCTGACCTGGCAGTGTGTTTTTGGTGTTAACTGTTAAGGCCAGAATGAGTTTCTGCGCTGTCTTTTGAACATTCAGAATGAATACCTAATCACCTCATTTGAATCCATTCCAATGCATTTAAATACAATTTGCGCTGATCTCATCGACCTGCCAACCAGAAACACCACAAAATCAGCACGATCATACCTAAACCTCCACTACCCAAGCATCAAAGGACTCAAATATTATTATTATTAGCATTTGTATAGAGCTACCCGACGCACGCAGCGCTGAACACCTGATACAAAGAGACAATCCCTGCTCAAAAGAGCTTACAATCTAAATACAAATCCACTTATGCATCTAGCTTTTCCTACTTTAGCGCACAACTATGGAACACACTACCAAAAGTAGTAAAAACTACGCTCGACCACCCAAATTTCTGGAAAGCACTAAAGACAGACCTGTTCAGAAAAGCATACCCCACCGATCCAACATAAAAAACCTGGATACCTGCGACACAACGTAACCAAAGACCGTAATGGACATATCCTAACTCTTCCTCTCCCTCTCTAAGTTCCTTCAATTGTATTTACCACACATGTAACCCATTCTACCACAATTTCACCTCGTATTGTTCATACCTGTATTTGTTCAAACCGGAATCAGCTAACATTGAGCCTGCAAAAAGGTGGGAAAATGTGGGATACAAATGTAACAAATAAATAAATAACTCATTCTTGAGCTTTTTGTGCATCCTACGCACATGAATATATGCGCAGTTCCGGCGCTAATTGCTCCTAGCACCAGCGTTAGGTTTTGTGCATCAGGGCTCTAGATTTTGCTTAGCTACAGTAGCTCCACCCACCCTGTTCTGTGATTGGATAATTGAGGTGATTGACAGTCCTGGGATGTACAGAATTCAAGGTAGAGAGCTACAGAAGGGGTCTCCCTAGTCTGGCACAGTCAGGGAGTGACTGTCACATCAAGACTAAGGATGTCCTTACCCCCCTGGCAAAATCACAGTCTAATTAGAAATGGTCACACAGAGTGGTTTCCATTTTGAGAGCAGCATCTAAACTTCTATACTCTGCTGGTAATTTGGAAGTGCAGCCTGTGTCTCATTAGAATTTGGGAAACCTAGCAGTGCACTGTTGAAGGTCACACTGCTGCTTTTTAAGTCCATGACAGAATTAAGTTATTCACAAACTGGAAGAAAGGAGTACAGGGTTTGGATCCTGGTTCGCTCACCTCTGTACCAGGAAAAGGGATGGTGCCTTGATCAGGCATGCTGAGTTGCTTGTTTTCCCAAAACAACCATGAGTCATCAAACTGTGGTAGCCATCTTCTGACTCATTCCCATGTCATTGGAGCCTCCCTTGATGATACAGAAAACTGTTCCATCAGAAATAAGGGTGATAACATTTTATGGACTAGCTTCCCTTATATCTACATATCCAAATGGACTAGCATGGCATCACATTTGTTCACATATATGAAGTTCACTTAAGTACATAAGTATTGCCATACTGGGACAGACCAAAGGTCCATCAACCCAGCATCCTGTTTCCAACAGTGGCCAATCCAGGTCACAAATACCTGGCAAGATCCTGAAAATGTTCAATACATTTTATACTGCTTATCCCAGAAATAGTGGATTTTCCCCAAGTCCATCTTAATAATGGCTTATGGACTTTTCTTTTAGGAAGCTAGCCAAATCTTTTTTAAGCCCTGCTAAGCTAACTGCTTTTACCACATTCTCTGGTAATGAATTCCAGAGTTTAATTACACATTGAGTAAAGAAGTATTTTCTTCAATTTGTTTTAAATTTACTATTTTGAGGCTTTATCGAGTGCCCCCTAGTCCTAATATTTTTGAAAAGAGTAAACAAGCAATTCACGTCTATCTGTTCCACTCCACTCATTAAAAGTAGGCGCCTACCTTCTGTGATCTACATGTCAAGTTTTTGTATGTAGCAGGGGGATGGAAGGGGAAAGACCCCCCTCCCCCCCCAAAATGCCCCAATACATTTCTATGGGAAAAGCAGTCACAACAGCTGCAATATGCATGCTGGTCAATATTCAACTGGCTGAATTAGGTCCCGATTTTCAATGTCGGGCCATGCTGGCATGCGCTGGCTGCCAGATCTTATGTAGGTCTCACCCAATATTCAGCCAGGACCCATATAAGACACATATGCAGGCCACTCTTGGGCCTACCTTGGATACCCTTGGTGGTCTATGGCGGTGTTTCCCAAGTCGATCCTGCAGTACCCCCTTGCCAGTCAACTTTTCAGGATATCCACAATGAATATGCATGAGAGTGATTTGCATACCCTGCCTCAATTATATGCAAACCTCTTTCATGCAATATTCATTGAGGGTATCCTGAAAAGTTGACTGGCAAGGGGAGTGCTCCATGACAGACTTGGGAAACGCCGGTCTATGGAGTCCTTTGGACAAGAGCAGTGCCATTCGATCCTGCCCATCATGGCTCCAGCCTCAAAATGGCCACCGTGACCACTAGTATCTTGAGAGATTGCCGCTAGAAGTCGTGGTAGCCATTTTGAGGCCTGAGTCATGACAGAGCAGAGTGGGTGGCATTGTTCTTGCCTGTAGGACCCCCCTAGACCAGCAGGAACATCCAAGGTAGGCCCAGGAACCCAAAAAGGAGTAGGGGCTCTATTGTCTTTAGGGGGAGGAGGGGGGATTGGGATCACGGGGGAGGGGGCACCAGAGCCCCCTTATGCCACTACCTAGAAGTAAACTGGGCACCGGCCAGTATTCAGATCAGTGCCCGTGGTTAAAATTAGGACAGCTTTTCTTTCTGACTTAACTTTAGCTGCTTACTTAACAGGTTAGCAGTCCAATATCGCTCCGCCCCTGCATTAACCAGACAGTGTAGGGGCGGTTAGTGCTTTTATTCAGCGGCACCCTCCAGTTAAGCACCGCTGAACAGCAGTGGTTAGGCAGGGCAGAAGCGATTGCCTGGTTAAATTGCTTAGAATATTGGGCCCAAACACTTTTAACAGGGGCAGCCACGTTAGCCTTGCGTAACAACGTTGGCAGAAGCAGGTGGAACTTTATAACCAGTTTATTGATGCCTGAGCTTTCGAGCACCAAAGTCCACTTCATCAGATGTCTTACATGCAATAATTCACCAACAGTGATTAAGGAATCGCACCTGTCAAACTACCTTCCCCTCTCATCTCCTGTCCGGATCACAGACACACACAAATGCACCTATATTCCCAACACCACCGCCCCATGCAGACACACAGACATTTACATACATGGGGGTTGCAAAGAATTTCATGAGCCTTCCTCACTTGTGGGGCAGGGGGTCTTTTACTAAAGCTTAGCTCGCGTTATCTAGAGCAGGGACCATTTTATTCCTATGGGCTCTGCTGCAGATCAGGCGTGTAGCTAGGTGGGGCCACGGGGGCATGGGCCCCCGCAGAGTTAGCCCTGGCCCCCCTGCTTTCACCCCCCCCCCACCAGGACCCTCTCCTGCTACATTGCCCCAACCCCCGCCGCCGCCGTCAGGTACCTTTGCTGGTGGGGGTCCCCAACCCCCGCCAGCCAAAGTCCTCTTCAGCGCCGGTCTCCGGCGCGTTGCTGATCTGGATTCTGTTTCATGTCAGAAACAGAATCCAGATCAGCAAATCGCCAGACTCAGAGACCGGCGCTGAAGGGGACTTCAGCTGGCGGGGGTTGGGGACCCCTGCCAGCAAAGGTACCTGACAGCGGCAGGGGAAGGTTGGCGGTGACAAGAGGGGGGGTTGAATGGGGAGGGGCAGCAGCACCAGGGGGGGGGTCAAAAGTGGCAGGGGGTCGGCGGCGCTGGTGGGGGGGGGGCGCTAAAATGTGCCCCCTCACCTCGGGCTCTGGACCCCCCTCCCGCTGAAGTCTGGCTACACCCCTGCTGCAGATATCTCGAGCTAAGCTTTAGTAAAAGACCCCCTTGTTTCATTATTATCCTAATAGGGCAGGAGTGACTGAGGATTGCTCTTGCCTGAAGACACAGCCAGGGCCGCTGAGAGGGGGCCGGCAGGGGGGGGCAAAATTCCCCAGGCCTGGGCCTTCAAGGGGGGCCTGGCGCCAGGGTCTCTGCCTCTTGCTCCTGACAGGACTTGAGTGATCACATCCCAACAGGAGCAGGAGAGAGAAAACTCCGGCACCGGACCCCCCCTTGGAGGCTGGGGAGGGCCCGGAGCTTCCTCCAGTGCTGCTCTTCTGCCCATTGCTGAGTGGCTGCTTTTCCTCTCAGGTGCACATGCTCAGTTTTGAAACCAAGCATGCCCTGAGAGGAAAAGCAGCCGCAGGGGCAGGCAGTCAGCGCTGGAGGAAGACGTCTTCTGCTGGCGGGGCCTTGGGATCCTTGCCAGCCAAAGTATTTAGGCAGCGGCAGCAATTGGGGTGGGAGGGATTGGCAGCAGCAGTGATCAGGGGCGATCTGGGGGGGGCAGCAGCAGCCCTGCCCTGGTTCAGTCTCTAGACACAACAACTGGTAAGAGACTGGAGTGGGGGGAGGGGGGGTACAAGTTGAGAAGTTTTCGCCCTTTTTGCAGTAAAGGTTATTAATTTTGAACATTAAAAATAATGAATCTGATTGTATGAAACAAGTGATATAAACATATAGGTAAATGTTTTGATTTTCATATCTTTTGTACAATATGTGAAGGAGAGTTCATAGATTGCATATATATATATATATTAAATAATTCATATTCAAAGTTACCTTGATGATAACCTATAAAGTAAAATTAAAGCATATTAGTACTTGTGATGTATCTTCTGATATATTAAGCAACCTTAACTAAAAATTTCCATTCATAAATTTCTAGAGGCTCTTAATAACCTCTTTAGCCTTCCCTCATATGGGAGGAGTTCCATCCATCCTCTTTATCATTTTAGTTGCTCTTCTTTGAACCCTTTCTAATAGAATTGAACCAAAATGAAAAAAGGGATGGAACTCCTCCCATATGAGGGAAGGCTAAAGAGATTAGGGCTCTTTAGTGGTGTAGAACGAACGAGTGAAAGTGAATTCATTTTTAACTCTTTCAGAAAGTATGAAGACCAGGGACATTCAATAATTTTAAAACAAATAGGAGAAAATATTTTTTCACTCAAAGAATAGTTAAGCTCTGGGACTCTTTGCCAGAGGATGTGCTAACAGCGGTTAGTGTATCTGGGTTTAAAAAAAATTGGACTATGGATTTCTCCTGGAGGAGAAATCCATAGTCTGTTATTGAAATGGACATGGGGGAAGCCACTGCTTACTACTACTACTACTTATCATTTCTATAGCGCTACCGGACGTTCGCAGCGTTTCACACTTGAACATGGAGAGACAGTCCCTGCTCAGTAGAGCTTACAATCTAATTATGACAAGACAGACAGGACAAGTAAAGGGATAAGGGTTAGGACAGACAGGACGTATCAGGGATAGGGGACAGTTGAAGGTTTAGGAGTTAAAAGCAGCATCGAAATTAGTAACATGGAATGTTGCTACTCTTTGGGTTTCTGGAAGGTACTTGTGACCTGGATTGGCCACTGTTGGAAATAAAATATAAGTTTATGATATCTTGATTGCACTTGTGTGATTATCACTAGAGGTCGTGGCTGCCATTTTGAGTCCAGAGCCGGCACGAGCAGCAGCGACTGGGGATTCCTCTTTATCGCCCTACTCTAGACCACCAAGGCTTTGGTCAGGTAAGCCCGGGAGGGGGGTGGGGGGAATGGCAGGGAGGTGGAGTCCTTGGGAAGAGGGTGGGTGTGTGCACTTGGGGGATTCTTCCTGGGGGGGGGGGCTTGCAGGATGGGATATGGATGCTCTGGGGTGAAGAGTTTGGAGCAGGCGGGGGAGGTGGATGAGTCACACACGGCACGTTTTTAGCTTTGTAGGGCTCTAGTCAGGTGGTTTTTTGCTATAACCTGTGAACGTGATTCAGGAAAGGCCCTACCTATGCACTCTGATAATAAGGTAATTCCAAGCTGAAAGTTACTCCTGTATCATTTTCTTGACCAGTTAGACTTTGCCCTTTCTGCCAGCTGTGGTCTCTTTCCTGTCTGTTGCACAGAGTAATCTTTATCACTCAGGAAAATGTGTGTTGAATGCTCCCTACCAGCTACTTGGATCTGAAGTCTCTCTAGGCAAGTAACTTTACTGAACGTTTCTTTTTCAATTTATTTTTACTTCTGAAAATACACAGAAGAAACAAAAAAGCACTTTTAGGTGTATTTTGAAGACAAAGACCACAAGAGTTTATTCCTTTCTGTCTTATTGACGACTACGTTTCCTTTCTCTTCTTCTTGTTTCCCTATTTTGATATTGCATAATTGTTACTTGCTTTTACGTATTTATTTGTGTATTTATTAATTCTTATATCCCACAATTATCCAGAAACAAGTTTCAGTTCACTGTGGCTTACAATTAACAGTTAGGAAAAATTACAGTTGTGTTGAACAGTTGCATAGCAGTAATGAACGTTAAGTTACAGATTCACCAACCATAACATTTCTTGAAAAGGTAGGTTTTTAATTCTTTTCTGAAATGAAGGTCATTTGTAATGCTTCTTGTGTCCTTGGGAACTGAATTCCACCCTTTAGAACCCAAATAGCAGAAGGGCGTATCTGAGGTTCGGCGGTAGGGGGGGCAGGGGCTAGAGTGAGGGGGCACATTATAGCCCCCCCTGGCCGCCGCCTCCCCCCTACCGCCGTCAACCCTCCCCCGCTGGAGGGATCCAGCTTTCACAGCATGAGGATGAAGAACTTAAACAAGACCTCGGCTGGGCTGGGGGGGGGGGGGGGGTTGGGGTCCCCCGCCAGCTGAAGCAATATTTAAAAAAACCGGCAGGAGGAAGCGGATCTCGGGGGTAGGTGATGGCAGTAGGCGGGGAAAGGGTTGACGGCGGTAGGCGGGTTGACGGCGGTAGGGGGGTCCAGGGCGAAATCTGCGGGGGCCCAGGCCCCTGTGGCCCCACGCAGATACGCCCCTGGTATAAATAGACTTGTAAATTTCTACAGTTGGGCAAATGAAGTAGTAAAATAACCTCTAGTTCCAGGACTCACATTTCTTGTTGATAACTCGATCAAATCTGACATGTATTCAGGAGACATTCCGAGTGCTAGTTTTGAAAAATAATTTGGCTTTAATTGGGAGCTGGTGTAGCATTACAAGCAATGGGGGTTACTCTTTCATATTTTGACTTTTTGAATATCAATCTCGCTGCCATGTTTTCAGTGGTCTGCAGTGATTTTAGTATGTTTTCTTTGCACCCCATATTGGGCTCTTTTTACTGAATTGTGGGGAAAAGGGCCCTGCGGTAGTTTTTAAATATTTTGTTAGTTTACATATTTTGTCAGTCTATACATAATCTTTATTATTATTTTAACTGTGGTTTTTAAATGTTATGCTATTTTGTTTTATAGCCCCTGACGCAGCCCTGTTGGGCGAAACACGGCCAGTGTCGGGCTGATTTGTCTATTTGGTTGTCATTCAATAAACTATTTTCTTTGATTGATCTGCTTTTTTTCTCCCTCCATCTTGGAGTTTGCAGATCGTTTGCTTTGCTGTTTTCTTATCACCAGATAAAGCTTGGCCATTTAGACTGTTTTTTAAAAACAGAGATAAATTGTTTCTTGGATTAAAAGTAGATTTATTCCCAGATGTTTCGAAAGAGACTCAAAAGAGAAGAGGACAATTTCTTTTGTTAAAATCAGCAGTTCTTCAATTAGGTGCTGTATTTGATTTAAGATTTCCTTGCAAATGTGTGATTCGACATAATTTGATAAAATATGTTTTTTTTTCAGAACCCTCACAATTAACATCTTTCATAGCCTCTAAAAACACAACAGGAGTAAAATAAGATAATTCACTGTCTTTTCTTGGTGTTAATTGAATTGTCTAATAATAGTTTTTCCTTGGATGCCTCCTGAGAAATGTTTCTTGGATCCTCACTCTAGTGGACTTGAGTAATATATTTCTTATTATTTTTTTTTCATATTATATTGTAAAATGTTTTTTCTTTAGAAATATTTACTTTTCTTATTCAAGTGTATAATCTTGAAATACCTTGTAAATTGAATAAAAAAAGATAAGCGCTCACTTTTTGTGACTGTTTTCGCATGACACTAATGTGTTGAAGGTTGTTTTGGATGTGACCAGCTCTTTGTTTCATTTTGTTTGCACGCTTCAATTTTTGAGCAACATTGGAGGTTTCTTTGACCGATGATTAATGTATTAACGGTGTGCATGTGGATTAGCTGACACAGCGGTCCGGTTTCATATACAGTGGTTTGCCACAGTTGTATGAGGTCTTTTTCCTCTTTTATTTTTTTCAAAAAAAGTGAGAGTGCCAGTACAACAATTCACTGCATGTTTTGGGTTATCCTTATTATTATCTAGGGAGAGAATCTGATCTGTTTGTGATTTTGACCTTGTTTATCTCAGTGGTGACCAAATTTGTCCTTGGGGAACTCTAGCTAGTCAGGTTTTCAGGATATCTTTAATGACTATTTATGAGTTAGATTTGCAAGCAATGGAGACAGTGCATGTAAATCTAACTTATGAATATTCATTTGCAAGCAATGGAGACAGTGCATGGAAATCTAACTTATGAATATTCATTTGCAAGCAATGGAGACAGTGCGTGCAAATCTAACTTATGAATATTCATTTGCAAGCAGTGGAGACAGTGCATGCAAATCTAACTTATGAATATTCATTTGCAAGCAATGGAGACAGTGCGTGGAAATCTAACTTATGAATATTCATTTGCAAGCAGTGGAGACAGTGCATGCAAATCTTACTCAAGAATATTCATTTGCAAGCAATGGAGACAGTGCATGGAAATCTAACTTATGAATATTCATTTGCAAGCAGTGGAGACAGTGCATGCAAATCTAACTTATGAATATTCATTTGCAAGCAATGGAGACAGTGCGTGCAAATCTAACTTATGAATATTCATTTGCAAGCAGTGGAGACAGTGCATGCAAATCTAACTTATGAATATTCATTTGCAAGCAATGGAGACAGTGCGTGCAAATCTAACTTATGAATATTCATTTGCAAGCAATGGAGACAGTGCGTGCAAATCTAACTTATGAATATTCATTTGCAAGCAGTGGAGACAGTGCATGCAAATCTAACTTATGAATATTCATTTGCAAGCAATGGAGACAGTGCATGGAAATCTAACTTATGAATATTCATTTACAAGCAGTGGAGACAGTGCATGCAAATCTAACTTATGAATATTCATTTGCAAGCAATGGAGACAGTGCGTGCAAATCTAACTTATGAATATTCATTTGCAAGCAGTGGAGACAGTGCGTGCAAATCTTACTCAAGAATATTCATCGCGGATATCCTGAAAACCTGACTGACTGGGATTCCCCCAGAACAGAACGTCTAACATGTCTTTTTCTTTCTCTCTCTCTAACCAGCTAGTCATAGGGCAGGAATTTCACAGAAACACCCACCTCCCCATCTACCTATGACTCCAGAACGCACCATTCTTTAGAGTTGGTTGGATGGGGACACTGCAGTTCTATCAGACTCTAGTTTATGTGCATTTGCTCTTACTGTGCTTAACGGAAGGAACCACGAGAGTCTATTATCTGGGAATCCGTGAAGTGGAATGGGATTATGCGCCATCAGGGAAAAATGTCATCATGGGCCTCAACACTACAGAGGACTCGTAAGTTCAGTCTTTTAGGCTTCGTTTGTTTTACTTTCAGAAAGGGGCTCTTATGAAATAGCAGAGATGTACATGCAAATAACAAGCAGGCATGCCGAACTATGGCGGCTAGTTTACTCTTTCCAAAAATATTAGGACTAGGGGACACGCGCCAGAGAATGTGGTAAAGGCAGTTAGCTTAACAGGGTTTAAAAAAGGTTTGGATAGATTCCTCAAAGAAAAGTCTGGTTCAGCCAGCAGCAGCAGCAATTCTTACATGCTGACAGTGATTCCTTGAAAGATGCTGCATGGGGGGTGGTGGGGAGAGGGAAATATTGTTGGACATGGGGTACAGGAATAATTGTTGGACATGGGGGGAGGGAGGGAGAGATGCTGCACGGGAGAGGGAAAGAGGGAGAATTGTTGGATGTAAAGTAGGGGAGAGGGAGGGAGGGAGGGAGGGAGGAGATACTACAAAGGAAGGGTGGAGGACAAGAGAGGAAGAAATGTTTGACCTGGGAGGGAGGGGATGGAGGGAGAGATGTTGCACAGGGAAAACAGGGATGAGAGAGGGAGAAATGTTGGACATGGTGGTGAGGGGAAGGAGAGATGGAGAGATCCTGCATGGGGGAGAGAGAGATGTTAGACGGATACAAGGGAGAGAGAGAGAGAGAGAGAGATGTTGGACAATGGGAGGGAAGGAAGAGGAAAAAGAGAGGGATCAATGTTAGTCGAGAGGGTAGAGAAGAGGGAAGGAGAGATGCTGCACAGGAGGAAGTGGGAGAAGGAGGGAGATCTAGGGGCAGAAGGGAGTAGGGGAGAGATGCTGTACTATGGGTATGAGGGAGAAATGCTGAACCATGAGGGAAGAGAGAAGGGACAGGAATATGCTGGGAGGGGGTGGAGTGGAAGGGAGAGGGAGAGAGAGATGTCACGCTACGAGGGTGGGGAGGGGAGAAAGAGGAAGTAGATGCTGGGCTACAAGGGTAGAGTGAGGGAGGGAGACATTGGGAATGGTGGAACCATGTGGGAGAGATCAAGGGGAGGGTGGCAAGGAAATGAATGAGAGGAGGATAGTGATTACAGGGGGTAGAAATATGGTAATGGGGACTAGGCTTGATTCTTTTCCCACTGCAGCTGTTTGTGACTCTGGGCAAATCACATAACCCTTCATTGCCCCAGGTACATAATAAGTACCTGTATATAATATATAAGCTGATTTGATTGCAATAAGTAAACTGATTTGATAACTCACCCTAAGGTGTATCATGAATTGAAAGCATGCCCGATGGACCTTCATAACCTTTCCTGTTTTATTTAACAGAGAAGCCACTGTGTTCCTCCAGCAGGGACTGAACAAGGTGGGGAACATTTACTGGAAGGCAGTTTATAAGCAGTACACAGATGAGACATACAGTGTGGAGGTCCTAAAGCCTGCCTGGTTGGGGTTTTTGGGACCCATCCTAAGGGCTGAGGTGGGTGATGTCATTTCAGTGCACCTGAAGAATTTCGCCAGCAGGCCGTTCAACATACATCCTCATGGCGTCTCCTATGAGAAAGAGTCTGAAGGTAAAGAGGCAGCTGTAGCGGATTTATGTAACAATAAATAATACTGTGACAATACGGCTGAATAGGGTTGTTTGCATGGCCAGGAGAATCTGTAGCTTCTATTCTGAAAAATAACATCCTCCCCAGTCAAATACATGAGCAAGTGTTGGAGATACTCAGCCCGTTGCAGAAAGGATTTTCAGGTGAGCCCCGAGTCCATCTCTGTCTCCTGCAGATCTAGTCAAGGAATAAGTATAAATAATTTCTATAGCGCTACCAGTCGTACGCAGCGCTTCACAATTGAACATGAAGAAAAGACAGTCCCTGCTCAAAAGAGCTTACAATCTAAAACAGGACAGACAGACAGAACCAATAAGGGTAGGACAGACAGAAGGACACATAGGGAAAGGGACTATTGAAGAGAGGAAGACAAGATAAAGGTTACGAGCAGGTGAAGTATATAGTAACATATAAAAACATGGTGGGGCCCAGGGCCGCCGAGAGACTGGGCCGGGCACGAGCAAGGCCGCCCCCCACCCGAGGTTGTCGCCGTTGCCGCTGCCCCCCCTCCACCCACCCCCCTCCGTCCACCACCGGGCCAGGCCCCCTGAATCCAAATTATAGCGCCTCACCTTGCTCCGTGTGAAAGCGCAGCAGTGGCAGTCTGCAGATCGCCTCCCTTCCCTCCCTGTGTCCCGCCCTCGTGGAAGTTACGTCAGACGAGGGCGGGACGCAGGGAGGGAAGGCCCGAAGGGAAGCAATCTGCAGACCGCCGCTGCTGCGCTTTCACACGGAGCGAGGTGGTGAGGCGCTGTGATTTGAATGGAGGAGGCCCGGCCCGGTGGCAGTCAATCGATGGAGCCGAGGGCGGGCGGGTTAGACTGTGGCACCGGGCCCCCCTTGGAGGCCTGGGGCCGGGGAATTTTGTCCCCCCCCCTGCCCCCCCTCTCGGCAGCCCTGGTGGGGCCTTTTTGAAAGGACATCCAAGTCAGAATAGAGATGTCCAGATCAGAACGTCCCAAACGGATGTACTACTACTACTTAACATTTCTAGAGCGCTACTAGGGTTACGCAGCGCTGTACAAATTAATAACTAAGCACGGTCCCTGCTCAGAAGAGCTTATAATCTAAAGGACGAAATGTCAAGTTGGGGTAGTCTACATTTCCTGAGTAGAGGTGTTGTGATTAGGTGCCGAAGGCGACATTGAAGAGGTGGGCTTTGAGCATTGATTTGAAGATGGGTAGGGAGGGGGCCCGGCATATGTGCTCAGGGAGTTTGTTCCAAGCATGGGGTGAGGCGAGGCAGAAAGGGCGGAGCCTGGAGTTGGCGGTGGTGGAGAAGGGTGCTGAGAGGAGGGATTTATCCTGTGAGCGGAGGTTTCGGGTATGAACGTAAGGGGAGATGAGGGTAGAGAGGTAAGGAGGGGCTGCAGATCGAGTGCATTTGTAGGTTAGTAGGAGAAGCTTGAACTGTATGCGGTACCTAATCAGAAGCCAGTGCAGTGACTAGAGGAGAGGGGTGATATGAGTATATCGGTCCAGGCGGAAGATAAGACGTGCAGCCGAGTTCTGAACGGACTGAAGGGGGGATAGATGGCTAATTGGGAGGCCAGTGAGGAGTAGGTTGCAGTAGTCAAGGCGAGAGGTAATGAGAGAGTGGATGAGAGTTCGGGTGGTGTGCTCAGAGAGGAAGGGGCGAATTTTGCATGTCCATCTCTCATGTATTTTTGAACAGGATAATACAGCCTGTTAGAAAACATGTGAGATGGATGTTCATGGGCTGGAAACATCCAGCATGATCATCCATTTTACAAACTGAAACATCAAAATTTTGAACGGGGAAGGTGGGGTGAAATAAGGGACATAGATGTCTCTATAGCAAAATTCTTATAAAATGGCTAAGCAACGTCCAGTGGCGTACCTAGCGTATTTGACACCTGGGGCCGATCATTTTTTAACACCTCCTCCTCTATATGAAAATATTATTTTTTTAGTAATAATCTAAGAGTCACACAACAAGGGTGTATCTAGGAAAGGCAGCATCTTAAACACTGCAGTGAGCACTAGAACATCAATACACCCCATTGTAAAACTAACCAAGACATTAGTAAAAATGATTCTGCCAACAGAAAACCATGTCTTTTTCACAAATATAGAACACTGATACATTCTCACCAAGTATAGAATAAGTAACCAGCAAACTAAAATTAAACTGAACCCCTAAGAGGCCAGATCCCGCATACAATGCAACACCATCGAAACAGTGATGCATGACCCCTAGTACTGTGCAAAATATAAAGACAGCAGACATAAATTTGAAAAACTGACAAATACCAATCACCACTTTACAAATTAGCAAATAGAAATAAAACAAAAAACAAGATAATACAATTTTATTGGACTAATACATTTTTCAATTAGCTTTCAGAGGCCAAAACCTCCTTCCTCGGGTCAGTACAGTATACTGCTGTTACAGTCCTGTCCTGACCTAAGGATGGAGGTTTCGGTCTCTGAGTTAGTCAAAAATGTATTAAAATTAGTCCAACAAAAAGATCACCTTATTTTCATTTTCTATTTATCGCCACAGTACTACTTTATTCTAAAGCAAATCAATCTTTTTTTCTACCTTTGTCGTCTCTGGTTTCTGCTTTCCTCGTCTTCTCTTCACTCTCTCCCTCCCATCCAGCATCTGCTCTCTTTCTCTCTCTCCCTTCCATCCACTGTCTGCCCTCTCCCCCTTTCCATATGGTGTCTGCCAGCTTTCTCTGCCCCTTCCATCCACTGCCTGCCTTTTCTTTCCCTTCTATCCAGCATGTGCCTCCCTCTCTCCTTTTTATATGATGCATCCCAGCATCGCCCCTTCTCGCCGTCTTTCTCTCTCCACTCTCTGTTCCCCATCCATGTCCATCTTCTGCTTATCTCCTGTCTATTTGATTTTTTTCTCTCCATGTTCACTGTCATCCCCTCTTACTCCCCTTCTCTCCTATCCATAACCTCCCCTCTGTGTCTCTGTCCCTATTCCCCCATATTCAGCATTTGCTCTGTGTCCCCATCCCTTCCCATGTTCTTCACCCTTCCCTCTCTCCTGCACTCCAAATCCAGGGCCAGTATCTCTCTCCCCTGCTTCATAGTACTACATCCTGTTCTCCCCCTCCCCTGATCCAGCTTTTTCCCAGTCTCCTCTCCCTCATGCATCCCACCTTTCTCTTCCCTCCCCTTCTTGCTTCCCTTAGACTAGCATCACTCTCACTCCTTTCTCCACCCCCCCTTTTTCCCATTCCCCTGCCATTGCTTTCCTTCCTCTCTCCACCACCCTTTCCCCTTAGGTCTGGCATCGCAGTCTCCACCCCCTCTTCCCCTTAGATGTGGCATCACACCCTCCTCTCTCCACCTCCCTTTCCCTTTGGTCTGGCTGGCTGACACCGCTTTCCCCCCCCCCCCCCCCGGACTAGTGTGGTATCTCTCTCTCCCTCCTCACTCCATGCCCGCTCCACTCCTGCACGTCTTTAAACTTTGAGGCTTCTGGAAGCAGCATCCGCAATGTAAGCGCTGCCTTATGCCTGCCCCGGAAGCACCCTCTATACAGCTTCCTGTGTAGGCGGGACGCTGTCCAGAGAAGGGTTCCAGGGCTGGCCGAAGGCAGCGCTTACATTGCGGATGCTGCTGCCAGAAGCCTCGAAGTTTAAAGACGTGCAGGAGTGGAGCGGGCGTTGAGCGAGAAGGGGAAGAGTGATACCACACTAGTCAGGGGATGGATGGGGGGGGAAGGACACCCATGCAGCACCGCACCGGGGGGGGGGGGGGGGTTAAAGACAGCAGTACCGCACCAGTCGGGGGGGGGGGGGGGGGGGAGGAAGACATCCATGGCAGCACCCCCTCACGAGCTGCACCCAGGGCGGTCCGCCCCCACCGCCCTGCCCTCGGTACGCCACTGGCAACGTCCATGCAGAGCAGAGGGGCAGCCTAATGCGGTGGACTGTAAACCAAGGGACCCAAGTTCAAATCCCACTTTAACTCTTTGGTTTTGTAATTGTGAGCCCTCCAGGAAGAGAAAAATAGCTATTGTACCTGAATGTACACACTTCAGTAGCCTTCAGGCTTCCAGGTGGCTTATATATTTCATTAGAGTGGGTATTTTTCTACACCTGGAGGGCTCATTGTTAAAAAAAAAAAGAAGTGTGATTCAGTGGCGTTCCTAGGGGGGGCTGACACCCGGGGCGGATCGCCGATGCGCCCCGCCCCCTCCGGGTGCAGCGCCCCCCCGGAACAGCGCGACGCCCCCCCCCCCCCAGCGAAACCCTCCCCCCCGATCCACTGGCGAAAGAACCCCCCCCCGGGTGCATGCCGCTGGGGGGGGGGGGGGTGCCGCGCGCCTGCCGGCTCTTCATTTTCATGCTCCCTCTGCCCCGGAACAGGAAGTAACCTGTTCTGGGGCAATGGGAGCATGAAAACGAAGAGCCGACAGGCGCGCGGCACCCCCCAGCGTATAGGCTGCATCAGGGGCAATGAAAACGACCTGGTGTGAAACTACAAACTTCACCAATGCTGATTACAAATGTGTCTCTTCTTACTCATTCGCGACTTTTGTTGGCGTTTTTTAGTGACCTGAGAATTGTCATTCTCCTTTAAAGGGTTGCTATAATTGAACCTGTTCACATTTGTAAGACCCCTGATGCAGGCGGTTTCACCGAAACACAGACTGTGTCGGGTCTGATAAATAAAGTTCTGAGTTGATGCCCTAACCTTGAAAGGCCCTTTGTACTTTTGTGTTTGGTTAAAGACCAAACTGTAATCGCGGGCATCATCAGTCATAAAAACCTCCACCTCCCTTTACAACGTTTTATTTTTTTAAATCTTTCTTTTAATTGTTATTCAATTATTTAACCTTGGCCCTCAATGTCTTATCTTATTTCAAAATGTCAAAAATAGCAACTTAGCTTCACGGGTCTGTGCTTTTGTTTCAGCCATGTTTGGTCTTCTTTTAAGCAAGTCCCTGTTTTGCTCTCTCTAAAGCCAAAACTTCAGTTAGATGTACAACTCCTTTCCCCAGGGTTGATTTAAGGTCCCCTGTCAGGCCTTCTTCTGTATTTCCTCATCATTCTCAATAGCTTATTTTATTTAATGGGATTGATTAACCATCTTTACGAAGAGATTCACCCAAGGTAGTGTACAGCAGGTACAGTTTAACATAAAATTCTTCTACTACTGGAGAATATAGCGATTTTCGAAGCAGAAAAATGTCTATCTTTTGTTTTGAAAATGGCCGGCTGCTAGATGTTTTTGTGCTCAGTATGTCTATCTTTTATGGACCATTAAAAAAAAAAAATCCAAGGGAAAAATGCAGAAAAAGAAGACATTGGGATATTTGGGGGGGGGGGGGGGGGGGGGGAGTCAGCATTCTTAGTAGACTGGCCACATAGACATCCACAAAGCAAGGAGTAGGAAAGGTAGGCTCTTCTCAAGAAACCGGAGATGACGTATGTAGAAAATCAAATCTTTATTCAATCGAAAACACTGACATACTTGACTCTGACTCGACACAGCTGTGTTTCGGCATCAAAACACGCCTTCATCAGGAGTCTTATGAAATACAGTTTGTAGTATGTATTCAATAGTCAGCTGTATGATGATTGTAGTGTCAGATGTGACTATCATCCTTTCACTTTGGCAAGAGCTGAGATATCCATGGGTTCCACTTCCAGGTTCTCCTCTCTCTCTTTCTCCCCACCGGGAATTTAATATATGCTGATTAAAGTGGAGGGGTGGCTGGAGGGGGGGGGGCAGGGGAGAGAGGAGATTCGCTGGGTGGCTGGAGGGGGAGCAGGAGAGATAGGACAATCACTGGGTGGCTGGAGGGGGGCAGGGGAGAGAGGAGAATTGCTGGGTGGCTTGAGAGGGGGCAGGGGAGAGAGGAGAATTGCTGGGTGGCTGGAGGGGGTAGGGGAGAGAGGAGAATCGCTGGGTGGCTGGGGGAGGGACAGGGGAGAGAGGAGAATTGCTGGGTGGCTGGAGGGGGGGCAGGGAGAGAGGAGATTCGCTGGGTGGCTGGAGGGGGAGCAGGGGAGATAGGACAATCGCTGGGTGGCTGGAGGGGGGCAGGGGAGAGAGGAGAATTGCTGGGTGGCTGGAGGGGGGGGCAGGGGAGAGAGGAGATTCGCTGGGTGGCTGGAGGGGGAGCAGGGGAGATAGGACAATTGCTGGGTGGCTGGAGGGGGGCAGGGGAGAGGAGAATCACTGGGTGGCTGGGGGGCAGGGGAGAGAGTAGAATTGCTGGGTGGCTGGAGGGAGGGACAAGGGAAAAAGGAGAATCACTGGGTGGCTAGAGGGGGATTATGGGGCACAGGAGAATTGCTGGGTGGATGGAGGGGGGGCAGGGGAGATAGGACAATTGCTGGGTGGCTGGAGGGGGGGCAGGGGAGAGGACAATCGCTGGGTGGCTGGAGGGGGGGCAGGGAACAGAGAAGACTCGCTGGGTGGCTGGAAGGGGGCAAGGGAAAAAGTAGAATCACTGGGTGGCTGGAGAGGGGACAGAGGAGATACACTCGCATCCAGCAGTCTCACTCTCTCTCTGTCACACACACACACTCGCACATTCACTCTCTTACTCTCTCAAACATACACACTCCGAGGAAAACCTTGCTAGCGCCCGTTTCATTTGTGTCAGAAACGGGCCTGTTTTATTAGTCTTCCAATACTACAGAATCTAGACCTACAGAAATGTAACAACTGTTTTGAGCCACCAGGCTAAGCCCTGACCAATACTACCAAATGATCGGTTCATCAAATTAAACAAAGAAAACAATAAAAGAAAACTAATTTTTATTCTGCTGAGCTCAACACTCCTGGAACTGCTTCATCTCTTACAGGATTCTTGTACCCCAATATGACCTCTGGAAATAAGAAAATGGGAGGCGCTGTGTCCCCAGGCCAGAGTCATGTATACACCTGGAGAGTGACTGAAGACCATGCTCCGACTGCCGATGATCCAAACTGCCTCGCCTGGGTCTACTATTCTCACATCAACATGCCAAGGGATATCGCTTCTGGACTGATAGGCCCACTAGTAACCTGCAAAAAAGGTAATGTGACAAGAGAAACCTATGAAATACTCAGAAGCATCAGTGGCTGATTAGACTCTGGGTGAAGGAATGGGAGAGAAGAGAGAGAGTGCGAGTTTAGGGGGCTCTTTTACTATTGTCGTACGCCCAGTGCTTTTTTTGTAGAAAAAAAGGTGCCAGTACTCATTATGGGCGGGGTCACCACATATGGCCCCACCCCTATGATAGCCACACCCACATTAACCACACCCCCTATACCAGCCATGGCGCATATAAACAGACATCATTGAAAATATTATAGTACTATAGGAGAAAAAAATAACGTGATTTTTTTTCATGATAAATAATCTCTGTAAGCTCTTACAGCTCCAGTATACCCAGTGCAAAATAAGACAGCCAATGTAAATTCTCAAATTGGACATATTACAAACACTAAAATGAAAATAAAATGATTTTTTTCTACCTTTGTTGTCTGGTGACTGTTTTTCTTTCCATATTGGTTCCAGTCTGTGATTCTGCTTTCCTTTGTTTTCGCTTAACTCTTCTGTGCCATTTGTCATTTTTGTCTCCTTTTTCTTTGCTTTCTTCAATATTTTTCAGGCTCTCTCTCTGTCTAGATTTAATTCATTCTTACTATCCATTCTTTAATTTCCTTCATCTACCTGTGGCTTTTCATCTTTTCCTCACCCTTGTTCTCCCCATGCCCCTTCCTCTTATTCTCCAGTCTTTCTCTATTCCCCTTTTCCATCCAGCAGCTCTGCTTTCTCTCCCCATCCTTCCAGTGTCTCCCCTATTTCTTTCTGCATTCTTCCATCCAGCATCTTCCCTCTTTCTCTCTCCATCCTTCCGTTTTCCCTCTCTCTCTCCCCATCCTTCCATCTGTTTTTCCCCCTCTCTCTCCCCATCCTTCCATCTGTTTTTCCCCCTCTCTCTCCCCATCCTTCCATCTGTTTTTCCCCCTCTCTCTCCCCATCCTTCCATCTGTTTTTCCCTCTCTCCCCAATCCTTCCATCTGTGTTTTCCCCTCTCTCTCCCCATCCTTCCATCTGTTTTTCCCCTCTCTCCCCAATCCTTCCATCTTTCCCTCTCTCTCCCCATCCTTCCCTCTGTTGGTTTCCCTCTCTCTCCCCAATCCTTCCCTCTGTTGGTTTCCCTCTTTCCCCAATCCTTCCCTCTGTTGGTTTCCCTCTTTCCCCAATCCTTCCCTCTGTTGGTTTCCCTCTTTCTCTCTCTCCCCAATCCTTCCCTCTGTTGGTTTCCCTCTTTCCCCAATCCTTCCCTCTGTTGGTTTCCCTCTTTCCCTCTCTCCCCAATCCTTCCCTCTGTTGGTTTCCCTCTCTCCCCAATCCTTCCCTCTGTTGGTTTCCCTCTTTCCCAATCCTTCCCTCTGTTGGTTTCCCTCTTTCTCTCTCTCCCCAATCCTTCCCTCTGTTGGTTTCCCTCTCTCCCCAATCCTTCCCTCTGTTGGTTTCCCTCTTTCCCCAATCCTTCCCTCTGTTGGTTTCCCTCTTTCTCTCTCTCCCCAATCCTTCCCTCTGTTGGTTTCCCTCTTTCCCTCTCTCCCCAATCCTCCCCCCCCCCCGCGACACTCCGGGCGAGTCCTGCACTTAGTTTTTTATTTTAAGACTCAGAACGTGCGAACGATGCAGCCGGCAGCGATTGAAAGAGGCTGTCTGGGCTGGCGTCTGCGTCGGAGCTTCCCTCACCCTCTGCGAGTCCCACCTTCGTTGTTACAACTTCCTGTTTCGCGGGACTCGCAGAGGGTGAGGGAAGCTCCGACGCAGACGCCAGCCCAGACAGCCTCTTTCAATCGCTGCCGGCTGCATCGTTCGCGCGTTCTGAGTCTTAAAAAAAAAACAACTAAGTGCAGGACTCGCCCGCAGTGTCGCGGGGGGGGGGGGGCAAAAAAAGGTGCCGGTACGCCGTACCGTTGCGTACCGGCACAAAAAAAGCACTGCGTACGCCAATCCAGAACTATCACTGGGCTACCGCAGCAGCCTGGCGGTAATTCCACCCACAGCATGCACCACTTCCCCTGCTATGGAAATTTATTTCCATATTTTTACCACCAAGGTTACCCGGCAGTAATTGGGCAGTGCTGCACGCTACCCGTATACTACCAAGTTAGTGCGGAAGCCCTGACCGCCACCTCAATGGGGGGCAATAAGTGTTTCCTCTGAAATGGCCACGTGGCAAGTGCATACTTCCTCAGCGACCCTCCAGACTGGTCAAGACGCTTGGGTGCTGCAGTTTCTAAAGCAACGATATCCAGATGGTTGAAAGAGGCAGTTTCTTCGGCATACTTGCTCAAGGGGCATGAGGTGCCTTCAGTACTTAAGGCGCATTCTACTCGGGGGGGGGGGGGGGGTGGCTTCCTCCTGGGCTGAAAGTAGTTTGATTCCTCCTCATGATGTCTCCGTATTCTTTTGTGAAGCATTATAGGATTGGTGTGCAGGCTAGAGAGGATGCGAGTTTTGCCGCATCAAAACTCGCATCCTCTCTAGCTCTTCCCCAAACAGCATAGAACCCTTGAAGGGGAGAGAACACAACTTGGACTTAGAGGCCGCATCTGTGACCCAACCTCGAAGCCAAAGAGCCCGATGAGCTCCCACAACCAATGCCATATTTTTTGCTGACGCTCGCAGCAAATTAAAAAGAGCACATCAATCCTATAATGCTTCACAAAAGAATGCAGAGAGGACCAGACAGCCGCTCTGCAATATCTTGAGGAGGAATCAAACCAGGAATGGACTTGGGAAACACTGGGGTAGAGAATGACTTGGACAGATACCCAGGTGACACATAGCTCTAACTAACCTTCTCTTCTGTGAACTGTTATTCCGGGGGACGTCCATTAAGAAGTTATTAAATGTCCAGCTGTAGACTCCTGCTGAAATCTGATATCCCCAAAATGATCCCCATCACAGGTTTCTCCTTTCTACATCTAACACTAGAAGATGACAGCGAGGGGCAGGCTGTCCTTGATTCCACCCACATAGACTGTGGTGTAAGAACATACCAGCTACGCCAAAAAATGGCCTACTGTTATCACCCCTCAGAAATGCAAAACCCAGTGTGACAGCACAAAGTAACACATTAGTGCAAAAACATTTAACCGATCGTCTTATTTCAAAAAGCTTCTGAATTGTTAAACAAGGTTGCTCAAATTTCTATGATGCATTGATCTTCTTATAAAAGATTCTTCACAACACTTTCATTTCATTCTTGCAACCGCTCTGTTTAAATTTTAAATAGTCTTTGTTTGTGCTCAGTGGGATGAAGAGGATTTTTAAAGAACTATATTACGATCATCAGTGGAACTTTTTCTTTGTGTTCTTGCCGTGAAAACACTGCTGCCCATACAAAATGAGCAAAGACCCCTTGTGATCCTTAACACATGAGTAAATCAAGAAAAGCCAATCAAGTAACCAAGTTTTCAGTGCCCCTGTGAGTCTCCCTCTTTTTCTCCTATTATTAGAACAATTTCTAGGCCACCCCCTCCCTCCCCACATTTGTGTTTCCAAGGGTACCCTTAAGAGAGGAAACAGAGTATAGTGTATTGTGTTCTTCAAATCACATTGGGGTCCTTTTTACTAAGCCACGGTAAAAAGTGGCTTGCGGTAATGTAGGTGCGGGTTTTGGGCGGGTGCAGAAATATTTTTCAATGCACGCACCAAAAATGCCTTTTTAAAAATTTTTGCCGAAAATGGACGTGCGGCAAAATCAAAATTGCCGCTTGTCCATTTTGGGTGTCTGACCTTACCGTCAGCCATAGACTTAGCGGCTAGGGATCTTCAGCTTGGAGAAAAGATGGCTGAGGGGAGATTTGATAGAAGTCTATAAAATAATGAGTGGAGTGGGTAAACATGAATCATTTGTTTACTAAGTACATAACTACATAATTAATGCCACACTGGGAAAAGACCAAGGGTCCATCAAGCCCAGCATCCTGTCCACGACAGCGGCCAATCCAGGCCAAGGGCACCTGGCAAGCTTCTCATACAAACATTCTATACATGTTATTCCTGGAATTGTGGATTTTTTCCCAAGTCCATTTAGTAGTGGTTTATGGACTTGTCCTTTAGGAAACCGTCTAACCCCTTTTAAAACTCTGCCAAGCTAACCGCTTTCACCACGTTCTCCGGCAACGAATTCCAGAGTTTAATTATGTGTTGGGCGAAGAAACATTTTCTCTGATTTATTTTAAATTTACTACACTGTAGTTTCATCTCATGTTTCCAAAAATACTAGGACTAGGGGGCATGCGATGAAGCTACAATGTAGTAAATTTAATATGAATCAGAGAAAAGGTTTCTTCACTCAACGTGTAATCAAACTCTGGAATTCGTTGCCAGAAAATGTGACAAAGGAAGTTAGCTTAGCAGGGTTTAAAAAAGGTCTGGATGGCTTCCTAAAGGAAAAGTCCATAGACCATTATTAAATTGACTTGGGGGAAATCCACCGCTTATTTCTGGGATAAGCAGCATATAATGTATTGAGCTTTTCTGGGATCTTGCCAGGTATTTGTGACCTGGATTGGCCACTGTTGGAAACAGGATGCTGGGCTTGATGGACCTTTGATCTGTCCCAATGTGGCAATACTTATGTACTTATGTAAGGGTTTCTTGATGAATAGTGAAACATAATTGAAAATGTTCTGCATTTCTTCCCGTTGTAGGAGTGCTGAGTGGCTCTCCTCTCAGCCGTCGTGACGTAGCTGCAGAGTTCCTTCTGATGTTCACTGTCGTGGATGAGAATCTGAGTTGGTACCTGGATCAGAACATCGCCTCTTTCTGCTCAAACCCCGACTCTGTGAATAAGGAAGACACAGCATTCCAGGAAAGCAACAGGATGCACGGTGAGCAGCGGGGATGGGCTGTCATTTTGCAGTGATATGGGAAATGTCAATGACATATGCTGTGTCATTGCATGTCATTTAGGGGCCCTTTCAAAAAACTGTGGTAAAAACTTGGCCGTAGAGCAACCTTACGCAGGTCTTTCCCATGCACTAGAGCCATTCTGCAGGGGTGAAATGGGCGAATTTCAGATTTTTCCATTAGTGGTCATGCGCTAATTTTCCCATTGGCGCATGAGCCACTATCGACACTTATTTTATAGGCAGTAGGGACTCATGTGCTAAATGGAGTGGAGGAGTGGCCCAGTGGTTAGAGCACCGGTCTTGCAATCCAGAGGTGGTCAGTTCAAATCCCACCGCTGCTCCTTGTGATCTTGGCCAATTCACTTAACCCTCCATTGCCTCAGGTACAAACTTAGATTGTGAGCCCTCCTGGGACAGAGAAATATCCAGAGTACCTGAATGTAACTCACCTTGAGCTACCACTGAAAAAGGTGTGAGCAAAATCTAAATAAATAAAGATTCTAGAATTCTAAAGAATAACAAGATTCCATGCAGAATTTTCAAAGTGTAGCAACATTCCATGTAGAACCCCAAAGAGTAACAAGATTCTTTGGGGTGGAGGAGTGGCCTAGTGGTTAAAGCACCAGTCGGTTCAAATCCCACTGCTGCTCCTTGTGATCTTGGGCAAGTCACTTAACCCTCCATTGGCTCAGGTACAAACTTAGGTCGTCAGCCCTCCTGGGACAGAGAAATATCCAGTGTACCTGAATGTAACTCACCTTGAGCTACTACTGAAAAAGGTGTGAGCAAAATCCAAATAAATAAATCTGTAATAATCAGTTAGCATGTGGCCATGCCAACACTCTAACCAATGTGCATAGATGGGCCCACTCTCCACCCCAGACACACTCCCTCCACTAAAAAATATTTTACCTTGCAGTTTGCAGACACTTGCAAAAATTACCGCAGGATGCCTCAGTGCACCCCACAGTATGCCATTTTAAGTTGTTGTAAGCATATGTTAGTGCTTACCTCTGCTTCATAAAAGGGCCCCTTAAACTGAAACAGAAACAAAACAGGAGATAAACCGCCGCAGAATCCAAAACAAACAGCAAAACAACAGCAGTGATCCAAGACAAAACGACAATGCGACTTTAATGGAAACAAGACCCAACCCAGCCAAGTTTTGGAAAACCTTCATCAGGGGTCACAGAAGTTTCCAGATAGATTCACAGATGCACGCTGTCTGCCAGATTCTATATAGCGCGCCTAGAGATCTACGCCGAAATCCAGGCATAGTCTATAACAGTGATGGGCAACCTTTTGAGCTTGGTGTGTTAAAATTCGCGAAAAAACCGAGCATAACTCGGGTGGTGTGTCACTTCGAGAAAAATCTACTAGGACCGCCCCCTGGCCCCCCCTACCCGAGATCGCTGCCCACCCGAGGTCGCTGGGCCCCCCCTCCACCTGCTACCGGGCCCAGAACTAACCTTAAAGCCTCCTTTCACGTTGCAGCAAGCAGCAGCAGGGCAGACCTCTCCTCCTTCCTTCTGTGCTCTGCCCTCGCGGACGTTACGTCAGGCGAGGGCAGGACACGGAAGGAACGAGTGGCCTGCCCTGCTGCTGCTTGCTGCGACGTGAAAGGAGGCTTTAAGGTTAGTTTCCGGGAGCGAGGAGGGAGGGCGGACCACACTGCGGCGGCGCCGCGTGTCATCAAAAATGGCTACGCGTGTCAGTGCTGACACGCGTGTCATAGGTTCGCCATCAGGGGTCTATAACAATGTGCGTAACTTAATTGGCTTAACAAGCTAATCAGCATTGGTAACAGCACCTAACAAGCAATAATGAGCACTAATTGGCAATAATTAGAATTTACGCTCACAACTCGCTAAGCATATTCCGTAATGAACTGCGCCTAAATTCTAATGTGTGCAGCTCAAAAGGGGCATGGAAATGGGAGCATAGTTATAGAATATGACCCTCTATGCCTAAATGTACACACCAGGATTTGCGCCATGCTTTCGTTGGTGTAAATGGAGGCGCATAGTTTTAGGTGCTGGGATATCAACTAAGCGTATTCTGTGTACTGCACCTAAATCTAAGCGCCGCTTACAGAATATGCTTAGGGAAAAATGTTTACCGTGTAGATTTATTAGGCGCCTTATATAGGATCTTGCCCTATTTACTGCAAATCTGCACTAAAAAAAACCTCTCATATCAAATGCAGAAAGCCAGGAGCAGCTGGAAGAGGGCAGCAGGTTTGTTACTGGAGTCGGCAGGCAGGCAGGCGGGTCAGTATAGTGGAGAAATGGGGGGGAAGCACAGTAGAACTGTAGGCCTGGAATTGGAACAAATGAGCAGGGTCACAAGGCTGGAACAGAAGCTACTAAGCAGCAAGCTAGAACTGGAGACTTATTTGGTAATAAGGGTGGTGCCTGGAGGAAGTGTCATAGCAAGCAAGTTAGTTAGCTTTTGGGATGCTGCAAACCATTTTCTTTATTTAACATAGTAACATAACATAGTAGATGACGGCAGAAAAAGACCTGCACGGTCCATCCAGTCTGCCCAACAAGATAAACTCATATGTGCTGCTTTTTGTGTATACCTTACCTTGATTTGTACCTGTGCTCTTCAGGGCACAGACCGTATAAGTCTGCCCAGCACTATCCCCGCCTCCCAACCACCAGTCCCGCCTCCCACCACCGGCTCTGGCACAGACCGTATAAGTCTGCCCAGCACTATCCCCGCCTCCCAACCACCAGCCCCACCTCCCACCACCGGTTCTGGCACAGACTGTATAAGTCTGCCCAGCACTATGCCCACCTCCCAACCACCATCCCCGCCTCCCAAACACCGGCTCTGGCACAGACCGTATAAGTCTGCCCAGCACTATCCCCACCTCCCAACCACCAGTCCCGCCTCCCACCACTGGCTCTGGCACAGACCGTATAAGTCTGCCCAGCACTATCCCCGCCTCCCAACCACCAGCCCCACCTCCCAACCACCGGCTCTGGCACAGACCGTATAAGTCTGCCCAGCACTATCCCCGCCTCCCAACCACCAGCCCCGCCTCCCAAACACCGGCTCTGGCACAGACCGTATAAGTCTGCCCAGCACTATCCCCGCCTCCCAACCACCAGCCCCGCCTCCCGATCTTGACTAAGCTCCTGAGGATCCATTCCTTCGGCACATGATTCCTTTATGCTTATCCCACGCATGTTTGAATTCCGTTACCGTTTTCATTTCCACCACCTCCCACGGGAGGGCATTCCAAGCATCCACTACTCTCTCCGTGAAAAAATACTTCTTGACATTTTTCTTGAGTCTGCCCCCCTTCAATCTCATTGAGGAAAAGTGAATAATCAAATTTAAATAAAGAGGAAATATTCTTACAGTTCCTGTCTCCCTGCTACAGACATATAAAGTGAGAGGTGGGGAGACAGAGGGGCTTCGCCTGAGGCCACACAGTGCATGTTGTCTAGAACATTTTTAAAAATCTTACCAGACAGGGGTTGCCAGTGCAGGGAGAGTTTCTGTGCCAGGCATGCAGGCTCTGCCATCTCCCAGTTTCTGTATTTATGTGCTGTATTTATATCCCACATTTTCCCACCTATTTGCAGGCTCAATGTGGCTTACATTGTGCCACAATGGCGATCGCCATTAACGGGATAAGAAATTCAGATTATTAATACAATTAAGGTACATAGTAAATAACAGAAAAATAAGGAGTAAATAAATAAATAATTCATATCAGGCATATCAGATCAAGGACAAGGTATGACATACAATAATAATAATGCGATTAAAGTGACCTAATACTAAGAGTTCAAGATTGATTTGTTCTGGTGTAGTTTTGAAGTTGTCTTTTATGAAGGATTCAATTCATAAGACTCTTTAAACAGGTTGGTCTTCAACAGTTTCTGGAAAGTTATCAGATCATGCGTTGTTTTTATGGCATTCGGTAATGCATTCCATTTTCGCGTGCAGATGTAGGAGAAGCTGGATGCATGTAATGCTTTGTATTTAAGTCCTCTGCAGTTGGGATAGTGGAGGTTTAATAAAGTGCATGATGAAGTTTTTGCATTTCTTGCTGGTAAATCTACTAGATCTGACATATATGATGGGGCCTCGCCATGAATGACTTTCCAGCTTATAATTGAAAAAGAAAAACGCCTATATTGCGACCCAAATCGGGAGATAGACGTTTATCTCACAAAAACGAATAAAGCGGTATAATCGAAAGCCGAATTTGGACGTTTTCAACTGCACTCCGTCGCGGATGCGGACAAAGTTGATGGGGGTGTGTTGAAGGCGTGGTGAAGGCGGAACTGGGGTGTGGTTATCGGGCGATCAAAGATGGGCGCCTTTCGCCGATAATGGAAGAAAAATATGCGTTTTTAGCGAGAATTTAGGGCACTTTTCCTGGACCCTGTTTTTCCACAAATAAGGCCCCAAAAAGTGCCCTAAATGACCAGATGACCACCGGAGGGAATCGGGGATGACCTCCCCTGACTCCCCCAGTGGTCACAAACCCCCTCCCACCACAAAATATGCCGTTTCACAACTTTTATTTTCACCCTCCAATGTCATACCCACCTCCCTGGCAGCAGTATGCAGGTCACTGGAGCAGTTATTAGGGGGTGCAGTGGACTTCAGGCAGGTGGACCCAGGCCCATCCTCCCCCCCCACCAGATGACCACCGGAGGGAATCGGGGATGACCTCCCCTGACTCCCCCAGTGGTCACAAACCCCCTCCCACCACAAAATATGCCGTTTCACAACTTTTTATTTTCACCCTCAAATGTCATACCCACCTCCCTGGCAGCAGTATGCAGGTCACTGGAGCAGTTATTAGGGGGTGCAGTGAACTTCAGGCAGGTGGACCCAGGCCCATCCCCCCCACCTGTTACACTTGTGCTGGTAAATGGGAGCCCTCCAAACCGCCCCCCAAACCCATTGTAACCACATGTAGGTGCCCCCCTTCACCCCTTAGGGCTATAGTAATGGTGTAGACTTGTGGGCAGTGGGTTTTGAGGGGGATTTGGGGGGCTCTACACACAAGGGAAGGGTGCTATGCACCTGGGAGCTCTTTTACCTTTTTTTTTGTTTTTGTAAAAGTGCCCCCTAGGGTGCCCGGTTGGTGTCCTGGCATGTGAGGGGGACCAGTGCACTACGACTCCTGGCCCCTCCCACGAACAAATGCCTTGGATTTATTCGTTTTTGAGCTGGGCGCTTTCATTTTCCATTATCACTGAAAAACAAAAACGCCCAGCTCACACATTGTTGAATAAAACATGGACGTCTATTTTTTTTCGAAAATACGGTTCAGTCCGCCCCTTCACGGACCCGTTCTCGGAGATAAACGCCCATGGAGATAGACGTTTTCGTTCGATTATGCCCCTCTTTATGATCTAAGGTGCAGGTTTTGAATGTAATTCGATCTTTCTTCTTCTTAGTAACTCCTCATAACTAAGCCCCAGCCAATCCTTGATGTGTAGGGTTGACCCTGATCCTTAAATCTGGGTCTGACTCTGGTTTAAGCCACCAACAGGATCTTGCCCAGACAACAGAATGTGGTATGGGACCCCAGATGGGACATAGGTGACCTCATGGCCCCTATGATGGAAAAACATTTTCTATGGCAGGAGCGTGTCGAGTCCACAGAGTTTCTCAATGGCAAATTGAACTAGTGCTTTACCTTTTAGAATAGCAAAGCAAACTCAGCAGCATTCTACACAGACGGGGTTCACATGAGGGAAATGGCAGGGCACATGAAAGGCGGATAGTACCAGGACAGGACTAGAATTTAGAAACTTGGACCAGCAGGAATCACAGACCTCAGGAGCAAGGATTCAGGTTCAGGAATCAAGATGAAGGGACAAGACTCAGGAAACAGGATACCTGGACCGAGGAGCAGAGAACAGGAAACAGTACAGGAGGCAATGACCCAGTCAGGAACAAGGGGAAAAATACCCCAGGCCAAGGGGGCTGGTTCCAGCAGAGCCACTCAGGACACAGAAATGCAAAGCACAAGACTAGAAGACTGCCTACAAGCCCAAATATCAACCAGCTCCATGATGACTCTGAAAAGGGGCACAGCAGGGGGAGGGGAGCACTGATGTTCCGTCTGGAAAGTGATTTTAGGATGGTCACATCTGATCTCAGGGTTGCACCAGTGTAATGATGTAGTGGCCAGAACCAAAGGAATGAACCTACCAGTTATGAAAAGGTGATAACATGGCTCTACAAATCATTGGTAAGACCTCTTCTGGAGTAGACCGATTTTCTTAGATAACAGCACTCTAAAAAGAATTACCAAATTGGGGCAGAGTCTGCATCTTTAGCCAATATAGCGAGACGTTAATGACCTAGGATCTATGGGATCAATATTCAGCTGGCGATGGTCAGGTTTCTTTTGGCCACTGCCAGCAGTATCCTGGATAGTCAATGCTGAGCCATGTCCGGACACCGACATTGAATATCTGGTTATACATAGCCAGATAACACTTATCCAGTTAAGTGCGATATTCAGAACTTAACAGGATAAGTTAAACTGGATAAAGATAGGGATTTGTTTCATGCAGTCCAATTTATCTGGTTGACTTATCTGGTTAAATGCTGACTATTGTCACTTAACCAGATACCTGCTGACTCCGCCTCCAGACTGCTCACAAAATAGTTGATTTCAGCTTGGGTGCTAACGGGTATATTCAGTAACACGATCTGGTTAAGTACCACCAAATATAACTGCTTTGATTGTAACCACAGAAAGGCAGTATATCAAGTCTCATCCCCTTTCCCATAAATCATTTGGAATATCTATCTCTGCACATATAGAGCAGTGGGAGAGGCCTTGACGAGAGATTCAGATACCTCAAAGGTCTGAAGAATAAGAAGCAAACTCTGTACTGATGAAGAGAAAGTTCTAGAACAAAGATCATGCTACGAAGCTGGTAGGTGTAGCCTTAGGGATGATATCTGAATATTTATTCATAGAAAAGGTGATGAATGCATAGACCAGACTCTTAGGGGTGGTGGTGGTGAAGGCCAAAACATGTATGAAAATAGATGGAAGCCTGAGATAAGCACAAGATCCTTAGTGGTGAGGAAGTGATGGGAATGCCAGAGAAGATGATCTTGTGATATTGGAACAGAAAAGGAAATGGGTAGAGACTGGATTGTTCTTGTGACCTTTGGCCAAACTTATGCTCTGTGTCTCTGTCACCTTTCCATTGCAGCTATTAACGGATACATATTTGGGAACCTGCCCGAGCTAAGCATGTGCACAGGGGAACATGTCACCTGGCATTTAATGGGGATGAATAGCGAGATCAGTCTTCACACAGTGTCCTTCCATGGGCACACCCTCACCATCAAGGATCACATGACGGATGTGGTCACTCTCATTCCGGCAACCTTCATTACAGCTGAGATGATCCCTAGGAATCCAGGAACCTGGCTACTGACCTGCCAAGTCAATGATCATCTGAAAGGTAACACAGTCAGCCAGACTCTCACATGTTCAGGTCAGTCTCTCCTTGTACATCTTGCAACGCAATTCCCATACCATTTTTGTAGCTTTTCTTTGCACCACTTCAAGTCTTTTTACATCCTTAGCAAGGTACGGCCTCCAAAACTGAACACAATACTCCGAGTGGGGCCTCACTAATGACTTATAGAGGGGCATCAACACCTCCTTTCTTCTGCTGATTATACCCCTCTCTATGCAGCCTAGCATCCGTCTGGCCACAGCCACCACCTTGTTGCATTGTTTCTTCACCTTCAGATCTTCGGACACCATCACCCCAAGGTCCCTCTCCTGAATCGAGCTTACCAATCTCTCCCCTTGTTTGGAGAACTGTGTAGGCTTCCTGTTTCTCTTGTCTTTGTTTACTTTCCTTGCGTAAAGATCAATTGCCATATTTATAGCATCTTTCATCTTGGACCACTGATTTTCCACTTCACCTACGCCTACCGATGCCATCGGTTCCTTCTACAGGTATTGCCTCATTTTACCAAAATCAGTACGTCTGAAATCCAATACTTTGAGTTTTGTGTGTCTCCACTCCACCTTTGCCCTTATATCAAACCATATTGTGTGATGATCACTGTTACATAGTTGGGTACCAGTGGCGTAGGAAGGGGGGCGGTGGGGCGGTCCGCCCCGGGTGCACGCCGCTGGGGGGGTGTCGGCTCCGCCGGTTCCCTGCTCCCTCTGCCCCGGAACAGGTTACTTCCTGTTCCGGGGCAGAGAGAGCAAGGAACCAACGGAGCCGACGCAGCTCCCAGCGACGTGCACTCGGGCCCTCTCGCCCGCCCCTCGCTTCCAAATCAAGTAAGAATGCACTCTGGGGGGGTGAGGGTGCGCGCCGAGGGGGGGTGCCGTGCTGCACCCGGGGGGGGGGGGGTGAGCAGCAGCAACCCGCCCCCGGGTGTCAGCCGCCCTCGCTACGGCACTGTTGGGTACCTCAAAGTTGCTATTTAAACGTATATAGCGCTGCCGTCTTTTTCTTTCGTTAATATTTTGGCTTCATTGCTCTACATCTCTGCTTTGATTAGCTTTGGTTTGCATATCCCAAATTAATTCTGCTGTGTTTACATCTTTGACAGCTGGAATGCAGGCACTCTATGATGTTAAAACATGTCACACAGAGACTCCAGTGTCTGAATCCCACCTTACGGGGAAACTTTGGAAGTACTTTATAGCTGCAAAGGAAGTTCAGTGGGATTATGGACCCTCAGGAGTTGATAAAAGCACTGGAAAAAGTCTGCTGGAACCAAACAGGTAAGAGGCAATGGAACGGCTGTGGGGTTTGCAGTCTACAAACCTAAGGCCATCAGTTGTCTTCTTATTATCAAAGACTCATTCAGCCTGCCCCTGATCACCTGAAAACTCGATTAAACTATAGGTTTCTTTAAAATTTGTGAATCCAGTGAGACCATGAAAGAATTGACCAAACTTTGTGAGAGCCTCATACTTCCACCTAGTTTCTAAGGACTTCCATGAAGCACCCAGGGGAGATCACCCAGGGGGCTTTTTTACAATTGGCATCAATGGATACAATAATTCCATAGAGTTCTCCTATTTATATATATAAGGTCCAGATTTTTAGTTTTTTTACAATCCTTCCAGATTTCCTTGTGTTGTTAAGAGCGGAGGAGTGGCCTAGTGGTTAGGGTGGTGGACTTTGGTCCTGAGGAACTGAGTTCGATTCCCGGCACAGGCTGCTCCTTGTGACTCTGGGCAAGTCACTTAACCCTCCATTGCCCGCCGCATAGAGCCTGCCATGAGTGGGAAAGCGCGGGGTACAAATGTAACAAAAAAAAAAAAGGTATCCAATTTCTCCCAACTCCAGGGGCAGTGTCTCCCATCTTGCGTATATTATGACAGTAATGAACCTCACTCCTAAGCCAGGGTATATGAAGTATGATCTCAGTCTTTCAAATCTACTGCTCAAGCTCACTGCACTACTTGCATCATAGCAAAGAGAGCTTCCATAGAACATAAGAGTAGCCATACTGGGTCAGACCAGTTATCCATCTAGCCCAATATCCTGCTTCCAACAGTGGCCAATCCAGGTCACAAGTACCTGGCAGAAACCTAAAGAGTAGCAACATTCCATGTAGAGCTGCAAAGAACAGCAAGATTCTAGAATTCTAAAGACTAACAAGATTCCATTCAGAATTTCAAAGTATAGCAACATTCCATGTAGAACCCCAAAGAGTAGCAAGATTCCATTCAGAATCCCAAGTACATAAGTGTTGCCACACTGGGACAGACCGAAGGTCCATCAAGCCCAGCATCCTGTTTCCAACAGTGGCCAATCCAGGTCACAAGTACCTGGCAGAAACCCAAATAGCAGCAACATTCCATGTAGAACCCCAAAGAATAGCAAGATTCCATGCAGAATCTCAAAGAGTATTAACATTCCAAGTAGGAACCCCAAAGAAAAGCGAGATTCCGGAATCCTAAAGAGTAGCAAGATTCCATTCAGAATCTACAAAGAGTAAGAACATTCCATGCTATCAATCCCGGGGCAAGCAGCTGCCTCCCCATGCCTGTCTCAATAGCAAATTATGGATTTTTCCTGCAGAAACTTGCCCAAACCTTCTGGCATTCAAAAGGTAACCCCTTCATTGTTCCCTCTAAGCTGAGTAGGTGTCCTCCAACTGCTTTGCTATTAGTAGGGCGTGGTGCTTCAATGTGTTTTCAATATGTAGGGATAGGCATGTTCCCTGGAGTCTGTAGAACTTGCCTGTCCATCACTACTGAAAAGGTGATACAGCACCTCCCCCACACACTGGTACGGCTGTAGGTGGAGGACTCCCTCAGCTTAGAGGGAACAGCGCTCCAGGTGTGCTTGGAAATTCCTTTTAATCAAGCCTGTGTGCCTCCCAATACCATGGGAAATATTTCGGTATCTTTCTGCCACATTTTCTTGGCCTTTGACTGTATTTCTTGATATTTGAGGATCGTCTTCCTCTCCACCTGATTCACAGAATCTGTCACTTCTATAATCAGTGTTGTTCTGGTGTTTTCTCTTGTAACACTATGACCAGTTTTCATGCATCCGGCTTTTTATCGATTGGATTTGGAATGTCCCAGTGATCTTAACCCGTTGGGGCTACTCAGTTATTCACACTGTATCCAGGTTTTGAATTCTACACATTAGCTACCTGCTAAGCTTCCTCCCATCTTTCTCTTATACATTATAACAGGTTTTTTTGTTTGTTTTAAATAAATAGTGGATGCTTTAAAGCCACCTGGTAGTTCTAGGGCTCAGAAGGTTAGGTCTAAATCCTGAACGGGTCCTGCAAATTGTAGTTTGTCTAGTGTAATCATTTGATGGCTAGCAGGCTGCTATTAATTGTAATAGGGTAATGGAACCGCTGTGAAGGGTCTTTACTATGTGCATGTAATGTAGGACGGCGTGATGCGCATATTTTGGCACTGAACTGTAGCTGCTGTTTCTGTCACTCTGTCTCATTTTGCTGCAGCTGCAGCTCTGGTACTGGGCTCTGGGTGGCATATTTGGACTGTGTACGGACTGGAAGCTTGAGCTGTGAGAATGAGTAAAGCAGAGAGCTCAAAATGAAGAGGGGGAGGGATTAAGTCCCTATTTACATAGTAGATGATGGCAGATAAAGACCTTTACGGTCCATCCAGTCTGCCCAACAAGATAAACTCATAGTATAAGATATGATGTGGCCTAGTGGTTAGGGTGGTGGACTTTGGTCCTGAGGAACTGAGTTCGATTCCCACTTCAGGCACAGGTAGCTCCTTGTGCTCCTTGTGACTCTGGGCAAGTCACTTAACCCTCCATTGCCCCATGTAAGCCGCATTGAGCCTGCCATGAGTGGGAAAGCGGAGGGTACAAATGTAACAAAAATAAAATAGATACTATTGGAGATTCTACATGGAATGTTGCTACTATTGGAGATTCTACATGGAATGTTGCTATTCCACTAGCAACATTCCATGTAGAAGGCTGCGCAGGCTTCTGTTTCTGTGAGTCTGACGTCCTGCACGTACGTGCAGGACGTCAGACTCACAGAAGCAGAAGCCTGCGCGGCCACATTGGTGATCTGCAAGGGCCGACGTCTACATGGAATGTTGCTAGTGGAATAGCAACATTCCATGTAGAATGTCAAATAGTAGCAACAGTGGAGGAGTGGCCTAGTGGTTAGGGTGGTGGACTTTGGTCCTGGGGAACTGAGTTCCATTCCCACTTCAGGCACAGGCAGCTCCTTGTGACTCTGGACAAGTCACTTAACCCTCCATTGCCCCATGTAAGCCACATTGAGCCTGCCATGAGTGGGAAAGTGCGGGATACAGAAAAAAAAAAAATATATATATATACTGCATATTTATACTTGATCTTGATTGGTCCTTGCCACTTTTAGGGTACAGACTGAAGATGTCTGTCCAGCACCGGCTTTCCTTCCCAGTTACTGGTGTTGCTCTCTAATCACCACTAAGCTTCTGTACAGGATTCCGTTGTGTTTATTGCACGCATTTTTGAATTCTGTTACCATTTTCATATGTTTATACCATAACTGAACAAAACTTAACTCTTTCTCCTTACTACTTAATTTACTCTGTCACTTATGAACTTTAACGCAATACCACCCTGTATTTCTCATACCAGAACTGGCGGTCGCCATCAAGGTACTATGTAAGCCATATTGAGCTTGCAAATAGGTGGGAAAATGTGGGATACAAGTGCAACAAATAAATAAAATAAATAGAAGATAATATTTAACCATCTCTCTGACCTCGTGTGCACCTTTCTTTAAATTAGTCACCTTACTGTCTAACTCCTCTTACTCTCTTACCTATCTATATGTTCCATCCTTGCTTATACCCTTTCCTGTCAATTACAATGTTCTATTACGTATTGTGTTGACATTGTAAGTAGTATATTGTTATTTGAATATTTTTACTGCTGTAATTGTCTATTGCTCATGTTTGATTTATTCTTACTTTACACCGTCTTGAGTGAATTCTTTCAAAAAGGTGGTAAATAAATCCTAATAATAAAATAATAAATATTAATAAATTTCCATCACCACCCTCTCCATGAAAAAGTACTTCCTAACATTATTCCTGAGTCGACCCCCCCATTCAACCTCAATTCATGCCCTCTAGTTCTACCACCTTCCTATATCACCCCTGTCTCCTTTTCTCCAGGGTATATAGATGCTGCTTAACACACACAATTACCATAGGATTCACTAGTTGCCTTGGGTCAGAGGCGGGCTTAATGATGTCATTTGTATGCAAATGGCCTCATTAATATTTATTAATGATGTCATTCACATGCAAATTGACTTTGTGGGGGGGGCAGTTGGGCTGGCTTTGGACGTGACAAATTTTTTCCATCTGGCAACACTGGTCTCAGGCCTTTAGCTCAGTGTTGCCAGGTGGGCGGTTTTACCGCCCAATTGGGCGGTTTTCCGCGACCCGCCACGGGAAATATTTGCCCGCGGCGGGTTGCGGTTTTTTGGGCTCCTTTTGGTTCTTTTGGGCAGTTTTAAAAGCGGTTTTTTCGGCCGCGGGGGGCGGGGTTAGTGACGGGAGAGGCGGGGCCAATGATGGGAGAGGCGGGGTCAATGACTGGAGAGGCGGGGCCGATGACGGCGGGGGCGGGGTTGATGACGGCGGGGGCGGGGGTGATGACGCGGGGGTGGGGGTGTCAGGGGCGGGTTTGACTTTGGGCGGGTTTTGGGCTGGATTTGGGCTCGATTGGGTGGGAAAAAATTTTTCCACCTGGCAACCCTGCTTTAGCTACAGCCACAACTGTTTCTATGAGTAAACCTACAGAAAGCATTGCTTTTTACTCCCCATTCAGGCAAAATATTTGAAGAAAACTTCATCACAGCAGTAGTACAGTTCAGAACCCTCTGTGACAGTTTTTCTTATTTTCATTTTGCCATCCAGTCAATTCTGTGTTTCAAGTTTGCTGTCCTTAGTAAATTTGTGGAATGTAAGAACCGAGAGGCCCTTTTACAAAGGCACACCAAAAAAATGGCCTGCGGTAGCGTGGGTTGGACGCACGCTGGACCATTTCTCTACCGCATCTAGAAAATAAAAGGGGGGGGGTTGGGCTTGGAACTGGACGTGCGGCAAAATTTAAACCAGCGTGCATCTATTTACGGCCTGAGCCCTTAACGCCTCCCATTGACTTAGCGGTAAGGCCTCACGTGTTACCCGGACGGTAACCATCCAGCATGCGCCAACTACGTTTACTGTAGGGAACGCCCCCGCAGTAGAAAATAGAAAATTATTTTTTTACTGTGTGTTTTGGGTGCGTGCCAATCTCAGAATTACTGCCAGGTGCATGCGCTGGACAAGCGATAATACTGATTTGACGCATGCTGGACATACTGAATATATAATAAAACTTGGTCATAATTAGATGGGAGATAAGCAAACTCACTGAGGTTGAAACTTGGTCATAATTGGATGTATGTGCCAATTATGATGACATTGCAGGTGGCCAAATGTATAGGCTAATAGAAAACAATGGTAGAAGGAAAGTATAAATACTGGCAATTTGTTAAGTCAGTCGGAGAATACAGTAAACTGTGAAGGCACCTGTTGTGTGTCACGGAGCGCTGCTCTCCCAATATGAGAAACGAAATGACTGATTTATGCACTTTGATGATCTTGTGTTAATCCTGCTTTTGGTGAGTAATCAATAAACTTTGAGAGCTAATTTCTCATATTCGCCTAATCCCAGTATCCTTCTCATTTCCCCCCCCTCAAACCCACCTCCCCGCTCCCCCCGTTTTCTATTTCTGTTGATGGCTCTCTCATTCTCCCTGTCTCCTCAGCTCGAAACCTTGGGGTCATCTTTGACTCTTCTCTCTCTTTCTCTGCTCATATCTAGCAGATTGCCAAGACCTGTCGTTTCTTTCTTTACAACATCCGTAAAATCCAACCCTTTCTTTCCGAGCACTCTACCAAAACCCTCATCCACACCCTTGTCACCTCTCATTTAGACTACTGCAATCTGCTTCTTGCTGGCCTCCCACTTAGTCACCTCTCCCCTCTCCAGTCGGTTCAAAACTCTGCTGCCCGTCTCATCTTCCGCCAGAGTCGCTTTACTCATACTACCCCTCTCCTCAAGACCCTTCACTGGCTCCCTATCCGTTTTCGCATCCTGTTCAAACTTCTTCTACTAACCTATGAATGTACTCACTCTGCTGCTCCCCAGTATCTCTCCACACTCGTCCTTCCCTACACCCCTTCCCGTGCACTTTGCTCCATGGATCAATCCTTCTTATCTGTTCCCTTCTCCACTACTGCCAACTCCAGACTTCGCGCCTTCTGTCTCGCTGCATCCTACGCCTGGAATAAACTTCCTGAGCCCCTACGTCTTGCCCCATCCTTGGCCACCTTTAAATCTAGACTGAAAGCCCACCTCTTTAACATTGCTTTTGACTCGTAACCACTTGTAACCACTCGCCTCCACCTACCCTCCTCTCTTCCTTCCCGTTCACATTAATTGATTTGATTTGCTTACTTTATTTATTTTTTTGTCTATTAGATTGTAAGCTCTTTGAGTAGGGACTGTCTTTCTTCTATGTTTGTGCAGCGCTGCGTACGCCTTGTAGCGCTATAGAAATGCTAAATAGTAGTAGTAGTATCCTTCTGATTATTGACGAGGTCTCATAATTATTATAATGCGTACTTAGGCCCTTTTTTGCCTTTGTAAAAGGGTCCCTGAGTTTTGTCTTCATATGTGACCCTGAATCAGAAGTTAGGCATCTCTACAATTGTAAAACGTGGTGGTATGCTACAAGGACAGAATAAATTGATTGTAACATTAGCACTGACTCATACTGTTCCTGATGACCTGGAGAACTGTAGCAAGAGAGAAACCGCTGTTTCCTTCTCAGTTATACAATCACGTGTGTTTTCTGTGTTTAGTCATTCTGAGATGTTTTTCAAGAAAAGTCACACCAGGCTGGGTGGGAAGTACTGGAAGGTGAAATATGTGGCATACACAGATGAGACCTTTCGGGTGGAGAAGAAGCAGAGCGAGGAAGAAAAGCATCTTGGGATACTTGGTAGGTCTGTGGTTACAAGATAGGGGAGGCCCAAGTAGTTTTATCAATAAATAGGTCTCAAGAAGATGGCCATGCATTGGGCTCGCCTTTCTCCAACTGTCCCATGCTCAGGTTGGGAAATTGTTTGTTTCTGGTGTTCCAGAAGAGAGCAACATCGTGCAAAAAGACCTCAAGCCATTTATGTTTCTCAGGTAAAAAATGACTTCCTGAACCCAGGGAGTTTATTTTAGTAAATCCTTAGATTGACACCTACTGATTAGGATCTTACTGGATCTCGATTCCCAGTAGTATTGTTGACCTTGGAATATCACAGATCTTTTGTGGTCTCATTATTCAACCAGTGCCACGTAAATACTGAGGTTGATGGCTTTGTATTCTGTTTCATGTATGGCCTGGAGACTCAGACATATTCCGTTACTGACTGTCCCTTCCCTTCCTCTTGCGTACAGGCCCAGTCATTAAAGGAGAAGTTGGAGACACCATCCTGGTGATGTTCTACAACAAAGCCTCCAGGCCTTACAGCATGCAGCCACACGGGGTGTTTTACGGAAAGGATTCGGAGGGGACCCTGTACAGTGATGGTTTGCTCCAACTTTTCTTGAATTATCACATGGAAACGTATACGTGAGCTCTAAGCTCAACACTCAGTCCTTGCTCGCTTCAGGCTGGTTTCTTCCCTTTCTCACTTACTTTGGAGTCTCCCAAAGACTCAATGGAGGAGTGGCCTAGTGGCTTGAGCACTGGTCTTGACATCCTGAGTGGCCAGTCAAATCCCACTGCTGCTCCTTGTGATCTTGGGCAAGTCACTTAACCCTCCATTTCCTCAGGTGCAAACTTAGATTGTGAGCCCTCCAGGGGCAGGGAAATACCCAGTGTACCTGAATATAACTCACCTTGAGCTACTGTTGAAAAAGGTGGGAGCAAAATCCAAATAAATAAGGGCCCCTTTTACTAAGCCATGCAAGGCTCTATGTGCGTCCAACACACACCGAAATGAACTTACTGCCTGACTACCTTATGCCTCTTGCAGTAATTTCATTTTTGGCGCATGTCCGCTATGTACATCTGAAAAATATTTTTTATTTTCGGATGCGCGTAGTGGACGTCTGACACGTGTAGGTCGTTACTGCTAGGTTTATGGCTGGCGATAAGGTCAGACACCCAAAATGGACGCGTGGCAATTTTGATTATGCTGCACATCCATTTTCGGCAAAAATTTTAAAAAGGCATTTTTGGTACGTGCGCTGAAAAATATTTCTGCGCGCGCCCAAAACCCGCGCCTACATTATCGAAAGCCACTTTTTACCACGGCTTAGTAAAAGGAGTCCTAAATATATATGGCTTTGAAACAGAGGTGTAGCCAGACTTCAGCGGGAGGGGGGGCCATAGCCCGAGGTGAGGGGGCACATTTTAGGCCCCCCCCACCATGTACCCCTGCCACCTTTGACCCCCCCGGCGCCCCTCCCCTTTCAACCCCCCCTTCCCGCCACCGCTGCTGTCAGGTACCTGTGCTGGCGAGGGTCCCCAACCCCCATCAGCCGAAGTCCTCCTCAGCTGGTCTCTGGGTCGGCGCGCTGCTGCAGCTGTTGTGGAAGCCTAGGATTCAGTTTCTTCTGTGTGAGTCATCCTGCATGTTGAATGTGCAGGACGTCAGGACGACTCACACAGAAACAGAATGGAGGATTAAGTGACTTGCCCAAGGTCAAAAGGAGCTGCAGTGGGAATTCAACCCATGTTGTCAGGATCAAAGCTCGCTTCACTAGCCATTAGGCCACTCCTAGATGTAACCCATGAGTTCTAGGTAGTTTACAATTAAATATAAAGCAAAAAAAGAGATACATAAACCTCAGGAACTATAATTATATCAACTAAATAATAAGGAGAATTATCTATCAAATTTGTTAAAAAGCGTAGTCTTCGGAAGTTTCCGAAAACTGTCATAACTCTTCAAGTTTTCCAATTTTAAAGTAGAGAGGTGTGGTAGCATGGAAAAGAAAATAAGATGATACCTTTTTATTGGACATAAATTAATACATTTCTTGATTAGCTTTCGAAGGCTGTCATTGAGATGTTTCACTTATATATACTGTCATCTACCACATTTGCTTATTTCCGATCTGAGGAAGAAGGGCAACCTTCGAAAGCTAATCAAGAAATGTATTAAGTTATGTCCAATAAAAAAGGTATCATCTTATTTTCTTTTCCATGTTTTATTTTGTTTGATTTCTATAGATTCTACATGGAATGTTGCTATTCCACTAACAACATTCCATGTAGAAGTTGGCCCTTGCGGATCACCTATGTGGCCGTGCAGGACGTCAGACTCACAGAAACAGAAGCCTGCGCAGCCTTCTACATGGAATGTTGCTACTGGAATAGCAACATTCCATGTAGAATCTCCAATAGTAGCAACATTCCATGTAGAATCTCCAATAGTATCTATTTTACTGTCATAGTAATGCTTGAATGTTTTCACTTATATACTCTGTCAGCTAACACATTTGCTTATTTCCGATCTGACAAAGAAGGGCAACCTTCGAAAGGTAATCAAAAAATGTATTAAGTTATGTCCAATAAAAAAGGCACCGTCTTATTTTCTTTTCCATGTTTTATTTTGTTTGATTTCTATTGATAACCAATTTTAAAGCAAATGAGTTCCAAATAAAAGCAGCCTGAGACATCAGTAACTGCTTAAGGGGTATGTTTACTTACGCGCGTTAAACGCTAACGCGCCCATAGGAAATGTATAAGCGTGTTAGCGTTTAACAGGGGAATAGTGGGAGTGCAGCGGGCAGGAAAGAATCTGCTTCTCCCCCCACAGAGACCACCAGGGCCCTTCAGGGAGGACTGGGGCAGCGGGGGGCATGAGCTATGGCGGTAGCGGTTGAAGCAGCGCAGTGGTAGGGAGGGTGTAGGGTGGCATCCGGACATGGAGCCCAGACCACCCTCAGTCCACCTTCACTGCAACATGTACATCTAGGCAGTGTCTTGGTAAAATTGCTTTCTTGTACTTTGTTTGTAGAATTTACTCTTTAAATGTATCCAGTCTGTCTTGAAAGCTAAGACTCATCGATGGAGGTGAAAACAGACCCTCTCATGATGGCTCCTCTAGGTTTCCGTTGTACAGAACTGCCGGCACTGGAACTGTGTCCCTCATGTCTGAGGAAATGTACCTTGTTCGATGCAAGTTAGTTCCTACAGGGGGACTGATGGAATAAACTCTCTTTACGTTTGAACAGGGCCGCCGAGAGCCGGAGCCGGGCCCGGGACAAGGCCGCCCCCGGGCCCCACCCACCCGAGGTCGCCGCCCACCCGAGATCGCCGGGCCCCCCCCCGCCGCCCACCCACCCGAGGTCGCCGGGCTCCTCTCCACCCGCTATCGGGCCGGGCCCTCGGAACTAACCTTAAGTCTCCTTTCACTGTGCAGCAAGCAGCGGCAGGGCAGACCTCTCCTCCTTCCTTCCGTTCCCCGCCCTCGCAGACGTTACGTCAGGGGAGGGCGGGACATGGAAGGAAGGAGTGGCCTGACCTGCTGCTGCTTGCTGCGAAGTGAAAGGAGGCTTAAGGTTAGTTCTGGGAGTGACGGAGGGCGGGCCAGGCGGCGGCGCCGGGCCCCCCTGGAGGCCCGGACCCCGGGACTTTTGTCCCCACTGTCCCCCCCTCTCGGCGGCCCTGCGTTTGAAAGACATCAGGAAGCCTGTTCCTCCAGCACAAACAGAGTAGATTTGTCACTTGGCTAGCTGTAAAACCCAAGGTTAAAGGCTTATGGGCTTATGCCTCTAAGGCGTTTACTGAATTCAGGTTCTGAAATTGATTTTAATGGTTGTGAGGATTTACTCTTGTGGGCAGTAAATTTTTTTTAAACCTTTCATTTCTCTGGCTGAGATAGACACAGCTGGCAACATTAAAATGGAGGCACAGCTAACATTAATAAGATAGAAGAGAAATTTGGGGAACCCTGGCAATGGCAGCCCTTGAGAAATGCCCTTGTTCTCACCTCAGGTCTACCAGGCCGAAATGTTTCTGTCCAGCCTCTGCAGAGGTTCACCTACCGCTGGACTGTCCCTCCGCATGTGGGACCCACAGAAAGTGACCCGCCTTGCTTGACCTGGATGTATTACTCCGCGGTGGATCCTATCAGAGACACCAATGCTGGATTGGTGGGGCCACTGGTCACCTGCAAAACTGGAACCCTCCATGACGATGGAAGACAGGTAAATAGCACATTTATTGATGACATCAGTAATAAATAGAAGTAAGACTAAATATAGAAATGAAAATAAGATGATGCCTCTCGACCACCTCTTTATTCACTATATTATAACTGTATCCATTCTATGTTATTTTGTAAACATGAAATACTATCCAGCTTATAATCGAAAGAGAAAAACGCCTAGATTTCGACCCAAATCGGGAGATGGGCGTTTTTCTCGCAAAGGCGCCCAAATCGGTATAATCGAAAGCCGATTTTGGGCGTTTCCAACTGCACTCCGTTGCGGAAACGAATAAAGTTGACGGGGGCATGTCGGAGGCGTGTCAGAGGCGGGACTGGGATGTGGTTATCAGCCGAGGAGAGATTGGCATCTGTAGCTGATAATCGGAAAAAAAAAGGCGTTTTTACCGCGATTTTGGGTCACTTTTTTTGGACCCTTTTTTTTTTCACGAACAAGTCCAAAAAAAGTGCCCCAACTGTCCAGATGATCACTGGAGGGAATCGGGGATGACGTCCCGGGACTCCCCCAGTGGTCACTAACTCCATCCCACCAACCCCCCCCCCCCCCCACTTTAAAAACTTTTTCACAGCCTGTATGCCAGCCTCAAATGCCGTACCCACCTCCATGACAGCAGAATGTGTTGTATCCTCCGACAGCCTTTCCCTGGTTGCGATGTGGCTCTTGGGTGAGTGTGACACCTTTTCTGTTAGGTGCACTGCAGAGTCACATCAGCAATGCATTGTGGTGGGTGTAGGGTAATGGGCTCTACTCCCATGGTGCTTTTCCCCCTGCTAACTGGGTCAGAGTGTGTCCAGTTTTGTTTCCGGTAGTCCATGAGGTAGTGGCCATTTTTGTAAGCCAGTTTTAGTTCCCTTTCCTGTGTTAGCCACGTTAGACAACTTAGTTCTTACCTTGAATGTGACTAAAAGAGGGCATTGTACAGCATTCTGCCAGCTCTGACCTACTGCTAATCTCAGTACCAGGGAGACTCTTTACCAGTGGGGCACAACCTCTGATCTGCAGTTAACTGTGAGTAAACGTGCTTATTCAAATAAAGGACTTTTTCAAAGAGATTAGTCTTCAGGTGTCAACTGGTGTGCCAAGGTTACACAGCAGCAACAAGTCCTAGAGGCCTGCGTGTATGCAGGTCCCTGGAGCACTTTTAGTGGGTACCGCAGTGCACTTCAGGCAGGTGGACCCAGGCCCCCCCCCCCCACCTGCAACACTTGTGCTGGTAAATGGGAGGCCTCCAAAACCCACTGTACCCACATGTAGGTGCCCCCTTCACCCCTAACAGCTATGGTAGTGTTGTACATTTGTGGGTAGTGGGTTTTGGGGGAGGGGGGTTGGGTGCTCAGCACCCGTGGTAAGGGAGCTATGCATGTGGGAGCTTTTTCTGAAGTCCACCGCACTGACCTAGGGTGCCCAGTTGGTGTCCTGGCATGTCAGGGGGGGCGAGTGTACTACCAATCGTGGCCCCTCCCACCACCAAATGGCTCGGATTAGGACGTTTTTGAGCTGGGCGTTTTTAGTTTCCATTATTGCTAAAAAAAAAAAACAAACGCCCAGCTCAAAAACGTCCATTTTTTCGAAAATACGGTTCGGCCCGCCCCTTCACGGACCCGTTCTCGGAGATAAACGCCCATGGAGATAGGCGTTTGCATTCGATTATGCCCCTCCACGTAAGCCGCACTGAACCTGCTATAAGCGGGAAAGCGCAGGGTATAAGCGTTATAAATAAATAAATAAATTGAACGAACAATACATTTTTTTAATTAGCTTTTCAAGGTAACCCTTCTTCTGACATTGCAAATTGCACATTTGGAACCAAATTCTATAAATAGCACTGAAAAATCGGCGCCAACCTCCCCCCCCCCCCCCCACACACACATTAACTGCTATTCTATAGGAGGTGCTGCAAGTTAGGTGCTGTATACAGAAGAGTGCTAAGTGCCAGAATCGGCGCCTAACTTTGGGCGTGAGGGTTTTGCACCAAGTAAACCCAGTGCTAAATCCTCTCGCCTGAATTAAGCGATCACCCGTATTCTATAACAGCGCACATAAATTGGAGGAACGGCCCTGATCCTCCCACGGCTGTGCCCCCCTTTTGGAACTGTGCATAAAATTTACACGCGGCACCCTGTGACTAAAATTGCATGCGTACATTTTAATTAATACCAATTAGTGCCAATAATTGATCATTGATACTCTATTATCGGCACTGATCGGCTTGTTTTTCAATTACATTGGGAAAGTGCAATTTTAGGTGCGATTTAGAGAACTCAGGGGTATGTTCTGAGCCTAAACAAGAGAAACAGGAAAGAGGAAGCTGTTCTTTCCCATTTTTTTTTTTTACCTCCAGAAAGGCGTGGACAAGGAGTTCTATCTCCTCTACACCATCTTTGATGAGAACCTCAGTTGGTTGATTGACCTGAATATTATGTATGCTGCGTTGGATCGGAAAACTGCCCCCAACGATGAAGAATTCCAGAAGTCCAATAGGATGTACTGTATGCTGATTTATATTTACCTTCTTATATTTTATTCTCAATCTGGGGTCCCTCCTTCTATCTTAATGCTCACTGGTTGACCACTGTCTACGAGCCCTGGTTCTTCTCCATAGCCTTTAAGCATCTGCTACTTATCACTGGGAGGTGGGGCTGGTGTTTGGGAGGCGGGGCTAGTGCTGGGCAAGACTTCTACGGTCTGTGCCCTGAAAATGGCAGATACAAATCAAGGTAAGGTATACACAAGAAGTAGCACATATGAGTTTACCTTGTTGGGCAGACTAGATGGACCGTGCAGGTCTTTTTCTGCCATCATCTACTATGTTACTATGTTACTGTCACAGAGATCATAGAAACATAGAAACATGACTGCAGATAAAGGCCATATGACCCATCCAGTCTGCCCATCCTCTGTAATCCCTAATTCTTCCTGTTCCTAAGTGATCCCACATGCTTGTCCCATGCCTTTTTAAATTCTGGAACAGTCCTCAACTCCACCACCTCCACCGGGAGGCCATTCCACGCCTCCACCACCCTTTCTGTAAAATAATACTTCCTTAGGTTACTCCTAAGATCATCCCTTTAATTCTCGAAAGCTGTTCACCCAAATTGCCAACTAACATGCAAATTTGTGTGCATAACTTAGAGAACAAAGTGATTGGCATACGTAACTTAAAAGATTAATTAGATGCTAATTGGCCTTAACAACGCCCTTAGGGGTCCTTTTACTAAGCTGTGGTAAAAAGTGGTCTGTGCTAGTTTGGATAAGTGAAATTATTTTATTTAGATTTTGCTCAAGGTGAGTTACATTAGGTACTCTGGATATTTTTCTGTCCCAGGAGGGTTCACAATTTAAGTTTGTACCTGAGGCAATGGAGGGTTAAGTGACTTGCCCAATATCACACAAGGAGCAGCGGTGGGATTTGAACTGGCCACCTCTGGATTGCAAGACCGGTGCTCTAATCACCAGGCCACTCCTCCAGCAAGCGCTGGAGCATTTTTTACCATGGTGGGTAAAAAGGCCTTTTATTAATGGGGCGGTAAATGGCGGTGCGCTAATATTAAAAGTAGTGTGCGGAAATTTACTCCCTGAACCCTTAACACCACCTATTTACTCAGCGGTAAGGGCTCACACGCTTACTCCTGCGGTAATCAGACCGGCCGTTAACGTGGCCACGCTGCTGATTACCGCTGGGAACATCCCCCATGGTAGAAAATAGCAAATGATTTTCTAGCACGGGAAATAGTGCATGGTAAGTTCAACCTTATTATCCTTGACCAGTACAGCTTGAAAATCCTGAAGACGTGTAGTGTTACCTTAATGTTACCCTTGTCGAAGAATCTAACTGACGCTAGTTTCTTGGCACAGCTTGATTAAATTCTTTCACTTAATTATGTCTAATTCTGTACTGAGTTATCTATCTATCTATGGAAAATACTGGATTGTTCTTCTCTTGATGTTTGTTACTTCTGAGCCACATTGAATTTGATCTTGTTTGGGATAATATGGGATAAAGATGTCATAAATCAATCAATACCGATCAATAAACAATTTGCTCTAAATCTTGACTTTTACCCAGACCATTATATATGATATAAAACTTAAAAAAGGAAACCTCAACAGCAGTGGCGTAGCAAGGGGGGGGGGGGGGGGGCGGGAGGGGCGGTCCGCCCCGGGTGTCAGTTCAGGGGGGTGCTCCCTGCCAGCTCCCCCCCCCCGGCGCATCGACACCCTCCCCCCGACCAGCTCCCGCACCCTACCTTTAAAAAGAATATCGGAATCCGAGGCGAGGCGCAGCGCCTGCCCTGCACGTAAAAGAAATGTGGACCGTCGGGCCTTCCCTCGCTCTAATTGTCCCGCCCTTGCGGAAATAGGAAGTTGCGTCAGCGGAGGGTGGGACAGATAGAGCGAGGGAAGGCCCGACGGTCCACATTTCTTTTACGTGCAGGGCAGGCGCAAGGCGCTGTGCCTCGCCTCGGCTTCCGATATTCTTTTTAAAGGTAGGGTGCGGGAGCTGGTCGGGGGGCAAGGGGGGTGTCGATGCACTGAGGGGGGGGGGGATGTCATCGTGCTGCACCCGGGGGGGGGGGTGCAATGGCGAACCGCCCTGGGTGGCAGCCCCCCCCTGTTACGCCACTGCTTAACAGCCCGGGGTGCCTACAGAGATGGTCTCCTCTTATCACAGGTTTTAATAATCTTCTGAAACCAAGTGCAAAGGAAAACAGCTCCCTAATGGAGAAAAAACCTTTGCAGCCAAAAAAAAGAAAACCAGAGGAAAATATTCAAATACTTAGTAACATACATAGTAGATGATGGCAGAAAAAGACCTGCACGGTCCATCCAGTCTGCCCAACAAGATAAACTCATATGTGCTACTTCTTGTGTATACCTTACCTTGATTTGTATCTGCCATTTTCAGGACATAGACCGTAGAAGTCTTGCCCAGAACTAGCCCCACCACCCAAACACCAGCCCCGCCTCCCAATCTCGGCTAAGCTCCTGAGGATCCCTTCCTTCTGCACAGGATTCCTTTATGTTTATCCCACGCATGCTTGAATTCCGCTACCGTTTTCATCTCCACCACCTCCCGCGGGAGGGCATTCCAAGTAATAATGTGTTGGGTTAATGTCAGCACAGTACTGATAAAGACCTGAATGGTCCATCCAGTCTGCCCAACAACCATGGTCTTTCTTTGGTGTTTCTGGGACATGGACCATAGAAGTACGCCTGGCTCTGTTCTTATGTTCCAACTACTGGAGTTGCCTTCAAAGCCCATTCCAGCCTATCCAAATCTGTCTTGTCATTTGTGGGACAAAGTCCGTAAAAGTCTGCCCGGCACTGCCCTCATGTTCCCAACCACTGGAGTCCAGCCCATCCTAAACCCGATCGCCATATGCGGGACTTAGACCGTACAAGTTATTCAAAGTCGTTAACTCGTGACAGGATAGTGAAAAATTACAGATGGACCTTACGAGACTGGGAGACTGGGCGGCTAGATGGCAGATGATGTTTAATGTGAGCAAGTGCAAGGTGATGCATGTGGGAAAAAAGAACCCGAATTATAGCTACGTCATGCAAGGTTCCACGTTAGGAGTTACGGACCAAGAAAGGGATCTGGGTGTCGTCGTCGATAACACGCTGAAACCTTCTGCTCAGTGTGCTGCTGCGGCAAAGAAAGCGAATAGAATATTGGGTATTATTAGGAAAGGTATAGAAAACAGGTGTGAGGATGTTATAATGCCGTTATATCGCTCCATGGTGCAACTGCACCTTGAGTATTGTGTTCAATTCTGGTCGCCGCATCTCAAGAAAGATATAGTGGAATTGGAAAAGGTGCAGCGAAGGGCAACTAAAATGATAGCGGGGATGGGACGACTTCCCTATGAAGAAAGACTAAGGAGGCTAGGGCTTTTCAGCTTGGAGAAGAGACGGCTGAGGGGAGACATGATAGAGGTATATAAAATAATGAGTGGAGTGGAACAGATGGATGTGAAGCGTCTGTTCACGCTTTCCAAAAATACTAGGACTAGGGGGCATGCGATGAAACTACAGAGTAGTAAATTTAAAACAAATCGGAGAAAATTTTCTTCACCCAACGTGTAATTAAACTCTGGAATTCGTTGCCGGAGAAAGTGGAGAAGGCAGTTAGCTTAGCAGAGTTTAAAAAGGGGTTGGACGGTTTCCTAAAGGACAAGTCCATAAACCACTACTAAATGGACTTGGGAAAAATCCACAATTCCAGGAATAACATGTATAGAATGTTTGTACGTTTGGGAAGCTCGCCAGGTGCCCTTGGCCTGGATTGGCCGCTGTCGTGGACAGGATGCTGTGCTCGATGGACCCTTGGTCTTTTCCCAGTATGGCATTACTTATGTACTTATGTACTTATAAGCCAACCTAGCACCGGGCTTAATTGATGCAGCCACAGTTACCATCTAAGTACCACTTGACATGAAAACACATATGTGACTCTTTAAGTTTTGTTTTTGATATCATTCATTTTCTAATTAGAGATCCTCTGTGTTCCTCTCACTCCTTTTTGAATTCTGCCACAGTTTGTTTTTCCCACCATCTCCCTCAGGAAGTCATTCCAGGCTAATGAGTTGGTAAATCTATAAGCAAAAAGATCAAGAGGGTGACCTTTCGAACGAGAGACAGGAGTGTGTGGGTGTAAGAAATTCCAGGAGGATAAGAAATTCAAAAAGTCTTTTTTTGTTGGGGTTTGCTAGGTTAATATCTCCTAATTTGGATGATTGACACAGATATTTGAAATAAAAGCAAGGAGGTCATCCTCTGCCAGATGCCAATTTCCAGGTAACGATAAAATAGGCAAATAGAAAGTTGTTCTGATACAGTAGTGTCAGTAACATTGCAAGCAAGTATAAACAAGATTGACTTGTCACCCAATCAGTGGCGTACCAAGGGGGGGGGGGCGGTCCACCCCGGGTGCACGCCGCTGGGGGGTGCCGCGGTGCGTGCCTGCTGCGAGAGTTCGCTAACTTCTCTCGTTCGCTGCAGCTCCCTCTGCCCCGGAACAGGTTACTTCCTGTTCCGGGGCAGAGGGAGCTGCAGCGAACGAGCAAAGTTAGTAAACTCGCAGCAGGCGCGCGCTGCGGCACCCTCCCAGTGGCATGCACCCGGGGGGGCTCTTTTGCAGAGGGGGTCTGCGCTGCACCCGGGGGGCGGGGTGCCGCCCCGGGTGTCCGCCCCCCTAGGAACGCCACTGCAACCAATTAAGTCCCAGACACAGATCAGGTATGTGTGCCAATTTATGCACAGAAATATAATTGCCATATATAGAATCCGGGGTATATGGGACAAACCCAGCCCGAGTGTCATCCCCTCTCCTCCATAAGTGGTTTAAACTATGCATGTTATTTCGCCTGAAATCTCTTTGCTTTGCACCTGCTTTCAAAGGCTAATTCCACAAGGAGCTTCCCTTTAAAACTGAGCCTCCTGTGGAGTTTCAAAATTGCCCTCCAAGTGTCTGAAGGCAGTGAAAGATAACGGGAACTAGGTGGGCATCGATCAGTCCAGATTTTTTAATTGCACACCAAAGCATTCTGGGATCTGTAATCTTGCATTTTCTAATTTAAAAAAAAGGCATTGTAAATTGCAAATACTTTGGGAGCTAAGATTGTTGAAAACGTTTCTGGTATCCTAGGAGCCATCTGGTCACCCTAAAATAGTTTTTCCTGCCTAGTTGTACTTTAACGCCTACCAGACAATAATTCAATACTGACATCTCTGTGCGTAACAGTAAGCCGCAGATATTCATGGCGTGTGTTTGTGTTTCCTTTGCAGCAATGAATGGCTTCATGTTCTCTAACTTGCCAGGACTGGAAATGTGCAGAGGAGATCGTGTATCCTGGCACCTGCTGGGCCTGGGCTCCGAGATGGACGTGCACACCCCTCTGTTTCAGGGTAACACTGTCCAGCTGGGTGGAAAGCGGAAGGACAGCACTGCTCTCTTCCCTCATGTGTTTGCCACTGTCTTCATGCAGCCGGATCAGACAGGTAGACATAACAGCATAGGCTTCCCCCCCCCCCCCCCCCCCAAGCAGTAACTGGGGAAGTCCCCTAGCCTGGTCCAGTGAAGCATTATTGTTAATGTACTTATTTAATTCATTGACAATTTTATAGATCACCTATCTGATAAAAAAAACTGATCTAGATGATTAACTGCAATGCACAGTCAAAATACGACAAACATGCAATTAAAAGATAACACTAGATGATCCTTAAAAAGTACATGCCATACTGGGAAAGACCAAAGGTCCATCCAGCCCAGCATCCTGTTTCCAAACAGTGGCCAATCCAGGTCACAAACACCCGGCAAGATCCCAAAAATGTACAAAACATTTTATACTGCTTATCCCAGAAATAGTGGATTTTCCCCAAGTCCATTGAATAACGGTCTATGGACTTTTCCTTTAGGAAGCCGTTCAAACCTTTTTTAAACTCCGCTAAGCTAACCGCCTTTACAACATAAAATGCTACCCGTAAGCCAGTGCAAACAAACGGGCTTTTCAACAGCTTGTGAAATTTCATGTAATATCTCTTACCTTGCTGTTGGTTACCTGCTTTTTTCTGTAATCTAAGCAGGTGATAAAGTCATCATTCATGATACAAATAAATACATAACTCAAATTATCATCACATGTATAGCGGACTTATAAGGACCCTGTTTACTATGTCCTAGGGTTTACTAAGGTGCGCTAATTTTTTTAGCATGCACTAAAAACATTAGCGCACCTTAGTAAACAGGGTCCTTGGGTGAGCAGCTGTGTCTCAGGCCCAGTTCATATTTACTAGGGATGTACTTTGTTAGTGAGGAGTCAGCCTTAAACATTTTAGTGTGTGTTAAATTGATTTAATATTCACTAAATGATGAATTAACATGTTTTACATCAATTAGTGTACATTGTAAAGCTACAACATGTGTTAAATTTCCATTAAAGCACATATGTGAAATGACCTAAAATACATTAAAAAATCTTGGAAAAAAAAGACAAATGAATTGAAAATAAACCTAATGCTTACTGGAGTGGATATGGATAGCTGAATTTTGAGCCTAGTATAACACAGACTTCTCAAAAGATGCTAATTTCTGTGGCAGTCTGTCCTGACTCAGCAGAAATTGTCAGGTAAGGGAACGGACCGTCCTGTGGGAGTCTTGAAAAAAAAATGTCACAAGTCGTATTTGGATTGAATGGCCAAGCCGCAGACTACATCCAGCAGGTTCTGGTTTCCAGAGACAACCAGAATCCTTTTTAACACAGGATGACGGCAGAGTTTATCTGAAGAATCAGGTCCCACTCTTTTTCTTCCCTGACTCTCATAATGAATGTATCACTGGCAAATATTTAAAGCTTGGGTTGGGGAACCAAGAGTGAGCACAGATTTATCGGAGACTGCTTTTGAGTGACATAATTCTGGCTTACCCCTGCATTTCCAGAGTAAGAACCTGGCAGGGCCAATCTGTGTGCCATGTTGGAGTGGGAGCTACACCCCTAAGTCCACAGTGGCTGTGGGCTTACAGAAAGCGGCAAGCACTACAGGGGGATTAGACATCACTATAGCCTTGTGGAAGATTCAATTGTACGTTGCAGGGCTTCTTAGCGATTGGGGGGAGACACATTAGCTAATTCCCTTGGAAAATTAGTCACAGTGTAGAGAAGTAATTTATTATCATTGTAAGTTGCTTTGAGACTTTTTTTTTGAAAGAGATGAAATATAAGGAGTGGTAGTTTGAATATTTACATTGCCACCGGCCTCCCTTGTACAGGGTTATTTTCTTCCCCTTTGTTGCAGGCACTTTCGAGATAAGTTGTCAAACCAGCAGCCATTTTCTGGATGGGATGAAGCAGCAATACACGGTTTCCCCTTGCCGTCCAGATGCGGAAAGTGCGAGTTGGCACTACGAGGCCGTGCGGATGCACTATATCATGGCGGAGGAGGTGGAGTGGGACTACTGTCCAGACAAGAGCTGGAAGTTAGCACAACGCAAGAGTTCTGGGATGGAGAGGTAAAGCAGCTCTATGGACACAGCTCAGGGACCACTGGGATCTTCAGAAATGAATTCCCAAGTGGATCCAGGACCTCGGACAGCAGAATTTATATATCACTATTACCAATAGGAAGACAAAATGGAGGCAATTCTACAACTAGACACCTCCATTAGGTGCTCTGAGGGTGGGCTATAGAAGCCAATTCTATAACAAAAACTAGGGACCCAGGTTACATTATAGAATACTAGTAGAACTTAGCTTCACCTTACCTTATTTATTTATGTATTTATTTATGTATTTATGTATTTATTTACTGGGATTTATTAACAGCCTTTATGAAGACATTACAGAACACTAGTATAACCCAGTATTAGCATACCAAGTGCTTTTTTTGTAGGAAAAAAGGTACTAATACTCATACAGGGCAACCTTAGGGGTGGGGTCACTATGGCTCCACCCCTATAGTAGCCTAGCCACATAAATCTCTCCACTACCAAGTACACTGTAAAATAATACAAAACCTCTCCTCTGCCTCCAGGTCCCACATTTCTCTCCCCCTCTCTCTCCCTCCCCTCCACCTTTGGGTCACATATCTCTCCCCCCTCCCCAAGTCCAACATCTCGCTCCCTTTTTATCCCCACAAGTGCATTATCTCTCCCTCCCCTCAGATGCATCATCTTTGCCGCCATCCCCTCTTCTCCCCAGTCTACCATCTTTGCCCCCTCATCTCCAGCAAGCTATCATCTCTACCCCGCCCTCTGCCCCCATGACTCCACCATCTCTGCCTCTTCCCTCTGCTTCCTCCATCTCTGCACCTTCAACTCCACCATCTAAATCCCTCCCCCCAGTCCAACATCTCCCCCTCCAGGATCAACATCTCCGTCCCCTCCTTCTCTAGGGTCCAACACCTCTTTCTCTCTTTCTCCCTCCCTTCAAACCTGGATCCAACAACAGCTTTCCAAGACCAACATCTCCCCCCTTTCCCCTCCATTTCTGGGCCCTGGACTCCCCTCTTTCTCACCTTCTCCCCTTCCTCGCTCTGGCATCTCCAGTCTCCGAAACCACCCCCCACTCATCATGTACCTTAAAATGTCCTTTTCTCCATGCATGAGCACTGGCAGCTACATAGGACATCTATCGCTGATTCTGGAACTTCTTTCTGCTACTGTGTGCCCTAGAAGAAGCAGAAAGCTATGATAGAAGGGGGCAGGTGGGCCCAGGAATGGAGGGGAAAGAGGGGGAGATGCTGGTCTTGTAAAGCTGTTGTTGGATTCAGGTTTGAAGGGAGAGAGAAAGAGAGAAATAGGTGTTGGACCGTAGAGGAGGGGACGGAGATGTTGATCTCAGGGGGGGGGGGGAGATGTTGGACCGGGCAGAGAGAAGTTTCCGTACCAGCAGTAAACAGCCTATGTAGCTGTCAGTGCCCCTGCATGGAGAAAAGGACTCTTTGAGGTACATGACGGGGGGGGGGGGGGGGGGGAGAGGGGTCATAGATGGGAGATGCTGGAGCATGGAAAGGGAGAGGGGGAGAGAGAGGGGGAGTCCCAGACCTGGGTTCAGTTAAATACCTTTGACTATAAGGGGTTTGTTCCAGGGTTCCTTTACAGAACACTGGCAGAACCCGGTATCAGCTTACCTAAGCTTTAGCTGCCCACACTTACACCAGCCAGAGATGAGACATCAGTGTCATCAGTGTAACTCACCCTGAGCTACTACTGAAAAGGTGTGAGCAAAGTCCAAATAAATATATACAATAAATGTGCCAAGGATCTGCATAATTTGCAGTATTCTGTAAGTTACGTCCAGGAGCGGAGCTTCGCCTATGTCTCCTCTTGCTCCTCCCCTCTGTAGGCCTCCCTTGCAAATACATATTATCTAAGTTAAGTGGGTGCTTGCTGAAAAGCGCCTAGATAGCCTGCCAGCAATTATGCAGGTATTACGCACAATATTCTGAACATTAACACACCTAACATTGGACGCTCCATGGTGCGACCGCACCTTGAGTATTGTGTTCAATTCTGGTCGCCGCATCTCAAGAAAGATATAGTAGAATTGGAAAAGGTGCAGCGAAGGGCGACTAAAATGATAGCGGGGATGGGACGACTTCCCTATGAAGAAAGACTAAGGAGGCTAGGGCTATACAGCTTGGAGAAGAGACGGCTGAGGGGAGACATGATAGAGGTATATAAAATAATGAGTGGAGTGGAACAGGTGGATGTGAAGCTTCTGTTCACGCTTTCCAAAAATACTAGGACTAGGGGGCATGCGATGAAACTACAGTGTAGTAAATTTAAAACAAATCGGAGAAAATTTTTCTTCACCCAACGTGTAATTAAATTCTGGAACTCTGCCGGAAAATGTGGTGAAGGCGGTTAGCTTAGCAGAGTTTAAAAAGGGGTTGGACGGTTTCCTAAAGGACAAATCCATAAACCGCTACTAAACGGACTTGGAAAAATCCAAAATCCCAGGAATAACAAGTATAGAATGTTTGTACGTTTGGGAAGCTTGCCAGGTGCCCTTGGCCTGGATTGGCCGCTGTCGTGGACAAGATGCTGGGCTTGATGGACCCTTAGTCTTTTCCCAGTATGGCATTACTTATGTACTTATGTACTTATGGAATTGCCCATAATATACACACACTACACAGTCCAAAAATACTACAAACACCAGCGCACAACAGTACTGAAGTGTTTTATTGATTCTTAGCATTTTAAGTGTCCAGCAGACTTTTCTTTTTCAAGCAACAGCCGTGTCTTTGTTGGTAACGAAGATGGTCTTGGGTCACAGTACAAGAAGGTGGTGTACCGGGAGTACGTGGATGAGACGTTTCAAACCCCCCTGGAGGGGACGGTGGACCAGCAACACTTGGGTATTCTGGGTAAGAAGTACTGTGTACTGTGTTGTTCCTGATATCTGAAGGAGGTACATCAATGGTCTCAAAAGCCATGGACAAACAATCTTTGGACATTGCTTATGCACCAGGGGCGTAGCCAGACCTCGCAGTGGGAGGGGGCCAGAGCCCAAGGTGGAGGGGGGGACAATATTGGTCTGCCGCCCTGCCCCTCCCTACCCACTGCTGCAGTAAATACCTTGGCTGGCGGGGGTTCACTAAAAGGAGCGTGCAGGACGTTAGGGGGAAGAAAGAGCAGGGCAGGCAACGCAGTGGCGCCGGAGACCGGCGCTGGACAAGGCTTCAGCTGACAGTGGTTGGGGACCCCCACCAGCAAAACCAGGGTTTTTTTTGAGGGGGGCCCAGGCCCCCCGTGGCCCCACATAGCTACGCCACTGTTATGCACATTAACGAAAGGAGTCATTGTAGGCATAGAATCCACCAAATTGGAGGCCGTGAAAGGGGTGACTTCTGAAGAACAGATTTGATTTTTTTTTTTAATGTTTAAAGGACATTTATTCCTTTCAGCACATGATTGGCTGAACGACCATGAGGGGCATAATCGAACGGGGACGACCATCTCTAAGGGCGCCCAACTCTAAGGACGTCCCGGCGAAGGGCCGGGGAAACCGCTATTATCGAAACAAGATTGGTGTCCATCTTTCGTTTCGATAATACGGTCGTGGACGCCCAAATCTTAACATTTAGGTCGACCTTAGAGATAGTCGTCCTTAGAGATGGTCGACCCCGGTTTTTGGCGATAATGGAAATCGAGGACGCCCATCTCAAAAACGACCAAATCCAAGGCATTTGGTCATGGGAGGAGCCAGCATTTGTAGTGCACTGGTCCCCCTCATATGCCAGGACACCAACCGGGCACCCTAGGGGGCACTGCAGTGGACTTCACAAATTGCTCCCAGCTGCATAGCTCCCTTACCTTGGGTGCTAAGCCCCCCCACCCCCACAAAACCCACTCCCCACAACTGTTATACCATTACCATAGCCCTAGGGGGTGAAGGGGGGGCACCTAGATGTGGGTACAGTGGGTTTCGGGTGGGTTTTGGAGGGCTCACATTTACCACCACAAGTGTAACAGGTAGGGGGGGGGGTGGGCCTGGGTCCACCTGCCTGAAGTGCACTGCACCCACTAAAAACTGTTCCAGGGACCTGCATACTACTGTGATGGAGCTGGGTATGACATTTGAGGCTGGCATAGAGGCTGGTAAAAATTTTTTTAGGGTGGGAGGGGGTTGGTGATCACTGGGGGAGTAAGGGGAGGTCATCCCTGATTCCCTCCGGTGGTCATCTGGTCAGTTTGGGCACCTTTTTGAGGCTTGGTCTTGAAAAAAAATGGATCAAGTAAAATTGACCAAATGCTCGTCATGGTCGCCCTTCTTTTTTCCATTATCGGCTGAGGACACCCATGTGTTAAGCACGCCCCAATCCCGCCTTTGCTAAGCCTCCGACACGCCCCCGTGAACTTTGGTCGTCCCCGCGATGGACTACAGTTGAGGATGCCCAAAATCGGCTTTCGATTATGCCGATTTGGGCGACCCTGAGAGAAGGACGCCCATCTCCCGATTTGTGTCGGAAGATGGGCGCCCTTCTCTTTCGAAAATGCCCCTGCATATTTTTGCCTTCTTCTGGATCACCTTAAAAATGATTGACCAAGGGAGATTACATGGCATAGTAGTTACAGCAGTGGTAGCGTAAACTAGGATTAAAATCCTGTTTCTGCCGCTGACGATCCTTCTGATTTTGGACAAGATCATTTATTTCCCATTGCATCTGGTGCTGACTAAAATTATAAGTGCTTTGGAGAAAAAACATTTTGCATCTGAACATTTGTCACCAGGGCTGCATATCTCCAGGAGCTTAGGTGGACAGGAAAGGCTCCTGCTCGTATAATGCCTGATCAATGGGCCATCCCCAGATTGTCAGCATTTTTTGTGTCATGTTCACCTAAGGGTTGATAACGAGTAAAATGTCAGTTTGCAACATTGTTGGATTTCTGGTTTATTCAAATATTGCCAATAAATGGTATTATCCAGAATTATAAAACCACTCTTCCATGATTATGTGACTGTCCTATTTCTTATGTCAGTATTTGATCATGATGTGTAACCTTCATAGAGTGGCAGATGCAGTTTTGGCCGCCTTATTGAGTAGGCAAGATGGACAATGTCGATCTTTATCTGCCCTCATTTACTATTTTACTAAAGCACTTATTTTTGAAACAAATGGACTTCTCGGAATGCCCAAAATGGATGTCCATGTGCTTGGAATGTCCAAAGTTTGCAAAGACAGAAAAGAGACATCCAGCACTATGGTACATCCTAATAGCAAGGGGGCATGTTGTGGGTGTGTTTGGGTGGGACTTGGAAGGGCCCAAATTAAGGATATTCAACAGTGATTACTGAGCAGGAAGAAATGTCCAAGTCACATCCAGGGTAGAAAAAGATGTTCTGATTGAGCAGCTGACCCCCTAATCCACCAGTGGTTGCTGACCCCCTTTCTCGCCCCTGAAAGTGAAACTGAAAGAGGATACCAGGCTGTATGACAGCTTCAGATATTGTAGGCAGTGTTGCCAGGTGGGCGGTTTTACCGCCCAATTGGGCGGTTTTCCGCGACCCGCCGCGGGAAATTTTTGCCCGCGGCGGGTTGCGGTTTTTTGGGCGGTTTTTTTGGGCTTCCGGGCGGCTTTTTGGGCGGCTTTTTGATTTTTTTCGGCCGCGGGGGGCGGGGTTAGTGACGTTTTTGGGCGGGGTTAGTGACGTTTTGGGCGGGGCCGATGACGTGGGAGGCGGGGCCGATGACGTGGGAGGCGGGGCCGATGACGGGGAGGCGGGGCTGATGACGGGGAGGCGGGCCCGATGACGTGGGAGGCGGGGCTGATGACGGGGAGGCGGGCCCGATGACGTGGGAGGCGGGGCCGGTGACGGCGGGGGCGGGGCCGGTGACGCGGGGGTGGGGGTGTCAGGGGCGGGGTTTGTGTTTGGGCGGGTTTTGGGCTGGTTTCTGGCCTGGATTGGGCTGGAAAAAAAATTTCTACCTGGCAACCCTGATTGTAGGCATTCGTAGCAAAGCAGGAAGTACGTTTGAGGTAGGGTTACCATATTTTATCCCCCAAAAAGGAGGACACATGCCCCGCCCCACCACACGCCCACCCCGCCCCCTTTCACACCTTTTGTCACATTTTCCTCTCCCCCCTGTCACACACTCCGTCACCCCCCTCCCCTTACCTTACTACTGCCTTGGTGGTCTAGTGACCTTCAGGGCAGGAAAGAGCCCCCTCTTTCCTGCCTGGAGCGCCGCCCTGCATGCATCCTTCCTGTTGTTGATCTTGGCGCTGATTGAAAATGGCTGCTGAGAGTTGAAGTCTCGCGAGGTCACGTCAACTCTCGGTGGCCATTTTGAATCGGTGCCGAGATCATGAACAGGAAGGATGCATGTAGGGCAGCGCTCTGGGCAGGAAAGAGGGGGCTCTTTCCTGCCCCGAAGGCGGAAGAGGTCACTAGACCACCAGGGCAGTAGTAAGTAAAGGAAGGGGAGGCTAGCAATCTGCCCATTTGTCCGGATTTCTGGACAAACGGGCAGGCTGGTGGGAGGGCCATCCTATAGGACAGCCCACCCACCAGCCTGCCCGTTTGTCCAGAAATCCGGACAAATGGGCAGATTGGCAAAACCCGCCCGGTTGCCCGGACATGTCTGGGTAAATCTGGACATATGCCCATGGTAACTCTAGTTTGAGAAGTAGCCTAGTGGCTGGTGTAGTGGACAGTAAGCCAAGGGACTGAAGTTCAAATCTCAACTTAACTTTTTTTTTTTTATTGTGAGCCCTCCAGGAACGGTAAAATACTTACTGTAGCTGATATAAAAGACTCATGCATGCCTGACAGCTATTGAAGTGTGTTCATTCAGGTACAGTAGGTATTTTCTGTTCCCAGAAAGCTCACAGTTACAAACTAGAAATGTTAAAGTGGGATTTGAACCTGTATCCCTTGGTTCACAGTCCACTGCACTAACTACTAGGATGCCCCTTCGCTCTGTGTGGTCATTTATGTGGCTGTTTGCTAAGGCTGCTGCCATACTGTGTCCATATCCCTTGTTTCTCGCTGTTCATAATTTGAACATTCCAGATTGTAAAATGGCTGTTCGTGCTGGACGTCTCCAGCACATGGATGTGCATCTCACGTATTTTCAAACAGGAAATCCTGATGTATTTCCTGTTCTAAAATACCTGTGAGATGGACGTCCATTTTGATGTCTCTATTCTAACTTGGGCGTCCTTTCGAAAAGGGTCCTCCATGCTACTTGATGGCAAAGTGCTGCTGAATAGGTAGTGTGAAGCTGTCATAGAGCCTGGTATCCACTGTCACTTTCAATTCTTAGGGGGGTGGGAGAGAGTCAGTAACCACTAGTGATCAGCTGCTCAATCAGGGCACGTTTCTTCCCATTCCAACATTGCTGAAAGACGTCATCATTTTGGGACTGCCCTAGTCTTACTCAAAGCGCGCCCCCTTGCTATTTGGACGAACTGGAGTGTAAAACGTCCAAATTCTGCCTTTCGAAAATTGCGATTTGGGTGCTTTCAGCCCATGGCCTTTATTTGGCCATTTTGACATGTGCATCTGCTTAAAAAATGAGCATCATAGGGGGATTATTACTCAGTTCCCACTGAATGACTCTCTTTGGAATGCAAACCTTGTTTTCATACTTTTGCACTATGTGTCTGTGCAAGTTTTGAAGTAGAGGCAAACACATACTTTGTCCCTGAAATGTGACTTTGTCCCAATGTAGATAATTCAAAAACTGGCCCTTCATGGATTGTGGTTTTATTTGTCATGTTTTTTTAAATGCAGGACCGCTCATTAGAGCAGAAGTTGGTGACATTCTCATCATTGTGTTTAAGAACAACGCCTCTCGGCCCTATTCTGTGCATGCCCATGGTCTACTGGAGAGGAGCTCAGGGGAGGTGCCCATAGCCAAGCCAGGTAGGTGTCTGACTTGACTAGTCTTAAATACCTGAAATCTGTTCCTGGACCCAGCTGGTGCTCTGCTGTCGTAAGGGAGTGTCTTCACTAATCTAGGAACTTTCCCAAAGCTGGTCTCTTTTACTGTCTTTCTTTCAGGCATCTTGGTCAGATACTCTGTCACTTTTGCAGTGGTCTGGGCAGGGGAGTGCTTGGGATCCTGGATGATGCCCCCAAATTGTAACTCTGAAATAAATTGTAAACACATCATTGCCAGTGAAAATTAATTTTTTTATTTAGGAAGCTGGTCACTAGGAGATAAGAATACAAAGTACATGTTACAGTTTTGGCTTTAAGGAAGGAGCAGGGGATGACACAATGACTTCAGGTGGGCAAGCTTGAGGTAAAAAAAAAAAATCGTTATTAAACAAGCACCATTACAGCACCCGACATGGGACTTTTCTGGGATCTTGCCAGGTATTTGTGACCTGGTTTGGCCACTGTTGGAAACAGGATGCTGGCCTTGATGGACCTTCGGTCTGTCCCAGTATGGCAACACTTATGTACTTGGGATTCTGAATGGAACCTTGCTGTTCTTTGGGGTTCTACATGGAATCTTGTCACTCTTTAGGATTCCAGAATCTTTGTACTCTTTGGGGTTCTACATGGAATCTTGTTACTCTTTAGGATTCCAGAATCTTGCTACTCTTTGGGGTTCTACATGGAATGTTGCTACTCTTTGGGGATCTTGCCAGGTATTTGTGACCTGGGTTGGCCACTGTTGGAAACAGGATGCTGGGCTTGATGGACCTTTGGTCTGTCCCAGTATGGCAATACTTATGACTGTGTTTCAGCAGACAAGACTGCCTGCCTAAGGGGTCAAAACACTTTGGATGTCAACTACACTGACTCTGGTGCTGTACCTTGCTGGTTCTGCCTGTCCTATGTGAAACCATCCCGTCCCCTTTATCATTTTCATCACCCTTCTCTGTACCTTTTCTAATTCCGCTATATATTTTTTGAGATGTGGTGACCAGAATTGCACACAGTATTCGAGGTGCGGTCGCACCATGAAACGATACAAAGGCATTATAACGTCCTCATTTTTGTTTTCTATTCCTTTCCTAGTAATACCTAACATTCTATTTGCTTTCTTAGCTGCCGCACACTGAGCAGAGGATTTCAATGTATCATCAACGATGACACCTAGATCCTTCCCTGACACATCCTCAACTTCTCCCACACTACATATTCCCATGTCCCACACCCCACATATTCCATAAATCTACATCTATGTGGATGATGTGCAGCTACTCATACCCATTGAATCTGACTTACCTCCAGCCTGCCTAACATCGATTCAAGAATGGGCTAAGCTTCTCTGGGTCCCTAACACAAGTGGATACATACCTGACATCAAAATCCCTTTTGGGAAGTATGAACTCCCCCTCAAATCACAAGTCAGGAACCTTGGAATACAGTTAGACTCAACACTGACTCCCCAAATCTAAGCAACCTTCAAGAGCTGCTTCTACTATCTGCGACAGCTACGCTGCCTTTCTCCATACATCGAGAAGGGAAATCTTATCCCAGTTGTGCATGCCATGATAACATCAAGACTGGATTACTGTAATGCACTGTACAACGATCTGACTACAAAGGGCCTGCACCAGCTCCAACTGATTCAGAATGCTGCAGCAAGACTCATAGAAGGTTGCAAGCAACGTGACCACATCACACCATTTTTGTAAAAACTTCATTGGCTACCAGTACAATACAAGGCTAAATTTAAAACTCTATGTCTGATCTTCAAGGCCCTGAAAGGAAATTGCCCCGAGTATCTGAAGAATAGGATGATCCTCCACACACGGCCAAGACACTAAGGTCCTCCCAAGGACTTTCACTAACTACACCCTCTCCAAAAGACATTACACGATGTGATACCCGCAAGCGAGCCTTCTCCGGAGTAGCCTCCACACTGGAATGCACTGCCTGAAAGGCTCCGCTTAACACAAGACTATCTCTAATTCAGGAAGCAGGTGAAAGCTTGGCTCTTCAACCAGGCCTTTAATGGAAGCAGTAACTAACTTGTTAGTCTCACTCACACACACAAGGATTGACTCGGGTTGCACATACTGCAGCAGGATATGGTTATCCACTCCTACCCTAGCTAAGATAATATTTAACCATCTCTCTAACCTCATGTGCAACTTTATTTAAATCAGTCACCTTACTTTCTAACGCTTCTTACTCTCTTACCTATTTATATGTTCCATCTTTGCTTTACCCTTCACTATCAATTAAAATGTTCTATTACGTATTGTGTTGACATTGTAAGTAGTATATTATGCCATACTTTGTATTGTTTTTGAATAGTTTTTACTGCTGTAATTGTCTGTTGCTCATGTTTCATCTATTTTTACTGTACACCACCTTGAGTGAATTCCTTCAAAAAGTGGTAAATAAATCCTAATAAATAATTAATAAATAAATAAATATACTCCCTGACACTTACAGAGCTGCACACAAAGAGGGGCATAATCGAAAGGGATGCCCAAGTTTTTCTGAGAACATCCTTGCAGGATGTCCCTGTGAAGGGGCGGGGAAACCCATATTATCAAAATAAGATGGACGTCCATCTTTCGTTTCGATAATACGGTCAGGGAAATTTAGGTCCTCCTTAGAGATGGTCGTCCTTAGACTTGGTCGTTTCTGATTTTCGGCGATAATGGAAACTGAGGACGCCCATCTCAGAAACGACCAAATGCAAGCCCTTTGGTCGTGGGAGGAGCCAGCATTCGTAGTGCACTGGTCCCCCTCACATGACAGGACACCAACCGGGCACCCTAGGGGGCATTTCTAAAAAGTTAAAAAAAAATTAAAATAGCTCCCAGGTGCATAGCTCCCTTACCATGTGTTCTGAGCCCCCCCAACCCCCCCCCCCCCCCCCGCCACATCCACTACCCACAAATGTAAACCACTATGATAGCCTTAATGGGTGAAGGGGGGCACCTAGATGTGGGTACAGTGGGTTTTGGGGGGTTTTGGAGGGCTCAACATTAACCACCACAAGTGTAACAGGTAGGGGGGGATGGGCCTGGGTCCACCTGGCTGAAGTCCACTGCACTCACTAAAACTGCTCCAGGGACCTGCATACTGCTGCGATGGACCTGAGTATGACATTTGAGGCTGGCATAGAGGCTGGGAAAAAATATTTTCATATTTTTTTTGAGGATGCGAGGGGATTAGTGACTACTGGGGGAGTAAGGGGAGATCATTCCCGATTCTCTCCAGTGGTCATCTGGTCAGTTGGGGCACCTTTTCGTGGCTTGGTTATAAGAAAAAAAGGACCAAGTAAAGTCATCCAAGTGCTCATCAGGGACGCCCTTTTTTTTCAATTATGGGTCGAGGATGCCCATGTGTTAGGCACGCCTAAGACCCACCTTTGCTACACCTCCGACATGCCCCCGGGAACTTTGGTCGTCCCCGCGACGGAAAGCAGTTGGGGACGCCCAAAGTCGGCTTCCAATTATGCCGATTTGGGCGACCCTGGGAGAAGGACGCCCATCTCCCGATTTGTGTCAAAAGATGGGCGTCCTTCTCTTTTGAAAATAAGCCTGATAGCCACAAAAACATCTTCCCCGCCCCCACAAATATTCTGTATAGACTACCCAACCACTTATATAAACCCCAAATACACCACACTCTGAGTTTGCAAATACAGATAAGGAAACCCATGACTGTGTCACATTGTAAGGGCACACCATGGAGGTTGCCCTTTGTGGCTACTGTTATCTTGCCCTGATAAACTGAAAGACACTCAGGCCTCTCAGGTTTTTCTGGTATTTCTTGTTCTCTTAGTATACTCGTTTCATCTTATTTTTTAGGTGAAGTTGTTGTATACCTGTGGAATGTTCCAGAGCAGTCTGGCCCAGGCCCTGCAGACTCTTCTTGCATACCTTGGGTCTATTACTCCAATGTGGATCCCGTTAAGGTAATGGCCATGGACAGCATGGCTTGTGTGAGGCTTCCTGTTGTCCTTCCAGTGAGCCAGAGGATGTAGGTTTCTGCAGGGACTGGACAGGTCTTGGTTGGATCTTCTGGGAACCGTAACTTATAGTGAAATGTTTATATGTTCAGTGAAAGGAGGAATGAACAAGGTTTCTACCAGAAGCATCTTTGAAGGCTTTGGATGCTGCAGTAAGGAAATCATGAATTGAGTTAATGCAGCACCTGGACCTATTTACAACCAACAGGTATCTGTAAGCTGCATGCATGATGACATATCCCTTGGTGTTAGGGTTGCCAAGTAGATGGTTTTCTGCCAGCTTGGCTGGTTGTTGAATGGCCAGGCCGGCTGCCGGCACATTCTTAAAACCAGCAACAGAAAAGACATTTTTGTGCCTGCTGCTGTGGTCTAGCAGCTCCCACTCCTTTCCCACCCACCCTCGTCCAGTATCTCTCCATATACATCTCCCCCTACCTTCAGGCTCTTTGGGGGTCCGACGACATCTCTCCTTCCCTCCCTTTTCACCACCTCCAACGCAGCAGTCCTTCAAAAGCAGTGAGTCACCGACAGCATGGAAGACACACTACTTCTGGCTGTCCCAGGGTTTTTCCCGCTGCTGTATTCTGCTTCCTCTGATGCAACTTCCTGTGAGTAGAATGCAGCAGAAAGAAGTCTCCAAGGCTAGCGGAAGCAGTATGTCCTCCTTGCTGCTGGTGACTTACTGTGTTTGAAGGACCACGAGAGGGAGAGATGCTGGACCTACGTGGGTGGGTAGGTGGGGGATGGGAGAGAGGGAAGGATTGATGCCAGATCTGTGATCTGTATTGGGGGGGGGGGGGGGGGGGGAAGAGAGAATGATGATGCCAGATCTGCATGAGGTGGGGGTGGGGGGAGAGATATCAGTTCTGTATTGGGGGGGGGGGAGGAAGAGAGAATGATGATGCCAGATCTGCATGAGGTGGGGGTGGGGGGAGAGATATCAGTTCTGTATGGGGGTGAGGGTGGGGGCTAAGAAAGAGGTAGGGATGCCAGATCTGCATGAGGGGGGGGGGAAATGGGAAAAGGGGAGAAATGCCTAACTAATGGGAGGGGAGGGGGCAGATTTCAGAATTGGAGGAGGGGGAAGAAAGGGGGAGAGATGCTGGACCTACGTGGGTGGGTAGGTGGGGGATGGGAGAGAGAGGGAAGGATTGATGCCAGATCTGTGATCTGTATTGGGGGGGGGAGGAAGAGAGAATGATGATGCCAGATCTGCATGAGGTGGGGGAGAGGGAGAGATGTCAGTTCTGTATGGGGGTGAGGGTGGGGGCTAAGAAAGAGGTAGGGATGCCAGATCTGCATGAGGGTGGGTGGGAAGGAGTGATGCCAGAATGCCAGATCTGCACGGGGGGGGGGGGGGGGGGGGGGGGGGGGGGGGGGTGGATGGGAAAAGGGAGAAATGCCTAACTAATGGGAGGGGAGGGGGCAGATTTCAAAATTGGAGGAGGGGGAAGAAAAGGGGGAGAGATGCTGGACCCTGGCATTTGAACTTGGGCCCCAAAAAACAACAAGGCAAACGATCTGCAAAATCCAATATGGAAAAAGAAGCCAGCAGATCAATATAGCATCAGAAAGATTTTTGGGCAATTTGTTTACAGGCAGTATCTTTCTGATGTTATATTGATCTGCTGGCTTCTTTTTCCATTTGAACTTGGGCCCTCTGATTCCCAGGCTGCTGCTCTGGATATTAGGTGTTCTATATAATTCTGAAATGTGCTTTTTCTCCCCAGAGTTTCATTACTTGAGCTCTGTTTCTGATATGAAAAGTTTGTGAAATAATCATAGAATGTATGTGCATTGTATGCTATTTTTCTGAGATGGCCAGCTTAGTGCAGACCGTTGGTTGTAGTCAGGCAGGGCAGGAGAAGTGTGCAACAGTAGGTGTGGCAAGGAACAGGGCGGGGCATGGGCGGGGCACAGGGCAGGGCAGGTGTCGGGTTTTTCTTTGTGAAAAATTGGCAGTTCTACTTGGTAGCCAGATGTCTTCCTGGTGTGGGAGCGAAGAAACCAGCTTAAAAGTTTTCAGTGGTAGGAGGAAAATAATATACTCATGGGAATAGGTGGGAAACAGTTGACAGTTGTCTACTGGACCTAGTCAACCAGTCTCTGCTACTGAATTATCCTGTTTTAATGACGGGAAAACAGGAGAACTGTACATAACTTATCTACTTTGCACAATCGCCAACTGTTCCCAGTAAGACAGACGTCTTTTTAGCAATAACACATTCAGTGTTCAGTGTCTTACTTTTGTTGTTGAACTGCAGAGGTCAAAGAAATGTGAATTTCAGTGGAGATCCTCAGAGAAATATTCTCCCCTCAGCTCCCCCCCCCCCCCCCCCACACACACACTTCAAGGACTCATTTACCATTTTTTTCACAAGTGGGCTGCACAAGGCACTTGGGGTTTAAAAATTATGGACTCACCAGTTCATCTATTTGCGATTCCATTACATGAAAAGTAATGGCGATGCTGTAGATAAGATGGTTCTGTATCTATAAGCTCGATATGGAAATGAGCCAGCAGATCAATATAACATCAAAAGTATTTCATTAAAAACTAGTAAATGAGGCCCGTTTCTGACACAAATGAAATGGGCGCTAGCAAGGTTTTTGTTGGAGTGTGTATGTTTGAGAGTGTGTGTGAGAGTGACTGTGTATGAGAGAGAGAGAGAGAGAGTGAATGTGTTTGTGACAGAGTGAGACTGCTGGGTGCGAGTGTGTCTGCTCTGTCCCCTGCCCCCCCCCTTCCAGCCACCCAGCGATTCTCCTCTGTCCCCTGCTCCCCCTCCAGCCACCCACCGATTGTCCTCTGTCCCCTGCCCCCCCTTCAGCCACCCACCGATTGTCCTCTCTCCCCTGCCCCCCCTCCAGACACCCAATGATTCTAGTTTTTCCTGTGGCCCCCCTCCAGCCACCCAGCGATTCTCCGTTTTCCCTTGCCCCCACCAATGCTCTTCTCTCCCTGGGCCGTGCCCCCCCTTCCAGGCACCCGGCGAATCTCCTGTCTCCCCTTCCCTATCAATTCGCCACCCTCCCACCTGTGGTTGGTCAGCTGTTGCGTATGACGTTCGTAGGGAGAGCGATGCGATTCGGTGAGTGTCAGTGCTCCGCCCTCGATGTCATCACGTTGTGACGTGAGGGCGGGGCAGACACTCATGGGCAAACAGCGATCTGCACAACTACACACTTAGAACTTGGAGACTTCCAGTTCCAGCTTCATTAGAACGTTGGAGGTGTGTTTTATATAGAGAGATACCTTATATAAGACAATTGCCCGACACAGGCCGTGTTTCACCCACAAAGGGCTGTGTCAGGGGCTATAATAAACAAACATATCAATTATAAAATATAAACAAGTATATGATATATAATATTAAAAATTGAATTAAAACATAGACTACAAAATGTCCATGTAAAACGTAGACATGAATTATTAACAATGAGAGTCACTTTTAAAATATAATTCCATAAAAATAGATTAAAACATATAAAGCGAATAAAATACATTTATAAATATATAAATATAATAATCAACTAAATTATCACATCTCTAACATTAAAAAATGTATTAACAGCAAAGAAGCTCGATATACCCGGTGTCCGTTTTTCTCTCCTTTTTCCAGGATGTTCACAGTGGCCTGATTGGCCCTTTGGTGATCTGCCGGAACGGGTCACTTAACTCAGTGGAAGGAGGAAGGCTGTGGACAGGGAGTTCGCTCTCTTGTTCCTGGTATTTGATGAAAACCAATCCTGGTACCTGGAAGAGAACATCAGAATCACGTTACAGGGACCTTGCTTCCCTCGACCTGCAGGACAAGGAGTTCATGAGAAGCAACAAGATGCATGGTGAGTAACCGCCTCTGATTCATGGGATGTTTAAGAGGAACCAGCAAGGGGATGTGTAGGGTGCCAGCATCACACAGCACATACTGGAAGACCTGCATGTCTGTCCTCACACCAGTTTCTTCCTCTGTATTTCCTTAGGAATAGGAGAAAAGAAAGGCCAAAGCAGTATCTCAATATATAAAAGACTGACTCCAATGTATTGCCCAAGGTGATGTTCCTCGTCACACATTCACCTTTGTATTTTTTACTTGTATTTTTCTTGTATTATTACTTCGTCTCTTTCAGTGTTCACTCTAGGGATCCTCTTCAACTCCATCCCGCTTTCTGTTGGTTGTGCCTCAGGGTTCTGTCCTTGGACCCCACCTTTTCCTCCATCTATACCTCTTCCCTTGGTACCCTGATTTGATCCACATGGCTTTCAATACCATCTTTACGCTGATGACTCTCAGATCTACATCTCCACCCTGAAATCTCAACCTCGATCCAGGACAAAATCTCAGCCTGCTTGTCCGACATTGCAGCTTTGGATGACTCAATGCCATCTAAAGCTCAACATGTCCAAAACGGAACTTCTCGTTTTTTTCCCCCTAAACCCACCTCCCCTCTTCCCCCTTTCTCTATCTCTGTTAATGGCTCTCACATCCTCCCTGTCTCCTCGGCTCGTAACCTTGGAGTCATCTTTGATTCCCTCTCTCTCCTTCTCTGCACATATTCAATAGATCGCCAAAAACCTGTCGTTTCTTATTCTACAATATTAGCAAAATCCGCCCCTTCCTTTCTGAATACGCTGCCAGAACCCTTATCCACACCCTTGTCACCTCTTGCTTGGACTATTGCAATTTACGTCTCACTGGTCTTCCGCTCAGCCAGCTCTCTCCTCTCCAATCTGTCCAAAATTCTGCGGCACGACTTATTTTCCACCAGAATCGTTATACCCACACTAGCCCACTCCTCAAGTCACATCACTGGCTCCCTGTCCGCTTCCACATTCAGTTTAAACTTCTCATACTGACCTTTAAATGCATCCACTCTGCAGCCCCCCATTACCTCTCCACTCTCATCTCTCCCTACATTCCTCCCCGTGAAACTCCGCTCACTGGACAAATCTCTCTGTCGTCCCCTTCTCCTCCACTGCTAACTCCAGCCTTCGCTCCTTTCTCTCGTGGCATCTCATGCCTGGAATAGACTTCCTGGACCTATACGTCTAGCTCCATCTCTACCTGTTTTCAAATCTATGCTGAAAACCCACCTTTTCACTGCTGCTTTTTAGCTCCCATTACTTCCTTCACCCGTAACTGTCTTGTCTGTTTGTATTATTTAGATTGTAAGCTCTTTTGAGCAGGGACTGTCTCTTTGTATCAGGTGTTCAGCGCTGCGTGCGTCTGGTAGCGCTATACAAATGCTAATAATAATAATATTATTTATAGCCCATCTTTATCCAAGGTGGGTTACAGCATAACATACATAATTAAAAAATAACAAGCAACAAAACAAAATAAATGGAGTCAGGGCCACCGAGAGGGGGGACAGAAGGCAAAATTCACTGGGCCTGGCCTCCAAGGGGGAGCCCAGGCCCGGCCCAGTGCCGGCAAGCTCTTCTTGCTGTCTGCTTCTGGATCTGTCCTCCCCTGCTCTTGTATGCCGCCCAGGACCCGGATGACTGCACTAGTGTGATATCGCATTAATGCAATCATCCGGTCCTCACTCCCGGCTCAGACAGGAGCAGGAGAGGACAGACCGTGGGAGCTGGCATGCAGGAAGTGGCTTGCTGGCACCAGGCCCAGGCCCGCCCTCCCCCCCATTGGAGGCAAAGACAGAAAGGTAACGGGGAAGGCTGGATGGAGCGGTGGTGCGAGTGGTGAGGGGGGGTTTGCGGCAGAGGGCCCGGCTATGTTCTGTCAGCGGCCCTGAATGAAGTAAGGTAGAAAAGAGTCAGTAAGGCTCAGATCAGAGCAAAACATAGGCCTGACCCAGCAGATATTGTTTTAAAATTGCTTTAAAAAACGTTAACTTTTTTGTGGTTTTAAGACTAAAGGCAATTTGTTCCACGCTATCAGGCTTACTTTCGAAAGAGAAGGACGCCCATCTTCCGACACAATTGGAAGATGGGCGTCCTTCTCACAGGGGCGCCCAAATCGGTATAATCGAAAGCCAAGTTTGGGCGTCCCCAATGCTTTCCGTGGCAGGGTCAACCAAAGTTCCCGGGGGCGTGTTGGAGGCGTAGCGAAGGCGGGACTTGGGCGTGCCTAACACATGGGCATCCTCAACCCATAATGGAAAAAAAAAGGGTGTCCCTGATGAACACTTGGATGACTTTACCTGGTCCTGTTTTTTCTTATTGCCAAGCCACAAAAAGGTGCCCGAACTGACCAGATGACCACCGGAGAGAATCGGGAATCACCTCCCTTTACTTCCCCAGTATCACTAACCCCTTCCACCCTCAAAAAAAATGTTTAAAAAATATTTTGTGCCAGCCTCTATGCCAGGCTCAAATGTCATACCCAGCTCCATCACAGCACTATGCAGGTCCTTGGAGCAGTGTTAGTGGGTGCAGTGCAATTCAGGCAGGCAGACCCAGCCCCATCCCCCCCATACCTGTTACACTTGTGGTGGTAAATGTGAACCCTCCAAAACCCACCAGAAACCCACTGTACCCACATCTAGGTGCCCCCCTTCACCTATAAAGGCTATGGTAGTGGTGTACAGTTGTGGGTAGTGGGTTTTGGAGGGGATTTGGGGGGCTCAGCACACAAGGTAAGGGAGCTGTGCACCTGGGAGCAATTTCTGAACTCCACTGCAGTGTCCCCTAGAGTGCCCGGTTGGTGTCCTGGCATGTGAGGGGGACCAGTGCACTACGAATGCTGGCTCCTCCCACGACCAAAGGGCTTGCATTTGGTCATTTCTGAGATGGGCGTCCTTGGTTTCCATTATCGCCGAAAATCAGAAATGACTGAGTCTAGGGATGACCATCTCTAAGGACGACCTAAATTTCCAGATTTGGACGTCCCCGACCGTATTATCGAAATGAAAGATGGATATCCATCTTGTTTCGATAATACGGGTTTCCCCGTCACTTCACCGGGACGTTTTGTGAGGACATCCTCAGCAAAACCTGGGCGTCCCCTTCGATTATGCCCCTCCACGGGTCCTGCCACAGAGAAAGTGACAACTCTAGTGATTAAAAAAATGTGTTTTTTTTCCTTCTGTTTTCATTATGTTCCACAGCTAGAAGCATGAAATATAAACTGGGGAGAACCTTGAGACATTGCAGACTTTTGTGACATCTTTAAAGCCTTTTTGTGAAAGATTTGAGCATTGAAGGTGTCTCGAGAATATCGTCGGGTGCTGTGGTCACTGGATTAAGTGCCAGCACTTAACTGTTAACTTAAGGGCCCTTTTACAACGGCGCATTAGGCTCTACCTGCGTGTAGCATGTGTCCAATGAGACTACCGCACAATTAGTAGCATTATAGAAATGATAAGTAGTAGCAGTTGTGATTCTTACAGCTGCTGAAGATGTCAGTGACCTGTCAAATACTGAACTGTTGTCATTTATTTGCAGCGATTAATGGAAAACTCTATGCAAACCTGCCAGGACTGTTAATGCACCAAGGGGATCGGGTAGCTTGGTACCTATTGGGACTGGGTCAGGGACATTGAATGTTCACGCGGTCCATTTCCACAGCCAGAGCTTCACCTTACATGGTAAGAAATGTTCTAAGGGCTATCCGGGGGGGGGGGGGGGGGGGCTAAGACCAGGGGCGTAGCTAGGTGGGGCCATAGGGGTATGGCCCCCCACAGATTTAGCCCTGGCCCCCTCCACTTTTGACCCTCCCCTCCCGCCGCCGCTGCCAGGTACCTTTGCTTTAAAGGAACATTCCTTTAAAGGAGCGTGCAGGCGTGCATGCAGGACGCTTCAGTCAGGACCACAGCACAGATTAGCAAACGCGTAGGAGACCGGCGCTGAAGAAGACTAAGGCTGGTGAGGGTTGGGGACCCCCACCAGCAAAGGTACCTGGTGGCGGCGAGGTCAAAAGTGGCGGGGGAAGGTCAGCGGCGGCAGGAGGGAGGCGGGTGTACTTAAAAAAAGTTATTTGTAAGTATTTTCTAGTGTTTCGAACTGTTTATGCAGAGTGGACGGAAGCACAGAGCAGATGTGTTGGGCTTGTTTCCTGGGACTTTGGAGGTGGTGGAGATGGTGGCTGGTAATCCTGGCACTTGGCTGCTTCACTGTCTTGCATCTGACCATATCTCCGCGGGAATGGAAGCCCTATTCATGGTGCTACCTCAGCCAGGTAAGGGAAAAGCAAAGAGCAAAAAAAACCTCACTGTCCTCTTTGAGAGCAGGGGAAGTAGAGGCATAGCCAGACCTCAGATTCTGGATGGGCCACTGGGCAAACTGGGTGGGCACATGTACTCTACTCTCCACAGCCCCCTCCCCCCATGCCAAATCTAAAATTTACATTAAATACCTGTGCTAGTGGGTATCCCTGAGCCCCCCCCCCCCCCCCCCAGCTGCAGGGGTCCTCCAGCGGCAAGACCAGCTCCCTCTTCTTCTTGCTTCAACTGGCGGCACTGTTCATGCGGTGCCAGTTCCCTGCTCCTTTGCACATGCTCAGTTTTCACGCATGCGTGAAAACAGCGTGTGCAGCAGGGGGAGGCCAGCGTGTCAGCAGCATGTAGACAGTGCCGTCAGCTGGACCAAGTAGGAAGGGAGCTGTTTTTGCCACTGGAGGACCCCTGCATCTGGTGGGGCTCGGGGATCCCCACCAGCCAATAACAAGTTTGCAAGAATTTTGGGCGGGCTTGAACCCAAAGTGAGTGGGCCCCTGTCCACCTGAGCCCATCCGTGGCTACACCACTGATTCAAAGTGATACACCAATCAAGTACAGAAGTAGGAGAAATACATTTACTGCCCATGGCGGGGGGGGGGGGGGCACAGGAGATTATGGTAGTCACAGCATTACCCCAACAAGGTAAGACAGCAGGAAAACAGGAGAAACGCACTCACTGGGAAGGGTAACTGTGGGTTACAATTCCCAACTCAAGTAGCTCAGAATCTATGGACCATCTCAAAGCCTTTGGATCGCTCCATTTCCATGTGCTGATTAGAAATTGCACTAGTCATGCGCAATCTGCTTAAAATGAAAATGTGCAGTCCGATGCGTTTTCCTAATGAAGTCCACATTATAGCCATTGTTTTGTTGGAAGTTTCGAACTACACCACATTTTCTTACATTGAAGGGAGGGGGGACAAAATTTGGATTATATGAGAATCACCTTAAAGAGCGATGAGCACTTTGGGATCCTACCTTCCTGCAAAGATAAGAGTTGTCTTTTTATTCAGTTTTAAAGCTGGGTTGGTCATGATGTACCGTGGTGATATTAATATGAGGCAGATGACGTGGATTCAAAGCCTATGACAATGGATTGGCCTTACCAAATGTATTTTGATGCTTCTAAAGACACATATTATTAAGTGACAGTGTAACCTTCTTGTTTTGTTATTTATACATTGTCTGTCTGTTTTACCTAGATTGTAAGCTCTTTGAGCAGGGACTTGTCTCTCTATGTCAAATGTTCAGCGCTGCGTGCTTCTGGTAGCGCTATATAAGTGCTATTAGTAGTGGTAGTAATAATATTACATCATACACATCTGTAAAAAGAGCTTTTGAAAGTTGTCCAACTAAGCCACTTTCTCCCTGATATAGAATCAGAGAAGGTCCTATCTAGTTTCTGTCCAATTTCATTCCGTGCTCAGTGTCTCAGACTCCAGTTGATCTCTGGTTTCCTTTGGGCTTTATCCCAGGCTTGTTTTGGATGCCACAAATTAACACTCATCTGTCTTTTCTTCTTTTATTTTTCAGAGGTAACAGTGCAAAGCTTGCAAGATGAAGTCCCGCTGGCAGGTATGACTTGCGAAACTTTGGCTGGTGCTCATCATGTGAGGACCAGCAGAGGGCAGCACAAGATAGCTGGGCCGTGGGCATGTTTAGCGGAACACTTGGGAGAGCAGGGGAAGTGCTATTCAAAGTGATACACCAATCAGATAGAGAAGCAGGAGAAATACATTTCTCCAAAGACAAGCAGGCCAATATTCTCACTGATGGGTGACGTCACGTCGGCCCGGAGGACTTTCCAGCAAAGTCCATGACAAAACTAAAAATGTCCCCCGTCGCGCGGGGCGGATGCAGTGCGCATGCGCGCGTCCACTTTCCCGCCCGCCGCGCGGGCACATTCCTCAGTTTTTTCTTCTCCGCGTCTGAGGTGACACGGAGCTCGACTGTTCGTCTTCGTGTTCCTCCTGTGCCCGGAGGTGAAGAAAGAAGAAAAAAGCGAAGTATCCTTTTTTTGTTATCTTAGATTGTTTTCGTTTATTAAGTTTCCTTTATTTTAGTCTGCGATTTTATTTAAATCGCTCGGTCGGGTATTTTTCCCGTCTTTTCTTTTGTTTTCTGTGTCATCTTTTTCTAGACACAATCGCGTCTTTTGATTTGGCAGGGACAATTTTTCCCGAGATGTCAACGAAGACGCCCAGCGGCTTCAAGCCTTGTGCCCGCTGCCATCGGGCCATCTCTGGCACTGATACACACTCGTGGTGTATTCAGTGCCTTGGGCCGGATCATCGCTCGGAGAGTTGTAAATTGTGTCTCGCCATGAAGAAGCGGACACTCCTCTCTCGAGACGCCCAGAGAGAAAAGATTTTTGGGCCCGGTGCTTCGGCGTCGGCGCCGTCGACGTTGTCAAAGTCGGCGCCCTCCAAACCGGCGCCGGGCAAGTCGGTGCCGGTGAAGTCGGTGCCGTCGAGGATGATGTCTTCGAGGCCGGCGTCGTCGAGGTCGACGTCGAAGGAGGCGTCGGCACCGGGAGACAGGGGACAGGCTGCCATTAGACCCATGCACGCTGGGAGCAGTGATGCATCGAGTGGGTCTCCACACGCCTCGGCGCCTCCTGCTGTGCAGGCCCCCCGGGACCGTCCTGCGTCGGACCCGGCCCCGAGGAGACGTGTGGATTCCACGTCCTCCTCTCCGGTGCCGAGGAGTCTCGATGACATGCGTCGGGCGAAGGCCAAGAAGCATCGTCGTCGATCTCCTTCGAGACACGGCGCCGGGAGCTCCGGGTCATCGATACACTCGATACCCGAGAAGCGTCGATGCCGAGAGGATCGCTCTCCCTCTATTACTGAGGTTCCGACGCGTGGGGTCGCTGGCAGCCGAGTCCCCACTCCCCAACCTCAGCAGACTTTGCCTCCGACACCTCAACCGACCCCGCAGCCTTTTCCGACACCAGCTCTGGATGAGAGTATGCAGGCCATGTTCCCATTTTTCATGAACATGATGCAGCAGTGGCAGTCGGCATCGAGGTTGTCGGTGCCGACGGCGTCGACGGGGCCGGTGTCGATGCTTTCAGAGGCACCGGTGCCGACGGCGTCGAAGGTGTCGACATTGCCGATGCCGGATGTTCCTGCATCAGGCCTTCAGCCTGTGGTGAGGTCTGTCTCACCGGTGCCGTCTCCGGTGCCGGTGTTTTTGGCTTCCCGAGTTGACTCTCCCGAGGCATCGGAGCAGGAAGCTTCCCCGGAGCCTCAGGGACCATCAACTTCTCGGCACCATCATAGAGGCCATCAAGCCTCTTCGTCGAGACGGGCTCAGATTCGGGCGGCTCTGTCTGAGCTTTTAGCCCCATCTGATGATACCTCATCTGAGGATGATGAAGGAGTGCATGGGAAGTTCTCTGGCGAGGATTCTCAAGGCATTCCATCTGACTCCACTCCCTCGCCACAAAGGCAGCTGTCTCCTCCCGAGAGCTTGTCTTTTCCATCTTTTGTTTGGGAGATGTCTGAGGCCATCCCCTTCCCCGTGGAAATTGTGGTCGAGCCCAGAGCCAAAATGCTTGAGGTTCTGGACTATCCATCTCCACCTTCATCTTCTGCCACAGTTCCTTTTCATGAGACTCTTAAGGAACTTATGCTGAGGAACTGGGAGAAGCCTTTTTCTAGTCCAACCGTCCCTAAAAAAGTTGAGTCCCAATATCGGATCCACGGGGAACCCAGTCTCATGCAGACCCAATTGCCTCATGATTCAGCGGTGGTGGATTCTGCCCTCAGAAGAGCCAAGAGTTCCAGGAATTTCTCCTCGGCGCCCCCGGGGCGAGAATTTGCAACTCTGGACTCTTTTGGGAGGAAGGCGTATCAGGCTGGTCTGCTCGCTTCCAAAATCCAGTCTTACCAACTCTTCACGAGTGTGCATTTACGGAACTCTGTGAGGCAACTTGAGAGTTTAGTAGATACACTCCCTGAGGAGAAAGCTGAACCCTTTCGCCAAGTGATCAGGCAGCAGAAGGCGTGTCGCAAGTTCCTGTCCAGGGGCATTTTTGACACTTGCGATGTGACATCTCGCTTTTCCGCTCAAGGTATAGCGATGCGCAGGCTCTCATGGCTGCGTGCCTCTAACCTGGAGGAACGAACTCAGCGGAAGATAGCAGATATCCCATGCCGGGGGGATCACCTTTTTGGAGAGAAGGTTGAAGAGATGATTGATCATCTCTACCAGCGTGATAACGCTATGGACTCTCTCTCCCGCCGGGCGCCTTCTGCAACCACTTCCACGGCTAGGAAGGTTTTTAAGGGGAAAAGAAGTGCTCCCTACGCTTCTAGAAATCGTAGGTACACTCCTTATTCCCGTCAGCCGGTTCAGGCTCGACCCCAGCCCGCTCGCTCTCGTCAGCAGCGGGCACCGAAGCAGCCCCCTGCAGCTCCCCAGCAAAAACCAGGGACGGGTTTTTGACTGGCTCCAGCAGAGCATAGCCGAAGTCAAAGTGCTTGTACCGAACGATCTGCCGGTCGGAGGGAGGTTAAAATTTTTTCACCAAAGGTGGCCTCTCTTAACCTCCGATCGGTGGTTCTTCAAATAGTCCGGTGCGGGTACACCCTCAATTTGATTTCCAAACCTCCAAATTGCCCACCAAGAGCTCAATCTTTCAGCTCCTGCCACAGGCAGGTACTTGCAGAGGAACTCTCCGCCCTTCTCAGCGCCAATGCGGTCGAGCCCGTACCACCAGGGCAAGAAGGGCTGGGATTCTATTCCAAGTACTTTCTTGTGGAAAAGAAAACAGGGGGGATGCGTCCCATCCTAGACCTAAGGGCCCTGAACAAATATCTGGTCAAAGAAAAGTTCAGGATGCTTTCCCTGGGCACTCTTCTTCCCATGATTCAGAAAAACGATTGGCTATGCTCTCTGGACTTGAAGGATGCTTACACTCACATATCGATACTTCCAGCCCACAGGAAGTATCTTCGATTTCGGCTGGGATCACAGCACTTTCAGTACTGTGTTTTGCCTTTTGGCTTGGCGTCTGCACCCAGGGTTTTTACAAAGTGCCTGGCAGTTGTGGCAGCGTCGCTACGCAGACTGGGAGTGCATGTGTTCCCTTATCTGGACGATTGGCTGGTGAAGAACACCTCCCCGCAAGAAACTTTGCAGTCCATGCGGATGACTATTCAGGTGCTAGAGATGCTGGGCTTTGTCATCAATTACCCCAAGTCCCATCTCGTCCCAGTTCAACAATTGGAATTCATAGGAGCTCTGTTGTGCACACAGACAGCTTGTGCTTATCTCCCAGGACCCAGAGCAGACAGACTTCTGTCTCTGGTTTCCAAAGTACAAGCATCTCAGCAGATCACAGCTCGGCAGATGTTGAGATTGCTTGGCCACATGGCCTCCACAGTTCATGTGACACCCATGGCACGTCTACACATGAGATCGGCTCAATGGACCCTAGCTTCTCAGTGGTTTCAGGCCACAGGGAATCTAGAGGATGTTGTCCGGCTGTCCACCAATTTTCACAATTCCCTCACTTGGTGGACCATTCGATCCAATCTGGTCTTGGGGCGCCCATTCCAAATTCCTCAGCCTCAAAAAGTGCTGACGACGGATGCATCCCTCCTCGGGTGGGGAGCGCATGTAGATGGGCTTCACACTCAAGGAGCTTGGTCTCTTCAGGAGAAGCATCTCCAGATCAATCTCCTGGAATTGCGAGCGATCTGGAACGCTCTGAGGGCCTTCAGAGATCGGCTAGCCAACAAAATTGTTCTCATTCAGACAGACAATCAAGTGGCAATGTATTATACCAACAAGCAAGGTGGGACCGGATCTCGTCCTCTGTGCCAGGAGGCCGTGCAGATGTGGCTATGGGCCTATCAAAACGGAATGTTTCTCCAAGCCACTTATCTAGCCGGTGTAAACAACGGTCTGGCCGACAGGCTGAGCAGAGTTATGCGGCCTCACGAGTGGTCCTTGAACATGACTATTGCCAAAAAGATCTTTCGAGTTTGGGGAACTCCATCGATAGATCTTTTTGCTTCCCAGGACACTCACAAGGTTCCTCAATTCTGTTCCAGACTCCAGGCCCACGGCAGACTAGCGTCAGATGCCTTCCTCCTTTTTTGGGGGACAGGACTCCTGTATGCTTATCCTCCCATCCCTTTAGTGGGGAAGACTCTCCTGAAACTCAAGCAGGACCACGGAACCATGATTCTGATAGCGCCTTTTTGGCCCCGCCAGATATGGTTTCCCCTTCTTCTGGAACTTTCATCAGAAGAGCCATGGAGATTGGACTGTTTTCCGACCCTCATTACTCAGAACGAGGGGGCGCTTCTGCATCCCAACCTCCGGTCTCTAGCTCTCACGGCCTGGATGTTGCGAGCATAGAGGTTGCCTCCTTTGGTCTCTCTGAGGGTGTCTCCAGAGTTCTGTTTGCTTCCAGGAAAGATTCCACCCATAAGTGTTACTCTTTTAAATGGAGGAGGTTTGCCGTCTGGTGTGACAGCAACGGTCTAGATCCTTTCTCTTGTCCTGCACAGACCTTGCTTGAGTACCTTCTGCACTTATCCGAGTCTGGTCTTAAGACTAACTCGGTCAAGGTTCATCTTAGCGCAATCAGTGCTTATCATTCACATGTTGATGGCTTGCCGATTTCTGGACAGCCTTTAGTCATGCGTTTCATGAGAGGTTTGTTTTTGTCAAAGCCCCCTATCAAACCTCCTCCAGTGCCATGGGATCTCAATGTCGTTCTCACCCAGCTGATGACAACTCCCTTTGAGCCACTGGATTCCTGTCATCTGAAGTACTTGACCTTGAAGGTCATTTTCTTGGTGGCTGTTACTTCAGCTCGTAGGGTCAGTGAGCTTCAAGCCCTGGTAGTTCATGCACCATTCCTTGTCTTTCATCATGACAGAGTAGTCCTCCGCACGCACCCAAGGTTTCTACCGAAGGTGGTGTCGGAGTTCCATCTGAACCAGTCAATTGTCTTGCCAACATTTTCCCCCCCCCCTCACATGAGCCCGGGCGAAAGCAAGTTGCACACTTTGGACTGTAAAAGAGCACTGGCCTGTTACGTGGAGCGGACACGCCCCTTCAGAAAGTCCGCCCATCTGTTTGTTTCTTTTAATCCCAACAAGAGGGGAGTTGCTGTCGGAAAACGCACCATCTCTAATTGGCTAGCAGATTGCATTTCCTTCTCTTACGCCCAAGCTGGGCTGACTTTGGACGGTCATGTCACGGCTCATAATGTTAGAGCCATGGCGGCGTCACTGGCTCATCTAAAGTCAGCCACCATAGAAGAGATTTGCAAAGCTGCGACGTGGGCTTCGATCCACACATTCACATCACATTACTGCCTTCAGCAGCATAGCCGACGCGACAGTCGGTTTGGGCAGTCGGTGCTGCAGAGTCTGTTTGGGGTTTAGAATCCAACTCCACCCCCCTAGGCCCATTTTATTCTGTTCCAGGCTGCACTCTCAGTTAGTTGAATTTGGTTTCAGGTCAATTTTGTTTTTGTCCTCGCCGTTGCGGGACCCAATTGACCATTCTTTGTTGTGTTGAGTGAGCCTGGGGGCTAGGGATACCCCATCAGTGAGAATATTGGCCTGCTTGTCTTTGGAGAAAGAGTAGTTACTCACCTGTAACAGGTGTTCTCCGAAGACAGCAGGCAATATATTCTCACAACCCTCCCACCTCCCCTTTGGAGTTGTATTCCTCTAATTCTTGTAATTAACTGAGGAATGTGCCCGCGCGGCGGGCGGGAAAGTGGACGCGCGCATGCGCACTGCATCCGCCCGCGCGACGGGGGACATTTTTAGTTTTGTCATGGACTTTGCTGGAAAGTCCTCCGGGCCGACGTGACGTCACCCATCAGTGAGAATATATTGCCTGCTGTCTTCGGAGAACACCTGTTACAGGTGAGTAACTACTCTTTACTGCCCATGGTGGTGTGGGGGTGGGGGCACTGGAGGTTATGCTAACCACAGCATTACCCCAGCAAGGTAAGACAGCAGGAGAACAGGAGAAATACACTGACTGGGAGGCAGGAGATGCTGCTCATTGTATCAACTTGGCCATGTAATAGAGAAGGAGAAATGCACATTGCCTTTTTATAGAGTGGGAGCACTATTCATAGGGTTACCCCATCAAGATAAATGAACAGGGAATGCAATCACTGATCTTTGGAGAGTTAGAATGCTGCTACTAAGGCTGTTAGCCCAACATGGATACATGTTTCTCCTTTCTAACGTTGACTTTCTTTGTCCTGAAAATCATCATGTCATCAGTAAGCATCCTCACCATGTTTAAAAGTCACTATTGGGGTAGTATGCTGCTGCAGGCATGTCAACAAAGGGGGGGGGGGGGTGATAATATGGCATGCCCCTTTGTATGACCCATGATCATAGGATGTAGGGCCCTGAATTTGGGCAGTGGTCCCTTTATCTTTTCTACTGATTGGTCTTTTGGGTGAGGGCTATATGAGGTTATCCCTTGCCCACAAACCAGTATTGATGAACTTTTCTTCAGCTGGTCCAAAGCTCGAGATAAATGTTAGGGGCCAGTACTGTAGGGAGATAACCTGGTAGGAGAAGGCTCCTACATGGTTATCTCCCAATGACTGGGCCTTTTCCAGATATTTAGCAGCACCGATGACTATCTGGGCAGACACAATTAATCACCCAACCAACCTCTAGGTACTTAGACCAGAAGTACAATTCCATCCTGTCCCCAGATCCATCCCCAACTTCTCCACCAGTCAGTCATCTCTAAAACAGTGGTGTAGAATGGGTAGAAGTGAATCGATTTTTCACTCTTTCAAAAAGTACAAAGACCAGGGGACACTCAGTGAAATTACGTGGAAATAATTTTAAAACAAAAAGGAGGAAATATTTCTTTTCACTCAAAAGAATAATTAAGCTCTGGAACTCTTTGCCGGAGGATGTGGTAACAGTAGTTTGCATATCTGGCTTTAAAAAAAAGGTTTGGACAAGTTCCTGGAGGAAACGTCCATAGTCTGCTATTGAGATGGACAAGAGGGGAAGCCACTGCTTGCCCTGGGATTGGTAGTATGGAATGTTGCTACTAATTGGAGTTCTGCCAGGTACTTGGGACCTGGATTGGTCACTGTTGGAAACAGGATACTGGACTAGATGGACCATTGGTCTGACCCACTATGGCTACTCTTATGTCCATAAAGAAAACAAAAAAACTGCCAGAAATTAAGCCAGTGTGCCTCCTGGAAAATAATTTAAATCCCCTGGTTACTACTGGATGCAATGTGGTGTGTTCAGTCTTAGAACTGCCATCCAGCAATTTCAATTTAATTTATTTATTTAATACATTTATACCCCACATTTTCCCACTAGTTGTAGGCTCAATGTGGCTTACACATAACCGTAGGGTAGGCTACAGTTCAGAAAGTATAAATGAACAATGTAATAGTAAGTTATTAAGCATATAATATATAGATTGTACACCTGTCTTTTAGATTGTAAGCTCCTTGAGCAGGGACTGTCCTTCCATGTTAAATTGTACAGCGCTGCGTAACCCTAGTAGCGCTTTAGAAATGTTAAGTAGTAGTAATATAGGTATCATATAAAACAACAGAGATAACAACAGATATTACAGGGTAATACAAGATAATAAGGTCCATGGATTTTGCTGAAAATAGGAAAAGTTAAGATTAGGTTGAGTCTGGAAGGTATGCCTTTTTGAACATGGTAGTCTTCAATAATTTTCTGAAATTTAAATAATTCTGAGTTGATTTTAAGGTTCTGGGTAGTGCATTCCATAGTTGTGTGCCTATGGAGAAGTTGGATGCCTAGGTAGATTTGTATTTAAGGTCACTGCAATCTGGATAATGTAAATTTAGGTAGGATCGATTCTTCCACTGACACTATCTCCTCCTTCAAAAGTTAGCTGACATACACATTCTCCTCGATAAGACTGGCAGGAGAAGTTACCACTACTCTCTCAAGATCTCCAGGAATAGGGTTCTCACCTCTTTAATGCCACCTATTACACCTTCCCGCACTTCTGCTGTCACCATAGGAGCACACAGAACAGCCTCTGGATTAAGAGAAAATCTCCATGAACTCTCCAGCAAGAAGGTCAATGATACATTTTCTCTGACAAAGGATCACTCCTCCATCCTACAAGAACTTTCCACATCCAGCAATAGAAGACCTCTTACAATCTTTTAAAATTTTACAGTGTAGTAAATTTAAAACAAATCAGAGAAAAGTTTTCTTCACCTAACGCATAATTAAACTCTGGAATTCATTGCCGGAGAACATGGTGAAGGCAGTTAGCTTAGCAGAGTTTAAAAAGGGGTTAGACGGTTTTCTAAAGAACAAGTCCATAAACCGCTACTAAATGGACTTGGGAAAAATCCACAATTCCAAGAATAACGTGTATAGAAAGTCTGTACGTTTGGGAAGCTTGCCAGGTGCCCTTGGCCTGGATTGGCCACTGTCGTGGACAGGATGTTGGGCTCCATGGACCCTTGGTCTTTTCCCAGTGTGGCATTACTTACGTACTTATGTCCTCTACTTGGCTCACTTTTATTACATAGAGCAGTGATTTAAGCTATTGTGATGTCATAGTGGCTCATTCCACCAATAAGAGCCAACCTCATTAGTGATGTCACAATGGCTTGATTGTATAGAATGTTTGTACGTTTGGGAAGCTCGCCAGGTGCCCTTGGCCTGGATTGGCCGCTGTTGTGGACAGGATGCTGGGCTCGATGGACCCTTGGTCTTTTCCCAGTGTGGCATTGCTTATGTACTTATGAGTACTAGGTCTCGAACATGTAATTCATTAATTCTGGCTGTTCCGCCTGCTACACAAATTAGATTTAAAGCTATTTTTTTCTCATTCCTTTTATTTTCTTGCGGTTCAGCTCTGGAATCACCTTCCCTCTGGTCTTCATCTTTCGAGACTTTTCATGAGACTCTGAAAACTCACTTGTTTACATCAATGTAATTAATAATTTATATGTTTTAAGTACATTTGTGTTTATTATTTCTAATTCCTAATGATTGTATCAGGTTTTTTTTTTTTGTATCCTGCCTTGAATCCTAGTCGGACAGCTAGCGGTTTATAAGTCCCTTATGTAATGCAATGTACAGCTGGCACCGCTTACAAAAAAGCAATCTTTTTATTAGACCCATTATTTCTGAAGAAGGTTTCAATCTTATTCCTGCTCCACACAACAGTGCCAGCCTGGCCAACTTTATCAACAGCATTGGAAGCAGCAAGAGGAAATATGCATTTATATGAGCATTTTGTAAAGTACATTACAATTCCATCCCTGCTCACCAAGTCCTCAGATCCATGAATAACTTTACTGGCTGTTGTCAGCATTCATATTCACCCACATGATTTTATAAGAACTATTTTCCACATGGAAAACATTTGATAAAATTACCCTCAAATTGTTTCTCTTTGTCCCATTGCTGTGAAAGCTAGAAAGAGCTCAAAAGCAAGTATGCTCTGGAATACACAAGAGTTATGTGATGCTAAAAGCAAGTTACATTACATGGAGTAACTGCAGGCCACAGTTCCCAACTCAACCAGCTCAGATTTTATGGACCGATCAAAAGCCTTTGGATCATACCATTCCCATGTGCTGATTAGAAATTATACCAGTCATAAGAATTTAAGCATTGCCATACTGGGACAGACCGAAGGGCCATCAAGCCCAATTTCCTGTTTCTAACAGTGGCCAATCCAGGTCACAAGTACCTGGCATGATCCCAGAAAAGCAAAACAGATTTTATACTGCTTAGCCTAGAATATGCAATGGATTTTCCAAAGTCCACCTTAATAATGACTTATGAACTCAAACTCAAAAACATCAACACCATGGAAACCCGAATGTGGAGTACCACAAGGATCACCGCTTTCACCAACTCTTTTTAACTTAATGATGACACCATTAGCCAAATCGCTATCCAACCAAGGACTCAACCCGTACATCTATGCAGATGATGTCATGATATACATCCCGTTCAAACACAATCTAACCGAAATCACAAATGAAATCAAACACAGCCTCCAAATAATGAATTCATGGGCGGACACATTCCAACTAAAGCTAAATGAAGAAAAAACACAATGCCTTATTCTGTCCTCACAATATAACACAAACAAACCAAGCACCATAAACACCCCAGATTACACCCTCCCGGTCTCAGATAGTCTGAAAATTCTGGGAGTCATAATCGACCGAAATCTAACACTCGAAGACCATGCGAAAAATACTGCAAAGAAAATGTTCTACTCAGTGTGGATCAAACCTTTCTTCCCAAGGGAAGTATTCCGCAGCCTAGTACAGTCAATGGTGCTAAGGCATCTAGACTACTGCAATGCCATCTATGCCGGATGCAAAGAACAAGTCATTAAGAAGCTTCAGACAGCTCAAAACACAGCAGCCAGACTCATATTTGGGAAAGCGAAATATGAAAGCACCAAACCCCTAAAAGAAAAGCTACACTGGCTCCCTTTAAAAGAATGAATTGCGTTCAAAGTTGGCACCCTGGTCCACAAAATCGTTCACAGGGAAGCTCCGACCTATATGTCAGACCTCGTAGACTTGCCTACTAGGAATGCAAAAAGATCATCTCGAACATTCCTCAATCTCCACTACCCCAGTTGCAAAGGACTGAAATATAAATCCACATACGCATCCAGCTTCTACGTATGCATGCAACTATGGTACGCATTACCAAAGGCCATAAAATCAATCCATGACCTAACAATCTTCCATAGACTACTGAAAACGAACCTGTTCAAGAAGGCTTACCATAATGATCCATCTTATATACAAAATAAATAGACTTTACATGAACTAGACAAAACCGAACTCTTGTCACTGGACTGTTTAACCTCACTGCTATTAAAGAAAGCTACACAATACGCACTACCAATCTATTTCCTAAATTGAAGATGACATCTCTATAGCCGACGACCTAACTTATGCTACAACTCATTCTATCATTTAGAAATCTCTATGCAATGCCATAATGCATTCCTCTGTACCATGTATGTATACAACTAAATGTATTACCAATTGAAATTCTGTACCCGGAAATGGCGATCGCCATCACGGCATAATGTAAGCCAAATTGAGCCTGCAAATAGGTGGGAAAATGTGGGATACAAATGCTAAAAATAAAATAAAATAAATCCAAATCTTTTTAAACCCTGAAAAGCTAACTGCTTTTACTACATTCTCTGGCATTGAATTCCAGAGTTTAATTACTCATTGAGTGAAGAAATATTTGCTCCGGTTCTTTTTAAATGTACTACTTAGTAGCTTCTTTGCGTGACCCTAATCCTAGTAATTTTGGAAAGAGTAAACAAGCGATTCATGTCTACTTGTTCCACTCCACTCAGTATTTTATAAATCTCTATCATATCTCCCCTCAGCCATCTCTTCTCCAAGCTGAAGAGCCCTAGTCGCTTTAGCCTTTTCTCATAGGGAAGTCATCCCATCCCATTTATCATTTTCGTCACCCTTCTCTGTTCCATGCGCATCCTGCTTAAAATGAAATAGTGCAGTCCGATGCGTTCCTAATGACGTCCCCATTATAGAGATTCTTTCATTGGAAGTGTTGAACTACACTGTATTTTCTTACATTGAAGGGGGGTGGGGGTGGGGCAAAATTTGGAGTACATGAGAAGCACCATAATGAGAGTTGAGCAGTTTGGGATCCTAACTTCCTGCAAAGATAAGTGGTTGTCTTTTTATTCAGTTTTAAATCTGGGTTGGTCATGATGTTCCGTGGTGATATTAATATGAGGCAGATGACGTGGATTCAAAGCCTAAGACAATGGATTGGCCTTACCAAATGTATTTTGATGCTTCTAAAGACACATATTATTAAGTGACAGCGTAACCTTCTTGTTTTGTTATTTATACATTGTGGATAACAATAATAATAATAATAATATTACATCAAATACATCTGTAAAAAGAGCTTTTGAAAGTTGTCCAACTAAGCCACTTTCTCCCTGATATAGAATCAGAGAAGGTCCTATCTAGTTTCTGTCCAATTTCATTCTGTGCTCAGTGTCTCAGACTCCAGTTGATCTCTGGTTTTCTCTTCACTTCTTTGCATCTAGGGATTATTTGGGCTTTATCCCAGGCTTGTTTTGGATTCCACAAATTAATACTCATCTGTCTTTTCTTCTTTTATTTTTCAGAGGTAACAGTGCAAAGCCTGCAAGATGAAGTCCCACTGGCAGGTATGACTTGCGGAACTTTGGCTGGTGCTCATCATTTTAGGACCAGTAGAGGGCAGCACAAGATAGCTAGAGGCATGTTTAGAAACACTTGGAAGAGCAGGGGAAGTGCTATTCAAAGTGATACACCCATTAGGTAGAGAAGCAGAAGAAATACATTTACTGCCCATGGGGAGGAGGGGGGCACACGGGAGATTATGCTAGTCACAGCATTACCCCAACAAGGTAAGACAGCAGGAGAACAGGAGAAATACACTGACTGGGAGGCAGGAGATGCTGCTCATTGTATCACCTTGGCCATGTAACAGAGAAGGAGAAATGCACATTGCCTTTTTATAGAGTGGGAGCACTATTCATAGGGTTACCCCATCAAGATAAGTGAACAGGAGATGCTGTTACTGACCTTTGGAGAGTTAGAATGCTGTTGCTAAGGCTGTCAGGAAAACATGGACATATGTTTGTCCTTTCTAACGTTGACTCTCTTGAATTGTCTTGCATATCGTCGTCATGTCATCAGTAAGCATCCTCACCATGTTTAAAAGTCACTATTGGGGTAGTATGCTGCTGCAGGCATGTCAACAAAGGGGGGGGGGTGATAATAGGGCATGCCCCTTTGTATGACCCATGATCATAGGATGTAGGGCCCTGAATTTGGGCAGTGATCCCTTTATCTTTTCTACTGAATGGTCTTTTGGGTAAATGGTATTTGAGGTTATTTCTTGCCCACAAACCAGTATTGATTAACTTTCCTTCAGTTGTAGAGAATGACACAGGGACAAAATTTGTCCCCGTCACTGCCCCATCTCTCTGGGTTCTGTCTCTGTCCCTACCCCACCCCTGCAGCCCTGTCCCCATCCCCGCAGGTTCTGTCCCTGTCTCCACCCCATCCCCGTGGGCTCTGTTCTCATCTGCAGAAGCCTCAAACGCCTATGATTTCATATTTAAATCTTTTTATTAAAGTATAAAAAGGAACAATGTGCTGTGCAACTGTTGTGCATAAATTACAAATAGAAAACAACTAGTAAAAAAGGCCCGTTTTCCTCGGAGTGTGTATGTTTGGGAGAGTGTATGTGAGAGTGACTGTTTGAGAGTCAGAGTGAAAGTGTGAGTGTGTGAGAGAGAGAGAGTGAGTCTGGGTGTGAGTGTGTTTGTGAGAGAGTGTGTGTGTGAGAATGAGAGTGTGTGCAAGTGTGTTTGTGAGAGAGTGTGTGTGTGAGAATGAGAGTGTGTGTGTGTGGCCATCCATGCTCCTCTGTCCCCTGCCCCCTCCATTCATCCCTTTCCAGCATTTCCCCTCTCTGCCTGAGGCCTGCCCTGCAATCCATATCCATCCATGCCCATCTGTCCCCTCCATTCATCCCTATCCAACAATTCCCCTCTGTCCCTGAGCCCTGCCCTCCCAATCCATGGCCATCCATGTTACTCTGTCACCTGCCCCCTCCATTCATCCCTATCCAGCATTTCCCCTCTCTGCCTGAGGCCTGCCCTGCAATCCATATCCATCCATGCCCATCTGTCCCCTCCATTCATCCCTATCCAACAATTCCCCTCTGTCCCTGAGCCCTGCCCTCCCAATCCATGGCCATCCATGTTACTCTGTCACCTGCCCCCTCCATTCTTCCCTATCCAGCATTTCCCCTCTCTGCCTGAGGCCTGCCCTGCAATCCATGCTCCTCTGTCCCCTGCCCCCTCCATTCATCCCTATCCAGCATTTCCCCTCTCTGCCTGAGGCCTGCCCTGCAATCCATGCTCCTCTGTCCCCTGCCCCCTCCATTCATCCCTATCCAGCATTTCCCCTCTCTGCCTGAGGCCTGCCCTGCAATCCATGCTCCTCTGTCCCCTGCCCCCTCCATTCATCCCTATCCAGCATTTCCCCTCTCTGCCTGAGGCCTGCCCTGCAATCCATGGCCATCCATGTTACTCTGTCACCTGCCCCCTCCATTCATCCCTATCCAGCATTTCCCCTCTCTGCCTGAGGCCTGCCCTGCAATCCATATCCATCCATGCCCATCTGTCCCCTCCATTCATCCCTATCCAGCATTTCCCCTCTCTGCCTGAGGCCTGCCCTGCAATCCATGGCCATCCATGTTACTCTGTCACCTGCCCCCTCCATTCATCCCTATCCAGCATTTCCCCTCTCTGCCTGAGGCCTGCCCTGCAATCCATATCCATCCATGCCCATCTGTCCCCTCCATTCATCCCTATCCAACAATTCCCCTCTGTCCCTGAGCCCTGCCCTCCCAATCCTTGACGTCAGAAGAAGGCGGAACACAGCGAAGGGAAGGCTAGACGTCGAGAGCGCCGCCTCCTTCCCTGACGCTTCGCTGCCGAGCGATGCGATTGGGTGAGTGTCATTGCTCCGCCCTCGACGTCATCACGTTTGACGCGTGGGCGGGGCAGACACAATGCGATCTCACCCCCTTCACTTTTGGCTAAGAGAGGCTTCATAGAACGTTGGAGGTGCGTTTTATATAGAGAGATAATAACAACTAGCAGCTATAATAACCCTCCCACCAGCACCCTCTACCCTTCCAACCCTAACAACAGGTGACTTCTACGACCCCAAGGAATCCTAAAATCCTAACCCACCCTGTTAAAATGTTCAGGGTTACAAAATACAACCTGTTCTGTATGCCCTAGAGGGGAGATTTTTATATCTGTAGACGAATAAGAAGTCATCAACCATTTCAGGATTCAGTCTAGCTCTCCTGTCTTCCACAGTCCCTCCTGCAATAGACGATGTCTTCTTAGAAGAAGTGCTGGTAACAGGATGTACAGGATCCCTCATGCAAATTTTGCTAGCTGTGCCCAGCATGTTTGCTTGTTTTTCCAAAAAATAAAAATATTGTCGTCTGCATCAATCAAACGTAAATAACAGTCCAGTTCATTAATAGGCTTCAAAGTAGAAAGTGACATGGGGACGAAGTTTGTCCCCGTCCTCATGGGCTCTGTCCACGTCCCAGTCCTGTCTCCATGGGATCTGTCCCTGTCCTCAACCTGTCCCCGTGGGATCTGTCCCCACCCCGTCCCCGCGGGCTCTGTCCCCATCCCCGCAGTTACTGCAGATCCTCGTCCCCGTATCATTCTCTATTCAGTTGGTCCAAAGCATGAGATAAATTTGGGGGCCAGGATTGTAGGGAGATAACCAGGTAGGAGAAGCCAGACATTTAGCACTTTCTCGCTGACATAGAATCAGAGAAAAGCTTATGTAGTTTCTGTCCAATTTCATTCCGTGCTCAGTGTCTCAGACTCCAGTTGATCTCTGGTTTCCTTTGGGCTTTATCCCAGGCTTGTTTTGGATGCCACAAACTAATACTCATCTGTCTTTTCCTCTTTTATTTTTCAGAGGTAACAGTGCAAAGCCTGCAAGATGAAGTCCCGCTGGCAGGTATGGCTTGCGAAACTTTGGCTGGTGCTCATCATGTGAGGACCAGTAGAGGGCAGCACAAGATAGCTGGGCATGTTTAGAGAAACACTTGGAACAAACCGCAGCTGCTGGGACAAGTGCTGGACTTCTAGCCAGAGCTAGAGTAGAACTGTGAAAACATCATTTGTTTTCGTGGGTGGAGCAGTTCATGTTTTCCTTCATTTTTCTATCAGAATTTAGCATTTTAGTAGGAGATTTCATCTCTGCTTTGATAGTGGTTATAATATAGTTCTTCCGCTCTCAGTGGGGTTGGGTGGCAGATTGTTGACACTATTGAGGGGATCATAGGATTACCATATGTCCGGATTTCCCCGGACATGTCCACATTTTCAGAAGACTGTCGGGGGTCCGGGCGTTTTTTTTCCAGCCGGCCCTTTTGTCTGGGTTTTTGGGCAGGCAGGCAGGCTGACCTTCCCCCCCCCCCCCCCCCCCCCCCACTCTAAACATTCTATAATGCAACCTGGTGGCCTAGTGGCCTCTTTGGGGCAGGAAAAAATCCCACTCTTTCCTGCTTTCTGTCGCTGCTTCTTGAAAATGGCAGCAGCAGCGGGCAGTTCAGTGGCAATAGGCAGGAAAGAGTGGGGTTCTTTCATGCTCTGAAGAAGCCACTAGATCACCAGGTCCATTAGAGTAGGTTCGGGGAGGATGGATGGAGTCGTGGGTGGGTGGTTGGAGGGAGGGAGGGAGAGGGCTGTAAAAACGGTGGATGGAGTGTGGGTGAAGGGAGGGAGGCTGGAAAAAAGATTGGTGATGATGGGGATGTACATGGAGAGAAGGGAAAAGGGGGAAATACAGCACATGGATAGAAGGAGATGGAAGGGAGAGGAGAGGGGGACATGCTGCTGATGGATGTTTTTTTTTGGAAATCTACATCTTTTCTAATTTTATATTTAGCAGAGTACGGAAGAAAATGCATTTCTGTTACTTTTACCAGTATTTTCACTGCTTATAGAATCTGGTCAAGGTGACTGTGCGGCAGGGTATGGCACAGCACAGCGGGGGTGGGTAGGGGTGGGGTCGGGGGAAGAGTGGCATTTTAATTTTTTGTGTCCTGTTTTGTGTTTCTGCAAATATGGTAACCCAAGTGAACATGTTCTGTGTCTCAGCCAAAAGACCACAATTGTCTTCAGCCTGTAGTTCAGTCTCCATGCTTGGATCTTGGCTGACAAGAGGCCTAGAAGCCACTGTGTACGCACCAGGGGCATAGTTAAGTGGGGCCTGGGCCCCCATAGATTTGGCCCTGGACATCCCTGCCGATGACCCTCTCGATCCCCCCCATCCCGCCGCCAACCTGCGGTCAACCCGCTGTCACCGTCTGCTACTTTTGCTGACAGGGCACCCCAACCCCCGCAAGCCAAGGTCCTCTTCTGCTTTCATTATGTTTCTGAGAGTCTGACGTCCTGCACGTTGTACGTGCAGGACGTCAGACTCTCAGAAACAGAACAAAACCTTGCAGATCAGCCAGCGAGGTCCTCTTCTTCCGGCACAAGGCTTCATTCTGTTTCTGTGAATCTGACGTCCTGCACGAAACAGAACGAAGCCTTGCAGATCAGCCAGCGAGGTCCTCTTCTTGCGGCGCAAGGCTTCGTTCTGTTTCTGTGAGTCTGACGTCCTGCACGAAACAGAAACAGAACGAAGCCTTGCAGATCAGCCAGTGAGGCCCTCTTCTTGCGGCGCAAGGCTTCGTTCAGGACGTCAGACTCAGAAACAGAAGGAAGGAAGAAGAGGACCTCGGCTGGCGGGGGTTGGGGTCCCCCACCAGCAAAGGTAGGCGACGGCGGGGGAGGGTTGGCAGTGGGAGGGGGGTTGAGAGGGTCGTCGTTGGGGGAGGGTGAAGGTGGTGGTGGTGGCGGGGGGGGGGGGGGGGGCTAAAATGTGCCCCCTCACCTCGAGCTCTGGACCCCCCTCCCGCTGAAGTCTGGCTATGCCCCTGGTACACACGGCTCTTGAGTGACTAGTGTTTTTCCCACGGAACCTGGGCTGTAGATTAGAATAGTGGCCTATTGCATCATCCTTCTCTCACTCAGACTGGATCATGGGGGGTGGGGGGTGGGGGCAGTTGTGTCGCACAGTGTCTGGCTGTGGAACTGAACTAGGTTATCTTAGGATGATGTTGATCGGTGTTGGAGCTTTATGGCATCGGAGCTATAAATTGGAAGACTACATTATTGCTGCACAGCTTTGAGCAAACTGATTGCCTGATTGCTCATGTTGTGAAAGATGAGGCATTTGGTTATTTGGAGCCTGGGGCATCTTTTCTCTTGAAAGGTGATTTATAAGCTAATCATTCAAATGTAAATCAAGAGTGGTAAATTATTCCATCACAGGAAAGTCACGGGATGTGCTCCAGTGTTTCCCTGATGAGCTGAACATTCCCCTTAAATGTCTGTGCTCTGGACCAGAAGAGCGGATTGCTTTGTCCCAGCGCAGTTTTCACAGTGTTTCTTCTACAATAATATTCGATGAATAAATTTGCTGTCAGTGAAAGGTATTCTCCCCAGACGACGCATAAGCTCTAATCACCTCTGATTGATCTCGGTTGTAGCTCTATAACCTTGTCACTGCATTCGGCCAGTGGACCAGATTGGTCTCTGAGCTATGGTACATCCAGTGGCGTAGCCAGGGGGGTGCCAGGGGAGCGGCCGCTCCCCCAAACGGAGTTCTGCCAGCTCCGGCGCCTATTTTTTTCTCAATGTGTTGCATTGAAAATGTGTGCCAGCGCTGGCGGAAGTCCACGCTCGCTCCCCCCGCGTCGTCAACCTGGCTCCGCTTCTGGGTACATCATCACCTTTGATGTTCCCAGACAGAGGTCATCCAGAATAATTTGAACCCTAGAGCTCTGTAATGCTTAACAGCTGCCACAGGTTCACTGCCATTTGGGACTGGTTGAGTTGGTTGGTTAATTTACGGAAAGAGCCAAAACACATAGAGTCCACACTCGCTAATCTTCAATGCGCCATATATCCACTTCTGATCTCTCATCACTCATACATTTACTCACAGAAAGATGTACACCATCCTGCTTATGATCGAAATAGAAAAACGCCTATATTGTGACCCAAATCGGGAGATAGACGTTTATCTCACAAAAACGAATAAAGCGGTATAATTGAAAGCCGAATTTGGACGTTTTCAACTGCACTCCGTTGCGGATGCGGACAAAGTTGATGGGGGCGTGTCAAAGGCGTGGTGAAGGCGGAACTGGGGCGTGGTTATCGGCCGATCAGAGATGGGCACCTTTTGCCGATAATGGAAAAAAAATATGCGTTTTTAGCGAGAATTTAGGGCACTTTTCCTGGACCCTGTTTTTCCATGAATAGGGCCCCAAAAAGTGCCCTAAATGACCAGATGACCACTGGAGGGAGTCAGGGATGACCTCCCCTGACTCCCCCAGTGGTCACAAACCCCCTCCCACCACAAAAATATGCCGTTTCACAACTTTTTATGTTCACCCTCAAATGTCATACCCACCTCCCTGGCAGCAGTATGCAGGTCACTGGAGCGGTTATTAGGGGGTGCAGTGGACGTCAGGCAGGTAGACCCAGGCCCATCCCCCCCTCACCTGTTACACTTGTGCTGGTAAATGGGAGCCCTCCACACCGCCCCCCAAACCCACTGTACCCACATGTAGGTGCCCCCCTTCACCCCTTAGGGCTATAGTAATGGTGTAGACTTGTGGGCAGTGGGTTTTGAGGGGGATTTGGGGGGCTCAACACACAAGGGAAGGGTGCTATGCACCTGGGAGCTCTTTTACCTTTTTTTTTTTTTTTTGTAGAAGTGCGCCCTAGGGTGCCCGGTTGGTGTCCTGGCATGTGAGGGGGACCAGTGCACTATGAATCCTGGCCCCTCCCATGAATAAATGTCTTGGAGTTATTCGTTTTTGAGCTGGGCGCTTTCATTTTCCATTATCGCTGAAAAACAAAAACGCCCAGCTCACAAATTGTCGAATAAAACATGGACGTCTATTTTTTGCGAAAATACAGTTCGGTCCGCCCCTTCACGGACCCGTTCTCGGAGATAAACGCCCATGGAGATAGACGTTTCCGTTCGATTATGCCCCTTACTATGTCTTTGTGTCTTAATTCTGCCCTTTAAGCTTCCCATTGTCTCCTTCCAATGTTTCAATGTCTATGTCCCATTGTTACATTCTTAACGATACTTCGATTGTCTCGCATAAGTCTGCACAATGTAATCCATAACCAAGTTGTAACATATTGTATTTCCATTATTCATATCATATTGTAAGCCACACCAAGCCCGCAAAAAGGTGGGAAAATGTGGGATACAAATGCAATAAATAAATAAATGTCTTGTACTGTATAGTGTTTGCTTTTAAAATTAGGAATGTGAGTTTGTAATCTGTGCTGGTCAGCAAAAAGTACAGAAAACAAAGCAGCAAACGAAGGACAAAAGGGCATCCAGAACTGGAGCAATGGTACAAAATGGTCCATTTAAGTAAAGATTGTGCTTTCTTTGCTGCTGTAATCTGTGTTGAACATGAATTTGCTGGGTGAGATGTGGAGGGGCATTTTCGAAAGAAACGTCCAAGTTGTGATTTGGACGTCTTTGTAAAACGTCCAAATCCGGGGGGCGCGGAAAACCATATTTTCGAAAAAAGATGGACGTCTATCTTTCGTTTCGAAAATACCGTCAAAGACGTCCAAATCCAAGGACGTCCTTAAATTTGAACGTCCCTAGATTTGGACATCCTTGGATTTGGACGTCTTTGACTTTCGGTGATTTTCGAAACCAAAGACGTTCAAGTCAAAAACGTCCAAATGCAAGCCATTTGGATGTGGGAGGAGCCAGCTTTTCTAGTGCACTGGTCCCCCTGACATGCCAGGATAGCAACTGGGCACCCTAGGGGGCACTGCAGTGGACTTCATAAAATGCTTCCAGGAACATAGCTTCCTTACCTTGTGTGCTGAACCCCCCAAACCCTCCCAAAACCCACTACTCCCAACTGTACACCACTACCATAGCCCTTACAAGTGAAGGGGGGTACCTATATGTGGGTACAGTGGGTTTGTGGTGGGCTTTGGAGAGCTTGCTGTTTCCTCCACAAATGTAACAGGTAGGGGTGGGTATGTGCCTGGGTCCGCCTGTCTGAAGTGCACTGCAGTACTCACTAAAACTGCTCTTGGGACCTTCATGCGCTTGGACCTGAGTATGACATCTGAGGCTGGCTTAGAGGCTGGCACAAAATATTTTTAAAGATGTTTTTTGAGGGTGCGAGGGGGTTAGTGACCACTGGGGGAGTAACGGGTGGTCATCTGGTCATTTCGGGCACCTTTTTGTGCCTTATTCGTAAAAAAAAACACGTCCGGCAGAAAACGTCCAAGTGTTCGTCATGGACGTCCTTGTTTTTGGGTCAAAGACGTCCAAGTGTTAGGCACGCCCAAGTCCCGCCGTTGCTATGCCTCCGACACCCCCCCATGAAATTTGGACATCCTTGTGATAGACTTCAGTTGGAGACGTCCAAAATCGAGTTTCGATTATACCGATTTGGACATCTCTGGGAGACGTACGTCCATGTTCCGATTTATGTCGAAAGATGGATGTCCTTCTCTTCTGAAAATGAGCCTGATAGTAACATAGTAGATGACGGCAAATAATGACCTGTATGGTCTATCCATTCTGCCCAATAAGATAAACTCATTGCATATGGTATTAAGTGATACATCATATGTATATCTGATCTGATCTTTATTTATTTATTTATTTTACTAGGATTTATTTACCGCCTTTTTGAGGGAATTCACTCAAGGCAGTGAACAGCAAGAATAAGTCAAACAAAAGCAATAAACTATTACAGTAGTAAAAATATTCAAACAACAATAGAAAGTAGGGTATAGTACATTACAATGTCAACACAATACGTAATAAAACATTTTAATAGACAGCATAGGGTGTAAGCAAAGATGGAACATATAGATAGATAAGAGAGAGTAATAGGAGTAAGAAAATAAGTGTATTAATTTAAGAAAGTTGAACCTTAGGTCAGAAAGTTGCTTGAATATTATCTTAGCTAGGGTAGGCGTGGATAAACATGTCCGGCTATAGTATGTACAGCCGGTGTCACTCCTTGTGTGTGTGAGACTAGTAGAGACTAGTAAGTTAATTCTGTTGGGTGAAGAGCCAAGCTTTCACCTGTTTCATGAAGTAGAGATAGTCTTGTGTTAAGCAAAGCCTTTCAGGGAGTTCATTCCAGAGAGTGGAGGCTACTCTGGAGAAGGCTCACTGGTGGGTATCACATCGTGTGATGTCCTCTGAAGAACATATGCTGAGGGATACTCCTTGAGAAGACTTTAGTGTTTTGGGAGGTGTGTAGAGAGCGATCTTATTCTCCAAGTATTCGGTGCAATTTCCTTTAAGGGCCTTGAAGGTCAGACGTAGCCAGTGAAGTTTTTGCAAAAATGGTGTGATGTGGTCACGTCACTTACAACCTTCTATTAGTCTTGCTGCAGCGTTCTCAATCTGGAGTTGTTGCAGACCCTTTGTAGTCAGACCATTGTAGAGTGCATTACAGTAATCCAGTCTTGATGTTATCATGGCATGCACAACCGGGATTTGATTTACCTTCTCGATGTAAGGAGAGAAACAGCATAGTTGTCGCAAATAGTAGAAGCAGCTCTTGAAGGTTGCTTGGATTTGGGGAATCAGAGTAAGTATTGAATCTAACTGTATTCCAAAGTTCCTGACTTGTGATTTGAGGGGGAGTTCATACTTCCCGAAAGAGATTTTGATGTTGGGTACGTGTCCACTTGTGTTAGGGGCCCAGAGAAGCTCGGATTTACTTGGGTTCAGGCAAAGTTTGTTGTTTTTAGCCCATTCTTGAATTGATGTTAGACAGGTAGTCAGTGTATTCAGGGCTGTTGAAGGTCTGTTCGCTGTCAACCGGTTAGAGCCACTGAATGTCACCACAGACTGCTAAATTGAAAGCCAACTAGTTTGTGGGCAGTCTAGGGGCAGAGTTGGCACTTAAATAGTTAAGGATCAACATTCAGCACTTAACTGCCTAAGTTAAGCTGCCAAATCAGACCACATTAAACAGTTCGATCTTTATGTGGTTCGCTTAGGTGGTTAACTGCTGAATTTATTTATTTATTAGAATTTATTTACCACCTTTTTGAAAGCATTCACTCAAGGTGGCGTACAGTAAGAATATTGCATTTAACCGAATAAGACATGGCCAGGTGCATAAACTTGGATATACAATGCTGGTTGCCATTTCTCCAAAAAGATATCAATAGAAATCAAACAAAATAAAACATGGAAAAGAAAATAAGATGATACCTTTTTTATTGGACATAACTTAATACATTTCTTGATTAGCTTTCGAAGGTTGCCCTTCTTCCTCAGATCGGAAATAAGCAAATGTGCTAGCTGACAGTGTATATAAGTGAAAACATTCAAGCATTACTATGACAGTAAAATAGATACTATTGGAGATTCTACATGGAATGTTGCTACTATTGAGATTCTGTTGCTACTATTGGAGATTCTACGTGGAATGTTGCTACTATTTGAGATTCTACATGGAATGTTGCTATTCCACTAGCAACATTCCATGTAGAAGCCTGCGCGGCCACATTGCTGATCTACAAGGGCTGACTTCTACATGGAATGTTGCTAGTGGAATAGCAACATTCCATGTAGAATCTATAGAAATCAAACAAAATAAAACATGGAAAAGAAAATAAGATGATACCTTTTTTATTGGACATAACTTAATACATTTCTTGATTAGCTTTCGAAGGTTGCCCTTCTTCCTCAGATCGGAAATAAGCAAATGTGCTAGCTGACAGTGTATATAAGTGAAAACATTCAAGCATTACTATGACAGTAAAATAGATACTATTGGAGATTCTACATGGAATGTTGCTACTATTGAGATTCTGTTGCTACTATTGGAGATTCTACGTGGAATGTTGCTACTATTTGAGATTCTACATGGAATGTTGCTATTCCACTAGCAACATTCCATGTAGAAGGCTGCGCAGGCTTCTGTTTCTGTGAGTCTGACGTCCTGCACGTATGTGCAGGACGTCAGACTCACAGAAGCAGAAGCCTGCGCGGCCACATTGCTGATCTACAAGGGCTGACATTCAAGCATTACTATGACAGTAAAATAGATACTATTGGGGATTCTACATGGAATGTTGCTACTATTGGAGATTCTACATGGAATGTTGCTATTCCACTGGCAACATTCCATGTAGAAGGCTGCGCAGGCTTCTGTTTCTGTGAGTCTGACGTCCTGCACGTACGTGCAGGACGTCAGACTCACAGAAGCAGAAGCCTGCGCGGCCACATTGCTGATCTACAAGGGCCGACTTCTACATGGAATGTTGCTAGTGGAATAGCAACATTCCATGTAGAATCTATAGAAATCAAACAAAATAAAACATGGAAAAGAAAATAAGATGATACCTTTTTTATTGGACATAACTTAATTCATTTCTTGATTAGCTTTCGAAGGTTGCCCTTCTTCGTCAGATCGGAAATAAGCAAATGTGTTAGCAGATAGTATATATAAGAGAAACATCAAAGCATTACTTTGACAGTCTGACAGAGTGGGAGGGTGGGGGTATGCATGGGGACATCAAAGCATTTCATTGATATTCTAACAGGATGGGTGTTGGTAGGTGAGAGGAGGGTAATAAACAGAGAAATACAGCTTTATGGTTTATAATGGGTTAGAAAACCCAGATCCTTATTAAGTCCTGTTTGTTGGGTGTCAAAATATTCAATCAGTCTTATTTCAAAGGTCTTACGTTCCTGTATTGTTTTAAAATTACCTTTCAGTATTCTTACTGTGAAATCACTGGTGCAGTGTTCTGGTCTTGTAAAGTGTTGGCCCACAGGGGTGGGGGCTTGACTGGCACCGGCTATTTTCATGTGATGTCTGTGCAGATTAAATCTTGTCTTAAGCATCTGGCCTGTTTCTCCAATATAGCATCCTTTGTTACATTTTTTTACACTGAATGATTTATACCACAATGGAAGATGAGCATGTAAAATAGTCCTTTATGTTGAATATTTTTCCTTTGTGAATGACTGTGGGGTCTTGTGAAATGTTTTGGCATAGTTTGCAGCTGGCTGTGTTACAGGGAAACGTACAACCCAGAGCTGGAGAAACTGAGGAAAATCATAAGAGACCTACAGCCGCTACTCCAGGAAGATGAATTACTGAAAGAGATATTCCCATCCCCACCAGTGCTGGCCTTCCGACAGCCACCAAATTTAAAACACAAGCTGATCAGAAGTAAACTCCCAACACAGACGGAAAAAGAAAAGGGCACGTTTCCCTGTAACACAGCCAGCTGTAAACTATGCCAAAACAATTTCACAAGACCCCATAGTCATCCAAAATTCAAGTGGGGAATATAGCCATTTTCAAAACAGAAAAACATCTATCTTTTGTTTTTGAAAATGGCTATTTGCTAGGTGTTTTTGTGCTCTGTGCATTTATTTTTTTTTTTTTGGTCCATTTGTGAAAAAAAAAGTCTGAGTGAAAAATGCACAAAATCAAGCCATTGGGATGTAGGAGGAGCCAGCATTCTTAGTAGACTGGCCACACAGACATCCCAGGAGAGCAATGGGGTTCCCTAGAAAGCACTGCAGTGGACTTGAAATAAATGCTCCCAGGTACACATCTCACCATTGCTCCCTTATCTTGTCTGCTGAGCACCCCAAAACCCACTACCCCCAAATGTACACCACTACAATAGCCTTTATGGGTCAAGGGAGCACCTATATATGGGTACAGGGGGTTTCTGGTGAATTTTGGAGGGCTCACAGTTTCCACCACAAGTGTAACAGGTAGGGGGAGGTATGGGCCTGGGTCCACCTGTCTGCAGTGCACTGCACCCACCACTAGACTACTCCAGGGACCTGCTTGCGGCTCTAATGGACCTGAGTATAACATATGAGGCTGGGAAGTAATGTTTTTAATCACATTTTTGGGGGAGTAGGGGTGGGAGGGGATCAGTGACAACTGGGGGAGTAAGGGGAGATCATCCCTGATTCCTACCAGTGGTCATCTGGTTATTTAGGACAGCTTTTTGTGCCTTATTCTTTATAAAAACAGGTGTAGCTCAAAACATCTTAGTTTTAGCCCTGGATGGTTTATTTTGTTCTATTATGACTGAAAAAGGTCCAAACCAGGGCAAACAGTGGCTTCCCCATGTCTCTCTCAATAGCAGACTATGGACTTTTCCTCCAGGAACTTCTCCAAACCTTTTGTAAACTTGGAAACACTGACTGCCGTTACCACATCCTCCAGAGCTTAACTTTTCTTTGAGTGGAAAAAATATTTCCTCCTGTTTGTTTTGAAAGTATTTCCATGCAATTTCACTGAGTGTCCCCTGGGCACATTCTTTCCTAATAGTGCATATAAGTGCAAACCCATGCACATCCATGAACAGTGTGAACAAATGAACATGCTTGCATGAACCTTAGGGAAAGAATGCATCTACTTAAGGAACAAGTGCAGCCTGTTTGAAAATAGTGTGAAATCCTTGTGAAAAGTGTCCACATTCCAAAAAAAAAAAAAAAAAAATTATATTATATTATTCCCATACAAAAAATAGTTAAAAACAAACCCCTTAAACAGAAGGAAAATTCCTGTAAATGACATGGGAAGCTCAGATGTATTATTTCTAACTAAAATCTGGACAATAAGTATGTTCTCAATGAAATGAATTGACTATACACCATATTTGGCCTTGAAGAAGCCAACCAGATGATCACTACTACTACTACTACTTAACACTTCTAAAGCGCTACTAGGGTTACGCAGCGCTGTACAGTTTAACAAAGAAGGACAGTCCCTGCTCAAAGGAGCTTACAATCTAAAGGACGAAATGTCAAGTTGGGGCAGTCTAGAATAGAGGTAAAGTGGTTAGGTGCCGAAGGCGACATTGAAGAGGTGGGCTTTGAGTAAGGATTTGAAGATGGGCAGGGAGGGGGCCTGGCGTATGGGCTCAGGGAGTTTATTCCAAGCATGGGGTGAGGCGAGGCAGAAAGGGCGGAGCCTGGAGTTGGCGGTGGTGGAGAAGGGTACTGAAAGGAGGGATTTGTCTTGAGAGTGGAGGTTACGGGTAGGAACGTAAGGGGACATGAGGGTAGAGAGGTAAGGAGGGGCTGCAGATCGAGTGCATTTGTAGGTTAGTAGGATCAATGTGATCAATGTGGAATAATGAATTAGATGAATAGTGTCTGGGGATAATCAGGTTAATGCCACGTTTTCTTTGTTTATTGTCGTTTAATTGATCTCCTTGTCTTGTTTCACTCTCCCTATTTATTTTGTGGTCTAAGAAAGAGTAAGATTGTATATAATCCATATATCTAGTTGGGATTCTTTTCTTCTTATCTTGTATTAATGTGCAGTCACCTCTGTATTACTGTTTGCAAGTGACCCTTGTAAAATGAAAAATGATAAATAAATGATATAAATGACATGGGAAGCGATTCAGTATGAAAATGTTTGGGTTGCCCACTCTTGGTGCCATCAATACTGTAAGATTATTTTGTTCTAGTTTCGTGTTTATAGTTAATGCCACACAGACCTTTAACACCAGCACTCATTCCAGACCCTTCTTCTCTCAATAGATACCAAAGCTCCTTTCTCTGCTGAGTTTGCCTTCCGTCTGTTCTTTCTTGTTTTGACATGAGAGTTCTCTCTTTTCCAGCAGAAGCAAAGCCGTCAGAATCAGAAATGGATAACATTCAGGTGTTTGGAAGCAAGATGGGCCAAAGGGAAGCGGAGCTCGTGTTGATTCTTGTCGGCGTAGGGGGCAGCATCCTCTTTGTGGCGTGCATGGCCCTGATTGGACTCGTCATTCACCTCTATCAGCAGAAGAAGCTCAGGCGGCAGCGACGCAGCGTAAGAGACGAAGGGATTGGACTGCTAACGTTAAAAATATTTTAACAACGCCAGAAGGCTGAGCTGCGTCTTGATGTCAGCAGAACTGCAGGCTCGGTTTCTGTGCTGACCTTCTATTACTGATACAGTAATGCCGTTGTCAGGGAGCTGCAGTGGAATTGCAAAAATCTGTAAACCGTCCTGCCACAAGTCTAGTGAAGCATCATTTCTGAACGGCACATAAAGATATTTATTGTATGAAAGAAAAGAAGCCGCCATATTTAATCCAAAGAGTTATTCTCTGTGCCACGGGTGGGCAACCAGGGTTCTCAAGGGCCACAGCTGTCAGGTTTTTTAAAAGATTTCCACAATGAATATCCGTGAGACCTTTTCGCATACAATGGAAGCAGGACATGCAAATCAATCTCATGCATATTCATTATGGAAATCTTGAAAACCCAACTGGGTTGTGACCCTCGAGCAGTGCAGATTTTTAGAAAAGATGGCACCTAAGTGCCAATGGCTTTCTCTGCCTCCTACCCCCTCCCGCGCGAATCTTGTACCTACTCCGAGTCCTGTCTCTTCCGCCCGCTCTTGCCCATCCTTGTGGTCGCTCGTTTTTAAAGCCCTGAGGCGTTCTCCCTCTGACACCGGCGATTCACATAGCTAGCCTTCTGCCAGCGTCGGGGCCTCTTCCTCAGGCACGCCCCGCCTCCTGTAATGCAACTTCCTGTCTTCCATAGAGGTTGGAGGCGTCTGAGGGAGAGGCCCCGATGCTGGCAGAAGGCTGGCTATGTGAATCGCCGCTGTCGGAGGGAGAACGCCTCAGGGCTTTAAAAACGAGCGACCACGCGGATGGACGAGAGCGGGCGGAAGAGACAGGACTCGGAGTAGGTGCAAGACTCGCGCGGGAGGGGGGAGGAGGCAAAGAAAGCCATTGGCACCGCAGGCATTTGGCGCTTAGGTGCCATCTCTTCTAAAAATCTGTTTGGGGGAACGACCGCTCCCCCTGCGCCCAACCTAGCTACGCCACTGCCCTCGAGGACTGTGGTTGCCCAACATCCCTGCTTTATGCAGTGAGGGTCACATAGGAAGGTTCAATCATAGAATGAATAATGACTGAGTCACATTGAACCCGAATCCGTGCCATTATCCCAGCATAGACTTCCTCTATTTCCCACCCCAAACCCATTCTGCCAAGGGCCTGATATTCAAAATGATAGAAACGGCCAATTGCCTGTCCAGGGCTAACCAGGCATTTTCAGTAACTGGATAGCACAGCTGAAGATGGCTGGTCAGCGCCCAAGTCGAAACCAGTTCTTTTGGGGGTGTTCCAAGGGCAGAGTCTGCACTTAGCTGGTTAATATAACTGCGTAAATAAAACCACATACATGTCAGCAAAATGCTGATTGCCGTCAACTGAATATCAAGTCCCAAATTCCTCCAGGCATGGCATACTTGTCGTAGGATTGCTCTTCACAATGCGTGCTGTAAACGTATTTTTGTAAAACAGGCCGTGAATGTCGGATAATATAACAAGTGTTGGTAATAACTTGCTTTGAAACGTAAAAATTTCAATAAACTCTAGTTTGCACTGCAGTTCCAATGACCCCCTAAGGAGGCTCAGAGATGTCTGTTCTCATTTCTCTCTGTGCACCGAACAAAGAAAATCAAAGTCTTTCATTGCCTTTGGATTTGTGGCAGTTCTTTGTTCCCGTACTTGTTTGGCACAGTAATCACAGCGAATCATAGGCTGTTCCTGTACAGTGAAAAGACAGGTGGACGTAGGAGGCAATGAATTATATAGCACCTCATTTTGAAATTGGAAAGACACAGCATTGAAATTTGTTGTAAAAAATATAAGAATAGCCATAGTGGGTCAGGCTGAAGGTCATCTAGCTCAATATTCTGCTTCCAGCAGTGGCCCATCTAGGTGACAATCACCTGGTAGAATCCCAATGAGTAGCAAGATTCCGGAATCTCAAAGAGTAACAAGGTTCCAGAAACTCTGGAATTCGTTTGCCAGGGAATGTGGTAAAGGCGGTTAGCTTAGCGGAGTTTAAAAAAGGTTTGGACGGCTTCCTAAAGGAAAAGTCCATAGACCGTTATTAAATGGACTTGGGGAAAATCCACTGTTTCTGGGATAAGCAGTATAAAATGTTTTGTACAGTTTGGGGATCTTGCCGGGTATTTGTGACCTGGATTGGCCACTGTTGGAAACAGGATGCTGGGCTCAATGGACCTTTGGTCTTTCCCAGTGTGGCAATAGTTATGTACTAATCCCAAAAAGTGGCAAGATTCCGGAATCCTAAAGAGTAGCAAGGTTCCAGAATCCCAGCAGTGGCTTCCCCATGTGTATCTCAGTAGCAGATTATGAACTTTTCATCCAAGAACTTGGCCAAACCTTTATAGGCTAACTGCTGTTACCACATCCTCCAGCAACAAGTGCCAGAGCTTAACTATTTGTTAAATGAAAAATATTTTCTTTTATTTGTTTTAAAAGTATTACTATGTAACCTCGTGGAGTGTCCCCTAGTTTTTGTATTTTTTGAAAGAGTAAATAATTGATTCACATTTACCCATTCTACTCCACTAAAAGTGCCTTTTACTAAGCCACGGTATATTTCTATGGGCGTCTCTAGCGTTTAGTGTATGCTAATAAAAGACCCCCTCAGTATTTTGTACACCTCCGTCATATCCCCCCTCAGCTGTTTCTTTTCCAAGATGAGTTCCATCCCTTTAATAATTTTGGTCGCCCTTCTTTGAACCTTTTCTAATTCTGCTATATCTTTTTTTGAGATATGGCAACCAGAATTGCACACAATACTTAAGGTTTTAAAATTTTTCTGTCATTTTCCAAAGGGAAAAAAATACTAATGAAATGAAATTTGTTTTATCATTTCAGTGAACATTAAAACCATTTAACAGACAACAAATTGGGCACGAGTAAATGAAGTGAAACACCCTCCCCCACCCCGAAACATAAATCAACCCACTAGCTGAGAAATACCCTCTAGCAAAACAAAATTAAATGGAAAAAAAAAATAAGGTCTGCAGACCTTAATCAGTATAAAACTTCCAAAAATCGTCTGCTCACAAAGGGCCCCTTTTATCAAGCTGCGGCAAAATGGGACCAGCGCTGGCATCTGCGCGTGTGCAGCGAGGCCCCCTTTTACCGCAGCAGTTAAAAGAGAAGGTCTCACTTTCCTGCAGGAAATAGCTGGGCGGCAAGTAAAGCACTGCTGCGCGGTCATTTCGGTGGGGAGCCCTTACCGCCATCCGTTGAGGTGAAGGTAAGGGTTCCCATGCTAATCCTGCAGTAACCGGGCAGCATGCGGCACTGCCCAATTACCACCGGGTACAGTCTGGCGCTACTAAAATAAATACATTTTTGTAGCATTGGAAATGATGGCGCAGTAGAGGTGGAAAGCAGGGGCGTAGCTACATGGGGCCACGGGGCCACAGGTTAAGCCCTGGCCCCCTCTACAATTGAGCCCCCCCAGCCACCGCCCCCACCCCACAGCTGCATCAGGTACCTTGTTTGCTGGCGAGGGTCCCCAACCCCTGCCAGCCGAAGAGTCTTCTTCAGCGCCAGCCAACTCCGGCGCCTTCGTTGTGTGATAATCTGTTTCTGACGCCTTACGTCCTGCACGGGGCTACATACAGGATGTGCACGGTGCAGGGCGTCAGGAGTTCGAAACAGATCATCACACAGTGAAGGCGCCAGAGTCGATCGGCGCTGAAGAAGACCGTTCGGCTGGTGGGGCTTGGGGACCCCTGCCAGCAAACAAGGTACCTGGTGGCGACGGGGGAGGGTTTTTGTGGTAGCGGCAGTGGTAGTGGTGGCAACGGGGGGGTGGCTAAACAGTGCCCCCCTACCTCGGGCAATGGCCCCCCCTCCCGCCGAGGTCTGGCTACGCCCCTGGTGGGAAGCACCGCTGAGCTGCTGTAGTAGCCTGACGGTACCTCCATTATAGCGAGCACTTACTAAAAGGAGCCTAAAATTTGCAGATGGTCATTCAGCTGGAAAACGTCAGTGGGCTGTACTGTTTGTCATGCTGCAATAAATGACATTTTAGATAGGCTCAGGGAATTTTCCCTTCTGTCCTGTTGAGATTTGCACCTGTCCGTTCTCCTTCACACCACCTCCAGATTAGGGAAGGTAGCAGTGGCGTACCCAGGGTAGGGCAGTGAGGGCGGTCCGCCCCGGGTGCACGCTGCTGGAGGGTGCAGAGAGCAGCTGTATGCCTGTTGGCTCCACTGGTTCCCTGCTCCCTCTGCCCCAGAACAGGGTACTTCCTGGGCAGAGGGAACAGGGAGCCAGTGGAGCCAACAGGCGCGTGGCTGCTCTCTGCACCCTCCAGCAGCCAAGAATGCACCCGGGGAGGGGCTTGATGCGCCGGGGAGGGGGGTGTGTAGAGAGGGGCATAACCAGCAGAAGAAAGGAGGTGTTGATGCCCCTCTACAAGTCGTTGGTGAAGCCCCACTTGGAATATTGTGTTCAGTTTTGGAGGTCGTATCTTGCTAAAGATGTAAAAAGACTGGAAGCAGTGCAAAGAAAAGCTACAAAAATGGTATGGGATTTGCATTGCAAACCGTACAAGGAGAGACTTGCTGACCTGAACATGTATACCTTGGAGGAAAGGAGAAACAGGGGAGATATGATACAGACGTTCAAATATTTGAAAGGTATTAATCCGCAAATGAACCTTTTCCGGAGACGGGAAGGCAGTAGAACTAGACAACATGAATTGAGGTTGAAGGGGGGCAGACTTAGGACTAATGTCAGGAAGTATTTTTTCATGGAGAGGTTGGTGGATATGTGGAATGCCCTCCCGCGGGAGGTGGTGGCGATGAAAACAGTAATGGAATTCTAACATGCGTGGGATATACACAACGGAATCCTGTTTAGAAGGAATGGTTCCGTGGAATCTTAGCGGAGATTGGGTGGTGACGCCAGTAATTGGGAAACAAAATGGGAGCTGGGCAGACTTCTACGGTCTACGCCCTGATCGTGACTGAATAGATAGGGATGGACTGGAGTGTAAATTTTAAGGGGCTTTGATGTTAGCTTCAGAACTTAGTACAAGAGTGCTGGGCAGACTTCTACAGTCTGTGCTCTGAGAATGGCAAGGACAAATCAAACTCGGGTATAAAGTATCACATACCATGTAAAATGAGTTTATCTTGTTGGGCTGACTGGATGGACTGTACAGGTCTTTATCTGCCATTATTTACTATGTTACCATGTTGTACCTAGGGCAATGGAGGGTTAGGTGACTTCCCTGAAGTCCCAAGGAGCTACAGTGAGAATTGAACCCAGTTCCCCAGGATCAAGGTCTGTTGCACTAATCACTAGGCTATTCCTTCACTAGCAACATTCCATGTAGAATCTCAAATAGGGAAAGGGAAATGGGACTTGACATACTGTCTTTCTGTGGTTTTTGCAACTACATTCAAAGTGGTTTACATAGGATATACAGGTACTTATTTGTACCTGGGGCAATGGAAGGTTAAATGACTTGCCCAGAGTCACAAGGTACCACAGTGGGAATCAAACCCAGTTTGGCAAGATCAAAAGCCGCTACCCTAACCATCTGCTGCATGGTGTAGGTGTTTCCTATCAGGGCACGGTAATTCCCATAGAAGTCGTTTCACATGCTTTAGATAAAGGACTCCTTGCCACAGGATATGAATAATGTTTAATGTGCCAGAGCTGATATGACTTCCTACTGGAAATGTTTCTAAGTCAGATCTGGAGGGCTGAAGCTCAGCTTTGACTAAATGCACGTATGGTTAATGATCAGCTTTTCACTGAAGCATCATTCCTTCTGTTTCCAGAATTTGAGCCCAACGGTTAAATAAAAAGATAAAAAACCAGCATGAGAAACGTTCTAAGACTGTGCTATTGTGGTGACCTGGGGTTCTAATTACAGTATAACAAGCACTTTATAGGTCAAATCATTTCCAAGCAACAAGCTCTAGGAGATCTTAAGTCCCCTTTCCACGTGGGAGACGTGAATACGCTGCGCTTGTGTGTGTCCTTCTTTCTCCCTGAGTAACAGCTTGCTGTGTCTGCTGACATTGCGTTAATGGAGAACGTGGAGGCAGGCCACGAGTTCCCACTGTTCAGGTCAATGCCACAGAGCTGCGGCTTAACGTCAATGCTGCATCTATTTGTGGTTCATCAGTTTTCCTCCACTATCCCTTTTGCATACTGGTGAAAGTGAGATGCCAAGTTACCCAATTCCAGGCTAGAGATTTTGGGACAGTCCTGCAGCACTGATTTTAATGGACGGAGTCAGGCACTACAAATCCCACACTGCCTTGGGATGTAAGTTCAAAACTAGGACTGGCCAAAACATCTCCAGCCTGGAACTGGGTGACTTGGCATCTCTGATCTATTCAGAAGAATCCGCAACCAAGCGGAGAACTCGAATGCCCCACGGGAAAACACAAGTATAAGTGAGAGTGGGATGTTTGACCACGGGAATACAAATCCTGGAGACAAGAATCTTAAAAAGTTTGTTTATTGATGAAAAGACTCGACACAACTGTTGTGTTTCGGCCGTCAGGCCTGCATCAGGAGTCTTGCTCAATAACGTGTCATTTATTGAGTCTGTAAATGCACGGGAATGAAGAAATACCTCAGACCCCGGAAGAACAGCTGATATGTGCAGTAGGTAGCACGTGATGTGTTGTATGGGTCTTTAGAAAGACCTTTGGTGATATTTCATGCTTTTTACGACACTCGATTTGTCTACGAGCAAGCTCATCACCAAAGGTCTTTCTAAAGACCCGTACAACACATCACGTGCTACCTACTGCACATATCAGCTGTTCTTCTGGGGTCTGAGACTCAATAAATGACACGTTATTGAGCAAGACTCCTGATGCAGGCCTGACGGCCGAAACACAACAGTTGTGTCGAGTCTTTTCATCAATAAACAAACCTTTTAAGATTCTTGTCTCCAGGATTTGTATTCCCGTGGTCAAACATCCAACTCTCACTTATACATATCTCTGATCTATTACCAGCACTGGCAGAGGGGATGGTGAGGAAGACTGCAAGTTTCACACACACTCCTTTAAAATATGTATGCAAGAAAAGAAATCCGACGGGAGAGACAATATCAAACTCTACTTGCAAAAAGTCAATCCCACAATGACCCCAACAGGTTTGCAAGGGCATACACCAAGACGCTAATTTTAAACCATTCTAATAAAGTATAATTAGTGAAGGGGTACACAGAGAGTTCAGTATGGGCTGTTCCCACAGCCGAGCTGATTTTAGTGAGTCTGGTTGCAAAGCGGCTCAATAACACGCTCCATACTACTACTTATCATTTCTATAGCGCTACAAGGCATACGCAGCGCTGTACACCATACACAAAAGACAGTCCCTGCTCAAAGAGCTTACAGTCATCATATTTTACTCTCTTTGCGTGTTTCCCTGTTTTTTGTTGTGAATACACCTTTAAAAGACTAAAGTGCAAATTAATGAAACTACTAAGCGTTAGTGTATGTCCAAGCAAAAATAAAACCTGCTGGTGAAACTGGAGGAAACCTCATTTACTAAATAACTAAAGTCACTATGACCACACACACTATTGAGTTGTATGCAGTGGAAAAATAAAGACAAAGGAAAGAAGCTATACTGGGTCAGACCAATGGTCCATCTAGTCCAGTATCCTGTTTTCAACAGTGGCCAATCCAGGTGACAAGTACCTGGTAGAAACCCAATTAGTAGCAACATCCCATGCTACCAATCCAAGGGCAAGCAGTGGCTTCCCCATGTCCATCTCAATAACAGACTATGGACTTTTCCTCCAGGAACCTGTCCAAACCTTTTTTAAACCCAGGTATGCTAACCGCTGTTACCACATCCTCCGGCAAAGAGCTCCAGAGCTTAACTATTCTTTGAGTGAAAAAAATATATTTTGTCCTCTTTATTTAAAAAGTATTTTCATGTAATTTCATTGAGTGTCACCTAGTCAGTGGCATACCTAGGTTGCCTGCCACCCGGGGCGGGTCGCTGCTACGCCCCTTCCCGGTGCATCACCCTCCCACAGTGCATCACCTCCTTCTCCCGAAGTGTGTCACCCCCAGAAGTGCATCATCCTTACCACAAGGGGTATGAGGTTAGCTCTCTTCAGCTTGGAAAAGAGACGGATGAGGAGAGATATGATCCAGGGGCTCTAGCATAACAAGGGCAGGGCGGTCCAGCCCAGGTGCATGAAGCAGTTGTGCGGCTGTCGACTCTGCCGATTCCCTGCTCCTTCTGATGTTACTTCTTGTTCCAGGGCTAGGAATCGGCAGAGCCGACAGCCGCATGACTGCTTCGTGTACCTGGGTTGGACCGCCTCCACCGCCCTCCCTTGGTACGCTAGAGCCCCTGGTCTTTGTACTTTTTTGAAGATTGAAAAATTGATTCACTTCTACTCATTTGTAGACCTCAATCATCTCTCCCCTCATCTGTCTCTTTTCCAAGCTGAAGAGCCCTAACCTCTTTAGCCATTCCTCATACGAGAGGAGTTCCATCCCCTTTATCATTTTGGTCGCTCTTCTTTGAGCCTTTCCTAATTCCGCTCTATCATTTTTGAGATATGACATCTAGAACTGAGTGCTATACTCAAGGTGAGGCCACACCATGGAGCGATACAGAGGCATTATAATATTCTTGGTCTTATTTTGCATCCCGTTCCTAATAATTCCTAGCATCTCGTTTGCTTTTTTGGCTGGGCAGAAGATTTCAGCATATTGTTTACAATGACACCTAGATCCCTTTCTTGGGTGCTGATTCCTAAGGTGGACTGTAGCATCAGGTAACTAAAATTCAGATTATTGTTCCTAATGTGCCTCTTGTCTACAAAATCTCACAAATTTGGTCCATAAAAATATATCATACAGTGTTCAATTTAATCAATCAATTGGCCGGATATTAAAGAAAAAATGTATCCCTAAGGGAGCACATTGTAGTACAAGGCACAGACTAAGCTGTATTGTGAGAGATAAGCTCACCTGAATAAATTGTTTGGATATCCTGTATTTTATTATCACTTTTTTTTAATTATTATTGTTAATGTTATTATTGTACTGCTTTGTAGTATCTTTGAATGAAAGTGCAGAATATAAGCCTTGATACGAAATTAAATTATTACATTTAATGCAACTGGCCATAAAAGCAGCAGTCATAAAATTAATGAGGAGTGAGGGACATAAACTATCTAAAAATGAAAAAATAAAAATAAAAAAAAATCACCCCAATGGAAATAAGGTGAAAATAGTATGAATCAAAAATGGAGGGAAAAGCTTCAGAATATCATTGGTGACATTCAAATGTACTTCCCAATTGCACTTAAAAGTATCCAACTGTCCTAAAAAAGGTCAAAACTTTCAAACTTATCCGCATAAAGTCACAGGAACTTCAATTGAGCCCTGTCATCGTTACTGGTGCCAAAATGTAAGAGCCTTGTTTCATGGAAAAAAAGCTGCTTCGGGGCAAAATATGGACCATATATAATGAAAAAAATTAACCAATTAACAGGATTGGGAATCACAGCGTTGGATTGGAAATTAGCTGTCCCTCCACCTCCCCATTCAACCCTTCCCCTCCATCTGCCCCTCCCTAGTATCAATTTTAGTATCATGTACATCTGTGCTGACACAATCAGGGGTCCTTTTACTAAGGTGCGCTGAAAAATGGTCTATGCTGGTGTAGACATAGTGGCTGAGGGGGGAGGGGCAGGGGGGACAAAATTCCCTGGGCCCGGGCCTCCAAGGTCGAGGTGAGGCGCTATGATTTGAATTCAGGGGGGGGCCCAGCCCGGTGGTGGATGGAAGGGGGCGGCAATGACGACCTCGGGGATGGGGGGTGGCGAGGGGGCGGCTTTGCCCGGGCCCGGCCCAGTCTCTCGGCAGCCCTGCTACATGGCTTAGTAAAGGGGCCCTTCAGCTTTCAAAGTGTGGCAGGTTGGGGAACACCTTTTTTTAAAAAAAATAATCTGAACAAGGAGAATGATTACATGACGTTTCAATGTCTGAATGACTCTCCTTTCTTCGCCCCTCATCGTCTTAATTCCTTGTGATTCTTCACTTCCTCACATTCCTATAACAGTAGGAAAGACCCTCATTTCTGAACATTTTCTGCTCAATCTGTGGCTGCAGGAAGGGGGAGTCAAAGTAACCACTCAGAAATCAGGGTCTGGTCGTGTATCAGAAAGATCAATTGACAATGGGGATGGACAGCTGGAGAATTGTTCATGTTCTGCTGTTTATGGGAATTTTCATTTTATTTGGGTTTTCTCGGCTGTTTTGTCATGATGGGAGCAGTGTCGTTAAGAACGTGCACTATAATCGGCAAATGAAAGAACCCAAAATGTGCTTTTTCTGCTCATCTTCATTTGTTAACGACTTGCAATGACATGCGATATGCTGTTCAGCAAAACAAAAAGTACCAGGAGCCTTCAAAAAAAGGGGATAAAACCTTTAATCACGTGTTTTGGAGAACAACTCTTTGAGTGGACCCGACACGGTCCGTATTTCAGCGCTGAGCGCGTGCGTCAGGGGTCGCAAAAGTGTAGCAAACTGCATACGGCTTTAATACAAAATTCAGTACGTTTGATGGAAGCTGTCCCTTCGCATAAAAACATGCAGAGAGACACTCTCTCTTGAACAAACTCCTCTAGTCGTAAAATCAGTAACGCTGATGTTTTTATGCGAAGGGACAGCTTCCATCAAACGTACTGAATTTTGTAATAAAGCCGTACGCACTTTGCTACGCTTTTGCGACCCCTGACACAGGCGCTCAGCGCCGAAACATGGACCGTGCCGCAGAGCTGCTAAGTTTACCCATTCCAGTAGGGAGACTGTTTGGCCGGTCCTGGATTTCTGCCAACCTCATCCTGGTGCATTATGGTACCTGCAGCACTGATTGCAATGGATAGGATCGTGGACCACAAGTCCCAAGTTTAAAACCAGGACCGGCCAAAGAGTCTCCCTCCTCCTGGAATGGGTAACTTGGCAGCTCTGGTGTCGGGTCCACTCAAAGATTTGTTCTCCAAAACACGTGATTAAAGGGTTTATCCCCCCTTTTTTTGAAGGCTCCTGGTACTTCTTGTTTTGCTCATTGGACTTTTGATTGTATTTTGCTCCCTCTCTCTGCTGCACATGCGATATGCTGTTGACATTTTCCATGTCTTTGCAAATGACAGCCCTTCCCTAGTTGACAGCTCCAGTTAGCGTTCTTACAGTCATATTGTTCTTGGGGAGAAAAAAAGAATTGCTCAGTTTCTTAGTACATGCATCACCTTGTATTCAGCCCACGTAAGGACACTGCTGAAAAGGTCGTAGCAGATGAGGTTTTTAGACCAGAGAGCTCGTGTCACACAACCTCTTTGGATTATTTTCACCTTGGCTTAGTAATAGCACACCCTAGGAAGAATCTAGAAATCTATGTCTATTCTGAAGTTTACAGAATCCAATTAACTTTGAAAGTGACCTCCGCAGGGTCTTGAGGCTGGTGTTCTTCTGTGGTCAGTGCTGTGTCTGGACCGACTGGGGCTGTGAGCATTGAGCAAAATGTTGGGAGCTCAGATCTCCTGCACCCCTCTGCTCTCACAGGAGTAAAGAGTATCACAGGAAGAGAGGAACCCAGAAAATCCTCTGGCACAGACCATTTATGTCCTGGGACTTTGGTAGCATGCTCTCTTCGATCTCAGTCCCAGAATTTTACCTCATGAATGGACTGGTGACGTTGTTCTCATGTCACAACTTTGTCTCATTCATCTGAAGCATGCATAAGTATATAAGTACATAAGTATTGCCATACTGGGAAAGACCAAAGGTCCATCGAGCCCAGCATCCTGTTTCCAACAGTGGCCAATCCAGGTCACAGATACCCGGCAAGATCCCAAAAAGGTACAAAACATTTTATACTGCTTATCCCAGAAACAGTGGATTTTCCCCGTCCATTTAATAATGGTGTATGGATTTTTCCTTTAGGAAGGGAAAGGGAAATGGGACTTGATATCTGCCTTTCTGTGGTAATTTGCAACTACATTCAAAGCGGTTTACACATATACAGGTACTTATTTTGTACCAGGGGCAATGGAGGCTTAAGTGACTTGCCCAGAGTCACAAGGAGCTGCAGTAGGAATCGAACCCAGTTCCCCAGGATCAAAGTCCACTGCACTAACTGCTAGGCTACTCCTCAACTCATTCCACCAATAAGAGCCAACCTCATCAGTGATGTCACTCACAATGGCTTGATTGCCCGATACTTGGCTCACTTCTGATATTGTGATGTCATAAGGGAAAGGGGGAAAGGGAAATGGGACTTGATATACCACCTTTCTGAGGTTTTTGCAACTACATTCAAAGTGGTTTACATATATTCAGGTACTTATTTTGTACCAGGGGCAATGGAGGGTTAAGTGACTTGCCCAGAGTCACAAGGAGCTGCAGTGGGAATTGAACTCAGTTCCCCAGGATCAAAGTCCACTGCACTAACCACTAGGCTACTCCTCCACTCATTCCACCAATAAGAGACAACCTCATCAGTGATGTCACAATGGCTTGATTGCCCGATACAGTTCCCCAGGATCAAATCCACTGCACTAACCACTAGGCTACTCCTCCACTCATTCCACCAATAAGAGCCAACTTCTTCAGTGATGTCACAATGGCTTGATTGCCCGATACTTGGCTCACTTCTGATATTGTGATGTCATAATGGAAAGGGAAATGGGACTTGATATACTGCCTTTCTGAGGTTTTTGCAACTACATTCAAAGTGGTTTACATATATTCAGGTACTTATTTTGTACCAGGGGCAATGGAGGGTTAAGTGACTTGCCCACAGTCACAAGGAGCTGCAGTAGGAATCGAACCCAGTTCCCCAGGATCAAAGTCTGCTGCACTAACCACTAGGCTACTCCTCTGTCCAAACCTTTTAAAAAGCCGCTAAGCTAACCGCCTTTACCACATTCTCCTGCAATTCCAGCATCTATTTGTTTTACTGTTGCTAGTAATTGCAATCTATTTAATCACAGCCAAACCACGTCCAGTTCTTTTGCTTACGCTAATTGAATTTAATTGCTACTGACAGATAATGTGGAAAAATCTTCTGCAAGATTCCTAATTAATCATGCTCCAATGCTGGGGAAGATTATACACAGACTGATAAATAAGGATAATGGTGCAAGCGCCAGGTATGGATCAGTCATTACATCACTGAGTCCCATTCCCACCTCTAATAGCAAGGCAGGGGGACTTCAAAAGAGTAACGAGAAAATCACCAGTGTCATGGGAACAATGCATCCCTGAAAGGAGCACTGTCAGAGAGAATGTTGCACAAGGAATGGTCGGAGATCTATCATTTACTGAAAGAATGCTATAATTATTTCTCCACAGTTCTTGAAAAAAGCGTTTTGGTATTGCAAAAAGTAACATTTTTTCCCCAAAGCTGATCAACAGACCACAGATAAAATAGTGCAAACGAGTGAAAATATTGTGGCAGGGTTTAAGGTTACCAGATCTTTGGTATACAAATCTGGGAACAGCCCCCCCCCCCCCCCCCCCTCTTATTGTGGACTGGGGGAAGTGACATCATTTATTTGCTCCTCTGCATCCAGGCTGTTCACAAGAATAACTGAAGAGAAGAGAAAACCGAAAAGAATCCCCCCATTACCTCTCCACTCTCATCTCTCCCTAAATTCCTCCCCGTGAACTCCATTCACTGGACAAATCTCTCTTGTCATCCTCCTTCTCCCCTACTGCTAACTCCAGACTTCACTCCTTTTCTCTCGCGGCACCTTATGCTTGGAATGCTTAGGAGTCTTGGAAATATTCCAGGATTTGCTACTCAGGGCCTGACTCATGAACGAACGTCTTTTCCCATAAGGGGAAAGGTCTTTGAGAAATGGTCCTCAATGCAAGCATGGTAAAAGAACTGATCCAGCTGAACGTAGTCCTCGAGACTCCAGCCTGGCATTCAGATCTTGTCATTTCATCCTCTTCTATTTTCCCATTACAGCATTGACAATTTTTTGGCACGGTGGCCAGCATCTCAATGTTTATTGGTGTCATGTGCCCTGGTCAAAAGCCCTACACTTATAAATAAATAAACTCATTCTTCTAACTGAAATTTCATGTTGCTTTCCCAGGCATGGGGAAATGTTGCTGCCTTATAAAACCAAATTAGACTTTGATTGCAGCTAGAATCAGAAGAGCAGAAGTGTAGCAGAAAGAGTCAGATACATCAGAAATTACGTGTGGCCTCTGCAGATCTTCAAATGATGGGGAATGTGAACACTGAGCAGAAACATGAAAGGACCTTATTTAGCTCTTCAGCTCTCTTGATAAGAGGTATTACAGAAAGAACGTTGGGTCCATTAAATGTTCTATGAGATTGCGTGATTGAGAACTGTGTGTGTCTAACATTTATGAGATTATCACAAGTGTACGTTTACATAAATACATAAGTGTTGCCATACTGGAACAGACCAAAGGTCCATCGAGTCCAGCATCCTGTTTCCAACAGTGGCCAATCCAGGAACACAAGTACCTGGCAAGATCCCGGAAACAAAACACAAAACATTTTATGCTGCTTATCCCAGAAATTAGCAGTGGATTTTCCCCAAGTCAATTTAATAATGGTCTATGGACTTTTCCTTTAGGAAGCCAGCTAAACCTTTTTTAAACCCCGCTAAGCTAACCGCTTTTACTACATTCTCTGCCAACAAATTCCAGAGTTTTGCAATGAATTCCAGTCTTAGTGCCTGTATTAAGAATATTCAAAAGGAATTACAGTATCCCCCAGATTCTGTAAAGGTCGCTGAAAGTTGCACATCAAATATTTGAAAAGATCCTGAGTTTGGCACAGAACTCAACTGATGAAAGGCAATTAATAGTCAATAATTGGATGCTGACAAGGAATCATTGGTGTTAACGGGCATCAATCGAGATTTGCATGTGCAGGTCACACAAATCTTATAGCGCCACCCAAATGGGAGTGTGCCCATGGGAGGGACATGGGTGGGTCAGGGGCATTCTGAAAAATTCAGTACTATGTTGTAGAATTTGGCAGAAGCATGCCCAACTTGTATGCTAAGATTTACACCAGGTTTCAGTTAGCACAAAATTGGATTTGTGTATGCATCTGTGTTGTTGTATGACACTGCACACCTAAATTGTCTCCCGTGCAACTCAAAAGGGGGTGTGGCCATGTAAGGGGCATGGGCAGGTCAGGATGTTCCAAACATTTTGGTTCATGTTATAGAATATTGGGGTCAGGCACTCAACTTGTGCGACAAGATTTACACCAGGTTTCAGCAGGGCGTAAATCCTCGTGCCCAAAGTCGGACACTTAAGCACTTAGCACGGACTTTTCCTAGCACCTACATTTGAGCGCCATTTCCTGAACCTGGTTCCTGATATCTTTGCAGAAACAAACAGGAGACAGTCTACTGTCGAAGCAAAATGGATAACCAAACAGCATCTGCGATCCAAGGAAGGTTTATCCAAATGTCAACTTTAATGGAAACAGGACCTAACCTGGCCAAGTTTTGGAAAGACCTTCATCGGGGGTTGCATAGAAAAAGCTCTGGTCCAATTGCAAAGGTCAGTAACCACCTTTGGAACTGGACCAGAATTTTTTCTATGCAACTCCTGATGAAGGTTTTTCTGAAAGTTGGCCAGGTTGGGTCTTGATATCTTTGAACTGGAAGAGACCAGTAGATTAGAAGAGTTCAGCACGTTTCCATTTTACAAATGCCCTGCAGTGTCTTCTCATTCTCAATTGACGCCCAGTGCTGGAGAGGTGGTTGCACCAGACCTAATTGCAAATGGCAGATGACATTTAATGTGGACAAATGCAAGGTGATGCACATTGGAAAGTATAATCTGAATCACAGTTACCTCATGCTAGGGTCCACCTTGGGGGTCAGCGCTCAAGAAAAAAGATCTGGGTGTCATTGTAGATAATACGCTGAAATCTTTTGCTCAGTGTGTGTCAGCTGCCAAAAAAGCAAACAGGATGCTAGGAATTATTAAGAAAGGGATGGTGAATAAGACCGAAAATACTATAATGCCTTTGTATCATTCCATGATGCGTCCGCACCTTGAGTATTGCGTTCAGTTCTGGTCGCCGTATCTCAAAAAAGATATAGCGGAATTAGAAAAGGTTGAAAGAAGAGCAACCAAAATGATAAAGGGGATGGAATTCCTCTCGTATGAGGAAAGGCTAAAGAGATTAGGGCTCTTCAGTTTGGAAAAGAGACAGATGAGGGGAGATATGGTCGAGGTCTACAGAATCCTGAGTGGTGTAAAACGAGTAGAAGTAAATCGATTTTTTACTCGTTCCAAAAGTACAAAGACTAGGGGACACTTGAAGAAGTTACATAGAAATACTTTTAAAATAAATAGGAGGAAATTCATAGTTAAGTTCTGTAGTTCTTTGCCGGAGGATGTGGTTAACAGTGGTTAAGGTATCTGGGTTTAAAAAAGGTTTGGACAAATTCCTGGGATTTGGGTTTCTGCCAGGTACTTGTGACCTAACTTGGTCACTGTTTGGAAAATAGGATACTGGGCTAGATGGACCATTGGTCTGACACAATATGGCTACTTTTATGTTCAATTTTATCTCAATACTAGTAAAATGGCCCGTTTCTGACACAAATGAAACGGGCACTAGCAAGGTTTTCCTCAGAGTGTGTATGTTTGAGAGAGTGTATATGAGAGTGACTGTGTGAGAGAGAGTGAATGTGCAAGTGTGTGTGTGTGTATGTGTGAGAGAGAGAGTGAGTCTGGGTGCGAGTGTGTCTGTGAGAGAGATTGTGTGTGTGTGAGAATGAGAGCGTGTGCAAGTGCGTATGTGAGACACAGTGTGAGAGAGAGTGTGTTTCACACAGATACAGTGTGTGCGAGAGAGAGAGAGTGTGTGTGAGACACAAACTCTCTGTGAGACTGAGTGTATGAGACCAAGAGAGTGTGTGAGTGACTGTGTGACACATAGTGAATGTGATACAGTGTGAGATATAGAGTGTGTGAGAGACAGTGTGTGTGAGAGAGAGAAAGACATTGACTGTGAGAGAGAGTGTGTGAGAGAGTGTGAGAGAGAAAGACATTGACTGTTAGAGAGAGAGAGTGTGTGAGAGAGATACTTCCCCCCCTCTCTGGTGTCAGCCCCCCCCCCCCCCCCCTCTGTCTCTCTGGTGTCTGAGCGTTACTGTGCAGGACGCTGAGCTCTGGCTGTGCTTCAAGGAACTGACCAATCCTATTTAATAGAATGCACCTCCAACATTCTGAAGCCGAGAAACCTCGTGTGGTTGGTCACTTCTGCTTGTGACGAACCCGGAAGTACGTGATGTCAATTCAGGAGATGGATACAGAGAGCAGGAATGCCTCAGCCATGCAGTCAGCTTCAGAATGCTGGAGGTGCCTTTTATTATATAGGAAAGGAACTGACCAATCCTATTTAATAGAATGCACCGCCAACATTCTGAAGCCGAGAAACCTCGTGTGGTTGGTCACTTCTGCTTGTGACGAACCCGGAAGTACGTGATGTCAATTCAGGAGATGGATACAGAGAGCAGGAATGCCTCAGCCATGCAGTCAGCTTCAGAATGCTGGAGGTGCGTTTTATTATATAGGAAAGGAACTGACCAATCCTATTTAATAGAATGCACCTCCAACATTCTGAAGCCGAGAAACCTCGTGTGGTTGGTCACTTCTGCTTGTGACGAACCCGGAAGTATGTGATGTTAATTCAGGAGATGGATACAGAGAGCAGGAATGCCTCAGCCATGCAGCCAGCTTCAGAATGTTGAAGGTGCCTTTTATTATATAGGATGTGCATAATCGACAGACCTCCAGCTGATAGAACACCAAGTGCCAAATCTGAAAAAAAGGACAAAAAAAAAGGTCTTCCAGAAAAAGTCAAAAGACAAATAAAGCAAAAGTGGAATCCACTAAAAACCAAAAGTTCAAGACTGTAAATAAAGATAATCAGTCCAATAATAATAATAATGATGTCCATTAATTTTATCCATCCATATTCAGTAACACACCTCAGTTCAGTTACAAAGATAAGACCAAGTGCAGCAGAGCCGGTGCAATGGCTTTGCTAACTTTTAGGGCAGCTTAAAAGCACAGTGTTGAAAGAAAGCAGGGCTCCATTTCATTCGTCTTCACTATGAATTAACATTTTAGAAGTTGGGTCTTTGCATTCCGGTCATTAAAGTATTCTCTTTGAAGCTTGTTCCCAGTGATCTTTTCCAGTTATTTTCAATCAAATTTATTAGCAACCTTGATATTTAGAAAAGCCAAAATGATGGCTTAATTCTATGGTATTTATTTCATCAATGAAAAATTCGAATTTGTTAGTGCCCGCTGCATCTTTAAAATTCAAGGAGACTCTTATACATTCATGGGGTCAATGGTGGAAAGTCCTAAGACTGGTCTGTGTGTGAAAGAAACCTTTTCTCCAGTGTCTGAATTAACCATGTCACATTCACACAAAGGGGGGGGGGGAGTCAGAAAGGGTTAAAAGTGAGCCTTCATCAGCTTTTGGATAGGACTGAAGAGGCTGGGGGAGGGGGGAAGGGGACTGAAGAGGAGCAGCTGCTGTGGTAGAAAGAGGCAGGTCCTTCTGATGCCCCATCAATGGAGTTTCCAGACCGTGTTCATCTTTCTTATTACGGAAGAACCTTTAGAAGTAACATGTAAATAGTGGCATTACACATGTAGATCGAATACATGTGGAAATGCCAAATTCAGATTGCCAGTATTTACATTTTGAATTGACGTGGAATGGACAGATCCAGAAAATATCTCTGTGTGTGTTCTCCATTTTACAATGGATTATCATAGAGACCTGCATGGTCCATCCAGTCTGCCCAACAAGATAAACTCATTTTACATGGTATGTGATACTTTATATGTATACCAGAGTTTGATTTCTCCTTGCCTTTCTCAGGGCACAGACCGTAGAAGTCTACCCAGCACTGTTCTTGCACTAAAAGTTCTGAAGATTCTGGAATCCTAAAGAGTTACAAGATTCCGGAATCCCAATTAGTAGCAACATTCCACGTAGAACCCCAAAGAGTAACATAGTAAACAACGGCAGATAAAGACCTGAACGGTCCATCCAGACTGCCCAACAAGATAAACTCATTTTACATGGTGTGTGATACTTTATACCCAAGTTTCATTTGTCCTTGTCATTCTCATGGCACAGATCGTAGAAGTCTGCCCAGCACTGTTCCTGTACTAAATGTTCTGAAGTTAATATCGAAGCCCCTTAAAATTTACACTGCAGCCCATCCATATCTATTCAGTTACGGTCAGGGCGCAGACTGTATAAGTCTGCCCAGCACTATCCCCGCCTCCCAATCACCAGCCCCACCTCCCACCACCGGCTCAGATTGTATAAGTCTGCCCAGCACTATCCCCGCCTCCCAATCACCAGCCCCGCCTCCCACCACCGGCTCTGGCACAGACCGTATAAGTCTGCCCAGCATGTTCCCCGCCTCCCAACCACCAGCCCCACCTCCCACCACCGGCTCTGCCACCCAATCTTGGCTAAGCTCCTGAGGATCCATTCCTTCTGAACATAAGTATGTTGCAAAATTGGCAATCACACCTGAACGTTGCCGGCGTCTGCTGGTGTAAAGCGTTGAGTAATTCCGCTGTGATGATTAATGGGCTAATCACAGAACATCTGCCAACAGACACTGCTTGATTTTGTTGAACATCTTCTGTCAAGTCATCAGACAAGTTGGAAAGATTCATTAAAGATGTCATCGTGTTATACTTAAATAGCATTCTGGGAACACTTTCAGTAGTAAGAATTTGTGGTGCAGTTTTTGAGAAAATCACTAATTACAGTGTGTGTGTGTGAGTGTGACAGTGTGTGCATATGGTGGGGGTGGGGCAGTGGGTAGGGTGGGGGAAGGGGAGAAGAGAGGGAGGGTAGTTACATAGAAATATGACAGCAGATAAGGGTCAAATGGCCCATCCAGTCTACCCGTTCTCAGTAACCACTACCTCCTTCTTTCCCTAAGAGATCCCAAATGCCTGTCCTATGCTTTCTTAAATGCAGACACAGTCCTTGTCTCTACCACCTCCACTGGAGGCTATTCCATGTGTCCACCACTCTTTTCAATGAAAAAATATTTCCTCAGATTACTCCTGAGCCTATAACCTCTTAACTTCATCATAAGCTCTCTCATTCCAGAGTTTTCCTTCATTTGAAAAAGGCTCATCTCCTGTACATTAATGCCACGGAGATGTTTAAAAGTCTTTTATCATATCCCCTCTCTCTTCCAGAGTATACATATTGAGAGCCTTACGTCTGTCCCCATACGCTTTATGAAAGAGACCACTGACCCATTTAGTAGCCGCCCTCTGGACCGACTCCATCCTGTTTATATCCTTCCGTAGGTGGGGTCTCCAGAATTGCACACAGTATTCTAAATGGGGCCTCACCAGAGACTTATACAAGGGCACTATCACCTCCTTTTTCCTGCTGGCCATTCTTTTCCTTATGCACCCAAGCATCTTTCTAACTTTGACCGACAACTTTTCTACCTGTTTGGCCACCTTAAGATCATCAGAAATGATCTCCCCCAAATCCCGCTCTTCTTTTGTACACAGAAGTACTTTACCCTCTATAGTATACCAGGGCTGCCAAGAGACAAAGCCAAGCCCAGGGGCAACCCCCCTGGGCCCGAGCCCAGCCTAGGTGCCCCCCCTCCGGGCCTGCGTGCCCCCCCGGTGGGCCCGCCCCCTGTCCCCACTTACTTGTCCTGCTCCTACATAAGTACATAAGTATTGCCATACTGGGAAAGACCAAAGGTCCATCAAGCCCAGCATCCTGTTTCCATCAGTGGCCAATCCAGGTCACAAATACCTGGCAAGATCTCAAAAAGGTTAAAAAAAAACATTTTATACTGCTTATCCCAGAAATAGTAGATTTTCCCCAAGTCCATTTAATAACGGTCTATGGACTTTTCCTTTAGGAAGCCGTCCAAACCTTTTTTAAACTCCGCTAAGCTAACCGCCTTTACCAAATTCTCTGGCAACGAATTCCAGAGTTTAATTACACATTGAGTGAAGAAAGATTTTCTCCGATTCATTCTAAATTTACTACATTGTAGCTTCATCGCAAGCCCCCTAGTCCTAGTATTTTTGGAAAGCGTAAACAGACGCTTCACATCTACCCGTTCAACTCCACTCATTATTTTATAGACCTCTATCATATCTCCCCTCAGCTGCCTTTTCTCCAAGCTGAAGAGCCCTAGCCACTTTAGCCTTTCCTCATAGGGAAGTCGTCCCATCCCCTTTATCATTTTTGTCGTCCTTCTCTGCACCTTTTCTAATTCCACTATATCTTTTTTGAGATGCGGTGACCAGAATTGAACACAATATTCGAGGTGCCCAGCAAAATTCCCCAGGGCCCAGCACTAGCATGGCTCTCCTGGTCCTGTGCGCGGCAGCGCCGCAGAGCAGAGTACTTTCTTCCTGCCACATCCAAACAGCCTCTTTGGACGCAGCAGAAAGGAAGGAAGGAAGGAAGGAAGGAAGGAAGGACTCTGCTCTGTGGTGCTGCCACGCACAGGACCAGGAGAGCCATGCTAGTGTCGAGCCCTGGGAAATTTTGCTGCGCACAGGAGCAGGACAAGTAAGAGGGGACAGGGGGCGGGCCCACAGGGGGGCATGCAGGCCCGGAGGGGGAACACCTAGGCCGGGCTCGGGCCCAGGGGGGTGTTTGCCCCCAGGCTTGGCTTTGTCTCTCGGCAGCCCTGGTATACTATAAAGGATTTGAGGCTGGGGTTGATTTCATGCCCCAGCAGGTATAAGGAATCTACAAGGCAGTGTACATCCTTTTTCACCACCCTTCTATTGTGGACATTGCTCCTTCTACATATATGTGCTGAGTTGTCCTAACCCAGATTTAAATCAGCCATCAGGACGCACTGTCATTTTGGTTTTGCTTTCCCAGACACCTTAAATCCGGACTATTCACCTGACTGCCTTTATTCGCTTTGTAATACCTCTTGCTCTCTCTTTTCCATCCCGCTGTCTGAGCCCTCAAAGCTATTCTGCTATATCTCTTCCAGGAAAGCTGTCTCCAAACGGGTTTATTATACTTTGCATGACAGGAATGAATCTCATTCTTAAATCAGAGTGTGCTGGATGAATATAATCTCAATGGCAGGGTTACTGCTAGTGCTTTTGCATTGTAGCACAAACAGCTCCCCATTGGTGAGATGTAGACAGGCAGCATATTAAGACGTGCTTGGCTCTACTTTAAATCAGACCGGTGCCCCCTTAGGCAACTGTGAATATTCCTGTACTTTTCTGCCAGCTGTTGTTCATCTCTGTATCTCTTGGTACTTGACCTTCTGTCTTTCTATACCTGGTACAGAACATTCACTCAGCACTGACCCTTTTAATCAGGGGCGGATTGACCATTGGAACAATAGGGCACTGCCCGAGGGCCTACAGCAGTGGGGGGCAAACTCTCCCCTAGCTTCCATCTAATTTAATTAATTTATTTATTTATCACATTTATACCCCACATTTTCCCACATGTTTGCAGGCTCAATGTGGCTTACAATAGACCGAAAAGGCTATCGCCAGTCCAGTAGTTATACAAATACAATAGATTGTGGTAGTCAGAGTGGATAGAAAGAACAGGGTATAAGGGAAAAAGGGTAAACGTAAGAGAGTCCAAAATACTACTACTACTTAACATTTCTAAAGCGCTACAAGGGTTACGCAGCGCTGTACAATTTAACATAGAAGGACAGTCCCTGCTCAAAGAGCTTACAATCTAAAGGACACGTGAACAGTGAGTCTGATAGGGGCGGTCAAATTGGGACAATCTGGATTTCCTGAAAGAGTTAGTCCATTTATATGCTGTTTTGAAGGACTTTAGGTTTTATGTTGGAGCCTGGGGTAGACCTTCCGGAACAGGCTGGTCTTGAGTAATTTCCTAAAGTTGAGATGGTTTTGAGTAGTTTTGACAGCTTTTGCCAGTGCATTCCATAATTGGGTGCTGATAAAGGAAAAGGAGGAAGCGTAAGTGGATTTATATTTGAGGTCGTTACAGGTAATCACTTTTGTTAGGTGGTTAGGGGCCCATGACCCTTATTGCCTGAGGGCCCAGATCACTGTCAGGTCACCCCTGCTTCTAATATCGGTTCTGTTCCCATAATTTTATTTCAAGTCACCACTGTTTCTGGTTTTCTAGTACAAGGCCTTTTATCAGCTGGTTGGCGATGTCTCATAAGTACATAAGTATTACCACACTGGGACAGACCAAAGGTCCATCAAGCCCAGCATCCTGTTTCCAGCAGTGGCCAATCCAGGTCACAAATCCCCAAAAAGCTCAATACATTTTATGATGCTTATCCCAGAAATAACCAGTGGATCTTCCCCAAGTCAATTTAATAATGGTCTGTGGACTTTTTCTTTAGGAAGCCGTCCAGAACTTTTTAAAACCCCGCTAAGCTAACTGCCTTTACCACATTCTCTGGCAACAAATTCCAGAGTTTAATTACACATTGAGTGAAGAAAACTTTTCTCTGATTCAAAATAAATTTACTACTTTGTAACTTCATCGCATGCCCCCTAGTCCTAGTATTTTTGGAAAGAGTAAACAAGCGATTCACGTCTACCCGTTCCACTCCACTCATTATTTTATAGACCTCTATCATATCTCTCCTCAGCCGTGTTTTCTCCAAGCTGAAGAGCCCTAGATGCTTCAACCTTTCCTCATAGGGAAGTCGTCCCATCCCCTTTATCATTTTCACCACCTTCTCTGTACCTTTTCTAATTCCACTCTATCTTTTTTGAGATGCGGTGATCACAGTTTCATTTTCTACACTTCTGTCAGGGTTGTGATTCCAAACAGTGTGCCTCTGTTTTTCTATCCTGGAGGTGTGTGTTCCCTTTTTTTCTTCTTCAGGGAGCTCTTCTATGCTGTGGATCAGCTCTCTTTCTCTGGCAGTGCTAGCTGACCTGCAAGCATCCACTCAGTTCCTAGGGAAGCAGGGAATTGCTTACAGTGAAGGATAAGAGGCATGTCTGGATGGTAACGATCTTGTAAAAAAATGGCTACTTACTGCTGTAAGTTCTTCAGTGGGCTACACACACCCACTGAGAGCAGTGTCTATTTATGATCATTAAATTTACATCAACAATGTGAGATATTTCCTGTACTCCCACAAAGCAAACCAGGCGTGCTCAAGGGCTGAAAGCACAGAAATTTAAAATCCTTCACATCACACATCGTTCAAAGGCCTTAAAATAAAAACACATTATTGTGATGGCAATGAATAGCTTTTAAAAACATATCTATTCAGATAGGTGGTGACAGTGAATGTAGGCATGGAAAGTGTGCACGGTTTGAGAAAGTACAGTAGGTGCTTGCTTAGCTCTATTTACATAAGTACATAAGAACATAAGAGTAGCCACACTGGGACAGACCGAAGGTCCATCAAGCCCAGCATCCTGTTTCCAACAGTGGCCAATCCAGGTCACAAGTACCTGACAGAAACTCAAATAGTAGCAACATTCCATGTAGAACCCCAAAGAGTAACAAGATTCTAGAATTCTAAAGAATAACAAGATTCCATGCAGAATTTCAAAGTATAACAAGATTCCATTCAGAATCCCAAGTACATAAGTGTTGCCATACTGGGACAGACCGAAGGTCCATCAAGCCCAACATCCTGTTTCCAACAGTGGCCAATCCAGGTCACAAGTACCTGACAGAAACTCAAATAGTAGCAACATTCCATGTAGAACCCCAAAGAGTAACAAGATTCCATTCAGAATCCCAAGTACATAAGTACATAAGTGTTGCCATACTGGGACAGACCGAAGGTCCATCAAGCCCAGCATCCTGTTTCCAACAGTGGCCAATCCAGGTCACAAGTACCTGGCAAGATCCCAAAACAGTACAATATATTTAATGCTGCTTAACCTAGAAATAAGCAGTGGATTTTCCCAAGTCCATTTTAATAAAGGCTTATGGACTTTTCTTTTAGCCAAACCTTTTTTAAACCCCGCTAAGCTAACTGATTTTACCACATTCTTTGGCAATAGATTCTAGAGTTTAATTACACGTTGAGTGAAGAAAACTTTTCTCTGATTAATTTTAAATTTACTACTTTGTAGCTTCATTGCGTGCCCCCTAGTCCTATTATTTTTGGAAACAGAAAATAAGCGATTCACATCTTCCGGTTTCACTCCACTCAGTATTTTATATACATCTATCATATCTCCCCTCAGCCATCTTTTCTCCATGCTGAAGAGGTAACTCCCCAACAGACTCCCCTCCCCCCGGACCCACCAGATCCCCTCAGAAGAGACCTCCCCACAACTTCCCTGAACAGACACCCAACCCCTGAAGAGACATTTGTATGCCCCCACCCCCCAAAGAGACCCCCACCTGCTAGGGTTAATCCTGGTGCATAGCTGTCAGAGGCAGGAGTGATCCCCAGTTATTCTTCCCCTATAGGCTACTAGCAACTCTGAGCCTAAGCAGCAATAACACGGTACCACCACTAGAGGTCAGGTTGCTGCTAAATGTATAAGTCCATTTGAATCATGGGACCCAAAGTGGCTCATTTTCGAAAGAAAAGAACGTCTAAAAAGTGGCATAAAGCAGCATTTGGACGTTTGTCTCACTAAAACATCCAAATCGGTATTTAAAAAAATACATCTTTCAGATGTTTTTCTATGCAGTTCTCCTGCAGTGCATCCAGATCTCATGGGAGCGTGTTCGGGGCATGTTACAGGTGGGATTTGGGTGTTTCTAGGACCTGGACATTTTTCAGTCATAATGGAACAAAAAACAAAAACATCCAGGAGAAAAACTAAGAAATTTCAAGCTAGACCTGTTTTAAGCTACAAAAAAGTGCCCTAAATGACCAGATGACCACTGGAGGAATAAAGGAATGACCCCCCTTACTCTCCCAGTGGTCAATGGCCCCCTCCCACCCCCTCAAAGATGTAAAAGAAACAATACATTCCAGCCTCTATGACAGCCTCAGATGTTGTATCCAGTCCTATCAGAGCAGCAAGCAGGTCCCCGGAGTAGCCTAGTGGTCAGTGCAATGCAGTGTAGAGAAGGGGACTCGGGCCCATAATCCACTCTAACTGTTACACTTGTGGTGGAAAGTATGAGACCTCCAAAACCCACCAAAAACCTACAGTACCCACATATAGGTGCCCCCTTCACCCGTAAGGGCTGTGGTAGTGGTGTACAGTTGGGGGTACTGGGTTTTGGGGAGCTCGGCAGGCAAGATAAGGAAGCAACGGTGAGATGTGTACCTGGGAGCATTTATTTGAAGTCCACTGCAGTGCCCCCGAGGGTGCCCCATTGCTCTCCTGGGATGTCTGTGTGGCCAGTCTGCTAAGAATGTTGGCTCCTCCTACACCCCAATGGCTCGATTTTGTGCATTTTTCACTTTGATTTTTTTTTTTCAACAATGGACCAAAAAGATAAACGCGCAGAGCACAAAAACATCAAGCAAGAGGTCATTAAAAAAAAAAAAGATGGACACTTTACTGTTTCAAAATGGCTATATTTGCTATTTGGATTCTGGACTTTTTAAACAAAACGTCCAAAGTTAGACTTAGATGTCATATTGAAAGTGCCCCTCAAAATGTCTTAAGGGAAAGTTTAGGTAAATTACAGCTTCGTTGTTATGATCTGATAGACGTCTCTTAGTAGCTAATCTATAAGCTATAGGAAATCATGTTCACCTCTGCTTTGCATTCGCGTTAATAAAACTATGTTTGCCCAATAAGACCCTCAGTTATTTGCAGTAACTTTGTTTGATGCAGAGCAGGGCTTAGCGGTCAGCTTTCATCGCTCACAACTCCTGACAGAGCTCTGTGGGAATAGCCTTAGGTTCTGCTACAACCCACTGTTTGTGTGACCCTGGGCTGGTCAGCGCATCTTCCTGTGCCTCAGTCCAGACAACTGCAATTAGCCCATAATAACTCCAGCGGTTAGGCAGTAGGCCAGAGCAACAATGCGGCATCACAGATGAAACCCCTCTGTTAGGGAACTTCCCACACTTAAAAGAACATTTCTGACTCTGCAGAAGCTCAGTGTTTTTTAAACACTGGCTGCCGCGATTTGCATTGTAGTCGAATTTTCAGTGCTGGCACCTATCGGGCAGCACCGTACCAGGGCGGGGCGGTGGGGGTGGACCGCCCTGGGTGCAGGCAGCAAGGGGGTATGCGGAGCAGGCGTGTGGCTGTCAGCTCTGCCACTCCCCTGCCGCCTCTGAAGTTACTTCCTGTTCCGGGAGAGGGGAACGTCAGAGCCAACAGATGCATGCCTGCTCCGTGCACCCCCTTGGTAGGAGGCAAGGAGGTTAGAGGAAAGGTGGTGGGGTGAAGCGCTTTGGGGATGGGTGGGATGCCTTGGGGGGGGGGGGCGACACACCAGGGAGAGTGATGCGCTGGGGGGTGCAGCGACGACCCACCCTGGGTGGCAAACAGGCTAGGAACACTACTGCTATCGAGTACCAGGCACTGAATAATCAGGCAGTCAGAGGCCTGCTGGGAGTTATCTGGCTACCAATATTCAACAGCAGAACCTAAGCTAGCCTCCTTGCTGTCCTAATTTAATTGAATAATTATCGGGGTACCACTGCCCAGGTAACTCTCAGCTCTGTCATGACTCTGCCCCAGACTACCCCAACACATATAGGACAGTAACACAACAGTTCCCCTGGATTTTCCTTGAGGTTTGCCTCCATTACCTTTCCAACCACCGAAGTAAGGCTCACCGGCCTGCAGTTTCTCACATCTTCCTTCTCCATCTCTGTGAAAGACCACTTCTGCTCTTCTCCAAACCCAAAGAACCTCTCCCATCTCCAACAGATTTCTTAAACAAACTTTTAAGAGGACCTTCCAGCACCTCGCCGAGCTCTCTCAAGATTCGGGAATGGATCCCATCTGGTACCGTAGCTTCGTCCACTTTCTGTTGATCATATAATAAGCAGAATAATTTGAAAAACAACAAAGTTAACTTCCCTTACTAGAATTCTACACTCACACTTGTAAACAACAGTTAGGCATGTATGCGATACAGAAATGCAGCACTTCGAGGATAAATGAATCATGCAAAACCCAGCTTCCATCTAATTAGCATTTGTTACTGCTTTTACCTAAGACTTGTTACAAGGATAATGAAAACTTTCTCCAATGAGTCATTTTTTCACATGCCTTCGGTATGGAAATATCCTCTAGAATTTCGATAGAGAATTACATTTCCTTTACTTACTTTATTCAGAAGCCCAGAATTATCAGCAAGACTTCTGGTTTCTGCTGTGACCCTGGAAAATTCAAAGACTTTGAATGGCAAACACCATTTGCCTCCATTTCACATAGTGCTCTGTGTAATTCCATGAGGCGTGTTCTATATGCATTCCCCCACCACTGCCATAACCCCCCCCCCCTCCTTTCATTTTCATTTGTTGTAAATTCCATTGTGAAACCTAGTGTCTGAACCGTAGAGATCTCTTCATGCTTGCTGCTACAGTGATACTTAAGGAGCAATTCTATAACTGACTGTCTCTATTTAGGTGCCCTCCCTGATGCAGTGTGGAGAGACTGTATTCTATAATGGCATCTGGGCAAGCAAATTCCGTTATGTGCATAATTGGGAGACATGCCTATGTCCTGGCCATTCTCTGCCCACATGAATACCCTCCTTGGACTTACATATTATAGAAGGAATTCTATAAATGGTACCATAGGAGCCAACTTTTCAAAATGATTGGGGGTGCTAAAATTTTTTTTTTTTAACAGGTGGTGCATTCCCCCCTCCCCCGTCCCTCCTCCCTCTCCCCTGTCCCCCCTCCCTCGTCCCCCCTCCGTCCAAGCTCCAGGCCCCTCCTCCCTCTCTCCCAGTTCCAGGGTCCCCCTCCTTCCCTCTGAGTTTCAGGGTCCCCCTCCTCCCTCCCTCCCTTCGAGTTTCAGGCCCCGTCCCTCCGAAATTTAAAAGTCATCATCTTACCTCATCAGGGTTACGGCAGCAGCAGCAGCTGCCACAGTAACCCCGACGAGGTAAAATGATTTTTAAAATTCGGAGGGACGGGGCCTGAAACTCGAAGGGAGGGAGGAAGGGAGGGAGGGAGGAGAGACAAAGGGAACTTCAGATGGGTGAAATATTGGGGGTGCTTGAGCACCCGCAGCACCCACGGATTCGGCGCCTATGAATGGCACTCAAAATTTGTCACTGGAAAAAATTGTCACTAAAACAATTCTATAAAGGGCATGCACCTTTCAAAAAATCACACTTAGTACAGATTCCTACGCCTAACTTTATGCACCAGACTTACACCTGCTGATAGTTAAGGGCTCATTAATCAATTAATTTGCATGCACATCTTAGACACCATATCTAGAATCCGGGGTTATGCCATGTATGCATGCTGATACAGAATAGCACTGAGGTGCCCTGCTGGCACATTTGTGGGTAGGTGCTAGTCTTCGGTACATTTACATGAACAAGGGGGGCATAAATACAGGTTCTATAACTGGGCACCTTGGTGCCACATGGTGAGACCCTACCCTATAATGGCATCCAGGCACCCAGATTCCCTTATAGACTTGTAGCATCACCTGGTATCACTGGCACATTTAAACTAGGTGTGTGTGTTGCATACCCCCTGTCGGACGTGGTCCCCTGCCCCCACTTTAAAATGCTCTCTGCTGCACTCTTCACTCAGGCAGTGGCAGTGGCACTCATAGGCTACCAGTGGCCTGCACCGGGACTTCCTCCCTGAACTATTCTGCCCCTTCTGACACAACTTCCTGTTTTGTGAAGGGCAGCAAAGTTCATGGAGGAAGTTCCGGTGTAGACCACAGGCAGCCTATGAGTGCCACTGCCCAGGGGTGTAGCCAGACCTCGCGATGGGAGAGGGCCAGAAACTGAGGTGGGGGCACATTTTGGTTTGCCTCCCCCCACTGCCTCATCAGCCCCCCCCCCCCCCTGCCATGCTGCCTTCTGCTTCCCACCCACTTCCGGAGCAAATACCTTGGCTGGTGAGGGTCCCCAACCCCCGCTAGCTAAAAGGAGCATGCAGGACATGAGGGGAAGACAGAGCAGGGCAGGCAATGTGGCGGCACTGGTGTTGGACAATGCTTCAGCTGGCAGGGGTTGGGGACCCCCGCCAGTAAAGTAAGGGGCCCAGGCCCCCAGGCCCCCATGGCCCCACTTAACTATGCCACTGCCTGGGTGGTGAAGACTGCAGCAGATAGGATTTTAAGCTATGGGGAGGGGGAGATGAGGGGCAGCAGCACGGGGGGTGGTGCAGACAGGTGGTGGGGGGAGACTCATCCCCTGTAAAAACATCCCTGGCAGTGTTACTCATGGCCACTTATAAAAGCCAGAGATCTGATGTAAATGCTCATTCCTGGGGTGCTAAATTACATGTGCAACATTATGCTCCGCCCACTTTCTGACCAGTGAATATTAGATATTGGCCAGACTGCTTCTTTAAAAATGAACATAAGAACATTTCTCTTCTGGTTTTCCATTGCGCAGCTTCCAACATCCCTCCTCCTACCCAGCTGGGCTTGGTATCATTCTTTCTGCGGTGCTGCCGTCATGACGGCACCTGACAGCAGGTCAGAGACTATGAACAAAGGTTTCAGAATGGGTCTGATCCTTGAAAAGGAATTCTTTATTACGGGGCAAAGGGAATTTTTGTCAGAACACTGCAGCGTCATGTCTGTGCTTCAGAAACTCTAAGTAGCTTTTCATTAGCTAAGCTGAAATAATGCGTTCAAGTTTTTGTTTTGTCGGATGGATCTGATGGTTGCCAGATTTAGCCTAATCAGTCCTTGCCAGGCAATTTTTTTATTATCCAACTTTTGGAATAAATATGATTTAAATCCTGGCAGGCAATGGAAAGTTTTGTTGTCTTTGATTCCATAGTTAAGTTTAATTTTCAATTTTTCATAATTATGTCTTGATAATAAGCACATTCAAGCGGAAACAGAATCTAGAAGGGCCACTTGAATAACCGATTTGTAATTTGCAAATTGCACAGCTACCTATAAAGAAATGCGGAAAAAAACTTGAATAAACTCAACATGATAACTGCAAATCAAGCTAGCCTGATATACGGTCATTTCTGATTATGGAATGACCTCGCAAGTTCTTTGATAAATATGGAAATGAGTCAGATTGTCACACTCCTAATGTGGTACCTTGCAGCTTCCTACTAGAACATTACTACATTGAGAGCAAAAGATGCCATTGGACAGTCTTTAGTGTAGTAACACATTCCCCCCCCCCCCCACTCCATCCTAGTAAAAGTCCTAGTGCAGTGACCAGTGTGGACACTTGACCTGTGGCAAAATAAAGGGTGAAGTTAAGGAGGGAAAGGGAGCGTACATGTGAGGCTAGCATTTTCCAAACCTTGTCTGCATTCTGCATGGGTGCATTTGCACTTGTGCAGGTCTCCCTGCCAGCCTGCATTTTCAAAGAGAAACTTGATATGGCGGTAAGGACATGAGTCTGGAAGGGTAAGTGATGGCTCAAAGTGTAAATGGTGGCTTCAGTCTGAGAGATGATCCTCCCAGGGTGGGGAGAGGGATGGGGCAGTTTCCTCTTATGTGCCAACAGATTCTTTGCTTGTAGGGGGGAGGGATTTGGGTCACATGCACTAGGGAGATTCCTCATGGGTGGAGGGAAGATGTCTGCTAAGCTAGAGGGGGTGTGAAGAGTAGCACTTCCTTTTGCTAAGGTTTGTACAATAGATCTAAAATGACTGGGGCAGAGATGGTCTTTCAAGCATTGTAAAAGTTTCAATTTATAAAAAAGTGTTTGGACAACCTTCTTGACGTAAGCCTTCACAGACAATTCAGTATCCAAAATCACACCCAAACAACATGCCTCTCTTATAAATGAAAGGACAGAACCATCTATCTAAAAAGAGGTGGGAACAATTGCAGAAGGGAAACAGGACAGCAACAAGACATAGTAACATAGTAATATAGTAACATAGTAGATGACGGCAGAAAAAGACCTGCACGGTCCATCCAGTCTGCCCAACAAGATAACTCATATGTGCTACTTTTTGTGTATACCTTACCTTGATTTGTATCTGTCATTTTCAGGGCACAGACCGTAGAAGTCTGCCCAGCACTAGCCCCGCCTCCCAACCACCAGCCCTGCCTCTCACCACCGGCTAAGCTTCTGGGGATCCCTTCCTTCTGAGCAGGATTCCTTCATGTTTATCCCACGCATGTTTGAATTCCGTTACCGTTTTCCTCTCCACCACCTCCCATGGGAGGGCATTCCAAGCATCCACCACTCTCTCCGTGAAAAAATACTTCCTGACATTTTTCTTGAGTCTGCCCCCCTTCAATCTCATTCCATGTCCTCTAGTTCTACTGCCTTCCCCTCTCCGGAAAAGGTTCGTTTGCAGATTAATACCTTTCAAATATTTGAACGTCTGTATCATATCACCTCTGTTCCTCCTTTCCTCCAGGGTATACATGTTCAGGTCAACAAGTCTCTCCTCATATGTCTTGTAACGCAAATCCCATACCATTCTCGTAGCTTTTCTTTGCACCGCTTCCATTTTTTTTACATCCTTCGCAAGATACAGCCTCCAAAACTGAACACAATACTCCAGGTGGGGCCTCACCAACGTCTTATACAGGGGTATTAAAACCTCTTTTCTTCTGCTGGTCACATCTCTCTCTATACAGCCTAACAACCTTCTAGCTACGGCCACCGCCTTGACACACTGTTTCATTGCCTTCAAATCCTCAGATACTATCACCCCAAGATCCCTCTCCCCGTCCGTACCTATCAGACTCTCCCCGCCTAACACATACGTCTCCCGTGGATTTCTATTCCCTAAGTGCATCACTTTGCATTTCTTCGCATTGAATTTTAATTGCCAAAACCTTAGACCATTCTTCTAGCTTCCTCAGATCCTTTTTCATGTTTTCTACTCCCTCCGGGGTGTCCACTGTTACAAATCTTAGTATCATCCGCAAATAGGCAAACTTTACCTTCTAACCCTTCGGCAATGTCACTCACAAATATGTTGAACAGAATCGGCCCCAGCACCGATCCTTGAGGCACTCCACTACTCACCTTTCCCTCCTCTGAGCGAATTCCATTAACCACCACCCTCTGGCGTCTGTCCGTCAAACAGTTTCTAATCCAGTTCACTACTTCTGTTTTCTCCATGATTAGCTTTTCATCTACGAACTAATCACGAATGTAAGCACGTCTTTAAATAACCAGAAGATTAGTCAATACTGGGCTTGATGGACCTTTGGTCTTTCCCAGTATGGCAATACTTATGTACTTATGTAGGAGCAGGACAAGTAAGTGGGGACAGGGGGAGGCCCGGAGGGGGGGCACCTAGGCCGGGCTCTGGCCCAGGGGGGTGTTTGCCCCCGGGCTTGGCTTTGTTTCTTGGCAGCCCTGGCTTACTATAGAGGGTAAAGTACTTCTGTGTACAAAAGAAGAGCGGGATTTGGGGGAGATCATTTCTGATGATCTTAAGGTAGCCAAACAGGTAGAAAAGTTGACGGTCAAAGTTAGAAGGATGCTTGGGTGCATAAGGAAAAGAATGGCCAGCAGGAAAAAGGAGGTGAAAGTGCCCTTGTATAAGTCTCTGGTGAGGCCCCTTTAGAGTACTGTGTGCAATTCTGGAGACCCCACCTACGGAAGGATATAAACAGGATGGAGTCGGTCCAGAGGGCGGCTACTAAATTGGTCAGTGGTCTCTTTCATAAAGCGTATGGGGACAGACGTAAGGCTCTCAATATGTATACATAGTAACATAGTAGTAACATAGTAGATGACGGCAGAAAAAGACCTGCACGGTCCATCCAGTCTGCCCAACAAGACAACTCATGTATACTCTGGACGAGAGAGGGGATATGATTAAAGACATTGAAATATCTCCGTGGCATTAATGTACAGGAGATGAGCCTTTTTCAAATGAAGGAAAACTCTGGAATGAGAGAGCATATGATGAAGTTAAGAGGTTATAGGCTCAGGAGTTATCTGAGGAAATACTTTTTAATGGAAAGGGGTGGTGGATGCATGGAATCACCTCCCAGTGGAGGTGGTGGAGACGAAGACTGTCTGAATTGAAGAGAACATGAGACAGGCATTTGGGATCTCTTAGGGAAAGGAGGAGGTAGTGGTTACTGAGAACGGGTAGACTGGATGGGCCATTTGACCCTTATCTGCTGTCATATTTCTATGTAACTACCCTCCCTCTCTTCTCCCCTTCCCCCACCACCCTCCCACTCCCACCCTACCCACTGCCCCACCCCCACCATATGCACACACTGTCACACTCACACACACACACTGTAATTAGTGATTTTCTCAAAACTGCACCACAAATTCTTACTACTGAAAGTGTTCCCAGAATGCTATTTAAGTATAACACGATGACATCTTTAATGAATCTTTCCAACTTGTCTGTTGACTTGACAGAAGATGTTCAACAAAATCAAGCAGTGTCTGTTGGCAGATGTTCTGTGATTAGCCCATTAATCATCACAGCGGAATTACTCAACGCTTTACACCAGCAGACGCCGGCAACGTTCAGGTGTGATTGCCAATTTTGCAACATACTTATGTTCAGAAGGAATGGATCCTCAGGAGCTTAGCTGAGATTGGGTGGCAGAGCCGGTGGTGGGAGGCGGGGCTGGTGGTTGGGAGGCGGGGAACATGCTGGGCAGACTTATACGGTCTGTGCCAGAGCCAGTGGTGGGAGGCGGGACTGGTGGTTGGGAGGCGGGGATAGTGCTGGGCAGACTTATACAATTTGAGCCGGTGGTGGGAGGCGGGGCTGGTGATTGGGAGGCAGGGATAGTGCTGGGCAGACTTATACAGTCTGTGCCCTGAAGAGGACAGGTACAAATCAAGGTAGGGTATACATAAAAAGTAGCACATATGAGTTTATCTTGTTGGGCAGACTGGATGGACCGTGCAGGTCTTTTTCTGCCGTCATCTACTATGTTACTATGTTACTATGATGAAAGGGGGTCAAGAGGTTAAGTAAGACCTATGGAAGCACAGGAGGGAAGTCCAAATAGGCTGGGTGAACAAAGAGGTCCATTTATACTAATGGCTTTTATGATGCTATGACTATCTTTGACTGTGGGAACAGGGCACTATCTGATTGACAATGTATGAACACTGGTATAAATAATTGTGTCATTATAGCAATAGAAACACATTCCAGAATGAACAGGTTTGGACATGTTTCTCCTCAATCAAAAGAATATTTACACCAGACCGACTGAAAATTGCTTTCTCCTGGACGCACCCCTCAACTCATTTGCATCAGACCAGACACAGACGTTCCAGAGGTGTTACGGTGGAATCTGAGTGCTCCTACACCTAGCATGTTTGAACAGGTCACTCTTCCACGGCCCCATCACAAGTCCTGCAAGGCTGACTCTTGCCTAGTGCAGACCCCATTTTGCTTCCTGTAAGGGTGTTTCAGTCAAGCAAGGCCATTTTGCTGCATCTGCATAATTGTGTTTACAGTGACTTATGGTACGCAATGTACTTCAGAACTGTAAGGTTGTTTTTTTTTAAGGATGAATGCCACTCATGTCAAGGAAATAGCTGCTATGCAAAGAGAGCTGAAAATAGCTTTTCAATTCTATAAAGAATTACAAAGAATCTCTAGGCATTAGAGTTCAAATTAATTGCCCGCTTAAACAAGGTCCCTTCTGAGTGGAGCAGTTATTGTTAGCATTAAATCCTGTGCTGAAATCCTTTAACATAACAATAGAGAGAAAGATCAATCCAATATAGATAATCTAAAAAAAAATACAGTTGGCAAAACTCCGAAAACCCCTTGTAATTATAACAAATCCAAAGAGACTTCTGTAGGCAAAATTCCGTCTTTTATTAATAGAAATCTTCCTAACAAAAATATTCTTACCAAAAACAGTTTAATAACTTCTTTCAATAACAGTTATCAGCTTGATTGTTATCAATGTTTCATCAATTTCAATGTCCCAAGGATTTTTTGTTTTTGTCAACTCTGAAATCCTTTAACACAATACCATTGTCCATATGGGATTATTGGTGAAGGGAGTAGTCTAGTGGTTAGTTCAGCTGACTTTGATCCTAGGGAACTGGGTTTGATTCCCACTGCAGCTCCTTGTGACTCTGGGTAAGTCACTTAACCCTCCATTGCCCCTGGTACAAAATAAGTACCTGAATATATGTAAACAGCTTTGAATGTAGTTGCAAAAACCTCAGAAAGGCAGTATATCATTTCCTTTTCCCTATTTGAGATTCTAAATGGAATGCTGCTACTATTGGATATTCTATTGCTACTATTTGAGATTCTACATGGAATGTTGCTACTATTGGAGATTCTGTTGCTACTATTTGAGATTCTACATGGAATGTTACATAGTAACATAGTAACATAGTAGATGACGGCAGAAAAAGGCCTGCACGGTCCATCCAGTCTGCCCAACAAGATAAACTCATATGTGCTACTTTTTGTGTATACCCTACTTTGATTTGTACCTGTCCTCTTCAGGGCACAGACCGTATAAGTCTGCCCAGCAGTATCCCAGCTTCCCAACCACCAGACCCGCCTCCCACCACCAGCTCCGCCACCCAATCTCGGCCAAGCTCCTGAGGATCCATTCCCTCCGAACAGGACTCCTTCATGTTTATCCCACGCATGTTTGAACTCCGCCACTGCCTTCATCTCCACCACCTCCCGCGGGACGGCATTCCAAGCATCCACCACTCTCTCTGTGAAAAAATACCTCCTGATATCTTTCCTGAGTCTGCCCCCCCTCAATCTCATCCCATGTCCTCTTGTCCCACCGCCCCCGCATCTCCGGAAAAGGTTCGTCTGCGGACCATACCTTTCAATGTTGCTACTATTGGAGATTCTGTTGCTACTATTTGAGATTCAGTGAAGGTTATTATGAACTAAATAGATTTTGAAGTTAGCATTGAGATTGTCAATATATTAAAAAAAAAACTTTTTTGTAAAAAACAGCAAAAGTGCTAAAATCATTTTGGAAATAAATTTGGAAATAAATTTAAAGTTAAAATAATTCTTTCTAAGCAAAGTTTTTATGACCAGTGATGAACACCACCATAGACGGTCGGTGGCTCAACTGTTTGGGGAGGCTAAAGGGGGCGGGGTTAGGGGTGGAGCCAGGGGTGGAGCTTAAATCCATAACTGTCTGATAACACACAGAAAAAAATAAATAAAAATAAAAGTCACAATTAATACCTTTTATTAAATATAGATATTAGATATGTATCATATGTCAAAGAATAAAGTGGTTGCTCAAAGCATATACTAACCACAATCGCTCAACTGCAAAACACTATGCACAATTTTGTGCAAAAACACACTCAGAACCTTACTGTACCATAAATATTACACTGGGCAGAACCTAATACACCAATATACCACCCATACGGAAAATGCAGACTGTCAACAATATGAGATCATATCATCACAATTCTCATGTAGAGCCACAAAACACCCTAATTCATGTTTAATGTGGGATAAAATGCCATAAATAAGTAAATAAATATAAACTTTTAATGTTGAGCACCTGATTCTCAAAGTGGACATATTCCAAACACTATAATGAAAATAAAATGATTTTTTTTCTACCTTTGTTGTCTGGTGACTGTTTTTCTGATCATGCTGGCCCAGTATCTGATTCTGCAGCTATCTGTCCTCTTAACTCCGTTTCCAGGGCTTCCTTTCCATTTATTTCTTTCCTCCTTTCTTCTTCATTTCTGGTCCTCAGCTTCTGCCTATTTTCTTCATCCATGTGCAGTTTTTCTCCTCTCTTCCTTTCCCCTTATCTTATCTCCTTCCTCACTCTTCCCTCCCCTCCATCCATGTCCAGCATTTCTTCTCTCTCTCCTCCTCTCCCTTGCCCTACACCCATACACAGCAACCCTCCTCTCCCCTGCCCTCCATACACCCATGTCCAGTAATGATCCTCCTCTCCCCTGCCCTGCATGCACCCATTATACCCAGCGACCCTTCTCTCCCCTCCTTCCACAAATGCCCAGCGACTCCCTTCTCTCCCCTGCCACCCCCTCCCGAGTTGTTCGGCGAATTCCTCCCTCCGGACCCGGTCCACTCACGTCACCGACCTGACTCTTCTTGTCAGTGCTAACTCTCCCCCGCTGCGCTGGCGCTGCCGGCGTTCACGCTTCAAAATGGCCGCCGAGACTTACAGGGCGGCCTCCAAGACTTCAGCAGAAGTCTCGCGAGGCTGCCTCTGGAAGTCTCGGCGGCCAATTTTAAAGTGCGAACGCCGGCAGCGCTAGCGCAGCGGGGGAGAGTTAGCGTTGACAGCTCCGAAGACGAAGAGTCAGGTCGGTAACGTGAGGGACCGGGACCGGATCCTGAGGGAGGGGGAGGAGCCGGCTCGCTGCGGCTGGGGAGGCTTAGCCTCCCCAAGCCTTCAATACCGGGCGCCTATGAACACCACGCCCCCAGTTAAAGCCGCCGAAAACTGAAAGTAAGCAGTCGGGCGTTTTGAGGTCTTTTCCTTGCTTTTTAGAAATATTTTGTTAAAGTCAAACATCATATTTCCATATAAATTTGATTAGCCGACCTAGGAACGCCACTGAGTGTAGCTGAATGTGACTCACCTTGAGCTACTACTGAATGTTGTGGAATCCACAGCACCGCTTCTGCCTGTCTCATGTCCTCTGCACTCCTGGTGTAGAAGAAGTGGATAAGGAGCTTATTGGGTAGAGCAGAGACCTAACAACCTGAAAATGTAAATCCTGCTGCTGCTCCTCGTGACCTCAGGCAATCATTCACCTGCCATGTCTCAGTTCCAATTTACATTGTAAGCTTTTTGGGGGTCAGAGAAATAGCTAATGGACCTGAATGTAATTCACCTTGATCCACCACTGAAAAGACCTGAGCTAAATCCCCACAAATCAATACGATCCACCTGAAAAAGATATAAAGCCTCAGGCAATGTGTGCTTTTCTCCCTCCTTTTTAATGTCTTTGTTGAAATCTGCTTGTTACTGTATTTGCATGAATGCCACCTCTAGTTTTTGTTTCTGAGACTGCCAAAAGCTCTGATTTCTCAGAGCTGTGCAAGATCTGTCCTTGTAATGAAGGCACAAGACCTTAGGAAACTGTGCAAACCATGCTGTTAATAAATGGCAAGTACTGAACTTAACACTCAGGGTGATTAAAAAGGACACATTTTCTTCATCACTCCTTAAGGACATCTGGGCTTCGGCTGATAGATATCTCTTGCTCTGTGCTAGAAGCCAGGATGTGCCCCTGTGCACAGGCGAATATCCATCAAATAATGGACTCGTATCCCGGCGGAGCAGATTATAAAATGCAGAAACTGGATGGCTCAGCTGGAAACTTGGATGGAGGATAAGTGATCTGACACACTGCAAAGTTTATACATTTTAAGGGTAACTTAGGTGGATAATTGAAAGAAGTATAACAAGGCTGCCAGCTGGATCCAGAGATCCGGATTTTGCAGAGCAGGTTGATCCAGTCCTGGGTTTATTTATTTTTGTCACATTTGTACCCCGCACTTTCCCACTCATGGCAGGCTCAATGCGGCTTACATGGGGCAATGGAGGGTTAAGTGACTTGCCCAGAGTCACAAGGAGCTGCCTGTGCCTGAAGTGAACTCAGTTCCCCAGGACCAAAGTCCACCACTCCACCTCCCTAACCACTAGGCCACTCCTCCATTTAGCCCGTTGTATGCAGGGACTTCTGATTTCTTCATTGCAGTCTCTAAGAAAAGCAAAACTACAAGTCCCAGCATGCACTGTTCTGCAAATCTGGATACAGTTGGCAGCCTTAAAGTATGATATCAGTCATCGGGATATCAATAAACTTTAAGGACAGCTCAACTGGGGGTTTGTGATTGAGGAACGTATAATTGGAGTCATATATGATTCCCATTCTCATTACTTTGGAGGCAGAGCGAAAGAGTCCATGAAGACGCAACATAGTTGCCAAGAAAAAGCACTGAAATATCCATGAGATGAGCAATGAAATCCCAGCCCAGCATATGGAGGTGGAGCAGACCATATGCTTCTACCCACTGCTTTCTTCTTGGGCCTGGGTTTGGCAGAGAGCAGCAGTGAATGCAAAGCCCTTGTGGCAGGAGTGTAATCGTTATGGGAGGGCAGGGAAGTAGCAGCTGCTGCATCTGATTACGAAATTTAATCTGGTGCTTCTGCTATTGCTGGAATAGCAAAGGAACTCGATTAGAATTCCAGTGGAAATCTATAGAAATCAAACAAAATAAAACATGGAAAAGAAAATAAGATGATACCTTTTTTTATTGGACATAACTTAATACATTTCTTGATTAGCTTTCGAAGGTTGCCCTTCTTCCTCAGATCGGAAATAAGCAAATGTGCTAGCTGACAGTGTATATAAGTGAAAACATTCAAGCATTACTATGACAGTAAAATAGATACTATTGGAGATTCTACATGGAATGTTGCTACTATTGGAGATTCTACATGGAATGTTGCTATTCCACTAGCAACATTCCATGTAGAAGGCTGCGCAGGCTTCTGTTTCTGTGAGTCTGACGTCCTGCACGTACGTGCAGGACGTCAGACTCACAGAAGTAGAAGCCTGCGCGGCCACATTGGTGATCTGCAAGGGCCGACTTCTACATGGAATGTTGCTAGTGGAATAGCAACATTCCATGTAGAATCTATAGAAATCAAACAAAATAAACATGGAAAAGAAAATAAGATGATACCTTTTTTATTGGACATAACTTAATACATTTCTTGATTAGCTTTCGAAGGTTGCCCTTCTTCCTCAGATCGGAAATAAGCAAATGTGCTAGCTGACAGTGTATATAAGTGAAAACATTCAAGCATTACTATGACAGTAAAATAGATACTATTGGAGATTCTACATGGAATGTTGCTACTATTGGAGATTCTACATGGAATGTTGCTATTCCACTAGCAACATTCCATGTAGAAGGCTGCGCAGGCTTCTGTTTCTGTGAGTCTGACGTCCTGCACGTACGTGCAGGACGTCAGACTCACAGAAGTAGAAGCCTGCGCGGCCACATTGGTGATCTGCAAGGGCCGACTTCTACATGGAATGTTGCTAGTGGAATAGCAACATTCCATGTAGAATCTATAGAAATCAAACAAAATAAAACATGGAAAAGAAAATAAGATGATACCTTTTTTATTGGACATAACTTAATACATTTCTTGATTAGCTTTCGAAGGTTGCCCTTCTTCCTCAGATCGGAAATAAGCAAATGTGCTAGCTGACAGTGTATATAAGTGAAAACATTCAAGCATTACTATGACAGTAAAATAGATACTATTGGAGATTCTACATGGAATGTTGCTACTATTGGAGATTCTACATGGAATGTTGCTATTCCACTAGCAACATTCCATGTAGAAGGCTGCGCAGGCTTCTGTTTCTGTGAGTCTGACGTCCTGCACGTACGTGCAGGACGTCAGACTCACAGAAGCAGAAGCCTGCGCGGCCACGTTGGTGATCTGCAAGGGCCGACTTCTACATGGAATGTTGCTAGTGGAATAGCAACATTCCATGTAGAATCTATAGAAATCAAACAAAATAAAACATGGAAAAGAAAATAAGATGATACTTTTTTTATTGGGACATAACTTAATACATTTCTTGATTAGCTTTCGAAGGTTGCCCTTCTTCCTCAGATCGGAAATAAGCAAATGTGCTAGCTGACAGTGTATATAAGTGAAAACATTCAAGCATTACTATGACAGTAAAATAGATACTATTGGAGATTCTACATGGAATGTTGCTACTATTGGAGATTCTACATGGAATGTTGCTATTCCACTAGCAACATTCCATGTAGAAGGCTGCGCAGGCTTCTGTTTCTGTGAGTCTGACGTCCTGCACGTACGTGCAGGACGTCAGACTCACAGAAGCAGAAGCCTGCGCGGCCACGTTGGTGATCTGCAAGGGCCGACTTCTACATGGAATGTTGCTAGTGGAATAGCAACATTCCATGTAGAATCTATAGAAATCAAACAAAATAAAACATGGAAAAGAAAATAAGATGATACTTTTTTTATTGGACATAACTTAATACATTTCTTGATTAGCTTTCGAAGGTTGCCCTTCTTCCTCAGATCGGAAATAAGCAAATGTGCTAGCTGACAGTGTATATAAGTGAAAACATTCAAGCATTACTATGACAGTAAAATAGATACTATTGGAGATTCTACATGGAATGTTGCTACTATTGGAGATTCTACATGGAATGTTGCTATTCCACTAGCAACATTCCATGTAGAAGGCTGTGCAGGCTTCTGTTTCTGTGAAGCAGAAGCCTGCGCGGCCACATTGCTGATCTACAAGGGCCGACTTCTACATGGAATGTTGCTAGTGGAATAGCTAATAACCACAAACCAGGACTCAAAAGCCACCTACTGCGAGTAAGTGTAGTAATAAACAGTTATTTCACCCGTATGTGATCATTAATTTTTATGTGTAGAGTACCCTCAGATATAAACCACCGTGACTGCAGTCAATAATGCTGCTACAGCGTGGCATAGCACTTCTTTCATTGGGTAACTCCTACTATATTTTTTTTGGGTAAAGAGCAACCTCTGCTCATATTTTTTTGCATCCCAATCACCACAGTGCTATAAAATCGCTTATTCATTTGTTTAAAAGATTACATATACTAGGTGAAAAAAAACTGTACACTTATCTCGTGAGTTCTTGCCTCTCTGGCAGAACTGTGTTGCCTTGCTGAAACAATTAGCAATTGCCTTCCCCTGGATCCGCCCGACTCCGTGGGGTTTCAAAACAATTTCCTCAGGGACAAAGGGTTAAGGCTACATAAATCGCTTCTTCTTCTTTATTCTGTCTCAAGCAATCCACAAAACAAGGGTATCTGAGGGTACTCTACACATAAAAATTAATGATCACATACGGGTGAAATAACTGTTTATTACTACACTTACTCGCAGTAGGTGGCTTTTGAGTCCTGGTTTGTGGTTATTAGCAGTTGAATGTTACCAGAGACATTGATATTGTGAACTCGTTTTCTGCTAGTGGAATAGCAACATTCCATGTAGAATCTATAGAAATCAAACAAAATAAAACATGGAAAAGAAAATAAGATGATACCTTTTTTATTGGACATAACTTAATACATTTCTTGATTAGCTTTCGAAGGTTGCCCTTCTTCCTCAGATCGGAAATAAGCAAATGTGCTAGCTGACAGTGTATATAAGTGAAAACATTCAAGCATTACTATGACAGTCTGACAGGGTGGGAGGAGGGGGGTGGGTAGGAAGTATGCATGGGGACATCAAAGCATATCATTGATATTCTAACAGGGTGGGTGTGGATAGGTGAAAATCAGTGGAAATCTGTAAGTGTCGCTCTTCAGCTTTACACCGAGCTGCCAAATTACCCATTTGGGGGGGGTGGGGGGGGGGGAGAGAAATTTGGCAGTCCTGCTTTTTAAAATTATATCCAAAATGCAGATTGGAATTGGTAGTGTCTGATTCTACCCCTTGAAATCAGTGCTGTAGGATCCGTGGAGGGGCATAATCGAACTGGGCGCCCATTTTTAAGGGCGCCCATCTCTAAGGATGCCCCGGCGAAGGGGCAGGGCATCCTGTATTATCGAAACGAGATGGGCATCCATCTTTCATTTCGATAATACGGTCGGGGACGGTCAAATCTCAACATTTTAGGTCGACCATCTTGACATTTAGGTCGACCTTAGAGATGAGCGGCCTCGGTTTTCGCCGATAATGGAAACCGAGGACGGCCATCTCAGAAACGACCAAATCCAAGCCATTTGGTCGTGGGAGGAGCCAGCATTCGTAGTGCACTGGTCCCCTCTCACATGCCAGGACACTAACTGGGCATCCTAGGGGTCAATGCAGTGGACTTCACAAATTGCTCTCAGGTGCATAGCTCCCTTACCTTGGGGTTGAGCCCCCCAGAACCCACTACCCACAACTGTACAACACTACCATAACCCTTAAAGGGTAACGGGGGGCACCCAGGTGTGGGTACAGTGGGTTTCGGGTGGGTTTTGGAGGGCTCCCATTTACCACCACAAGTGTAACAGGTAAGGGGGGGATGCGCCTGGGTCCGCCTGCCTGAAGTGCACTGCAGTACCCACTAAAAACTGCTCCAGGGGCCTGCATAGTGCTGTGATGGAGTTGGGTATGACATTTGAGGCTGGCATAGAGGCTGCAAAATTTTTTTTTTATTTGTTTTTTTGGGTGGGAGGGGGTTGGTGACCACTGAGGAAGTAAGGGGAGGTCATCCCCGATTCCCTCCGGTGGTCATCTAGTCAGTTCGGGCACCTTTTCGAGGCTTGGTCGTGAAAAAAAAGGGACCAAGTAAAGTCGGCCAAATGCTCATCAGGGATGCCCTTCTTTTTTCAATTATCGGCCGAGGACGCCCATCTCTTAACCATGACCCCGTCCCGCCTTCAGTAAACTGCCGATACGCCCCCTTGAACTTTGGTAGTCCTTGCAATGGAAAACAGTTGAGGACACCCAAAATCGGCTTTTGCTTATGCCAATTTGGGCGCCCTTAGGAGAAGGACGCCCATCTCCCGATATGTGTCGGAAGATGGGCGCCCTTCTCCTTCGAAAATAAGCTGGATAGGGGCCCTTTTACTAAGCCATGTAAGTGCCTACACACACACAACACACGTCAATTTGGAACTACCGTCCAGCTACCACGTGGCCCAGGTGGTAATTCCATTTTTTATATGCATCCGCTACGTGCAACCAAAAATATTTTTTATTCTCGAATATGCAGCGCTAACCGGGCGGTAATCGGCAGTGTGCACGCATTCTTGATTACTGCCCGGGTAATGCATGAGACCTTACCGCTAAGTGAATGGGTGGAAGTAAGGTCTCAGACCCAAAACAGACGCGCGCCAATTTTTATTTTGACGCATGTCCATTTTCACCCTCCCCCCAAAAGGCATTTTTTTACAGGCACGCTGAAAAATGGGTCTGCGCACGTCCAAAACACACACCTATGCTAGCGCAGGCCTATTTTTCAGTGCACCTTAGTAAAAGGACCCCATGATGCACTGTGATAGAGCTGTCAGAAAGGCAGGACTGGCCTGAAACCTCCTCCTGGAACTGAGTAACTTTGCAGCTCCGCTTCCACCAGCAGTTTAGTAAGTCTGCAATTTATGTGTTATCTAGTGCTGATAAAATATGTTTTATACAGTGAAATAATGACAAGTCAGTGCCTTCTGGGAATGTTTTACATTTTTCCTGCTCCTGCCCCTTCTCTCCCAAATAAAGCTTGTCTCCTTCCTGTACGTTCTACTTCCAGATCCACAGGTCCTCTAAACTGCTCTGATCTTATGGCTGACAAATGACCTCTTCTCTCCCAGGCCCAGCCTCATTGTTGGTCTCCCTGAGTCTTCTCTTGGCTCTCATCAACTTTTCTAAAATACTGCAGCTTAAATTCTCTTTTGCCTGCCTCTCTGCTGTACTATTCACTAGGGGGCCCTTTTACTAAGTCACGTAAGCGTCTATGTGCGCCCAAAGCATGCCAAAATGGACTTACCGCATGGCTATCGTGTGGCTCTTGGGATAATTTTGTTTTTGGCGCGTATAAGATACGCGCTGCTGAAAAATAATTTTTATTTTCGTCCACGGGTATCGGATGCGCGCCAAGTGCCATTTGGCGCACATAGGTCATTACCGCCCGGTTACCGCATGAGACTTTACCACTAGGTCAGTGGTGGCGGTAAGGTCGCAGACCCAAAATGGACGTGTGGGAATTTTGATTTTGCCGCATGTCCATTTTCGGCAAAAATTTAAAAAGGCCCTTTTTACAGGCACGCTGAAAAATGGATTGGCTTGCGCCCAAAACCCATGCCTACACCATTGCAAGCCATTTTTCAATTTCTTGATGCAGGGAGTTGGATAATTGTCTTGAAAAAGATCTTTGGTTGGAAAGGAAAATCGTGTCAATGAAGGTGAATTTTAGCATTAGCAAAATTGAATATTACTCTATGTATACAGACCAGTCTGTATTCCATCACATCAGGATATTGGATGTTTTCTGTCACTACAGATTCCTGATGCAGGCCTAGTGGCCGAAACACAAACGTTTGTGTCGAGTCAGTTTATCAAAGAATTTTTCACTCCAGAGTGCATCTCTCCAGTCTTTGGTATCCGTGGTCAACCTCCCACCTTTCTTTTCACACTTCTGTGGTTTCCCGTGGGACGTTCAAGTTCTCCACCTTGGCGGTTTCTCTTGAACACAATCTTTTCTTACCACATCTCCTCCAAACCCTGTCCCAGAGGTTAACTCTATGGTCAGACTCTCTATTTATAGAATCCCAGGCTCTGTGAACCTCTGTTCACAGGGTCCGAGTAGTAGGTTCCTGCTCTCTTGGAATGCAGGGTCTGACTCCAGTGAAAATGCTGATCAGACAGTTAAAGCTTCATCTAGTTCTCTCTTTCTCCACATTCTCCTTATACGATGGAGATGTGTGTGCGGGGGGTGGGGTGCACTTACCTTTTGCAGTAAGTACACACAGGAAATCCAAAACATTAGCATTTAACTTTCAAAAAGGAGACTATGATAAAATGAGAAGACCGGTGAAAACAAAACTGAGAGAAGCACCTGTTCATCACTACCATCCTGGAAGCCCAGATCAGATATATTCCATGTAATAAAAATGGAAGATGGAAGGCCAAATGACAGCCAGCATGATTAATTGTGAGATGAAGGAAGCAAGGGCATAGCCAAACCTCGGCAGGAGGGGGGGGGTCCAGAACCCGAGGTAGGGGGCACAGTTTGGCCCGCCCCCCCAGCCGCCAACCCCCCCAGCCACTTTGACACCATCCCACCCCGACCCTCCCCGTCGCCGCCCCTGCCAGGTGCCTTTGCTGGCGGGGGTCCACAACCCCTGCCAGCCGGTCTTCTTCAGCGCCGGTCTCTGGTTCCTTCGCTGATCTGTTTCTGACTCCTGACATCCTGTATGCACGTCCTGCACGGAGCTACATACAGGACGTGCACGAAGGATGTCAGGACTGACAGAAACAGATCAGTGAAGGCGTCGGAGACCGGCGCTGAAAAAGACTTTGGCTGGTGGGGTTTGGGGACCCCCAGAAGCAAAGGTAGCTGGCGGTGAGAGGGGGGATCGAAAGTGGCAGGGGAGGGTTGGCGGCAGGGGGGGGTTAAAAGTAGAGGGGGCAGGGCTAAATCTGTGGGGGCCCATGCCCCCGTGGCTCCACCTAGCTACAAGCTGGAAGGAAGCTATTAGAGCGAAAAGAAAATGCTTCAGAAAATGGAAGAAGGATCCGACTGAAAATAATAGGAAACAGCATAAGGAATGGTAAGTCAAATGCAAAGTGCTGATAAGGATGGCAAAGAGAGACTTTGAAAGAAGACTGCATTGGAGGCAAAAACATTTAGTAAAACCTTTTTTAGGTATATTAGAAGCAAGAAGCCAGTAAAAGAATCAGTTGGACCACTAGATGACCGAGGTGTAAAAGGGGCACTCAGGGAAGTCAAGGCAGAGAGATTAAATGAATTATTTGCTTTGGTCTCCACTGAGGAAGATTTGGGTGAGACACCTGTTCTAGAAATGGTATTCAGTGCTGATGAGTCAGAGAAACTGAAACAAACTGAAACCTGGAAGATGTAATAGGGAAATTTGACAAATTGCCTGGACTGGATGGCATTCATCCCAGAGTATTGACAGAACTGAAAAATGAACTTGCAGAGTTATTGTTAGTAATATGTAATTTATCTTTAAAATCAAGTTTGGAACTGGAAGATTGGAGGGTGGCCAATATCACGCCAATGTTTTAAGAGGGTTCCAGAGGTGATCCGGGAAATTATAGCCTGCTGAGTCTGACATCGGTGCCTGCCAAAATGGTAAAGACTATTATAAAGAACAAAATTACAGAGCATATACAGAAGCATGGATTAAGGAGACAAGCCAACATGGATTTAATCAATCTGTTACATTTCTTTGAAGGAGTGGATAAAGGTGAACCAGTCGATATTGTATATCTGGATTTTCAAAAGGCGTTTGACAAAGTACCTCATGAAAGATTCCTGAGGAAATTAGAACATTATGGGATAGGAGGTAATTTATTTATTTATTTATTATCTCATTTATACCCCATGTTTTCCGAAGACTGTCAGGCCCAATGTGGCTTACATCACACTGCAAAGACGGACGCCAATGCAGTAAATTAAGCTAATACATCATGTAACCTACATAAGAAATAAAGGAGAGAATGGGGAAGAAACGAAAGGAACAGGGAAATCAGGGGAGAGAGGGGAAGGGTGGATGTGTCCAAAATTATCATTATATTGTTATGAATCAAGTAGTGGAGACACATGTTGAGTCCTTGGGGTAAGCTTTTCCAAATAACAAAGTCTTTAGAGATTTTCTGAAATGTACTATTGTGCATTAAAACTGGTTAAAAGATAGAAAACAGAGAGTAGGGTTAAATGTTCAGTATTCTCAATGGAGAAGGGTAGACAGTGGGGTTCCCCAGGGGTCTGTGCTGGGACTGTTGCTTTTTAACATATTTATACATGATCTAGAGATAGGAGTAACTATTGAGGTAATTCAATTTGCTGATAACACAAAGTTATTCAAAGTTATTAAACTCTGGACTTCGTTGTCAGAGAATGTGTTAAAAGCAATTAACTTAGCAGGGTTTAAAAAAGGTTTGGATAATTTCCTAAAATAAAAGTCCATAAGTCATTATTAAGATAGACTTGAGAAAAATCCACTGCTTATTTCTAGGATAAGCAGCATAAAATCTATGTTACAGTCCTGGTATCTCGCCAGGTACTTGTGACCTGGATCGACCACAGGAAGGATACTGGGCTTGATGGGTCTTCAGTCTGTCCCAGTATGGCAATGCTTATGTTATGTTCTTAAATGGATTCCTGTTCCAGCTTCCTCCCTCAGCAAGTGCAACAGCTTTGCAGGCTCTTGCTTTTCCTTGGTTTCTTCTAAAGGGACTCTTGCTTGGGTTGTGATAGACCCTCTCTATCTTTTAAGCAGATGGTAAGACCCAAGCCCAGTCCCCTATCAGTATCCTGGTACAATGGCCAGGGCGTGGAAGCCAAAGACCAAGATTCTCACCTTGGCTGGGTATTTATATGAACCCATCTTTTCCTCCAAGGGCTGGACCCTTCTACCCTCTCCGCCAGGCAGGTAAACCACAGCTCCCGTTCTGGAAGTTGCAGGGATTAGTGAAAGGTCAGAAATGCTTTTATTTTGGGATAGTATTGAAGGTTCTGGTACTTCTGACCAAACAGAACCTCAGTCATCTGTACAATAGGGAAAAGGCAGTTTCTCTGGTCTTGAATGATCTCGGCTCAGTGAAGCACAGATCTTCTCAGAACCTCCCTCTGGTACGTTACTGTTGTCTATCTGTTCACCCCTTCTGTTCTCCAACCCTTCATTCACTATCTTTCTCTTCAAGCCATTTCAGTGCACATCAATTGCTGGCCTTGATTTTTCATGCACTTCTTTCCTCTCTGGAATATTCCATGCTCCAAGCTCAGCCATTCTAGTACATAAGTACATGAGTACATAAGTAATGCCAAACTGGGAAAAGACCAAGGGTCCATCGAGCCCAGCATCCTGTCCATGACAGCGGCCAATCCAGGCCAAGGGCACCTGGCAAGCTTCCCAAACGTACAAACATTCTATACATATTATTCCTGGAATTGTGGATTTTTCCCAAGTCCATGTAGTAGCGGTTTATGGACTTGTTCTTTAGAAAATCGTCTAACCCCTTTTTAAACTCTGCTAAGCTAACCGCCTTCACCACGTTCTCCGGCAATGAATTCCAGAGTTTAATTACGCGTTGGGTGAAGAAACATTTTCTCCGATTTGTTTTAAATTTACTACACTGTAGTTTCATCGCATGCCCCCTAGTCCTAGTATTTTTGGAAAGCGTGAACAGACGCTTCACATCCACCTGTTCCACTCCACTCATTATTTTATATACCTCTATCATGTCTCCCCTCAGCCATCTCTTATCCAAGCTGAAAAGCCCTAGCCTCCTTAGTCTTTCTTCATAGGGAAGTCGTCCCATCCCCGCTATCATTTTAGTCGCCCTTCGCTGCACCTTTTCCAATTCTACTGTATCTTTCTTGAGATGCGGCGACCAGAATTGAACACAATACTCAAGGTGCGGTCACACCATGGAGCGATACAACGGCATTATAACATCCTCACGCCTGTTTTCCATACCTTTCCTAATAATACTCAACATTCTATTCGCTTTCCTAGCCACAGCAGCACACTGCGCAGAAGGTTTCAGTGTATTATCGACGACAACACCCAGATCCCTTTCTTGGTCTGTAACTCCTAACGTGGAACCCTGCATGACGTAGCTATAATTCGGGTTCTTTTTTCCCCACATGCATCACCTTGCACTTGCTCACATTAAACGTCATCTGCCATTTAGCCGCCCAGTCTCCCAGTCTCGTAAGGTCCTCTTGTAATTTTTCACAATCCTGTCGCGATTTAACAACTTTGAATAACTTTGTGTCATCAGCAAATCTAATTACCTCGCTAGTTACTCCCATCTCTAAATCATTTATAAATATATTAAAAAGCAGCGGTCCTAGCACAGACCCCTGAGGAACCCCACTAACTACCCTTCTCCATTGTGAATACTGCCCATTTAAACCCACTCTCTGTTTCCTATCCTTCAACCAGTTTTTAATCCACAATAGGACATTTCCTCCTATCCCATGATCCTCCAATTTCCTCTGTAGCCTTTCATGAGGTACCTTGTCAAACGCCTTTTGAAAATCCAGATACACAATATCAACTGGCTCCCCTTTGTCCACATGTTTGTTTACTCCTTCAAAAAATTGAAGTAAATTGGTCAGGCAAGATTTCCCCACACAAAAGCCGTGCTGACTCGGTCTCAGTAATCCTTGTCCTCGGATGTGCTCTGTAATTTTGTTTTTAATAATAGCCTCTACCATTTTCCCCGGCACTGACGTCAGACTCACCGGTCTATAATTTCCCGGATCTCCCCTGGAGCCTTTTTTGAAAATTGGCGTTACATTGGCCACCCTCCAATCTTCCGGTACCACGCTATATTTAGCATTGCTCTCTTTTGTATTATATATATATATATATATCAGTGCATTCTTTCTAGCGAAAAAGGTGCCGGTACTCAAATGCTAGGCCACCCTTCAGGGGTGGGGTGATCACTGAGGAACACATCCCACAATAGCCAGGCCCCCTGCAACCAGTCACAGAATCTATGACAAGGCAGAATTGGTGTGTAGAGCCTGAGCTCTTTCATTAAAACTTGGGGTCCATGGGTCAATTTTAGCAGAGAATGGAAAAGGTGCAGGACATCAGACTCACAGAAACAGAAGCCTGCGCAGCCTTCTACATGGAATGTTGCTAGTGGAATCTCCAATAGTAGCAACATTCTATGTAGAATCTCAAATAGTAGCAACATTCCATCTAGAATCTCCAATAGTAGCAACATTCCATGTAGAATCTCCAACAGTAGCAACAGAATCTCAATAGTAGCAACATTCCATGTAGAATCTCCAATAGTATCTATTTTATTTTTGTTACATTTGTACCCTGCGCTTTCCCACTCATGGCAGGCTCAATGCGGCTTACATGGGGCAATGGAGGGTTCCTCAGTTCCCCAGGACCAAAGTCCACCACCCTAACAACTAGGCCACTCCTCCACTGTTGCTACTATTTGAGATTCTACGTGGAATGTTGCTATTCCACTAGCAACACTTCATGTAGAAGTCGGCCCTTGCAGATCACCAATGTGGCCGCGCAGTCTTCTGCTTCTGTGAGTCTGACGTCCTGCACGTATGTGCAGGACGTCAGACTCACAGAAACAGAAGCCCACCCTTGCTGATCAGCAACACAGCCGCACCAGAGCATTTCGGCTGGCAGGGGTTGGGGACCCCCACCAACAAAGGTACCCAACGGCGGGGGGGAAGAGGGGGTTGAAAAGGTTGGCGCTGGGGGGGGGGGGGGGGGTCAAAATGGTGGTGGCGTTGGGAATGTTAAAAATGGCAGGGGGGGGGGTCGGCAGTGCAGGGAGGGATAAAATGTTCCCCATCACCTTGGTCTCTGGCTCCCCCTCCCGCCGAAGTCTGATATGTGGATACAGTAGGTATTTAGTGGGTTTTGGAAGCTCACACATTCCACCACAAGTGTACCAGTTAGAGTGAGATATGGGCCTGGGTCCCCTTCTCTCCAGTACACTGCACTGACCACTAGGCTAATCCTGGGACGTACCTGTTGCTCTAACAAGGATGGCCATCATATTTTAAGCTGTCACAGACCCTGATATGTATTGCCGCTGTCACATCTTAAGGGGTGGGTGGGAGGGGATCTGTGACCACTGGGGGAGTAAGGGGGGATTATGCCTTAATCCCTCCATTGGTCATTTGGTCAGTAAGGGCACCTTTTGGTCACTTAATTGTGACTGAAAGAGGTCAAGCCAAAAAGTCTTAATTTTGGCCCCAGATGTTTTTGTTTTGTTTCATTATTACAGAAAAACGTCTATGTCTTGGGACCACCCAAATCACACCCCCAACATGCCCCCTTGAAATATGGACAAACTGTGGAGAAAAACATCTAAAAAGGGGTTGTTGAAAATAGCAACTTGGATGTCTTTGAAAGAAAAAGATCCATCTACCACCTTATGACTTTTTGGGGGCTTTTTTTTGTTTTGAAAATGAGCCCCTATGTTTCCAGTTATTGCAATCTGCACAGAACTGTGTAGGTTTCCACAAAATATAAGTTTTTATTTTAGTGTAACGCAAGTTAACATAGTTTCAATTTTTTGGGGCTTCACAGCAAGATATATTTGGGCATGTGCTTAAAGTTCTTCAATTACTAGATATTTTGGAATCAGCAATTATTTCTTCCGTGCAAACGCTGTTATTTAGTGATTCACCAGCAGTGTGAATTCATGACTCACCTCCTCTATAGCTTAGACAGGAGCCCTGCAGATGTGTATTCTAAAAACAACATTCTACTGCTCGGCTAAACCAGATGTTAAGGTCTGTTCATTCTGCCTTTAGTTCACGTGATATTCAGCAACCGCTGAATCTACCGAAAATCTCCAAAGCCTTAAGAAAGTAAAGCAGACATGATTTTAAAGTATCAAACCTTAAGAAGTAAATTTTCAAAGACTTAAAAAAATAGGACTATATAACCATCCTAAGTGCACCACATTTAGCTGCATGAAGGAGTTCCCACACTCTTCTTAGTTGTACGTGGAATTCCATTTTGCAAAGGAAACAGAGCTCGGAAATGAGACTGGCAGGTCAGGACATAGGACAGGAGAAACAAAGACAAGCGAATGTACAGTGGATCCAAAAAAAAAAAAAAGGTCCTCTCACAACGAGCGTCTTCCTGAACAAGGTCTTTATTCAAATCTGCACAACTGACCCGACACGTGCTTGGGAAGCACTTATGTAAGGTGGTTGTATGACTACTTTTAGGGGTTCACTTTGCTTTTTACCCCTACTAGTTTTTTTGTACCCCTGACGCAGCCTGAGGGCGAAACGTGGCCACGTCAGACCCCTGACGCAGGCCTTACGGCCGAAACAGTTCACGTGTCGGGTCAGTTGTGCAAGAGAAAGATGCAGCCAGTGCTGAGTTTTTCCTAAAACACCCTCAGGAATGTACATGCATGTGCTGGCATGTGCAGTGGGAACACCATTTTACAAATATACAGATGGGAAAAATGATCGGCATAAACCTAGCAGGTTCCACGTGAAGGTGATGATTTCACAACTTGCACATGCAACTGCTCCATTTTACAAACTTGCACGTGTTAGTGCCACCGATTAAATACTGAGGTTCATTTTGGAGGTGGAAATAAACTATGTGGGATTAAGCAGAATGACTGACTGAAGCAAGCACTTTTCAAAAACCTATGTGTGCTTTTGAGCTGGTTGTGAAATCCAATATGGAACCTTTATCCCATTTACACGTACTTTGACTGACAGGAGATGGCAGGACCGTGCTTGGCCCATTATCTGGCCTGATGCCAGTAGGCGGAGCTTGCCAGCATAAAATGTAATGTATTTTGAGTGTATCAAGATGGTGGCTGCATGGTAGGGAAGCAATTAAATCTCCTTGGGTGTACACGGCTTCAGCTTTGTCACGTGACCCGCATCTCCTGTCAATCAAATCTCCTTGAGCATGCCCATGTAGATGTTAGTCTTGCCCAAGCCACACCCCCTTGAAATCTTTGTGTGGTGTGGATTTCCATGTGTAAGTTTCAGCTTTATGAAATCCATATTTCAAGTTTATTTGGTGTTTGATATGCTGCCAAATCAGAGAACTTTCAAGCTCATTTACAATTTACAGCTGCAATAAAAACCCAAACAATTATGTTTTAAGCATAATAAAAACAAAGCAAAACATAAGAAAATCATATAAATCAGAAAATACAGTTACAATTATGAATTGCAATTAAAATAGACAATTAAAACAATAATATATTATCCGTACAAGGGTGGGAATGATACCAGAGAGAGTGCTGCAGTAGTATCCCAGAGGCTGTGGAGTCAAAGGGAGATGTTCAGATCAAGCAAAAGCATCACAAAACAGAAATGCCTTTAAATTCTTCTTAAAAAGTTTCCTGAGAATGTTTTGTTCTCAGGGATAATGGGAAAGCAAAGTGCGGGTCCAGTTACACTAAATATTTTTGATCTGATAGATGATACAAAATAACAGGTTAACTAAATAATTACATAGAGATGATCTTAATGTCCTAGTGAGTATATTTGGAATTAGCAATCTCGAGCGATATAAAGAGAAACCTGAGTGATGTACTTTATGAACTAACATGACCATTTTAAACATTATTCTGTGGACGATAGGAAGCCAATGCTCTTCTCATAGTAAATGTGTCACATGAGCAAATTTTTTTGAGTTGATAATCAAGTTGACAGCCATATTTTGAACAATTTGTATTCTCTTAATATCTGAGGCCAATACAATAGTTTAAACTGCTGATAAGAAAGGAATGCACGATGATTCTTCATTCATTCAAGTATTTATATATCTCTTAGACCTAAGTGGTTTACAGTTTCATTTTACAAGTACTAGGTCTGTCCCTAGTGGGCTCACGATCTACGTAGGACATTGTACTACTGTTGTACCTGGGGCAATGAAGGGTTAAGTGGCTTGAGCAGGGTCACACAGAGCTGCAGGGGGAACTGAACCCTGTTTCCCCAGGATCTCAACCCAATGCTGGCCATCAGGCAGTAGTGGAAATTGAACCCAGATCCCCAGGTCTGCAACCTCCTGCACTAACCATTAGACCACTCCTCTACCCCAAGGGTTCTGTGTAGTAAATAGGTACCTTACTGAATAATGCATCTTTAGGGGTCCTTTTACTAAGCTGTGGTAAGCACTAATGCATGTTAAAATCAGGGGCGTAGCTATGTGGGGCCATGGGGGCATGGGCCCCCATAGATTTGGCCCTGGCCTCCCCTGCTGCCAAGCCTTTCGACCCCCCTCCCACCGCCAACCCTCCCCTGCCATTGCTGCCGTCAGGTACCGTTGCTGGCGGGGGTCCCCAACCCCCGCCAGCCGAAGTCCTCTTCTCTGGTGCAGCCACGTTGCAGATCTGCTAGGCTTCCGTTTCTGTGAGTCTGACATCCTGCACGTACCTCTTCTCTGGCGTGGCCGCGTTGCTGATCTGCAAGGCCTCTGTTTCTGTGAGTCTGACATCCTGCACATCCAGCGCGGCTAAATCCTGGCCAATAGACAAAAAAAGGGGTTGAATTAGTACAGTTGGGTGCTCATTTTCAAAGCACTTAGACTTACAAAGCTCCATAGGTTACTCACATAACTTTGTAAGTCTAAGTGCTTTGAAAATATACCTCCACGGATCCTTAATGTTTCTGACTCAGAAGTTTCAGACTTTTGTTGATTTTGCCTCTTTTTGTGAATCTGTTCTTTGCTTTTCAGTGTCTGCTTTAGGAGCTGAATGGAGGGGAGAGGGCAGGGCAATAAAAGGAGGGAAGGGGCTTGATTAAGAAACAGAGTGTTGTTTCTGCTTTGCTTGCCTTAAGCTCACCCCTTCCCTTTTCTTCCCTGAAAGCTGCCCTGGAGGGGAGAACTGGGGCAGAACATTCCCTGCTGCTGTGTCACCAAGTCTGTACAGAAGAGGTGGGATTCCATTCCAGACTATTCCTCCCAGAAATTAAACTCTGATTAAATGTATCACAGAGGGGCACAACATTTTTGTTTAATATTTACCCAGAAACAACACAGATTAAAAAAAATATGTATGTATGTGTGTGTGGTGGGGGGTGGGTGGCCAATGAAGCATTTACCAGTGTTGGTAATGTAAAGATCACTCCATAGAAGACTAAACCCCTACAGAGTCAGATGGTTGGGGATAAAGTAAAAAACCAGCCTTCTCCGTTCAGTACCATGGACAGCACCAGTCGTAACCGTTGATAGTAACCTCTTCATCTACAGCAGGGCTCTTTCGAACTTTCATGCGCTTGAGTTTTATTTATAAATCACAAAAAAAATTCAATTAAGTCTTGCCTTTTGTGTAATGCTTTAAATAAGCTAAGACTGAGGGATCAACACAATTTAGTAATTCGATTTTCTGAATGTTGAGGGTTTTTTTTTTAAAATAAACAAAACAATTTGCTCCATGAAGACATGCAAATGTCAAGGAGACCCAGGCAGTGTTGACTGGCAGGAGACAAAGCTACAATGGGCTATTGTTGGACTGTGTGCCAACAATGTGTTTTCTGCATTTGTGACTCATCAGAGTCAGACAGAAAAATACATTTCTGCAGCTTTCTACATGTTGGTGGGTTAGCAAATAAACAAGAACGTGTATGGGACTCACCAGCTAATGCTTGCAATCAGTGTTCATTTAGAAGCCTAAAATATTGATTTCAATTTAATTTCTTGGTCCATCAATTCAGCCTATGGGGATGTTCTTAAAAGGATGGATTTATTTGGGTAAGATCAGCTTTTCTCCACATAAATCTTCCTCCTTTAAAATGTACTCCCAGATAATTTTGTTTACACAGAATTTTAAAATACAAGTCCAGATCCAAATCTGTGCTACACCGGGCTTGAAAATCATGCAGACAGAGCTATAATGAGCTCAAGAGTTATAATTACTACATTCATAAGAGCCTGATAATTTAGTACGATTCCAGTGGTAGGTGTTAAATGTTTGCATTCTGGCACACTAATACTTAACAAGGGGAAAGGCTGTGCTCTTTAGTTTCTATCCTAAAATGTCAAAATCCCTCCTCCACTGGCAAATGATTCCCTTGTCCCTTGTTTAACAAACAGTCTCCTAAGTGGGTCCAACCAGAAGCCCCTCACCTCCCTGATCAAACCAAGAAGAACCTCCAGGGATTCAGCTGATCACTCAACAGCCTCACCCCCACCCCCATTCCAGAGGGACCCCCAAGCCTTTGTTGGAAGAAAAGAGTCCTCTGGCATGTCATCTCTTCATTATCACTCTCTACTGTTCTGAGTGGTTGTGCATAGAGGGTCTCCATACCTAAACCAATATGCAGGAACTCCCCCATCCACTCTTTTGCTTCAAAGTGGAGTAGTAGCCTCATGGATAGTGCAGTGGCCTGAAAACTAGGGGAACCAGGTTCAACTCCCACTGCAGCTTCTTGTGACACTGGTCAAGTCATTCAACCCCCCACCGCCTCAGGTACAAAATAAGTATCTGTATATAATATGTAAACTGCTTTGATTGCAACCACAGAAAGGTGGCATGTCAAATCCCATGACCTTTCCTTTCAACCCTGTCCAGATATGCTTAAATTCTGTCAACTATTTGTAACTAAGAGGGGTTTATTCCCTTATTTCTCCTCCCTCATCTTAGGTTCTATAATAGTCACCTGTTGGCAGGACAGCACCTTCGAGTTAGCACAGTCCATACTGTGGCTTTATCCCTAACATTTAGATCATGGCATTTATGCTCAGTGTCAGCATCCCACGTCCTTGTCTGATGTTCAAAAAGGGGTAAGTTAATGTCCATGCCATGTTCCACTGTAAAATGAATCCATTATTCTGATTTCCTGAATGAGGAAATACTGATGAGGTCATCAGATCTGTCCAATGTCAAAGTACCTGAAGGCTTCACATTTGAGCAGAATCACATACAATGTGAAACTGATCAGCCCACTGGGTAGTAAAAGTTGTACTTTTATTTTTTATTTTGACATTTCTAGCCCACATTATCCTGAGGGAAGCTCAAGTTCAGTGTGGCTTACATAGCAAAACTTTATAGGACAGTGCATAATATGACAAGCAAACAGTTTTTTACAATGTAACATTAGGCAAATATTAACATTTTGAACTGAACCGATATTGTAGGTAATGGTTATACAGAGATGAAACAATTTTCTATAATAATTCTCACCTGCAACATTCTGAAGCTCACTCTGTGGGAGGGAAACACTGAAGGCTAGGCTGTCAGCAACACTCACTCTCACTCATCCACCACTCACTCTCACTCATAGACCCACCCTCAGCCACGCCCCTTCCGGCCATAATTCACAACCCCAACGTTCTAAATGAAGCCTCAACCGGAAGTGTGAGGCGCCAGAGATTACTGTGTGCTCCACCCTCGCGTCAATGTGATGATGACGAGGGTGGAGCACTCACACTATAGGAAACGCGATCGACGAACGCCAATGATGAGGGCACACCGCTGACATTCCCTCACACTCCAGGAAATGCCATCCACCAATGAACGCCATCGACGAGGGCGCAGCACTGATACTCCCTTTCTCACTGCCTCCTGCTGCTCCCTGGCCTGCCCTCCCTCTCTCCCCTCCAAGTTCCAGCCCCCCACTTGGACCTGCAGCATGCTCTCTCCCTCCCCCTGGGCCCCCTCCTGTCCCAACTCGCCGGTGCCACTGGACAGCACCCCACCCTCAGCCCTCCCTCACTCACCCTCCTCCCCAATGTTCCCAGTTCCTCACGCTCGCCAGCCAACAGCACAATGACAACGTGGATGCAGCACCTCACACGTTTCCTTTGCTTTCAGTGTACGCGAATGACGGCTGCATGGCACAGGGGAAACAGAGATTACCCTAATTACCTTCCTTCAGGGGAAACAGAGATTACCCTAATTGCCTTCCTTCCTTACACTGGACTACATAGGCTTACTTCCACTCCTGTCTACTAAGACAGGGGAGGGAGGACAGTGAACGACAACATGGATGCAGCACCTCACAGGTTTGCTTTCCATTGAGTGTATGGCAATGACGGCTGCCCGGCGCGAGGGAAACAGAGATTACCCCCCCCCCCAACCTCCCAGCCCCCCCACCCTCTCTCACTTACACACACACGCACACACACACACTCTCTCTCTCTCTCTCACACACACAATCTATCTCTATTCACAATGGAGAAGGGTAGCTAAGGGAAGTACAACGGAACAATGGCAATTGTCCCCCATACACTCTCTCTCACAGACTCACTTGCACACACACTCTCTCAGACATACACACTCCGAGGAAAACCTTGCTAGCGCCTGTTTCATTGTGTTCAGAAACGGGCCTTTTTTTTACTAGTTTTATAAAAGTGTTGAAGGGTAGAAAAGGAAGAGCCTGAATTGAAGACAGAATAGCTATTAGATATTGTAGCAGTAATCTCGTTAATCTCACTCACACACACAAGGAGTACTCAGGCTGCATATACTGTAGCAGGACATGTTTATCCACTCCTACCCTAGCAGAGATAATATTTAACCATCTTTCTGACCTCATATGCCACTTTCTTTAAATCAGTCACCTTACTTTCTAACTCTTCCTACTTTCTTATCTATCTATATGTTGAATCTTTGCTTTACCCTTCACTGTCAATTTTAATGCTCTATTATGTATTGTGTTGACATTGTAAGTAGTCTACTATGCCATACTTTGCATTGTTATTTGAATATTTTTACTACTGTAACTACCTATTGCTCATGTTTGATCTATTCTTACTGTACACCGCCTTGAGTGAATTCCTTATAAAATATATAAAACACAAATAAAATAAATAATCTGTAATATAGGGATAGATTCAGTTCTATGGCAAGGGGGTTTAGAGAGCTGTAGAATCAGTTCAGATTGAGTTCATTGGTTTGTTGAAGGCTGAAATAAAGAAGTGAGTTTTCAATGCGTTACAACATGACATGTAATCATTGATATGTTTAATTGGTTTTGTTACCTTGATATGAGAAAGTTAACATTATGGATTGTTTTATAGATTACATTCTTTCAATTTACTTAAGTTGCACAGTTTTACTCTCAAATAAACAACAGGACTTCAGTAAATGGTTAATATCTACTATAATAAAACTCACCCTCAATGTTCTGAGGACACTGACGTCAGTGAAGCCAAGCCCTGACTTCCTTCAAAAAGGTTCGAAGGTTCGTGGTGGTGAAGCCACCAAAATCGCTCCGGGTCCCGCCCTCGAGGGCGGAGCAATGGCAGAACAATGAAGGGGTTGGCAGGGAGGGAGGCAGGGAGGCGGGGGGTGGGAAATCGCTCCGGCCCCACCCTCGCATCAAACGTCATGACGTTGATGGTGGAGCAATGGAAGAATAACGAAGGGGTTGGCCAGGGAGGGAGGGAGGGGTGTTGGCGACGAAAACCTTGCTAGCGCCCGTTTCATTGCTCTGAAACGGGCCTCTTTTACTAGTGTTATAATGTTGCCATTTTTTGTTTACTTCCAAAGTGAAGGAAATACAGCTAAGCTGCGTATGAGAGCAGGAAATCAAAGAGCAGCTCTCTACATGGATCTGCTGCTTATAGAATTTAATCAGTCCTGGACCTACCTTTACAGCCCTGGTGGTCCTGAGTAGAATGGGCAGAAATGAGCCCCGCTCACCCATGGTGGCTCTGCGTTCAAAATGGCTGCTGTGACCTGTCACTGAAGTGGTTGGGTAAGATATTGGGGGTGGGGGAGGATTAAAAAGGAGGAGAACTCCCGGTGGGTGTGAGTGAAGGCTCACAACCCCGGAGGCCGATTCCAGATGAGCTGGGAGCCTAAAGGAACTGGAGAAAACAGCTGGTCCAAAAAAAAAGATTTGTCCTAGTTACCTGTAACTAATCAAAGCAGAAAAGCTGAAAAGAGTTATCACAAATGTACAAATTACAGTACAAAGCCACAGGATATAATCCAGCAATAAAATTATTCTCAGAAGGTAAATTGGATTCTTTGGCATTTGTTGGCAAGTTAATAATGTGAAGACGCCAACCTGGAGCCAAGCATCAATTATGAAATATAACTTTTTATATAAATCCACATTAGCATTGATTAGCATTGTGCTTAACACAAAAAAATTCTGTTCCTTCTCCGTATGATCACCGTCAGACTAATAAGCCCAGCAATAGGGCTGCAGTTCTGTGAGATCTGAAAGTGAGGAAAAATTATTCACAGGAGTAAACAGACTGAGCCAAATAACCCCTATTTTTAACACCCCCAAAAAAACCTCAGAGGTTCAGGTAACCATTTTCAGGGAATTTTGCAAATTCAGAAATATTCTTTTAACTTGTATATTGTAATACAGTAAATCACAACTGAAGATATTTGGCTGATGAAGTAAAAAGGCTGGATTTTACATTAGTTGTACTAATTAGGCCTACAGGAAACATCAGGGATGCAGTAAATAGTTTAATGGGGTGTCTGAGCCCAGGAGATGTTGATGCTATTGATGGAGATCAGGCTGAAATGCAACTCACCGTAAAATCAGGATGTGAGTTCCAAGATCAAGTGCAGCCCAAAGAGAAGAGGGGATCCACAGAAGCACAAGAGAGACAGAGAGAGTAAGAGAGAGAAGGTAGGAAAGAGAGGGAGAGGGTGAGAGCTTTAGAGAGAGAGAGAGAAGGTGACAAAGAGAGAGAGAGAGAGAGAGAGAGAGAGACAGAGAGTGTGAAAAAGACACAAAGAGTGTGTGAGAGAGAGGGTAGGAAAGAGAGGGAGCTGAGGGTTTTAGAGAGAGAGAGAGAGAAGGTGATAGATGGTGAAAGAAAGAGAGAGAGAGAGAGACAGACAAAGAGTGTGTGTGTGAGAGAGAGGGTAGGAAAGAGATGGAGAGGGTGAGGGTTTTAGAGAGAGAGAGAGAGAGAGAAGGTGACAGATGGTGAAAGAAAGAAAGTAAAAAAGAAAGAAAGAAAGAAAGAAAGAAAGAAAGAAAGAAAGAAAGAAAGAAAGAAAGAAAGAGCCATTTGGTCGTGGGAGGAGCCAGAATTTGTAGTGCACTGGTCCCCCTGACATGCCAGGACACCAACCGGGCACCCTAGGGGACACTGCAGTGGGCTTCACAAATTGCTCCCAGGTGCATAGCTCCCTTACCTTGTGTGCTGAGCCCCCCCCCAAAACCCACTCCCCACAACTGTACATCACTACCATAGCCCTAAGGGGTGAAGGGGGCACCTACATGTGAGTACAGTGGGTTTCTAGTGGGTTTTGAAGGGCTCACATTTACCACCACGAGTGTAACAGGTGGGGGGGGGATGGGCCTGGGTCCGCCTGCCTGAAGTGCATTGCACCCACTAAAACTGCTCCAGGGGCCTGCATACTGCTGTTATGGAGATCGGTATGACATTTGAGGCTGGCAATACATATTTAAAACGGTTTTTTTTTTAGGGTGGGAGGGGGTTGAACTGCATTGGGATCATTTGATTCCCCTGATTGAACAGTTGACTTTAATGTAATTAGCAATGTCTCTGTACTGTGAAACTTCCTGAACCCATGTTGATAACAGTAAGTCTGATTGCTGAATAAATTTGGAAAGCTGAGAAGCCACAAGAAACTCAATAAGCTTAGTTAGAAAAGGAATGCTTGCCCTGTGCATCTGTAACATTCCCAGGTCTCTCACTTCATCTTTACAATTCAGCTCCTGTTTCATAATACAGCAAACTCTGGAAGAAGTACTGTCACAGCCACGTCCAAGGAAAATAATGATAATAATAGAACATAAGAGTAGCCATACTGGGTCAGACCAATGGTCTATCTAGCCCAGTATCCTGTTTTCCAAACAGTGGCCAAGCCAGGTCACAACTACCTGGCAGAAACCCAAAGAGTAGCAACATTCCATGTGGAACCTCAAAGAATAGCAAGATTCCAGAATCCTAAAGAGTAGCAACATTCCATATAGAACCCCAAAGAATAGCAAGATTCCAGAATCCTAAAGAGTAGCAACATTCCATGTAGAACCCCAAAGAATAGCAAGATTCTGGAATCCTAAAGAGTGACAAGATTCCATTTAGAATCTCAGAGTAGCAACATTCCATGCTACCAATCCCAGGGCAAGCAGTTGCTTCCCATGCCTGTCTCAATAGCAGACTATGGATGTTTCCTCCAGGAATTTGTCCAAACCTTTTTTTAAACCCAGATACGCTAACCATTGTTACCACCTCCTCCAGCAAAGAGTTCCATGACACTTGCATCCCACACATACCAGAAAAGTTCAGTGTGGCTCACAAGAGTAAACCGAACCAACGCCAGGAATATTACACATAATGGTCAACTAACTGTCAAGAACAATAATCTGAGTCACTTTAAAACTTCCTTAAACAAGGAAGTTTTCGACAGTTTTCGAAAAAAACATATAATCAGATTGCCTTCGCGAATCAATAGGTAATCCATTCCAGTGGCTCAAATGTGCCAGAGAAAATCTGTTCATAAGCCACCTGTTTTAGTTCTGGTTATTTGAAAAAGTAGAAAACTCCTAGATCGAGGCGTAATATTTCTCTACATCTAAATCAACATCTTCTGCAAGCTAGAATCGATTCGGCCCAGACCTGCCCACTCCAGCATCTGCAGTTTACAACAATGTGAGCCAATAAGAAAGGACACTTGCAATCTGTGTTGTACATGGTTCCCAGGCTGAAGCATTCCTGGAATGAACTCAGACCTGACAAACAGCAGATATGTATTGCTTGGCATCTTAAAGAAGAGCTGGGGGGAGGGGGGAGCGGCAGAGAGAATAGTACAGCTGTGTAGGTGGTTCTGACTGCTGCTGTCATGCTCTGAAAGCAAAAGCTGAGTCACGGAGGAGAGAGTTGTTATGCATTGGGCCTGCTTACACATCAAGAGGGCATCAGGGTCCTTGAACAGCAGGGTCTCCCTGAATCCTTGAGAGCCCAGGGAAGCATCGCCGTCATCTACAATACAGCCTCTAACATCCAGGGCTCTGTATACGAACCAAAGGACTTGGACACATGGAGGGGTGACAAATTAGGCAGCGTGAATGGCTACATGTACTTCATATGCACATGAGAGGCACAGACTGTCTTTCTTTTGCTGCATTTAATTATTTGTTGGGATTTATTAATTGCCTTTACGAAGAGATTCACAGCAAGAACAGCCTGACATAAAACTTAAAATTTTGTTCAAAGCATAAAAATAGTAAAACGATCAAACATAAACAAAAATTCAATCAATGAGGTAAATGGCTTCCTAGTAATAGAACTTATATGTTACAGTATCAAAAATGTACACATTTAACAGCCCTATAAAACAATCATATAACAGAAATATGATACATATCAGTACAATGCAAATACCATAATAGGCAGCATGGAAGAACATTCACATAACATTGAGATGATACAATGTCAGCACAATGCAAATGAAACATTGTACCAGGCATCTGTTAGAACATTCAAATAACATAGATACAATGCGAATTCTGTTCATACAATACAATGAAACATCTTATTATGTACCCAGGGGCCAATTGCAGATATATGGACTGGGACAAGATGGGTAGTTCAAAGTCAATTGGGATAAATAGACGGTTAGCTAAACTGAAGGCAAATTATATGTACAGTTAAATAAAGTATGAGGAACTGGTCTAAGTTACAGGGTCTACAGCAAGCTAGACCAATTGCAGGGTGAGTGGATAGTCAACTGAGCGCAGTGTTTTCCTGGTGGCTGTTTCTTCAGCTAGAAGGGTTTCTGAGCTACTACTACTACTACTTATCATTTCTATAGTGCTACAAGGCATACACAGCGCTGTACACCATACACAAAAGACAGTCCCTGCTCAAAGAGCTTACAATCTAGATAAGACAGGTAAACAGACAGAACAATTAAGGGTAAGGGAATGAAGAGATTAGGATAAAGGACAGGGAAGTGAGTTAAGAGTCAAATGCAGTGGTAAAGAGGTGGGTTTTGAGTTTGGACTTGAAAACGGCTAAAGACGGGGCTAGACGTAACTGTGGGGGGATGTGCAGTGAGGTCTGTTACAAGGCTCCTGATTGGCTGTCTGAAGCCCCAGGGAAAGCTGGGAGCTTGAGGGACATGTGAAGCAAGGCTGAGGGGCAGGGTGGAAGGCGGCCAATAGGAGCCAGGACCTGGTAAAGGGCATGAATCTGGACCAATGAGGTGACAGGAGGCAGCCTGACCCATAGACTGGCACGAATTTCAGCAAGGACCCCTTTCTGCAGTTTTCACAGATGGGTGTGTCCATGCACATGGCTCCTTCCTTTCTTCCAAAAGTAGTTTTGTCCTTTCACCTCAATCAGACGATTTTCCTCCCATCCTTTCGGAGGGAGGATTATGGTGAGGACCATGCCTCCTTACATCTTCTAGATGTGAAAGGGGAACTGGTAAATTCGGTGTCAGGCAATTGGAAGTGGACAATTTGGCATGAATAATCCATCGTAGGATAATTTGGAGCAGCTCTGTTGACAGAAAATAACGGCTAATTCAGCACAGGACAATTAGTAGCTTTTAATTTCCCGTTAAATATATCCTAACTTAGGGGCCCTTTTAGTAAAGGGCTGCCACACGGCAATGGTCTTGCTACTTGGCAACCCAGAACTACCACCTGCCCAATGCAGGTACCGGTGGTACTTTCACCCCCAGTACATGCCACTTCTGGAATGCTTAAAAATTAAGATAGTTGGCATTAGTTAAGGGAAATCACTGAGGACAGGTGCTGGTAGATGGGGGTGAGGCTCTCTGTGGAGACAGCTCATGACATAAACTCCAGGTGCAGACCATTTTTAAGCTTTTTTGTATTAAAAGTGGGTTCTGTCCATGGCAGCGTTTTTCTGCCGATGTGCAGCGGCAGTTTGTCATTCCTGTCCCGTCCCCAGCCAACAACCCAGCATTTTAACATTTCTTCTGTAGCAGTCAGCAATTTAGACAACCTGCTGGCGCCAACCGGAGTCCCCAAGAGCGGGACTTGGGGGTGATTGTGTCTGATGACCTTAAAGCTTCCAAACATAGTAACATAGTAGATGACGGCAGAAAAAGACCTGCACAGTCCATCCAGTCTGCCCAACAAGATAAACTCATATGTGCTACTTTACGTGTATACCTGACCTTAATTTGTATCTGCCATTTTCAGGGCACAGACCGTAGAAGTCTGCCCAGCACTAGCCCCGCCTCCCAACCACCAGCCCCGTCTACCCCCAGGGCTCTGCCACCCAATCTCGGCTAAACGTCTGAGGATCCCTTCCTTCTGTAAAGGATTCCTTTATGTTTATCCCACGCATTTTTGAATTCCGCTACCGTTTTCATCTCCACCACCTCCCGCGGGAGGGCATTCCAAGCATCCACCACTCTCTCCGTGAAAAAATACTTCCTGACATTTTTCCTGAGTCTGCCCCCCCCCCCCTTCAATCTCATTTCATGTCCTCTCATTCTACCGCTTTCCCATCTCCGGAAAAGATAGAAAAAGCGACGGTCAAAGCCCCATTTGGATTACTGCGTGCAGTTCTGGAGACCTCACCTACGGAAAGATATAAACAGGATGGAGTCGGTCCAGAGGACGGCTACGAAATTAGTAAGTGGTCTTGAATGCAAAACTTGTAGGGACAGGCTTATGAACCTCAACATGTATACGCTGGAAGAGAGGAGGGAGAGAGGAGACATGATAGAAATGTTTAAATATCTCAAGGGCATTTATGTACAGGAAGAGAGCCTTTTTCTAATGAAGGAGAGCTCTGGAATGAGGGGGCATATGACAAAGTTGAAAGGGAATAGGCTTAGGAGTAACCTAAGGAAGTATTATTTCACAGAAAGGGTGGTGGAGGCGTGGAATGGCCTCCCGGTGGAGGTGGTGGAGTCGAGGACTGTTCCAGAATTTAAGGCATGGGCTAAGCACGTGGGAAGAATTAGGGGTTACAGAAGATGGGCAGACTGGATGGGTCATATGGCCTTTATCTGCTGTCATGTTTCTATGAGTCTTCTCTCTGACTTAACTTCTCGTTTCCTCACAGGAGGGAAATGTCAGAGAGAGGGCTCAGGTTGACACAAACTAGCTGTCTGAATTCCTTCCCTGCTGCTGCCGCTGACCGCTATAGGAAAAAAATGTGAGGGAAAAACAGCCAGGCTGAATTCCCTTATTTGTGTACCCAAATACTCCGAGGAAGTTAATGGAACCTTCATACTAAATCGACTTTAACTTGACCTTATATTGTTAACTGGCTCAATTATAGTGAGTCCTTGGGTTTGATGTGTGCATTCCTATGGCAGTTTGCTACTTGTCAACACAAATTTTAACCAGATTATTACATAGTGAAAATTGTATGACATTCAGATTGTGTCCATTTGGTATGATCTCATTACTTATTCATTACGGGGGTGGTTCTATTAATGTATGTATGTTGGGAGTCTATTAGAAAGGAATTTAGGCCTAGAGCCCTTCAGATCAGATGCAGTGAAGGGATGTGATCACCACCAGCACTGTGGTGGGTGGGGGGAATATTTATTTTAAAATTGTTGTGTTTGAATGCATGTTATTTGCGGCTAATTGTGTTATCTTTTAAGCATATGTTGCCCTTTTGCCAACTTGCGTCTTCAATAAAAATATTCAGCTATAAGGATAATACAATGATTACAAATGCAATTATTCAACATTAAAATACAATCTTAATACTTGTTTGTTAAATGATAAAATATAATATCCAGAGTACCTGAATGTAACTCACCTTGAGCTACTGCTGAAAAAGGTGTGAGCAAAATCCAAATAAATACATAAAAATATAGCCTTAAAAAGCTGATGGTGTGCCTTGACAATTTTTGTGTCTTGTCAATGTGCCGCCCGATGAAAAAGGTTGAAAATCACAGGTTCATGGTATACTTGAGCCATAGAGAACGGAGGATTGGATCGAATTTTATATTCCACTTTATACCATAGTGCCAAAGCGGTTCACAGTGTTTAAAAAAAAAAAAAAAGGCACAACTACATACAGTACATAAATAGCAATTTCGTCAGAATTTTAAAAATTTTAACAGTCACGGCTGATAACATTTTTATTTGTTGCATTTGTATCCCACATTTTCTCGCCTTTTTGCAGGCTCTTTGTGGCTTACATAGTGCCGTGAAGGCGTTTGCCCAGTTGGTTGTTAACAAATACAAGGCTATATAGTGATCGAATGAGGTATGTGTGGAGGGTCGGAAGGGATGAAGATTATGTGTTGTCCAGTACGATCATAAGGCATGCTATGGTTTCGGTGAAAAGGTTTACGTAGGATTGTTGGGATAAGCCTTTTTGAAGAAGTTGGTTTTTAGTGATTTCCTGAAGTTCAGGTGGTCATGGATTGTTTTCACAGCTTTTGGGAGGCCATTCCATAGTTCTGCGCTTATGTAGGAGAAGCCAGATGTGTAGGCTGTTTAGTATTTCAATCCTTTGCAATTTGGGTAGTGTAGGTTTAGGTATGATCTTGCAGACCCGGCTCTATTTCTTATTGGTAAGTCTATGAGGTCTATCTTGTATCCTGGGACTGTACCATATATGATTTTGTGGACTAGAGTGCAGATTTTGAAGCTGATCCGTTCTTTGATTGGGAGCCAATGCAGTTTTTCTCAGAGGGGTTTGGCACTTTCAAAGCGTGTTTTGCTGAATAGTAGATGGCAGATAAAGACCTGTACAGTCCATCCAGTCTGCCCAACAAGATAAACTCATTACATATGATATGTGATACATCATATGTATACCTGATCTTGAGTCACGAATCAAAGCATGAAGGGACTGTCTTTGCTCCAATTGTGCTGAGCGATTACGCATATTTAGCCTGTACTGTGCAAGACTGTGCGGGATAATTATTCAACTTGTCATCTTTAAAGGAGAAAGTTCCGTTGCTGCACATCGAGCATCTTAGATGTTACAACCTAATTGAGCTGTGATGCAGGCGCTGTGCACCGAAACACGGCCCGTGCCAGGTCTGTAATGAGATTGATGTTCAAGTTATACGATTAAAGGAACTGTGTCCCGATTTTGAAGGCTCCTGGTGCTTCTTTTTTCTATCTGGACTTTGTTCAGTACTTTGGACCCCCTCTGTGTTGTCTTGATTTATCTTTGCCATTTTTAGGGCATAGACCGTAGAAGTCTGCCTGGCACTGGCCCTGCTCTAAAATTTCTGAAGTTGTTAAAGCCCCTGAAAGGTTCCACTCTAGGACTGGCTTCTCTACCTAATCTCAACTAAGCTTCTTTGGATCTAGTCCTTCTAAACAGGATTCCATTGTGTTCCTCCCATGCATTTTTGAATTCCGTTATGGTTTGTATCTCTATCACCTCCCGCGGGAGGACGTTCCAGGTATCTACCACCCTCTCGGTGAAAAAATATATCCTGACATTATTCCTCAGTTGGCCCCCTTTCAACTTCAAGTCTGTAATTGTATCATTTTTACCATTTCTTAGCAAACTAGAATGTATGAGGTGGCAACTGCATTTAAAAATAGTCTGCAAGAGTGAAATAATCTTCCAGAGAATCAGATCCTCAGTGGTGCTTATTAAGTTCTCACCAGCTGGCTGCAAGACGTCATGGAGAAACGTAATGCACATTTTGTTCAGTTGGTTTGCCAAGTAAAAGGCACAGAATGGGTTTCTGGACTTGCTTCAGGCTTTCTTTGTCTTCTATTATGTTCTTATATGTCATGTATTTCTATATTTATCCTCTTCTGAGAGGCGCAAAGCACTCCCCCACTGTGATCCATTCTGCTATGGTTTACGCTGCTTCCCCCATCTGAAAGAGGCAACTAACAGCAGGCCTTGAAAGTCCACCATTTTGGAAATGGACTCTGTTTTCCTTTGCTTTCCCTTGTACAAAACTCTACCAACATTTTTTCAGCTCATTGCATTTCTCTCCAGCACATTCTCGGGGCTTGTTTGCATCTTGGTTATTTTGCAGTAATTTTTAGGGGAGTTCAGACACAAGGGGCATTGTTTTTCCTGTTCACTATTGGATATATCGCAGTGGAAATGGACATAAACTTGATTAAATAGGAGAGGGGAGAGAGAGAGAGAGAACAGGCAATAATTGTCCCTCCCTGCTCTGCATGAAGTTTGAAGAGGGGGAGCGGGAATTAGTATTGCAGAATTACAGATCGCCAAAACCTGTCGTTTCTTTATCTACAACATTAGCAAAATTCGTCCCTTCCTTTCTGAATATGCTGCCAAAACCCTTATCCACACCCTTGTCACCTCTCACTTGGATTATTGCAATTTACTTCTCACTGGTCTTCCGCTCAGCCATCTTTCTCCTCTCCAGTCGGTCCAAAATTCTGCAGCACGACTTATTTTCCGCCAAAATCGTTATACCCACACTAGCCCACTCCTCAAGTCACTTCACTGGCTCCCTGTCCGCTTCCGCATACAGTTTAAACTTCTCTTACTGACCTTTGAATGCATCCATTCTGCAGCCCCCCATTACCTTTCCACTCTCTTCTCTCCCTACGTTTCTCCCCGTGAACTCCGCTCGCTGGACAAATCCGTCTTGTCGTCCCCCTTCTCCTCCACTGCTAACTCCAGACTTCATTCCTTTTCTCTGGCGGCACCTTATGCCTGGAATACTACTACTACTACTTAACATTTCTAAAGCGCTACTAGGGTTACGCAGCACTGTACAATTTAACATAGAGGGACAGTCTCTGCTCAAGGAGCTTACAATCTAAAAGACAAGTGAACAGTCTGGATTTACTGAACGGTAAGAGTTAGGTGCCGAACGCAGCATTGAAGAGGTGGGCTTTAAGCAAAGACTTGAAGATGGGCAGGGAGGGGGCTTGGTGACTTCCTGAGCCTGGACGTCTAGCTCCATCTCTACCGGTTTTCAAATCTATGCTGAAAACCCACCTTTTCACCACTGCTTTTGGCTCGTAGCCACTACTCAATTGCCCTCCCATTGTTCCTTCTCACCCAGTACTTCCCTCACCCTTAACTGTCTTGTCTGTCTATATTATTTTTAGATTGTAAGCTCTATTGAGCAGGGACTGTCTCTCTGTGTCAGATGCTCAGCGCTGCGTGCGTCTGGTAGCGCTATACAAATGTTAATAATAATAATAATGATTGCAAGTTCCTACAATCCCACTAGGTATTTTTCTGTCCATTGAGGGCTCACAATTTAAGTTTCTACCTGGGGAATAGAGGGTTAAGGTGACTTGTTCAAGGTCAAAAAGAGCATCGATAGGATTTGAACCAGACTCCCCTGGCTCTCAGCCCACTGCGCTAACCACTAACTTCCTCCTCCACTCAGCAGTACGCCAACTCAGGGGCCATTCCACAAAGCGATGTTAGGGCTACTGCGCACATAGCATGCGCCAAATCGACACTTGCCCGGTTAGCGTCCCCACCTGGTGGTAATTTTGAAGTTGGTGTGTGCTGTTTCCTACGGTAGAAAATATCTAATCTAATAATTTGCTCCTCCAACGTTCCAATGAGGCTACCTGCGTTCGTAACCATCTCCTAACGTCACTCTCCTACAGTAGAAGCCTGCGTGCCTGACGTCAGGAGATGTTACTGTGGTCGCCTCTGTCTCGCTGTCTTCGGACTCTGCATCGGGGCTCTCCTCTGCAACCCCACGTCCCTCTCGCTTCCCGCTCAGGAATCGGTGCCAGTCGTTCCATCTTCACTTACCAAGTCAAGGTTATGGCGGCCGCCAGCAGCGGTAAAAGGTGCGCAGCCTAGGCTCTTTTCTCTCTTTCAGCTGTGGTCCCGCCCTTGTGGAAACAGGAAATGAGGGTGGGACCACAGTTGAGAGACAGAAAAGGGCCAAGCCTGCATGCCTTTTAGCGCTGCTGGCGGCCGCCATAATCTCAATGAGGTAAGTCAAGATGACTTCGTAGGGAGGGAGCCTGGAACTGGAAGGGAGGAAGGGAGGGACGACGACCCTGGAACTGGGAGGGAGGGGGGACCCTGGAACTGGGAGGGAGAAAGGAGGAGGGAGGGAGGGAGGAGACGAACCTGGAACTCGAAGGGAGGGAGGGGACGACCCTGGAACTCGAAGGGAGGGAGGGGACGACCCTGGAACTCGAAGGGAGGGAGGGGGTGGCACACACTCTCAATCTCACACACACACTCTCTCTCTCTCACAGACACATTCGCACCCAGTCTCACTCTCTCTCTGTCACACACACTCACACCCAGTCTCACTCTCTCTCTGTCACACACACTCGCACATTCACTCTCTCACACAGTCACTTTCACACACACTCTCTCAAACATACACACTCCGAGGGAAACCTTGCTAGCGCCCGTTTCATTTCTTTCAGAAACAGGCCTTTTTTACTAGTTTTTCTATATTCTACCGAGGGAGGCGTTCCCGGCAGTAATCAGCAGCGTGGCCACATTGTGAGCCTTACTGCTAGGTCAATGGGTAGCATTAAGGGCTCAGGCAGTAAATAGCTTTTAAGTTTAGCGCACGGCCATTTACTGCCCCCATTAAAAAAGACTTTTTCCCAGCCAAGGTAAAAATGGCCCAACGCGCGCCAAAAACCACGCAGCCACACTACCTCAGGCCACTTTTTACCGCATCTTAGTAAAAGGACCCCCTCACTTTACAGAAAGGAGATCTCATACCTTTTTTGGCCACAAATGTTACAATTTCTCACATTTCCTCCACGCTTAACCTCGCTAACTCCCATTGAGAGCAGGTCCATTGGAGAAAATATTACCTTCTCATGTATTTTATTTATTTATTTATTTAGATTTTGTTCACACCTTTTTCAGTAGTAGCTCAAGGTGAGTTACATTCAGGTACCTGAGGCAATGGAGGGTTAAGTGATTTGCCTAAGATCACAAGGAGCAGCAGTGGCCACCTCTGGATGTCCAGACCGGTGCTGTAACCACTAGCCACTCCACTCATTACATTGTCCTCTGTGCTCAGGTGCAGTATAGACACGTGTGCACCAGGCATGAATAAGCAACTCTATTGAAAAATATATATATATTCAAGGCTGACATTGAGGGGTCCTTTAACTAAGGTGCAGTGAAAAATGGCCTGCGCTAGTGAAGGCGCATCTTTTGGACGTGCACAAATCCATTTTTCAGCACATCTGTAAAAAAGGCCCTTTTTGGGGGGGGTCGAAAATGGGCGTGCGGCAAAATAAAAATTGGCATGCGTCCATTTTGGGTCTGAGACTTTACCGCCACCCATTGACTTAGCAGTAAGGTCTCACGTGTTAACCGGGCGGTAATCATCTCTCCCTACATTCCTCCCTGGGAACTCCGTTCACTGGGTAAATCTCTCTTATCTGCACCCTTCTCCTCCACCTCTAACTCCAGACTCCATTCCTTTTATCTTGCTGCACCATATGCCTGGAATAGACTTCCTGAGCCAGTACGTCAAGCTCCTTCTCTGGCCGTCTTCAAATCTATGCTAAAAGCCCACCTTTTTGATGCTGCTTTTAACTCCTATCCCTTATTCACTTGTTCAGAACTCTTATTTTATCATCCTCACTTTAATATTCTCTTATCTCTTGTTTGTCCTGTTTGTCTGTCCTAATTAGGTTGTAAGCTCTGTGGAGCAGGGACTGTCTCTTCATGTTCAAGTGTACAGCGCTGTGTACGTCTAGTAGCACTTTAGAAATGATAAGTAGTAGCAGTAGTAGGAATCATCAGCGTGCGTACAATGCCGATTGCCGCCCAGTTAGCACCATGCATTAGAAAATAAAAAATATTTTTGAGCGTGCATAGTGGATGTGCGTAAAAAAACAGAATTATCACCTGGGCCACACGGTAGCCGAGCAGTAGTTCCAAATTGATGCGCATTGTACGCACGTAGGCACCTATGCGGCTTTAGTAAAAGGGCCCTAAATAAAATGTCTTGCAGTTTTCTATGGCTAGAGAACAGGAAGCCTTGGAAATCTGTCCTCCTGGAGCCACACAGAGTTTTCTGGAGTACAGTGAAGAGTTTTAGCTTTATTCTCAGCGGCCGTAACATGCCGCTTTGTTCTTCTCAAAAGGCACAAGTCTTTTGCAGACTACCAGAGGCGTTTTGCACAGTCAAAGACTTATTGACTCTCTATAGAAGAAGCAAAGAATTCACTTGGATCACGGTTTCCAGAAAATCTTTTTAAACGGTCGCTCATTAAATATTGCTTTAACTCTTTGTGTGATGCTCCTAGATCTGCTGGTATATTGTAAAGCAGTGCTCCTCAATCCAATCCTTGGGATTTTCAGTCAGGCCAGTTGGGTTTTCAGGATATCCACAATGAATATGCATGAGATAGATTTGCATGCACTGCCTCCTTAAGCATATTTATCTCATGCATATTCATTTTGGATATGCTGAAAAGCCAGACCTGGATTAACCATTAAGAACGTGCTTAGAGCCCTTAACTCTTTCACCTGTAATTATCCAACATGAATTTCAGTGTTTTTCTAATCATTATAAATATTGTAATCCACAGGGTACAGGGAGGGTTGTAATCCACAATGTTCTGTAATTCACCCCAAATCCTCTGCGCTTGGCAGTCTTCTCACAAGGCAAGACCCTGGGTGGTTAAATATGCCTTCTCTCCTTCCTCAGCTTTAGCTCCCCTCAAACATCCAGCTCCAACCTAGGCAGCCGCCTAGATCCGCTGTCAAGGCATTGGTCTCTCCCTGGGCCTTCCCCAGCTGCCCTCTACTAGTCTTTGCCCCCTGCCTGTGACAATAGTTCCAAAGCGGGGCGAGTGTCTCAGCGTTTCACAGAGTCCACAATAAATTCCAAACTATATCAAACTTCCAGACTCAGGCAGTCCCTTTCCCCAGTCTTTCTTTCTTTCCTTCTCTCTCCCCCCTGAAGGAGGAACAGAGTAGCTATGCTCTCCCACCCCCAGGTCCCTTCACCTTAGTCCTGTTAAAGAGCACACGTGTTTATAAACATAAATTAAACAGTTCTCTTGTTTTTTCTTTCTTTTCCTTGAACACAGTTCCAGAACCTATAATATAGCTTGTCCGGCTTCAACCCTTGCTTCACTCCCCTCCTACTACCAGACTAGGGAATGAAAGGGTCCCACCCTTTCTCTGTCCGCACCAACTCCTGACAACCTCCCACTTGACCCAGGTTGAAGCCCCCTGTTTATTAGTTCACTGCTGACGTAGCCACCTTTTCCCCCTCATCAGGTCAGAGAACCATGCTGCCATCTTAATTGTCTTCCTTTGACTTGAGCCAGAGCAGAAATGTCCATAGGCTCCTCTTCCACAATCTCTTCTCTCTCTCTCCACCCCCACTCTCCTCCAGTTGCCAATCCATAGGCTCGTCTACAGCCCTCTCCTCCAGCTGTCCCTCATTCTCCTGATTAATCCACCTCAGATCCTCCTGTCTTCCCTTAGAATTCTGGGTCTTGTAGTGTGGGGAACTCGTCCTGGTTCTACCCTGTGTCTCCCTCGAGGGGTGCTGGGAATTGTAGTCTCTGGATCTCACTGTGCTTTCTGGAGGAAGCGACAGCTGCCCTCTGTGACATATTTGATCCTTGTGGACCTGAATCTTCAGGCTCTACCCTCTCGTGCGGGTTTAGGATACCCTAAAGGGAACTTTCTCCCTCCTTCTTCAGATATTTCCCAATCCATGCTCCTGGACTCTTCACAATATATATAACGTTTTGTTTTATACAGTAATAATATTTCTCCGCACTTCTTCGAGTCTTGTCTTGTCAGTTACGCAATGGAAGGGTCAAGGAGCATCATTCTTGTGCCCTGATCGTGGCTGAATAGATTTGGATGGGCTGCAGTGGAGCTTTTCAGGGGCTTCGTCAACGTCAGAAACTTAGAACAAGGACAGTGCAGGGCAGACTTCTATGGTCTGTGCCCTGAAAATGGCCAGGACAAATCAAGATCAGGTATACATATGAAGTATCACATCATACCATATGTAATGAGTTTCTCTTGTTGGGCAGACTGGATGGACCATACAGGTCTTTCTTTAAGTGTCATCATCTGCTTTTGCTAAAATTTCCTCAGGTTCCTTGAGTGACGTTGCCAACTACAGGCCAGTTGTTCCATTCCCTTATTGGTCAAGGTGTTGGAAGGAATTGTAGCAGCCCAGCTCTCTGACTACCTTTTCACCTTTCGTCAGGCCATGCTATAGTACTGAGACTGTTTTAACCAGCTTAGTTTCTGCCTTCAGGGAAGAAATTTGTTTAGGCAACAAGGTCTTGGTTATGCAGTTTGACATGTCAAGTGCCTTGGATGTGGTGGGTCACGATCCTTTGTTAAATTACTAGACCAATTTGGGATTTGTGAGGAAGTCTTGTCCTGGTTTCAGGACTTCCTGACGTCTAGGTCTTACAGTGTAAAAATATGGGCATATTATCCTTGCCTTGGTCTCCAAATTGTAGTGTGCCACAAGGCTCACCCCTATCTCCAATATTATTTAATGTCATGATGGCTCTGCTAGGGGGGAGACTTGAGTCAATGGGATTCCATCCTTTTAAGTACATAAGTACATAAGTAGTGCCATACTGGGAAAAGACCAAAGGTCCATCAAGCCCAGTATCCTGTCCCCGACAGCGGCCAATCCAGGTCAAGGGCACCTGGCAAGCTATCCAAACGTACAAACATTTTATACAAGTTATTCCCGAAACTGTAGATTTTTCCCAAGTCCATTTAGTAGTGGTTTATGGACTTCTCCTTTAGGAAATTATCTAACCCCTTTTTAAACTCTGCCAAGCTAACCACCTTCACCACGTTCTCCGGCAACGAATTCCAGAGTTTAATTATGCGTTGCGTGAAGAAAAATGTTCTCCGGTTTCTTTTAAATTTACTACACTGTAGTTTCATCGCATGCCCCCTAGTCCTAGTATTTTTGGAAAGCGTGAACAGATGCTTCACATCCACCTGTTCCACTCCACTCAATATTTTATATACCTCTATTATGTCTCCCCTCAGCCGTCTCTTCTCCAAGCTGAAAAGCCCTAGCCTAGTCTTTCTTCATATCTATGCGGATGATGTAACTATTTACATCCCTTTTCGAGTTGACATCCAGGGAATGCTATAAAGGATTAAAACTGGCCTTGATTTAATGGAATCCTGGGCCTCTGAATTCAGGCTAAAATTAAATCGGAAGAAAATTAAGGGGTCCTTTTACTAAGCTGCGTAAGCGTTTACGCACGCCCAACGCGCCCCAAAATGGAGTTACTGCTCGACTACCGTGTGGCTCTTGCGGTAATTTAATTTTTGGCACACGTCCACCACGCGTGTCTGAAAAATATTCTTTATTTTTTGACGTGTGTAGCGGACGTGCGCCAAGTGGCATCTGACACGCGTAGGTCACTACCGCCCAAATTCTTTAACACTAGGTCTATGGCTGGCGGTAAGGTCTCAGACCCAACATGGACACGTGACAATTTTGATTTTGCCGCACGTCCATTTTCGGCAAAAAGCCCCATGCTTTTTTTACAGGTGCACTGAAAAATGATTCTGCGTGCGCCCAAAACCCGCACCTACACTACCGCAGGCCATATTTCAGTGCGCCTTTGTAAAAGGACCCCTAAATTTTTGGTAATAACTCATCGGTTTGACAATGATCCCCGCCGCAATTTTAGCACTGACTGTATTTCTTATCTTTAGGGGTTGTTGTTGATCGGTACTTAACCTTTGAATCTCAGGTGTCCTCGGTGGTTACTAAATCTTTTAAATTACTTTGAAAGCTGAAACGTTTTAGGCCCTTTTTTTCAATTGATATTTTCAGATTAATTGTTCAATCTCTTGTCTTGACCCAATTTGATTACTGGTAATTCTATCTGTGCAGGCTGTAAAGAATGTATCTTAAGGAAACTGCAAACTGCCCAAAATACTGCGGCTAGACTTGTTATGCATGTAGCACGCTTTGCGAGGGTTACTCCTTTGCTGATACTTTTGCATTGGCTTCCCATTAGGGCCAGGATTGTCTTCAAACTCTGTGCTCTCATATTTCAGATTTTGGGCTAAGTTTATTAAGTAGTGCTATGGGCGCTTAGTGTTTTTCACGTGCGTAAATGGTTTACGTGCGTTAAACATTAACACGCCCATAGAAATGTACAGGCGCATTAGTGTTTAACACGCCTTAAATTTACAGGCACATTAAAAACACTAACACACCTTAGTAAACATACCTCTGTATGGTATTGCCCCTGACTATATGTTGCCCCTTGTTACTTTGCCTTCTCGCAATTCAATCTTTGGTGCAAGAGACTACCTCTGCATCTTCATTTTCCTACCTGTAAGAATGTAGTTTATAAATCTATATATTCCGCTACTTTTTCATTCCAAGGTACTAAATGGTGGAATTCCTTAGAACATAAGAATAGCCATACTGGGTCAGACTGATGGTCCATCTAGCCCAGTATCCTGTTTTCCAAACAGTGGCCAAGCCAGGTCACAAGTACCTGGCAGAAACCCAAATCGTAGCAACATTCCATGTAGAATCCCAAAGAATAGCAAGATTCCAGAATCCTAAAGAGTGACAAGATTCCATTCAGAATCTACAAAGAGTAGCAACATTCCATGCTACAAATCCCAGGGCAAGCAGTTGCTTCCAATGTCTGCCTCAATAGCAGACTATGGACTTTTCCTCCAGGAATTTGTCCAACCTTTTTTAAACAGAGATCCTCTGGCAAAGAGTTCCAGAGCTTAACTATTTGTTGAGTGAAAAAATATTTCCTCCTATTTGTTTTAAAAGTATTTCCATGTAACTTCCTCGTGTCCCCTAGTCTTTGTACTTTTGGAACAAATAAAAAATCGATTTACTTGCCGAAACATATAACATCCCAACATGATTACTTGGGTTTTTTGTAAGTTTTTCAAATCTTTCCTTTTCAAACAATTTCTGTCAATTGTTCCTGGTGCCTAATCTCCCCCTTCCATTCTCCCCATTATGCTTTATTATTGAATACTTTATATATTTACAATTCTTTCCTTGTTGATATGTGTTGGTTTCTGTACTTTCTTTCATATTTTGTAATGAGTTCTTTTTAGCTTGTTAGCCATATTGAACTCGAAATTGTGTGGGAAAATGGGGGCTATAAATGTCATAAATAAATACATGTTACTATGAATTGGAATTAGTTTACTTTAGAACCAGGGAAGGTTCTGGCAGTATTTGCCAATCCCTATGTTGAGCAGCAGCAACACTACACAGGAGAAGGCAATGGGAAACCAGTCCTATCTCTTGACAAGAAAACCATAGTGGGGAGGAGGGTCCCTCATTGTGCGGTCACCAGGAGCCTGTTCGACTCCAGGGCACATCTGGATCTGGAGTTTTGAAAGTTCGCTTTAACCTTTAATGCATATTTAAACAGTTCAAGCATGTATTATTATTAATGCTTTATAAAACAAAAACAAAAAGAATCAGATTCTGCGTCCAAAACAAACATTTAGTGCTGTTCTATAAACCAGCTGTTCTATAAATTGGCTGTTATCGGCCACTTATCATCACTGATTGGCTTGTAATTCAATTAAGGTGTGCATGTAAATTGGGAGGCTCAATTTAACGCAGGCTACTCACAGTGCCTTAAATAGAATCTGGGGGATAGCGGATAGATACATAAGTACATAAGTATTGCCATACTGGGACAGACTGAAGGTCCATCAAGCCCAGCATCCTGTTTCCAACAGTGGTCGATCCAGGTCACAAGTACCTGGCAAGATCCCGCAACAGTACAATACATTTTATGCTGCTTATCCCAGAAATAAGCAGTGGGTTTTCTCCAAGTGCATTTTAAGTGTTCTATGGACTTTTCCTTTAGGAAGCCATCCAAACCCTTTTAAAACCCTGCTAAGCTAACCGCTTTTACTACATTATACGTTGAGTGAAGAAATATTTTCTCCAATTTGTTTTACGTTTACTACTTTGTAGGTTCATCGCGTGTCCCCTAGTCCTAGAATTTTTGGAAAGAGTTAACAAGCGATTCACGTCTACCTGTTCCACTCCACTCAATATTTTATAGACCTCTATCATATCTCACCTCAGCCGTCTTTTCTCCAAGCTGAAGAGCCCTAGCTGCTTTAGCCTTTCCTCATAGGGAAGTCGTCCGATCTCCTTTATCATTTTTGTTGCCCTTCTCTGTACCTTTTCGAATTCAACTATATCTTTTTTGAGATGCAGTGATCAGAATTGAACGCAATATTCGAGGTGCGGTTGCACCATGGATGATACAAAGGCATTATAACATCCTCATTTTTGTTTTCCATTCCGTTCCTAATATTACCTAACATTCTAGTCGCTTTCTTAGCCACCGCCACACACTGAGCAGAGGGTTTCAACGTATCGTCAACTACGACACCTAGATCCTTTTCCTGGTCATTGACTCCTAATGTGGAACCTTGCATTACGTAGCTATAGTTCGGGTTCCTCTTTCCCACATGCATCACTTTGCACTTGCTCACATTAAACGTCATCTGCCATTTGGATGCCCAGTCTCCCAGTATTGTAAGGTCCTCTTGTAATTTTTCACAATCCTTTGCATTTAACAATGACCTTGCAAATGGTGGCTGGATTACAGCCTCCAGGAACATGTGATATTGCTGTGATGTTTGGCAGAATATAAACCTGATACAGGGGTCTTTATGATACATCTCATAAGATTGTTCTTCAAGATGGCTTGAGGCAATGATCTGCAGACTTCTAGAGCCTGGAGCCTGGTCCTGGAGAGTAGGGAAGCTCTGTGAAGGTGCAGACAGAGAAAGTGTTATAAACAATTCCAGCTGAGATGTAAGGAGAGAGGCTGGATGGGTGAATATAAATACAGCTTAGGAAGGTAAAATAAGGATAGAAGACTATAATCAGCATACATTTCCATAATAAGACAACATGGTAAAGCCTAATTTAGTTAAATTGATGGAGAGAAAATAGCCAGGACATAAAAGTCAGGGAGAGCGAAAGCAGTGAAAGAACGGCTGTTATTACTCTGGATAAGCCCAGGTGGAAAATGGCAATTTCTGACAAAATTTCATTGTTTAGGACAAGGTCAAAATGAGAAGCAGGAAAATAATTTGCCCAAGCCCGACAGTCTGTCAGCAAAATACTAGCATAACGATTTGTTTTCATACTGAGGCACCCTTCATCCAGACAACTTCAGCCCTTGAGAAACATTAGCCTGGGCAGAGGTCATTGCCTTTACCATACTGTACAGTAGCCAAATAAGTCACCAAAGAATGCCCTGATATGTACTATACAGCAGGGTTGTTATTGGGGACAGGTCGAGTCATCCCTTCACCCAAGGCTTGACCAACTTTTTTTATTCCATTCATGGGCCGCATTTAATATTATGTAAGATTCAGAGGGCCAAGACACACGTGTACACGCACGCACGCACACACACACACACTCATGCCCTCTCCCATGCCCCCTCCCAACCTTTTTTTCTTTCAAGTACCCCCTATCCTTCACCTACTACTACTACTACTATTTAGCATTTCTATAGCGCTACAAGGCATACGCAGCGCTGCACAAACATAGAAGAAAGACAGTCCCTGCTCAAAGAGCTTACAATCTAATAGACAAAAAATAAATAAAGTAAGCAAATCAAATCAATTAATGTGAACGGGAAGGAAGAGAGGAGGGTAGGTGGAGGCGAGTGGTTACAAGTGGTTACGAGTCAAAAGCAATGTTAAAGAGGTGGGCTTTCAGTCTAGATTTAAAGGTGGCCAAGGATGGGGCAAGACGTAGGGGCTCAGGAAGTTTATTCCAGGCGTAGGGTGCAGCGAGACAGAAGGCGCGAAGTCTGGAGTTGGCAGTAGTGGAGAAGGGAACAGATAAGAAGGATTTATCCATGGAGCGGAGTGCACGGGAAGGGGTGTAGGGAAGGACGAGTGTGGAGAGATACTGGGGAGCAGCAGAGTGAGTACATTTATAGGTTAGTAGAAGAAGTTTGAACAGGATGCGAAAACGGATAGGGAGCCAGTGAAGCGACTTGAGGAGAGGGTTAGTATGAGTAAAGCGACCCTGGCGGAAGACGAGACGGGCAGCAGAGTTTTGAACCGATTGGAGAGGGGAGAGGTGACTAAGTGGGAGGCCAGCAAGAAGCAGATTGCAGTAGTCTAAACGAGAGGTGACAAGGGTGTGGATGAGGGTTTTGGTAGAGTGCTCGGAAAGAAAGGGGCGGATTTTACGGATGTTGTAAAGAAAGAAATGACAGGTCTTGGCGATCTGCTGGATATGAGCAGAGAAGGAGAGAGAAGAGTCAAAGATGACCCCAAGGTTTCGAGCTGAGGAGACAGGGAGAATGAGAGAGCCATCAACAGAAATAGAAAACAGGGGGAGTGGGGAGGTGGGTTTGGGGGGAAAAATGAGAAGCTCGGTTTTGGTCATGTTTAATTTCAGGTGGCGCTGAGACATCCAGACAGCAATGTCAGACAAGCACGCTGAAACTTTGGTTTGGATGCAAGGTGAGATATCAGGGGTAGAAAGGTAGATTTGGGAGTCATCAGCATAGAGGTGGTAGGAAAAGCCATGGGATGAGATTAATGAACCAAGGGAAGAAGTGTAGATAGAAAAGAGGAGGGGACCAAGAACAGAACCCTGAGGTACGCCGACAGGCAGAGGGATAGAAGTAGAAGAGGATCCACCAGAGTGAACACTAAAGGTGCGGAGGGAGAGGTAGGAAGAGAACCAGGAAAGGACAGAGCCCTGGAATCCAAGTGAGGACAGGGTATCGAGAAGTATGCTGTGATCGACAGTGTCAAAAGCAGCGGAAAGATCAAGAAGAATGAGGATGGAATATTGACCTGTGGATTTAGCCAGTAATAGGTCATTGGAGACTTTAGTAAGCGCAGTTTCGGTTGAGTGGAGGGCGAAAACCAGATTGTAGTGGGTCAAGAATAGCATGTGAGGAGAGAAAATCAAGGCAGCGGCGGTGAACAGCATTTGTTGAGTGAACAATATTTCCTCCCATGTGTTTTATATTTTCATATAACTTCCATGAGTGTCCCCTAATTTTAGTAATTTTTGAAAGAATAAAACATTGCATCACTCTTACCCGTTTTACACCACTCAAGATTTTGCAGACCTCGATTATATCCCCCCCCCCCCTCTTTTCCGAGCTGAAGAGCCCTAACCTCTTTAGCCTTTCACCATATGAGAGGAGTTACACCCCCTTTATCATTTTGGTTACTCTTCTTTGAACCTTTTCTAATTACATCATATCTTTTCTGAGATACAGCGACCAGAACTGAACGCAATACTCAAGGTGAGGTTGGACCATGAAGCGATACAGAGGCATTATAATCTTGGTCTTATTTTGCATTTCTTTCCTAATAATTCCTAGAATCCTGTTTGCCTTTTTGGATGCTGCCACACACTGGACAGAAGATTTCAGCATATTGTCTACAATGACACCTAGATCTTTTTTTTTTGAGTGCTAACTCCTAAGCTTGACCCTAGCATCAGGTAACTATGATTCGGATTATTCTTCCCAATGTGCATCACTCCCACTGTCTGAATATCAGCCCCAAGGGACATAATCCACAATGGGACACCTGCATTTAGGCACCCAAGAGCAGGAGCCTATTCTGTGATGGCAGGGCTGGCCTTAGGCGAGGGGATGAGCTGCTGCTCCGGCTCTGCCCCCCCCCCCCACCCCCACATCCATAATCTGACATCTCCCCTTCCTTCCCCAACCCCCTTCCCCAAATTTACTTTCTTTTCTTGCTTTCCAAAAGTCGAGGTGGCAGCAGTTCCCATACGCTGCCCTGCCGCTGGCCCCAGCCCCTTCTCTCTACTGCGGTCCACCTCCGAGGAAATGTGAATTTATGTCAGAGAGGCGGGCCATAAGACAGAAGGGGCCAGGTTTGGCAGCAGGGCAGCATATGGGGACCGCTGCCGCCCCGACTTTCATCCAGAGTGGGTGGGGAATTTCGTTCCAGAAGAGTGCCGCCTGAGACCCCTGCCTCAGTTGGTCTACTGGTAGGGCCACCACTGTGTGATGGCTCCCAGGTTGCATTTTAGAATTCGGACATAACCCAGTTATGCAAGCCAAAGAGCCGGAGTACATAGGAGTCTTAATGTGGCAGGGACACACATACTGAATACACTGTTTCATCAGTTTTTGCAAGAAAGACTTATATCCCTGCGGGATTGTTCTGCATTTCTGTTTATGTATTATTGACCCTGAGGCCACTGGTAACAGCTGAACACAGATTTGCAACTTCCTTTCTGCTGAAATGCTTTGGGAAAAGAGCTGTGAATGTTCCCGTAGTCACTGGAAATGAAGAAGAGAAACTCCTGGGCAGGTGATGAGGGAAAGCTCCCCACGGAGCAGAGGTCTGCCTAGAGCCATGAGGCTAAAGAGGAGATTAGCTGGATTAAAGACAATAATTTGGCATCAGATGATGTTCTGTTTAAAAGCAGCTTTTAAACTTCCAGCAGGAGGCCAGCAACCCTAGGACAGTAAAAGCTGAAAAAAAAGGGAACATCTGATGTGTGAAGCCATGGGAGGGAAGAGAAAGAAGCAGCAATCTCTGCCAAGCGCTGGCCAGTGGCCAGGGATCAGCCAGGACAGCCTGCTGGTCATTCCAGCAGAGTCTCTGCTCGCTGGCACTCAGCTCTGTGGACCCTTCATTAAAACTGAAGAGACCGGTGCTGTGCAGGAAGAGTGACACAGAAGACAAAACGCCACAGGACAACCACCTGCCAAATAAAGCCATTTTCATCTATTCAGAAGTGAGGGAAAGAAATCGATGGTGAGTGTCAGAACATGAAAGAGTTTAATAAAGGATTAGTGGATTTACTGCTTTTCTTACATGATTGATAAAGGCTGAAGATAAATCCTTTCCCTATCCCTTCACTTAAATAGTTCTTACAGACCACTTGAAACTCTACGTTCAGCTTATGATTATTCATAGTAACATAGTAAATGACTACTACTATAAATCATTTCTATAGAGCTACCAGTCGTACGCAGCGCTTTACAATTGAACATGAAGAAAGACAGTCCCTGCTCAAAAGAGCTTACAATCTAAATCAGGACAAACAGACAGGATCAATAAGGATAAGGGAAGGACAGACAGAAGGACACAAGGATAAGATAAAAGTGACAAGTCAGGAATCGAAAGCAGCATCAAACAGGTAGGCCTTTAGCCCGGATTTGAAGGCAGCCAGGGATGGAGCTAGACGTAATGGCTCAGGAAGCCTATTCCAGGCATAAGGTGCGGCGAGATAGAAGGAGTGGAGTCTGGAGTTAGCGATGGAGGAGAAGGGTGCAACTAGGAGAGATTTGCCCAGTGAACGGAGTTCTAGGGAAGGAGTGTAGGGAGAGATGAGGGTGGACAGGTAGTGAGGGGCAGCAGAGTGAATGCACTTATAGGTCAATAAGAAGAGCTTGAATTGTATACGGAAACGGATAGGGAGCCAGTGAAGCGATTTCAGGAGAGGGCTGATATGGGCATAACGACTTTGGCGAAATATTAGTCGTGCGGCAGAGTTTTGAACAGATTGAAGAGGAGAGAGATGGCTGAGCGGAAGACAGATAAAGACCTGAATGGTCCATCCAGTCTGCCTAACAAGATAAACTCATTTTGCATGGTAAGTGAGCCCCCAATCTTCTTCCCTTGCATTGGCAGCATGGGCTCAGGCAGCAGCATCCACAGAGCCCAGCTCCCCAGAGCTGAAGCCATCCTGCTCTTTAGTTGCCTCCTTTCTTGTGGGCTTCTGTGATGGTCTCACACATGCCAGGTTGGAAACGTTGTAATAGAACAAACAGAAAACAAAATAAACACAATTTCCCTAAAAATAAACTGAGCATGCTAGTGGCAATTAAGAGTTAAACAATTTCTCAAGAAAAACGAATGTTAAAAAAAATGCTAGAAATCTGGGTAGAATGCTAGAGACCTGGAGATTATGCAATGGTTTTTTTCACTGGTCAAAACATTCTCTGTTTTGCAGACTGCCAACAGCACTCAGATTCCTCAAGGAAATGGAGCAAGCTGCAGAAGTCAGCTAGACGTCTTTAGAACAGAGAGGCGCAGTGCCCCCTCGGGTGCACGGAGCCGAAGATAACATGGGCTCCAGGTGCACCCAGCCCTTCCTCCCCAATGTATGCTATGTTTACTGTACATTGTTCTATACTGTCGCAGCTTTGGCGGGGTATCCAAGCCTGATGGTGTAAGCTAGGCAGCTGGGGCAGCTGCGAGTACGGTGGAGCTCCCTTGCTAGACGGCGGGGAGCTCAGGTTACGATTGGTCAGTCCTGCTAGGACGGCGGACTGCGGATGGACATTGAGCCAGAGGCTGTGGGAGGCTTGGGTATACCCATATGTAAGATGTTTGTATATAAATAAAGCTGCGGCCGAGTTATACCAGATTAAATACATTGTGTCTTGTGATGATTAATGCTGTTACTGCTATAAAATTGTAAACTGAGGTCTCTCGGCTGCCTATGTTACTAAAGAAACTTTTGGATTGAGTTCACCGGGAGCCTCACCTGACTCCACCACTTCCAGGTAAGGCTGTGCCCGATCTCCCATGTATAAACCTAACCAATCTCCACCTGGGCAGCCAGACCCTGTTAATTTCTGATGGGAGCTTCACAGATATTTGTACATGTCTCTCTCCCAGAGAGGAGTTTGGAGAGTAATTAACAGAACTCATTTAGGAACAGTTGGGAAGCTGGAAATGTTTCTGTTTCACAGCTTGAAAGGAAGTGTGACAAGGAAAGGAAATTAGCTCCTGTTGCATGTTAATAGTGGCAAGAAACCAAATTCATAGTACAGTACTGAGATGTGTACCTCCAACAGTTCAGGATGAAATTGGTATATACATAGGATTACACAAAACTATTCAAGGTGGTTAAAACAGATTCGGACTGTGAAAAATTGCAGGAAGACCTTCGGAAATTAAAAGACTGGGCATCCCAATGGCAGATGAAATTTAATGTGGACAAATGCAAAGTGATGCACATTGGGAAGAATAATCCGAATCATAGTTACCTGATGCTAAGGTCCACCTGGTGGGGGGGGGGGGGGGGGGGGGGGGTCAGCACCCAAGAAAAAGATCTAGGGGTCATTTTAGACAATATGCTGAAATCTTCTGCTCAGTCTACAGTGGTGGCCAAAAAAGCAAACAGGATGCTCGGAATTATTAGGAAAGGGATGGTGAATAAGACCTAAAAAACTATTATGCCTTTGCATTGCTCCGTGGTGCGACTTCACCTTGAGTACTGCGTTCAGTTTTGGTCGCCGTATCTCAAAAAAGATATAGCAGAAGTGGAAAAAGGTTCAGAGAAGAGCAACCAAATTGATATAGGGGATGGAACTCCTCTCCTATGAGGAAAGACTAAAGAGGTTAGGGCTCTTCAGCTTGGAAAAGAGACGGATGAGGGGAGATATGATTGAGGTCTACGAATGAGTAGAAGTGAATCAATTTTTTACTCGTTCCAAAGTACAAAGACTAGGGGACACTCAAGGAAGTTACATGGAAATACTTTTAAAACAAATAGGAGGAAATATTTTTTCTCACTCAACAAATAGTTAAGCTCTGGAACTCTTTGCCGGAGAATGTGGTAACAGTGGTTAGCGTATCTGGGTTTAAAAAAGGTTTGGACAAATTCCTGGAGGGAAAGTCCACAGTCTGCTATTGAGACAGGCACGATGAAGCTACTGCTTGCCCTGGGATTTGTAGTATGGAGTGTTGCCACAATTTGGGTTTCTGCCAGGTACTTGTGACCTGGCTTAGCCACTGTTGGAAACAGGATACTGGGCTAGATGGACCATTGGTCTGACCCAGTATGGCTACTCTTATATTATGTTCTTAATTATTAAACTTTAGTTCCCCGTTGGTGCAGTGTAAATTAAAATCAACAATAAATTCACACAGCAGCAGACCACTGCTTCTCATCATGCATTTGCTTTGATTTTTACTCTTCTCTACCACAGCCATGCAAGGTCTTAACCCAGTGTGGCTGCTGTGCCAGTGTAGGATTAATGCCCTATGAATGGATTCTCACCCTACTGGAGACTTACTGACAGATCCTTTCCTCACTGGAGATGCAGAAGGACTAATGCTTGTTGTGAACGGACCTTCGCCCCTCTGGATATTCACTGCCACTGCAGGTTTTTTGCCTTTGAATTTAGTTCTACCTCAAGAGGGTCAGGCAGCACCTTTATTTTGGAAATCTGTTAAAGCTGTTGAAGTGAAGCAAAGTTCAGTGATACTGTGGAAGGGTAGTTTCCCTTGCAATTGCTGTGGCTCTGTACAGCACTGTTTTATTTATTTAGATTTTGTTCACACCTTTTTCAGTGGTAGCTTAAGGTGAGTTACATTCAGGTACTCTGGATATTTCTTTGTCCCATGAGGGCTCACAATCTAAGTTTGTACCTGAGGCAATGGAGGGTTAAGTGACTTGCCCAAGATCACAAGGAGCAGCAGTGGGAATTGAGCTGGGCACCTCTGGATATCAAGACTGGCACTCTAACCACTAGGCCACTCCTCCAGGGTTCTACATGGAATGTTGCTACTGTTTGAGATTCTGCATGGAATCTTGTCACTCTTTAAAATTCCAGAATCTTGATATTCTTTGAGGTTCTACATGGAATGTTGCTATTCTGAATGGAATCTTTATTTATTTAGATTTTGCTCACACCTTTTTCAGTAGCAGCTCAAGGAGAGTTACATTCAGGTACTCTGGATATTTCTCTGTCCCAGGAGAGCTCACAATCTAAGTTTGTACCTGAGGCAATGGAGGGTTAAGTGACTTGCCCAAGATCACAAGGAGCAGCACTGGGATTTGAACCGGCCACCTCTGGATTGCAAGACCAGTGCTCTAACCACTAGGCCACTCCTCCACTAGAACTCAGTCTCCTCTCCCCCACCTGGTGAACAATGGTATGGCTAAAGCTTGCCTGTTGGAATATGTCACAACATATGATATTAGGAGAAGAGTATATATTGGTTAATACATTTAAAGTAATTAGTAACCTGAACTATAGTTGCTCTGAATTTTCATGGACGGCTCATGGTTTAAGTGAAAAATGTATCTGATAGTCCCCTTTTAACATTTAAGAGTTAACAACACTGCAAGGTCGGATTTTCTTTCGTGTATGTGTGTTTGCATGGACTGCCTCACCAAGTACACAGACTGAACTGCAAAATACATGAACAATTCAGCTTTTGGTGATGTGATCTGAGTTTTGCAGGAACCTAAAGTGGAAGAAATGAGTTCGTTTTGAGATTTTACCTCTTTTGTCTACATTAATCTCTTCTCCTGGTGACGTTTCTTTTGTTCTTAGCAGCAAATGCTGAAGTCAATCCATGCACAGGTTTTACAACAAAAGACTGCATCGGAAAGCTTGAATGGGCTATATCTGCTGTCACTTAATGTGTGTCAGTGGTGTATCCATGGGAGGGGGGCTTGAGGGGGCCTGGATCCCACACTTTTGATTCAGCACCCCCCTCCCCCAATAATTGTGGCAGCGTCTGCTGCTATGGCTGGCCTGGCAATCGGCAGCACTTCCTATGGGCCAGTGCTGCTACTCTGCCCCCCCCCCCCCCCGCCGTGCAAGCTCAGATTTTGCTAAACTGAGCATGCTTGGGGGGGGGGGGGGCTGTGGCCAATAGATAGTACCACTTATTTCCAGGCTGCTGGTGGAGGACTGCTTCCACTGGTGAGACTTGGGGATCTCCACTAGCTCAGGTATTTTGTAATTGAGGGGCGGGAGAGGCAGAGAGAGCAGGGGGCAGGGAAAACGTTTGTGCACCACCTCCACTTTGGGCTCAGGATTCCCCCCTCCCCCCCAAAAAAGAAAATTTCAGGGTCTGCCTATGTAACTGGTGTGCATGATAACATTCTGACCCTTCCATGCTGCTGCAGCTCTCACCTCTGTAACCCTAAGCCCTATGTCACAGAAATGTTTCATAGCTGTTCACAATGAGGAAGGGGGAGGGGCTTACCCTTCAACGTTCCCCTGGGCGGGTCATACATTTTCTTTTGTCCCAATCACACATATGTTTCTCCACTTGTGTTTTTCAGATGGAATGTTCTAGATATGGAAAGTACAAGAAAAGGGGGGTCTACTCCTTCCACAATCACGCAAGCAGAAAACAACACAGAGTGGAGGGAAAAACAAACCCAAGTGACCAGCAAAACACAACGGTGAGAGCTCCAAACAAAATTTATTGGGACCCAACACGATCCGTGTTTCGGCAAAAAGCCTTCCTCAGGTGTCAATAGATCTTCTGCAGAACGTATAATCGCGTGTGCGTGCTAGGAAAGCACAAATATAACACCACTGAAGTCTGTAGAAGTGGCATTATATTTGTGCTTTCCTAGCACGCACATGCGATTAGATGTTCTATTTATTGCATTGCATTGACCACTGTCCCGGCCAAACCTGAAGGCAACAGGGAGGTGCTTGAAAATGAGTTTTGCTTCATGCCACTGTAAGCCCCCTTTCTAGGGTCCCCAGGCAAATGCTAGACACAGCCCAGAAGATTTGGAGAAGGAGCACATAAGGCTGGAGGGCCAGGCAAGCGAGGCATCAGACTATCCCATCCACACAAAAATTCAGACCAAACTACGTGGTAACTTAAAACTGGAACTTTACTGGACTCTCAGTTGATGAAGCACTGGAACAGTGAAAAGTCATATCAAACACCAGCTTATGGATGTTCATTCCTTCTGCTCACATTCTTACTAATAAAGCTACACAGGGTAGGCTGATAATGAGTAGAGTGGCACAGGTAGATGTGAATTATTTATTTACAAAATACTAGGACTAGGGGGTATGCGATGAAGCTACAAAGTAGTAAATTTAAAACGAATCAGAGAAAAGTTTTCTTCACTCAACGTGTAATTAAACTTTGTTCAAATTTCTGGTCTATTATCATTTTCAAAATCTTAACCATTTCCTACTCCTGTAGAACTTCACTGGCTGTATCAATTTTTCTTTCTCAAAGGGTTCGATTAGGTTATCCATGTAGTTCGCTAATCAGATTATATCTGAAGCAAAGTTATTTACTACCACCATTAGGTCCTGGAGCGTCTTCCAGATGATATTCAATGTAACCTCCACGGGAGCCGGAAACTCCAAGCTGATAGCTCTTATGGGTTTAGGAGTGGCACCGCCGACACGGGTTCAGCTGTAAACGACTTCCGTTTCAGCATGGACTCCTAACTCACTCCTCTGGACATGGTGGTTACATGATTCGGGAACGATGAAGTTGTTTCCAGGTCCAAGAGCGTTGACGCTCTTTCACCGGGCTGTTCTGATTTTTATAGGGAGCCAGTGTAGTTTGCTGAGCAGAGGACATGCTCTCTCAAAACTTGTGACCTTGTAAACAAGTCTGGCTGTGGTGTTTTGGGCTGTTTATAATCTTTTTAAGGTCAATTCTTTTCAGCTGGCATAAATGGCATTGTGATAATCAAGGTGTGATAGTACTAATGTTTGTACCAAGGCTCTGAAAATATCATTAAGGAAGAAGAATCTGATTCTTTTTAACCTTCTCCCCTTCCCAGTGGCGTACCAAGGGGGGGGGGGGGCGGTGGGGGGCGGTCCGCCCTGAGTGCATGCCGCTGGGGAGGGTGTCACGCGCCTGTCGGCTCTTCGTTTTCATGCTCCCTTTGCCCCGGAACAGGAAGTAACCTGTTCCAGGGCAGAGAGAGCATGAAAACGAAGAGCCGGCAGGTGCGCGGCACCCCCCCCAGTGGCGTGCACCTGGGGGGGTACTTTCGCCAGGGGATCGTGCTGCACCCGGGGGTTCTTTCGCCGGGGGGGGGGCATCGTGCTGTTCTGGGGGGGCGCTGCACCCGGGGGATGGGGCGCATCGGCGATCTGCCCCGGGTGTCAGCCCCCCCAGGAATGCCACTGCCCCCTCCCCCCTCCGAATCTATGCATCCCATGGGATTTACAAATGTAAATACTGCATTTTAAAATTGGTGTTTGCATATTACTACTACTACTTATCATTTCTAAAGCGCTACTAGATGTATGCTCACAGCTGGCACGCTTGTTGATTCACGCGCTCATCAGCTCTGAGCATTCAGCGCTAATGGTCTATAGAGTCTGCATTTGCTTCTGAGTATCGGGGCCTATCTGTACCTAACTTTATTCTACTGTTGCTACTATTTTATTTATTTACATAAGAGCCATACTGGGTCCGACCAGTGGCCCTTTTAGCCCAGTACCCTGCATATGTATGTCATCTACATTTGTAAAGGCTGAGATGACCTCCTTGGTGTTCAAATTACTATATCAAATCAAAACATTAAGAACGAGTTGAATTAAACAACCTTCAGGCATAAAAATATGTGTAGCGGATCTTCACACTGCTCATACTCAAATTACATGATTATATGCGCTGTTAATGTTGACTTTACAGCAGCCGAGGGTCAATCAATAATCACTGCAGGTGCTAAAGTGAAAAAATGACATCTAACAGAGTTCGCTCGAGCTACGAGCAACAAATAATGGATTAGCAAAATGACTTAATACTTTTCCAACCTCGTAACTGAATGACGATGTAAGCTGAAATGTTCCAGATGATATCTCAGACAGTCACTGTGTTTAACCTATAAACTGTTTCAAGGGGAACAAATGCACCAGGGACGAAACAACCGTTTACTAAATCGTCGCTCCATTCCAAAAAGTCTCACAGATTTGGGTTTGTTGTGGGGGAGCTTTGGAACTATAATTTTAGGTTATGTGTATTGCAATCCTGCACTAGAAATGTACATTCGTTTGAAATTTATTTATTTATTTTTAAAATTTATATTCCGCACTATCATAAAAACATCCATAAATGACCATAAGAAATGCAGCATCATTTCTCAGGTTTTTTGTGTTTGGTTTTATGCCGGAAATAGAAGAGAGAACCTGGAATTTTTGTTTTGTTTTTTTCTATGCTATAAGTAGTGCGCTCATCCGAAAGAGTATTCATCATTTCTCAATAGTGCACACTCTTCGAAGATACCCCCAATTCTGTAAACTTGCATGCACAATTGTACGCTTAGGGCTAGATTCTATATATCGAGCCTCGATTTCCACGTGTAAATCAGAACGTATTCTATAATGTATGCTTTAATTTAGGATATGTTGTAGAATATGCTAAGTGCTGCTCCACATAACTAAATTTAATCACGGTCAATTATGCCAACTAAAACATGGTGTAAATCCTGACATGTAAATTAGGTACAGAGCAAGTCTATTTTATAACAATGCACATAGATTTTAGAAACACTCATGACCCACCCATTCCACGCTAATAACCACACCCACTTTTCAACTATGTGACTTAGAATTTATGTGCATCACATTACAGAATACGCTTAGCGGGTTGTGCGCATAAATATTAATGCCAATTAGTGCTCATATTTGCTTGTTAACATCAAATTAATAGTACTGATGAACTAGCTAACCAATTATGTTACGCACATTTTTATAGAATAAGCTTCAATTTCCATGCAGAAATTAAGGCGCCATATACAGGATCCTGGGGTTAGCGCACAAAGTTGCACGCACAAGTAATAGAATACTGCACGTTGCGAATGCAACTTAATCTAATAATCAGCTGCTAATGGTGTTAATTATTGGATATAATTGGTACTAATTGCCACTAACTGGCAGTAATTACTATGGCAGGAGCGTGCCTAGCAATTAGATGCATGGGTCATAGAATAATAGCATTTACACGCCTAACTGCCTACAGCCATTGAGCTATCCGCACCTAAACTTAGGCCAGTTATGCCCTGCTGAATATTACCGGATAGCCGGTTATGGGGCATTTAACCAGCCAGGTGCCGATCCTGGACGGTTAAATGCTTTTGAATATCGGGGGGCTAGTTACTAAAGATTGTGGTTCAGTAAAGTAACATGTCTTAATGGTAGCCCACATTGATAATTTGCTCCTGAATTAAAGAAAAAAGAAATGTCTCTAGAAATCAAAATCACTGCTATGTAATAAAAGTGAGACAAATATAGGACACTCAAGCTATTGTGACATCACTGATAAGGTTGACTCTTAGGCATTGGTGGAATGAGGCATTATGACATCACAATATCAGAAGTGAGCCAAGTATAGCACAATCAAGCCATTGTGACATCACTGATGAGGTTGGCTCTTAGGCATTGGTAGAATAATGCATTATGACATCACAATGTCAGCTCTGGTTACACTGAAACTCTTCATACTAAGGGATGAAGTTATCAATGTGGGCTACCATTAAGATGTGTTATTTACCACTAACTCGTGGTAAATATTTTAGCACAGGTCCCATTTTATGCACTAAGACCTAGTCACTAATAACTGGGTTAACCCCAGTTATTAGGAACTAGGTTTCACTGCATAAAATCAGAAGCAGAAAGTAAATATTCATGTCTTCCTTTCCAAAAGAAATTTTCCAAGTGTCCATGAGCCAGGAAAGAATATGTGCTATCCTGATATTATACTGAACATTTACAAGGAAACCCTTAGATGCCCTTTTACAGAGTGGCGGAAAAAAACAATGTGGACTTACCGCTTGTTCTTCAGGGACTACGCCGGCCCAATGCGGTCACCAGCGGTAGTCTTGCCCCAAGCGCATGCCAGTTCCAGGGGAAAAAGAAAACCCTCAGAAATGGCTTGCATGGCGACAACCCGGCGGTAGTCGGTCATCATCGCGTGGTGCCTGGTTACTGCCGGGTTAGCGTGGGAGCCCTTATCGCCACCTCAAGGCTCTCTGCCGCATGGCCATGTGGTAAGAGTTCTCTCACCGCATGGCCATGTGTGATGGGGGCTTTTTAACCGCTGCGGTAAAAAGTGCCCTGGCGAGAGGGAAAATGGCTCCTGCCGCTAGCGCAGAACCCTTTTTCCCACAGCTTGCTAAAAAGACCCCTAAATGTAGACCCCAGTCAAAACTTCAACGCAAGAAAAGTCTTTCTATGCAGCAGTATTTTTCTTCTTTAAATGTCATACACAAAGAAGCATAATATTCATCCACCCTAGGAGCACAGGCCGCTAAACTGTGACCTGATGCATTTAGAAGATATAATATAGATCAAACTGACAAACTAAAATGCAACAAATCACCAGGATTTGAAAAAGCTCAAATGTAAAACTACTTACCTGTAATTTGCTATGAAACCTGAGGACTATAAGGATGGTCAACGCAATGACAATTTTTAAAAAGGGCTCCAGAGAAAATCTGGCAAACTTTAGCCTGCTAAGGGTCCTTTTTACCAAGCTGTGGCATAAGGGTGCCTTCACTGGCGTCGGTGTGTGTTTTTCATGCGCGCCGAGGCCCCCTTTTACTGCAGAGGGTAAAAGGGAAGTCTCTCTTTCTTGCAGGAAATGGCCACGCGGCAAGTAAAGCACTTGCCGTGTGGCCATTTCGGGGAGCAACCCTTACTGCCACACATTGAGGTGGCGATAGGGGTCCCACACTAACCTGCTGGTATTAGCGGAAATTGGGTGGCGATGCCGGTAATTGGAAACAAAACGGGAGCTGGGCAGACATCTACGGTCTACCCCCTGATCGTGACTAAATAGATAGGGATGGACTGGAGTGTAAATTTAAGGAGCTTCGATGTTAGCTTCAGAACTTAGTACAAGAACAGTACTGAGCAGACTTCTATGGTCTGTGCCCTGAGAAAGGCAAGGACAAGTCAAACTCAGGTATAAAGTATCACATACCATGTAAAATGAGTTTATCTTGTTGGGCAGACTGGATGGACCGTTCAGGTCTTTATCTGCCGTCATTTACTATGTTACTCTTTGGGGTTCTACATGGAATGTTGCTACTAATTGGGATTCCGGAATCTTTTAACTCTTTAGCATTCCAGAATCTTCAGAATTTTTAGTACAAGAACAGTGCTGGGCGGACTTCTATGGTCTGCAGTGCTTTTTTGTAGAAAAAAAGGTGCCGGTACTCATTGTGGGTGGGGTCACCACATATGACTCCATCCCTATTATAGCCACACCCACATTAGCCACACCCCTTAACCCAGCCATGGCGCATATAAACAGACATCATTGAAAATATCATACTAGTATAAGAGAAAAAAAATAACCTGATTTTTTTTTTCATTATAAATAATTTCTGTAAGCTGTTACAGCTCCAGTATACCCAGTGCAAAATAAGACAGCAGATGTAAATTCTCAAATTGGACATATTCCAGACACTAAAATGAAAATAAAATGATTTTTTTCTACCTTTGTTGTCTGGTGACTTTGTTTTTCTGATCATGCTGGCCCAGTATCTGATTCTGCTGCTATCTGTCCTCTTAACTCCGTTTCCAGGGCTTCCTTTCCATTTATTTCTTTACTTTCCGCCTTTCTTCTTCATTTCTTGCCCTACATCTGTAAATAAAAGCTGGGTCCTCCGCAGACTTGGCTGTCCAGTGGATCCAGCTCCCGCCTATTTTCTTCATCCATGTGCAGTTTTTCTCCTCTCTTCCTTTTCCCTCATCTCATCTCCTTCCTCACTCTTCCCTCCCCTCCATCCACCCATGTCCAGCAGCCCTCCTCTCCCCCTGCCTCCTCTCCATCCACCCATGTCCAGCATTTCTTCTCTCTCCCTTCCCTCTCCTCCATCCACCCATGTCCAGCAGCCCTCCTCTCCCCCTGCCTCCTCTCCATCCACCCATGTCCTGCATTTCTTCTCTCTCCCTTCCCTCTCCTCCATCCACCCATGTCCAGCAGCCCTCCTCTCCCCCTGCCTCCTCTCCATCCACCCATGTCCTGCATTTCTTCTCTCTCCCTTCCCTCTCCTCCATCCACCCATGTCCAGCAGCCCTCCTCTCCCCCTGCCTCCTCTCCATCCACCCATGTCCAGCATTTCTTCTCTCTCCCTTCCCTCTCCTCCATCCACCCATGTCCAGCAGCCCTCCTCTCCCCCTGCCTCCTCTCCATCCACCCATGTCCAGCATTTCTTCTCTCTCCCTTCCCTCTCCTCCATCTACCCATGTCCAGCAGCCTTATGAAGAACGGCTAAATAGGTTAGGGTTCTTCAATCTGGAGAAAAGAGAGGATAGAGTAGCAGACTTGATGGAGCTGAGGGAGACAGAGAGGTACATAGAGGAGACCTACAGGGATGTTGTAGAGAAGTCCCACCTCCAGTCAGGTAGCCCCTGTGCTACCTTGGAGGAGGGAGGTCTCCTAGAAGGAGAGCATCACCCTGGTGAAGTAGGAAGTACTCCTGTAGCCAGGACCTGCCCACCAGGGGATGTATTATCCTTTCGCACCGAGGATATATCTCCAAATGTTGCCCGGGAGGGAAAGGTTAGGACAGCTGTTGTACTTGGTGATTCGATCATTAGGCATATAGATAGCTGGGTGGCTGGTGGACGTGAGGATCGCCTGGTGACTTGCCTGCCTGGTGCGAAGGTGGCGGACCTCACGCGTCACCTAGATAGGATTTTATATAGTGCTGGGGAGGAGACGGCTGTCTTGGTACATGTGGGTACTAATGACATAGGAAAATGTGGGAGAGAGGTTCTGGAAGCAAAATTTAGGCTCTTAGGTAGAAAGCTGAAATCCAGATCCTCCAGGGTAGCATTTTCTGAAATGCTACCTGTGCCACGCGCAGGGCCCAAGAGACAGGCAGAGCTCCAGAGTCTCAATGCGTGGATGAGACGATGGTGCAGGGAGGAGGGCTTTAGATTTGTTAGGAACTGGGCAACATTCTGGGGAAGGGGGAGCCTATTCCGAAAGGATGGGCTCCATCTTAACCAGAGTGGGACCAGGCTGCTGGCATCGGCGTTTAAGAAGGAGATAGAGCAGCTTTTAAACTAGAAATGGGGGGAAGGCCGACAGTCGCTCAAAAGAGCATGGTTCGGGATAAGGTATCTTTCAAAGATATCACCATAACAGGGAAGATAGAGTATCCTGATAGTGAGGTTGCAAAAGAGATTGTAGTAGATCGGGTATCTTTAAATAACAATAAAAATCAGACAAAAGATTGCCAATTAATACTGTCAAGTACTAAGCATGATGTACTTAGGAACAACAAACATAGTTTGAAATGTCTATATGCGAATGCCAGGAGCCTAAGAAATAAGATGGGGGAGTTGGAATATATTGCACTAAATGAAAAATTAGATATAATAGGCATCTCTGAGACCTGGTGGAAGGAGGATAACCAGTGGGACACTGTCATACCGGGGTACAAATTATATCGTAGTGATAGGGTGAATCGGATTGGTGGAGGGGTAGCATTGTATATTAACGAGAGCCTTGAATCAAATAGATTGAAAATTCTGCAGGAAACAAAACACTCCTTGGAATCACTGTGGATTGAAATTCCATGTGCAAAGGGGAAAAGGATAGTGATAGGAGTGTACTACCGTCCGCCTGGCCAGGACGAACAGACGGATGCGGAAATGTTAAAGGAAATCAGGGACGCAAACAAACTGGGCAACACAATAATAATGGGGGATTTCAATTACCCGCATATAGACTGGGTTAATGTAACATCTTTACACGCAAGGGACATAAGATTTCTTGATGAAATCAAGGACAGCTTCATGGAACAGCTAGTTCAGGAGCCGACAAGAGAAGGAAAAATACTAGACTTAGTCCTTAGTGGTGCTCATGATCTAGTGCAGGGGGTAACGATACGAGGGCCGCTTGATAACAGTGATCATAATATGATCGGTTTTGATATTGGCATTGAAGGAAGTGAAACTAGGAAATCAAGTACGCTAGCGTTTAACTATAGAAAAGGTGATTACGACAAAATGAGAAAAATGGTGAAAAAAAGACTGAAAGGAGCAGCTCGCAGAGTAAAAAACTTGCATCAGGCGTGGATGCTGTTTAAAAACACCATCCTGGAGGTTCAGGACAAATATATTCCACGTATTAGAAAAAAGGGAAAAAGACTAAACGTCAGCCGGCGTGGCTAAACAGTAAGATAAAGGAAATCATTAGAGCCAAAAAACAATCCTTCAGAAAGTGGAGAAGAGAACCAACTGAAAGTAACAGGATAGATCATAAGGAATGCCAAGCCAAATGCAAAGCGGAGATAAGGAGGGCAAAAAGGACTTTGAGAAGAAATTAGCGTTGGAAGCAAAAATACATAGTAAAAATTTTTTTAGATACATTAAAAGCAGGAAACCGGCCAAAGAGTCGGTTGGGCCGCTGGACGAAAATGGTGTTAAAGGGGCGATCAAGGAGGACAAAGCCGTAGCGGAGAAATTAAATGAATTCTTTGCTTCGGTCTTCACCGAGGAGGATTTGGGGGGGACACCGGTGCCGGAAAGAATATTTGAAGCGGGGGAGTCGGAGAAACTAAACAAATTCTCTGTAACCTTGGAGGATGTAATGGGTCAGTTCAGCAAGCTGAAGAGTAGTAAATCACCGGGACCTGATGGTATTCATCCCAGAGTATTAATAGAACTAAAAAATGAACTTGCGGAGCTACTGTTAGAAATATGCAATCTGTCCCTAAAATCGAGTGTAGTACCGGAAGACTGGAGGGTAGCCAATGTTACTCCGATTTTTAAGAAGGGTTCCAGAGGAGATCCGGGAAATTATAGACCGGTGAGTCTGTCGTCGGTGCCGGGCAAGATGGTGGAGGCTATTATTAAGAATAAAATTGCAGAGCATATACAAAAACATGGACTGATGAGACAAAGTCAGCACGGATTTAGTGAAGGGAAGTCTTGCCTCACCAATCTAATGCATTTTTTTGAGGGGGTAAGCAAACATGTGGACAATGGGGAGCCGGTTGATATTGTATATCTGGATTTTCAGAAGGCATTTGACAAAGTGCCGCACGAAAGACTCCTGAAGAAATTGCAGAGTCATGGAATCGGAGGTAGGGTATTATTATGGATTAAGAACTGGTTGAAAGATAGGAAGCAGAGAGTAGGATTGCGTGGCCAGTATTCTCAGTGGAGGAGGGTAGTTAGTGGGGTCCCGCAGGGGTCTGTGCTGGGTCCGTTGCTTTTTAATGTATTTATAAATGACCTAGAGATGGGAATAACTAGTGAGGTAATTAAATTCGCCGATGACACAAAATTATTCAGGGTCGTCAAGTCGCAGGAGGAATGTGAACGATTACAGGAGGACCTTGCGAGACTGGGAGAATGGGCGTGCAAGTGGCAGATGAAGTTCAATGTTGACAAGTGCAAAGTGATGCATGTGGGTAAGAGGAACCCGAATTATAGCTACGTCTTGCAAGGTTCCGCGTTAGGAGTTACGGATCAAGAAAGGGATCTGGGTGTCGTCGTCGATGATACGCTGAAACCTTCTGCTCAGTGTGCTGCTGCGGCTAGGAAAGCGAATAGAATGTTGGGTGTTATTAGGAAGGGTATGGAGTCCAGGTGTGCGGATGTTATAATGCCGTTGTATCGCTCCATGGTGCGACCGCACCTGGAGTATTGTGTTCAGTACTGGTCTCCGTATCTCAAAAAAGATATAGTAGAATTAGAAAAGGTACAGCGAAGGGCGACGAAAATGATAGTGGGGATGGGACGACTTTCCTACGAAGAGAGGCTGAGAAGGCTAGGGCTTTTCAGCTTGGAGAAGAGACGGCTGAGGGGAGATATGATAGAAGTGTATAAAATAATGAGTGGAATGGATCGGGTGGATGTGAAGCGACTGTTCACGCTATCCAAAAATACTAGGACTAGAGGGCATGAGTTGAAGCTACAGTGTGGTAAATTTAAAACGAATCGGAGAAAATTTTTCTTCACCCAACGTGTAATTAGACTCTGGAATTCGTTGCCGGAGAACGTGGTACGGGCGGTTAGCTTGACGGAGTTTAAAAAGGGGTTAGATAGATTCCTAAAGGACAAGTCCATAGACCGCTATTAAATGGACTTGGAAAAATTCCGCATTTTTAGGTATAACTTGTCTGGAATGTTTTTACGTTTGGGGAGCGTGCCAGGTGCCCTTGACCTGGATTGGCCACTGTCGGTGACAGGATGCTGGGCTAGATGGACCTTTGGTCTTTCCCAGTATGGCACTACTTATGTACTTATGTACTTATATAATAGAAGTTTATAAACTCATGAAGGACTGGAATGGGGAAACCGAAGTTAAAAAAACCCATCCCCTAACACCACAAAAACAGGGGGACACTCCACGGAACTAACGACCAGCAGATTGAAAACAAATCGGAAGTATTTTTTCACACAGCACATAATCAAGCTGTGGAATCTGTTGCTGGAAGATGTAGTCAAGGCAACAAACACGGCGGGATTCAAAGGAGGTTTGGACAAGTTCCTGGAGGAAAAGTCCATAAAGAATTATTAGCCATTGCTTATCATTGGAAACAAAGCTGTGAGAAATAGATTTACATTTTGGCATTTGCCGGATACTTGTGACCACAACTGGCCGCTGGGTTTGATGGACCTTTGTCTGAGTCGACATGGCTTTTCTTATGCTCTCATGCTCCTATCTGCTGCCCCTCCCTCTTCTAGCATTAGAGGTGCCTGACCATATGATGCTGTATACTTGTAAGTTGAGAGCTAGAAAACTATGACAGAGTACAAGGTCAGTATTACCTATTTAGCTGCACTTTTTTAGCGTTTCCTGTGCTATCCCCTCTCCCTCACCCCTATGGATTCCAGTGGAGTTCCTCACAAGCTGTCTTGGATCCCAACTTGTATATAAGTGTCTGAACCCCATTTGCATGTGCAGTGGAGTTAGATCAAGGCTACCAGATTCCTAAATGATTACCCTCCAGTGTCAACTGCCAGGTACATTAGGAAGTCCTACAAAATCCTGCAAAAAACAAACAAACCCAAAAGACCTCCCACAGCCTATAGCAAACTCGCTGTACCATAATCACACTGCCAAAATTCAGAGCATCCCAACCCTACCTAAGGATCCTAAGGAGCTTAGCCGAGATTGGATGGCAGAGCCAGCCAGTGGTGGGAGGCGAGGATAGTGCTGGACAGACTTATACGGTCTGTGCCCTGAAGAGGACAGGTACAAATCAAAGTAGGGTATACACAAAAAGTAGCACATATGAGTTTGTCTTGTTGGGCAGATCCCCTCATGGCGGCTTAAGCCTCACGTGTCTCCACCACCTCGAAGCCACCCCCACCCCTTTTTCCACCCTTTCCCACTTCGCCGCTTCCTGCACCGCCCTTACCACATCCCAGCTGACTACCTCCGCCGGCCGGACCTCCTGGTACAGGGACACCCTGCAGCGCGCCATCCAGAGGCAGTACCGCAATATCACCGAAATCAGAAAGCGTGTTACCGGATCCCCGCGTCCCTCTCCACCCTCTGGGCCATACACCCAGTCCGCATAGCTGTAGTTGCGGAAACTGGGGATCTGCAGCAACGAGGAAACCCGGTCAGAGACCTGGACTGTAAATGGGCACCTCACCAGGAAATGCTCCATCGTCTCTTCAGTTCCAGCACATTCCTCCCGTGGGCACCCTCTATCCCGCACATTGCGATATTTCAAATTTCCTCGGACGTACAGTCTACCGTGAAAAGGACAGCCACGCCAGGTCTTTATACTTCACCGGGATGCGGTTCGAAGCAATCAAACCGTAACCCCTGCTGCATCCGTGGGGCCGGCGCGTCCCTCAGCGCCAGAGGAGCTGAGAACACCTGCGCCCGTACTCTGTCCGTCCAGACCCCCCCGTTGTCCTGCCTTCACCTCCCCCACCGTCAGCCCCCACACCCTCACCAATTTCACTAGGGTCTTGCAATAACTCACCCCCCCCGGAGCCCCCCTTCGCAGTGCCACTACCCTCCCCCCCTCCCGCCATAGGTCCCAATATCTCGGCCACCACTGCAGGACACTCCTAGCCCACCCGGTGGCTCCCGCCCTACCGCCCTAACCCAGATTGAACTGCAGGAACAAAGCGCTGAAAAACAGGACTGGGTTTATCATGCCCACCCCCCCCCCCCCCCCAGGCAGATAGGTAACATTTCCGTTTTCCCGGATTCGTCCTGTTGCCCCAGAGCAGCCCGAAGAACACCCCATACAAGGCCGTGTACCGGCTCTCCGGCAGCAGGCAGATGTAACTGACGAACAGAAACAAAGGAACTAAGTGTGCCTTGATGAGCTGTACCCGCTCCCCCATGGTCATTTTCCACCCCTTCCATCTATCCACCCTCCCCTTCACTTCTTGGAGACACCTATCCCAGTTGTAGAGCCTATAATCCCCTTCTCGAAGTATATTCCCAAGACCCGTATACGTTCCACAGCTGTAGGAAACCTACCTCCCAACTCAATTGCAGCCCCTGATCCCCAACCCACAGGCTATTGGACTTTTGAAAATTGACCTGCGACGCTGTTGCCTGCGAGTATTCCTGGATCAGGTTCTGCAATCTACCTCCCTCCCTCTGGTCCGCTACCCACACTGTAACGTCATCTGCATACGCCACGACCCTTAACTGGTTATTGTCCCCCACCTCCACCCCTTCCAGCCCCTCCGCCCCCCCCTTCTCCAGCCGTCTTATAAAAGGGTCGATGGCGTATGCATACAACAGCGGGCTGAGTGGGCACCCCTGTCGGACCCCTGCCCCTACCTCAAACCCCTGCCCTCTCCACCCGTTAACCAGGGGAAAACACCCCGCATGCCGATAGAGTAGCTGTAATTGCTCTATCCAACCCTTCGGAAACCCATAGCGCTCCAGAATGCTCCATAGGACACCCCACTGCACTCTATCAAACGCTTTTTCCTGGTCGAGTGTTACCAACAGCCTACCATGCCCTCCCACTCTACTGCGTTCTACCCCCTCCCGCACCCACGCTGCAGCTTCCAAGACCCCTCTCCCTTTAACCCCACATGCTTGCGAGGCTGCTAGCAAATCCCCAGACACCTGCCTCATTCTCTGGAATAGCATTCGCGCAAAGATTTTTCGATCCGTATTAAGCAGTGCTATAGGCCGCCAGTTGGCCAGCATCGCCGGGTCCTTCCCCTTACTTAGTAGGATAAGAGCCGCCTCTGTCAAGGAACTAGGCAAGGAACCCTCCAACTGGGCTGCCCCCCATACCCTCACCAGGATCGGCACCAGCTGCTCCTTAAAGGCCTGGTAGAACTCAGTTGTTAGCCCATCCGGCCCCGGCGAGGTCCTTCCTGTGGAGCGCCCCGATGGCTTCCTCCACCTCCTGTTCTGTCCACGGGTTCAAGAGGGCCTGAAGCTGGGGTCCCCCGTGACCTATCCCCGGGGTTCCTTCCACATAACACTCCATCTGCTCCATATCAATCTGCTGGGCTGAAAGGAACGCCGCAAAGTGGTCCCTCACTGCCCCCAGAATCCCCTCCTTGGTGTCCTGCAGGACCCCCTGTGCATCCCGCACCCCCTCCATCACCCTGCGCGCCCTCCGCTCCCGGCAGCATGCGAAGGGGTCCGGGCTACACATTTTCCCGAAGTCCCGCTCATACACCAAGGAGGTGTAGCGGTTGTACTGTACCTGCTCCAGGAGTGCTTGGAGATCATGTATTTCTTCCTCCCTCCCCCCTTGTGAAATCAATGTGTCCCTCTTTTTCTTTATTGCCATGCCCAACTTTGTCCTTTCCCTCCCCTCCCTTCTCGCCTGTCTGAGAAAGAATCCCCGCGTTCGTCTTTTCACTGTATCCCACCACTCCCCCAATGACTGAAATGCCCCCTGCACTGACACCTGATCTTCCAAAACCGGCGGTACTCCTCCCGCACCTGCTCGCTACCTAACCACTTTAAATTTAGTCGCCATAACCCCCTCCCTGGCCTCTGCGCTGCCGCCCCCCCCCACCTGAAGGAGGACCATGTGGTGGTCTGAAAAGTCCACGTCCACGGTTCGTGGACCCCCCAGACAAACCCCCTTCTTTACCAGGAATCTATCGATTCTACTTTTACACTGCCCTCGAAAGAACGTGAACCCCTCCTGTTCCTCACAGAAGGCCACATGCGCGTCTACCAGCTCCGCCTCCCGCAATGATCCCTGCCAGCCTCACCCCGTCATAGCCCACCTGTACCGATCGTCCCCCACTATCCTTTTTCCGCAATATGGTGTTAAAATCTCCCCCCCAGACTACTTGGCGCGAAGTGTATAGGTAGGGCTTGATCTTTCCAAAGAGGAGCACCCTTTCCTTCTTGCTTTGGGGCCCGTACACATTCACCACCCTCAGTGCTCTATCCTCCCAAATCGCATCCACAACAAGACATCTCCCCACCCCCAGCTCCACCACTCGCTGAATATTCACCCGGTGGGACTTAAATAAGATCCCACCCCACCATACCTCTCCCCCGCCAACCCCCACACCGAGGGACCCCACTTCCAGGCCCGTCTTGCCCGCCTGATCACCTCAATGGACCGCAGCCGAGTCTCCTGGAGCAGGAAGCAATCTGCTTGGACCCTCGCGAACCAGTCATACGCTAAACCCTGCTTCTTCGGAGAGGCGATGCTGGCCACATTCAGCGTGGCAAATGTCAACACTAAGCCTGCCATCCTCATTGCGAGTCACGGGTCTGCTCACTCCCAACTTCTTTCCTTATCTCCTGGATACCCCCTTCTTACCCTGAAGCAGGTCCTCTGCTATGCGGTCTACATCATCCCCTGCCAGATCACCCCTCCCCCCCCCCCGCAGCCGTCCTGTCTGCACCTTACCCCCCCCTCCCCCTTTCTTCCTTCCTTTCTTCTTTGCTCTATCCGGACCCACACCCTGATCCCTCCCTCTCCCCTCTTCACCCCCGCCCCCTACCTCCTCCTCCGAGTCCTCCACCTCCCCCAAGTCCTCCAAGTCCTCAGATCCTCCTCTAGCTCCACTCTGTCCCCCCAAGCCTGCACTTGGGCCTTCACCACCTGCCCGGCCCCCCTCAGCTTTCCTCTTACTCCCCTTTCCCCTCCCTCCCTCCCTTCCCTCTTCCTCCTCCCTCACCCCTCCCCCCTCCCCCCAGAGCCTTCCCGCCCTTCTTCCTACCCCCAGTACCCTCCTCCAGTGCTTCCTCATATTTCCGTTTGCCCTCTCCAATCCCCCCTGCCGCCCCCTCTTCCTCCATTAACTCCACCTCTTCTCCTTCCCCCTGTTCTTCCTCCTCCCTCCCACCCTCCCTATCCTCCTCCTCCTCCTCCAACACCTGAAATCTGTTCCCCCCCCTCTTCCCCTGCAGCGACCCCTCCCTGCCCACCCTACTTTCCCCCCCCCTCCGAAACTTCCCTTTCCTCTGTGGCACTTGTACCCACTCCCCCTCTCCCCCCTGCTCCACTCCTGACCCAGCCCCCTGCCGCCCCCCCTCCTGCATCCCCTCCTTCTCCCCCCTTGCCCCTCCCTGCCTATCACCCCCTGCCCTATCCCCTCCTCCATTACCCCCCCTCCCCGTCCCTTCCCCACATATCCCACTCGTTATGGGCCGCCCTAGGGCAGTTCCGATATGCATGGCCTAACCCGCCGCAGAGGTTGCACCTGATCGCGGTGCAGTCCTCTGGGGCATGCTGATCCCCCGCATCTTCCACACTTTACCACTGGGCATGACATGCTGAAGTGCCTAAACGAACCACATCTGAAGCACTGCCGCGGCTGCCCCTTGTAAAAGCACAGTATCCTGTCACGACCGATAAAGGCAGCCGAAGGAATGTGCTGGACCACATGGCTCTCCTGTCTCAATTTGACCAGGGCTCCCAACCTCCTGCCCAAACCCTGCTTGGATCCGGTAACTTTGTAAGTGGGGATCTCAGCTCCGCGTACCTCTGTAGCCAGTAGGCTAAATCTGCCCCAGAGATAGACTCATTTCTCACGAGCAGGGTGATCTGCACCAGGTCCGGCTTGCTGACTGGAATGGCCCTGAGGTCCCGCCACTCCCCCTTTCCCCTCACCCCCTCGTACCTTTCCCAGAATATTTCCATCCCCCTCTGGGTCATGAAGCTCAAGTCATATTCTGGGATGTTGATGGGGTTTATACCCGAGGTAAAAGTCCTCGGGTATAAACCCCATCCCCATCACCAGCCTCAAGACCCGATCCCTGGAGGGCATTGCCCCCTCCCCTATCCATTGAGCTGTACCACATTTCGCCGCTTAGGCAGCTGTCCACACCCCTGTCCCCGCTCCCCCCCAACCCCTCCCTGGGCCCTCAAAACCACCCGATCTCCCCCCCTCCCCTCCTTCCCCCTCCCTGGACTACTGCCGCAAAGGACTTGGACCCCAGCCCCCACCGCCCCACCCTCCACACTTGTTCCAGCCCTTCCCTCTGCCTCCCCCCCCGTCTGTCCCTCTGCCCCTCCCCTCATCCCTCTCCCTTCCTCAATATCCACCGCCCCCTCCCCCTCCCGTTGTCCCCCGTCCCCTTCCCTCTCAGACAAACATCCAGCAACGTCCATAGTCAGTTCTGCGGCTTGGGCTGCCTCCAACTGATTGTCCTGCCCATCACCACTTCCTGGAACGTCCCTGCTCGTCCCCAGCCATGCAGGCTCCAGCCTCTGGGCTAATCGCCTCCTCTCCTCTGTCTCCTGGCGATACTCTGGCACCTGCCCAGTCAGGTCTGCAGCTGGCGATACCAGACTCCCTGCTCGCTCTGCCCCCGAACTCCCTCCAAACCTCCGGCACCAGGGGCGAAGCCTCCGGAACTCCGCCGCTCCCCTTGGCTCCTCGCTCCCAGCCGTCCTGCTGGCAGGTCTGCTCCACCACCCGCCTGCACATCTGTTAGACTTGCCATGTCCACTTCTGTAGTCAACGAAAGTCTCTCAACAATCGGGTTACTTTCCCCCCTTGCTTCTGGTGCAGTCCCTCCTGCGTTCTCCCAATGGCTGGCGCTTCCCGGGGGCATGGCTTGTCTGTTCCTGATTCCGCCACAGGCTGGCTGTTAGCACCCCCCGATTTCACCTCTTGTAATGGACAGCTGGTCAAATGAGCTCCCAGCTGCTGCCCGCTCCTATTCCTCTCTCTCCGACCCCTCTCCTGTAAACCGCCAGCTACTCCATGCTCAGGGAAGACCTCCCCTGCTCCCGGACTTCGTGGGCGGGGCTTCTCCAGATGCCATGCTGCTTCGGTTTCCACTTCAGTCATTGCAGACCCGGCCAAAAATACCGGAGTCTGCCTCTGCTGACCCTTTTCCAACAGGGCTTCCTTCACGGCAACTGTCTCTGCTGTTTGCACAACTGCAGGTAAGCCCTCTGAGACTTCGACCACCACCTCTGTAGAAAACAGGCTGCTACCTGCGTCTCCCTCTGCTGCCTCCATTATCTGGAGTTTTGAAAAAGTTACTGAGTTCTGTCCTCCCCTCCACAGGTAGGATCTCTACTCCAGCCCCCACCTCAGAGCCATGTCCTGCCGCTGCCTCCTTATTCTCTGGCTGCTGGGTAAGTGCTCTAGACTGTGTTGCCAACTGTCTCATGTATTTTAAAGTGGGGTCACCTCTGAACCCAGACAACTCTTTTGAGTCTAATGCTGCTGAAGACACTGAAGCTTGCTGCAACTGTAGTGTTCCTGAACCCCCAGACTGTGGTATTGAAGCCATCCTTTCTCGGTTAACATAGAGCTCCCTCAAAGGATTCACAGAGCCCTTTTTTAAACAGTTCAACAAGTGTTCTTTTTTCCCCAACAACTTTGATATCCGGGCTTCCTCTTTAACATACATTTGTCTGTGCTCCGCTGGGGCAAATTTACACATAGTTCTTGCCATTTTCAGACGTTTTCCTAGCTCCACTACTTCTTTTTCCACCAGCTTAATTCGTCTTACAATATTTACACACTACTTGCTGGATCATCAGGGTCATAGCTCACTTCAAGGAACTCCTCATCTGACGATCCACTCTCCTCACTCTCACTCTCAGCTGCCTCCAGCAAAGGCTTCTGGCAAACTTCCATCGCCTCTTCCTTCTCCCTTCCTTGGAAGCGCCCTTCGGGGCCTGTACTATCTTCCTCCCCCCTCCACTGTCTTCTCGCTTACCTTCCGCAAGCTGGGCCATGGAGGGGGAAATGCTCTGGTGGCCTCCACTGGGCTGCTTCTCCCTTCGGTCCACTGGACTCCTTTCCCTTCTCCCGGTAGTCAAACCAGGGAGAGAGCCACTCCTTTCGGCCTTCTGGTCCCGGGCCCCAGGAGGCCCCATAGCCTGGGACTTTCCTGAGGCCTTCTCCCCAGGGACCCTCCTCATCTTTGGGGAGGGAGCTAGGTCTCACTCCCTTTCCACTGGAAGTCAGCAGAGCTCTCTAAAACACCTCCTTCCTCCTCAGCAGACTGGATGGACCGTGCAGGTCTTTTTCTGCAGTCATTTACTATGTTACTATGAGGCATATTTTCAAAGCACTTAGCCTTCCAAAGTTCCATAGGTTTCTATGGAACTTTGGGAGGCTAAGTGCTTTGAAAATATGCCTCTATGTTACCTGTGGAAATATTACACCAGGATTAGAACTTGCCTTGCGTTTAGCCACTCATATATTTATCCCAAATGACTCTATACTACCTATCTTATCCCCATCTATATATCTGTATTTGGCCCCTTGCATAGCCGCCGAGAGGAGGGGGGCAGGGGGGGACAAAATTCCCCGGGCCCGAGCCTCCAAGGGGGCCCGGCGCCGCAGTCCCACCCACCCTCTGTCGTCGACCGTCTGCCACCGGGCCAGGCCCCCTGTATTGAAATCACAGCGCCTCTCACCTCCGTGTGAAAGCGCTGCAGGCAGCAGGGCAACATATCGCCTCCCTTCGGGCCTCCTTCCCTCCCTGTGCCCCGCCCTCATCTGATGTAAGTTCCGCGAGGGCGGGACACAAGGAGGGAAGGAGGACCGAAGGGAGGCAATCTGCTGCCCTGCTGCCTGCAGCGCTTTCACAAAGAGGTGAGAGGCGCTGTGATTTAAATACAGGGGGCCCGGCCCGGTGGCGGATGGAGGGGGGGAGCGGCGACCTCAGGGGGGAGCGCTGGCGGTGACCTCGGGGGGAGCGGGGGCGGGGCCCCGGGCCCGGCCTAGTCTCTCGGCGGCCCTGGCCCCTCGGCTACATGGTTAGCTATGTTGTAGAAAGGCATTAGCATAATATATTTGTCCATTTTTCAGCGTGCCTGTAAAAAAGACCTTTTCTAAATTTTTTGCCGAAAATGGACGTACAGCAAAATCAAAATTGCCATGCATCCATTTTATGTCTGAGACCTTTCCGCCAGCCATTGACCTAGCAGTAAAGTCTCACGCGGTAACCATGCGGTAAAGACCTACATGCGTCAAATGCAGCTTGGCACGTGCGCCAAAATTAAAATTACCGCAAGGGTCTGCAGTAGTGTAGAACGCGTGTTTTGGGGCACACGCAGAATTATTTTTTAGCGCACCTACAAAAAAAATGCCTCTTTTTTTTTTTTTTCCAAAAATGGACGTGCGGCAAAATGAAAATTGCCGCATGTCCATTTTGGATCTGAGACCTTACCGCAAGCCATTGACCTAGCAGTAAGGTCTCGCGCGGTAACCAGGCGCATCAAATTCCACTTGACACGTGGCAGAAAATAAAAAATATTTTTCAGACATGCACCAAATTTGAAATTACCGCAAGGGCCATGCAGTAACCTGGCGGTAACTCCAATTTGGCGTGCGTAGGCACCTACGTGGCCCTCAATATTATTAAAACCACAATTATCAATTCTACTACTGCAAACAAACTGTGATTTTTAAAGTTTTCTGGTCTTGACAGTCACTGTCTCCACACACACACACATCCTCGTCAGTTAGCTGTTTCCCTCCCAACTGACACAATCTTCAGTAGTCACCATGACAGCCACGAGGCAAACTCACTGCCAAACCCCCTCAATCTCTGCACTGCACTCCCACCCATTATAACCTTAAAATAAAATAAATCTTCCCCATCTGCTCCCCGTACTTTGCCAGGGTCCTCCATAGGGTTTTCCTCTTTTTTCATGTTTCTCCTGCTGCCTGCTTATGCTGGTTGCCAGCCAGCTCTCTCCTTGCTGCACAGCTCTGCCTCGTGCAATCTTGCTATTCAACTGAGAGCTCAGCGTAAATGCATATTTATTTATCTATTTATTTGTAGCATTTGTATCCCACATTTTCCCACCTATTTGCAGGCTCAATGTGGCTTACATTGTTCCATAATGGTAATTACCAGTTCCGGAAAAGAGAAATACATAGTTAAGATAGAGGAGACAGAATGGATTAGGTATTCGGGTAAGGAAAGTTCATTTTATAATAAGAAATGAAAGGTATTGGATTAAACTTCATTCGTAATAAATTAGCTTGAACAATATTAAACTTCAAATCATGAGTGGAGGAGTGGCCTAGTGGTTAAGAGTGGTGGACTTTGGCCCTGGGGAACTGGGCTCAATTCCCACTTCAGGCACAGACGGCTCCTTGTGACTCTGGGCAAGTCACTTAACCCTCCATTGCCCCATGTAAGCTGCATTGAGCCTGCCATGAGTGGGAAAGTTCAGGGTACAAATGTAACAAAAATAAAATAGATACTATTGGAGATTCTACATGGAATTTTGCTATTCCACTAGCAACATTCCATGTAGAAGGCTGCGCAGGCTTCTGTTTCTGTGAGTCTGACGTCCTGCACGTACGTGCAGGACGTCAGACTCACAGAAGCAGAAGCAGAAGCCTGCGCGGCCACATTGGTGATTGCAATGGCTGACTTCTATATGGAATGTTGCTAGTGGAATAGCAACATTCCCATGTAGAATCTCAAATAGTAGCAACAGTGGAGGAGTGGCCTAGTGGTTAGGGTGGTGGACTTTGGAACTGAGGAACTGAGTTCAATTCCCACTTCAGGCAGCTCCTTGTGACTCTGGGGAAGTCACTTAACCCTCCATTGCCCCATGTAAGCCGCATTGAGCCTGTCATGAGTGGGAAAGCACTGGGTACAAATGTAATAAAATTAGTATGAACAATTAGGAAATAGAGAGTTATGTTTTGTGTAGATCTAGTGTACATTTTGTTAACTGGCGTTTAGGATGAGTTAATTGTGGTATGCTTTCTTGAATAAATTGGTTTTCAATAATTTACGGAAATTAATTATGTCGTGGGTTGATTTTATGGTTTTCGGTAATTCATTCCAGATTTGCGTGCTTATATAGGAGAAACTGGATGCATATGTTACTTTATATTTTAGTCCTTTACAGTTGGGATAGTGGAGATTCAGGAACGTATGTGATGAGCTAGTAGAGTTCCTGGTTGGTAGGTCTATGAGGCCTGACATATATCCCGGAGCTTCACCGTGTATGATCCTATGAACCAGAATGCAATGCGTTCTCTTAATGAAAGCCAATATAGTTTTTCTCGTAAATGCTTCCCTGTGCTGCTCCCAGCCACCAGCCCTCAACAGGGTGAGCCTCCCCAAGCTTTTCTCATCTTGCCCTGGCAATTTGATTTGGGCCACAATGAGCCCAAATTTGGACTCCTTAACTCACAGTTCAAGCCGACATTGGCTGGGCACACGCGCATGTGCACTGCTGTCATGATGCATGCACCTGGCAGGTCTCACTATGGTGCTTTTCTGCAGCCACTAGCTTTCCTGCCTCTGCCTTGCAACCCAGAGCCCAGTGCATATAAGTAAATACTTCCAGGTCCACAGGGATCATCTGGAAGAGGCAGCAGCAATGTAAAGGGATAGTTTAAAAAAAAAAAATGCTCACCAGGGCTGAGGGTCGTTGGAGACCTATATCTTGGGGGAATGGTTTAAATCATCAGTTATATAATTGCATGGAAAAAGTGAGGCAATGGATGTCGAGAACTGGGCTGGAATTAAATCTCTCTAAGACAGAGGTGATGATTTGGGGAAGAGAAATATCTGAAGCATGGCCTGTTTCTGTTCATTTAGGCGATGCTTCTCTTGAGGTTAAGGAAGAGAAGTTGCTAAGGGTGATTTTAGAGAGTAGACTCAGTATGAAAAGACAAATTTGCAATGTTGTGCAAACCAGGGGCATAGCCAGACCTCGGTGGGAGAGAGGGCCAGAACCCGAGGTGGGGGGCACTGTTTAGCCATCTCCCCCCGTCGCCAATCCCCCTCCCGCCACTTTGAACCCCCCCCCCCCCGCTGCCACTTGCCCCGCCACCGCATCAGGTACCTTGTTTGCTGGCAGGGGTCCCCAATCCCCGCCAGCCAAAGAGTCTTCTTTAGCACCGGTTGACTCCAGCGCCTTCGTTGTGTGATCATCTGTTTCTGGCGCCTTACGTCCCGCACGGGGCTACGTGCATGGTGCAGGACATAAGGCGTCAGAAACAGATGATCACACAGCGAAGGTGCTGGAGTCGACTGGCGTTAAAGAAGACTGTTCAGCTGGTGGGGATTGGGGACCCCTGCCAGCAAACAAGGTACCTGGTGATGGGGCGGGGGGCAGGGGGCAGGCGGCGGTGGGGGGGTGGTCAAATGTAGAGGGGGCCAGGGCGTAATCTGTGGGAGCCCATGCCCCCATGGCCCCACGTCCCCAGTGCAAACATCTTTTATATATTTACATCTTTTGCATAAAGTAAGACCTATGTTATCACCGTGAAGCCCTTTTACATGTAAGTCTCTACACGTGCCCAACATGTGCCAAAATGGAGCTACCATGTGGCCCTTGTAGTAATTTCATTTTTGGTGCGTGTCTGCTATGCATGCCCCAAAAATATTTTTTATTTTATGGCACACGTAGGTCATTACCGCCTGGTTAGCGCTAGGTCAATGGCTGGCAGTAAGGTCTCAGACCCAAAATGGACATGCAGCAATTTTCATTTTGCCACAAGTTCATTTTCGGCAAAAATATTAAAAAAGGCCTTTTTTACAGACGCACTGAAAAATGGATTGTCGCACACCCAAAACTCGTGCCTATACTACTGCAAGCCAATTTTCAGTGCACCTTAGTAAAAGGACCCCTGTATGACTTTAGAAGTGTTGTTCAGAGCTTGGTTCTGTCGCAGCTGGACTACTGCAATGCAGGGGCATAGCCAGACCTCTCGCTGGGAGGGGGCCAGAGCCCGAGGTTGGGGGCTCAGCGTCAGCGTGCACAGGAGGAGCAAGAAGAAAGAAGAGCAGGGGACAGGCAGCGAATGCGGCTGCGCTGGAGACCGCTGAGCATCAGCGTGCACAAGAGGAGCAAGAAGAGCAGGGGGCAGGCAGCGAATGCGGCTGCGCTGGAGACCGCTGAGCATCAGCGTGCACAAGAGGAGCAAGAAGAGCAGGGGGCAGGCAGCGAACGTGGCTGCGCAGGAGACCGCGCTGAAGAAGGCTTCGGCTAGTGGGGGTTGGGGACCCCCGCCAGCCAAACCAGGGGTCAGGATGAAATTTGTGGGGACCCAGGCCCCTGTGGCCCCCCACAGCTATGCCCCTGCTGCAATGCCTTATGCTTCGGGTGTCAAGGCATTGGAGGTGGTCCCGAATGTGTCAAAAATTGTCCATATGACTCCGATTCTTAAACAGCTACACTGCTTTCTGATACTTCAGAGGATTCAGTTTAAGGTATTGCTACTTGTACAACAAAATCTTTATTCTAGTGCACCATTTTATTTCGAACAGGTTTGAATGTACATCATCCAAGAAGGTCTCTGAGATCTGAGACCAATATGAACCTGTCTACAGATGCTGCTGTGAAAATACGTTATGCTGAGATTAGAGCGTCTGCTTTCTCTGAGGCTGGGATGTCCCTATGGAACGCACTTGGCAGGTCAACTGCATCTTTGTAACAGCCCTTTACAATCACCATCACATAAAACGTAATAAAACCTTTTGAAACAGTTTTATTACATTTTATGCGATGGTGTTTGTATTACTACATTTATACCATTGCTTTTTATTTATAGACTGTGTGTGTTTCTTCTTCTTCTTATTTTTATCATCCATTATGGTTTTATTATTTATGTTTATATCCTTTTTATACTTGGTTTTTATGTTTTTAGACACCTGAGGAAGGCTTGTTGCCGAAACACGGACCATGTAGGGTCCTTTGCGCCAATAAACATTTTCAACGCTCTTACCTCTTGTTTGGGCTAGTCATTTGGACCTGGATCTACATAAGTACATAAGTACATAAGTAGTGCCATACTGGGAAAGACCAAAGGTCCATCTAGCCCAGCATCCTGTCACTGACAGTGGCCAATCCAGGTCAAGGGCACCTGGCACGCTCCCCAAACGTAAAAACATTCCAGACAAGTTATACCTAAAAATGCGGAATTTTTCCAAGTCCATTTAATAGCGGTCTATGGACTTGTCCTTTAGGAATCTATCTAACCCCTTTTTAAACTCCGTCAAGCTAACCGCCCGTACCACGTTCTCCGGCAACGAATTCCAGAGTCTAATTACACGTTGGGTGAAGAAAAATTTTCTCCGATTCGTTTTAAATTTACCACACTGTAGCTTCAACTCATGCCCTCTAGTCCTAGTATTTTTGGATAGCGTGAACAGTCGCTTCACATCCACCCGATCCATTCCACTCATTATTTTATACACTTCTATCATATCTCCCCTCAGCCGTCTCTTCTCCAAGCTGAAAAGCCCTAGCCTTCTCAGCCTCTCTTCATAGGAAAGTCGTCCCATCCCCACTATCATTTTCGTCGCCCTTCGCTGTACCTTTTCCAATTCTACTATATCTTTTTTGAGATACGGAGACCAGTACTGGACACAATACTCCAGGTGCGGTCGCACCATGGAGCGATACAACGGCATTATAACATCCGCACACCTGGACTCCATACCCTTCCTAATAACACCCAACATTCTATTCGCTTTCCTAGCCGCAGCAGCACACTGAGCAGAAGGTTTCAGCGTATCATCGACGACGACACCCAGATCCCTTTCTTGATCCGTAACTCTATCATGTGAGACTTCCAAGGAAATATATTTATTTCTTTTACTTCTCGGGATTTATTTACTATCTTTTTAAAGGAATTCACTCAAGACAGTGTACAGCAAGAATAAGTCAAACATAAGCAACAGACAATTACAGCAGTAAAAATATTCAAGCAATGTAACGTACGGCAAATTAAAATGATGGGAGACAATGATGTCCTATTATGAACGAGTAACTGTTTAAAGGATGGAAAAGATGGTTAGTTTTTGTCAATGAGGAGGAAAATAATGGACGGCTCCAGGGATTTATTCTGGAACTGCTGTTATTTAACTTCTTCATTTAATCAGCAAGGTAATCAGTTTTACAGATGACACAAATGCTTATCGTCTATTTATTTATTTATTGCATTTGTATCCCACATTTTCCCACCTCTTTGCAGGCTCAATGTGGCTTACAATACATTATGAATGGTGGAAAAATATAATAGAATATACATTTAGTTTTATGGAAGGATTTTGGGTAACATGATAATGATAAAGCATCGTAAAAGGATGATACAAAGGATAGTGAAAGAGCATGATATAAAGGATTTGGGTTACATGATAATGAATAAGCATGATATAAAGGCAAATATTATAAGGCAATACTGGATATATGTGTAGGAGTTCACATTTGTTGGTCTTTGTTGTATACCTTATTAAAGAGATGGGTCTTCAGTAGTTTGCGGAAGTTAGTTAGTTCATAGATCGTTTTTAAGTTACTAAGGTGCACTATAGGCGTGTTAGCGTTGTTAACGCGGGTTAAACGCTAATGCACCCATAGAAATGTATAGGTGTGTTACCGTTTACCGCACCTTAAATTTAAGGGTGCGTTAGAAACGCTAACACACCTTAGTAAACATACCCCAAAGTTATTGCAAGCCATTAGAATACCAGGAGGAGCTTGTAAGAATGGAAAACAGGACATCAAAATGGAAGATGAAGAAACAGCAGATTAAGGTGTGGGAAAATATCAAATCATTAACAAGTAATTGTTCAAGCCCTGATCCCCAGCAGCAGTTTACAGCTCCCTCCTGCACCAGACAGGTAAGAGGGGGGGATTCTTTACTGGGCTACATGAAGACAAAATTGAACCTCAAGAAATGCAACTTGCCGTGGATTCTTTATGCAGGAATGGATCCTCAGAAGCTTAGCCGAAATTGGGTGGCGGAGCAGGTGGGGGAAGAGAGGTTGGTGGTTGGGAGGCGAGGATAGTGGAGGGCAGACTTATACGGTCTGTGCCAGAGCCGGTGATGGGAGGCGGGACTGGTGGTTGGGAGGCAGGAAATACTGCTGGGCAGACTTGTACGGTCTGTGCCCTGAAAAAGGCAGGTACAAATCAAGGTAAGATACACATATGAGTTTATCTTGTTGGGCAGACTGGATGGACCATGCAGGTCTTTTTCTGCCGTCATCTACTATGTATGTTACATCTCCCTCCTGCACCAGACAGATAAGTGGAAGGCGGATTCTTTACTGGGCTACATGAAGACAAAATTGAACCTCAAGAAATGCAACTTGCCGTGGTCTACAACAGTGGAGAAATAAGTAGAAATGCATTTCTTCTTTAACTGAACAAAATTTTATTTATTTATTTGTTACATTTGTATCCCACATTTTCCCACCTATTTGTAGGCTAAATGTGGCTTACATAGTACCGGAAAGGCCTTTGCAGGCTCCGGTGTGAAGAAATACAGGGTGATGTTGTGGTAAGATCAAGTTCACGTGGCACAGCCACATTAGGGCATCGTATAACAGAAGAGTTGTGTTATGTCCGTTACGTACTTTATTTTTGTTGTGTTGCAGGTATCAGACATTTATGTTGGATCGGTAGGGTATGCCTTTTTAAACAGGTTAGTTTTTAGTGTTTTCCGGAACTTTAGGTGATCCTACGTAGTTTTCAAGACTTTTGGTAATGCGTTCCACAATTGTGTGCTAATGTAGGAAAAACTGGATGCATAGGTTGATTTGTATTTGAGTCCTTTGCAGGTACGTTCATGTTGATTCGGATGTGTTTCTAGTTGCTAGGTCGATCAGGTCTGTCATGTATCCCGGGACTTCACCATAGATAATTTTGTGAACCAGACTGCAGATTTTGAAAGCAATGCACTCTTTGATTGGGAGCCAGTGTAGTTTTTCGCGAAGGGGTTTTGCAATTTCAAATTGCGTTTTTCTGAAGATAAGCCTAGCTGCCGTGTTTTGTCATCAGTGAGTTACACTTCCCAGCACTAGCATGTTCCAGTTCATAAAACCAAAATAAAATAATTAACTCTACCTTTCTTTTCCTGGGCATTTTATTTTTCCAATCACATTGGTCCTAGTCGCTATTTTCTATTTTCCTTTTTTCCAGAGTTTGATGTCCTTTTGCCATTTCTCCTCCTTCCCACAGGGTAACTATAGTGTGTATTTTAGAACCCAGGTACGTCCATGAACCAAAATGTAAAAGCATTCAAGTGCGTTGGGAAGTGAAAAGAGTAATAAAAACCCCACTGAATGGAAGTACTTGTGTGGATTACTAGGAACTGCCACTGTCATTCTGGGGATAATTATATAAAGACACAGGAGCATGTATAAATGACTAAAATACTGTCATCTATAGAAGCATATATATGGGCAAAAGCCAATAGTCTGCCTACATCTCTCTCTGCCCCTCCCCCACCAGTTTTTTTTCCATTTTAGTCATCAGACAGAGCATTAGTATCCCTCCATCCTCCTCCAGCCAGAGCAGCAGAGCCAGGAGACTTCGGCGCCACTTCTGCCCTTCTCCCCCCACCCCCAGTCCCTACCTCTGCATCATACCCTCCCTACATTCACCAGCCAACAGTGCCACCACCTCAGTCCTTTCGGCATCCAATTACCCTCGACCACAAAAACCGGAGCTCTGGAGACAAGCACTGTGGATTTAAAAAAAAAAAAAACCTGGCAGAAATTGCGAGCTGACAATGCGTCGGATGTAGAAACAGAACGATCCCACGTGCGGCTGACACGAAGCTATAAAGCGAAGCACCGGGGATTCGCTGCGTCTCTGATGCAAGAAGAATTCAAGCCAGGGGACGGGGCGAGGCTGGAGCAGCCAGGAACTGAGAGATGCGCTGATGGTTTTTGCTTTTCTTTCTGGAAGGAGACAAAACGCGTGATCCCGGGGAGGACGGAAGGAGACCTCTCTCTATGTACAGAGGGAAGAGTTGGACTTACTACGGAGGGATTGGATGGGACAAGAGGGAATGAGATAACCCCATGTTCTTTACAGACTCTCGTGGACACCAGCAGATAAGGAGAAACTTTCCATGATCGTAAAGGGAAGCCTACAAGGGACTTCACTATCCTAAGGACTATCGATCGACCCTGTTGGCTCCCCTGTCCTCCAAAATGACGAGGCACATGTGGTTTTCCTTACCTTACGTCTCCAAGCCCTTCCGAAGGACCGATGACACCAACGCTTCGGACATCTTCTCCAGCCTCTACGGGTTGGCCAACATCTCCTCCCTCAACCTGGAAGACCTGGGCGACTTTGACAACACCACCAAGTACGAGGGCGAGTCTCAGAGCGGCACCGTGAAGGCGCTGCTGATCGTGGCTTACTCCGTGATCATCCTCATCTCCCTCTTCGGAAACATCCTGGTGTGTCACGTGGTGATGAAGAACAAGAGGATGCACTCGGCCACCAGCCTCTTCATCGTCAACCTGGCCATAGCGGACCTGATGATCACCCTGCTCAACACCCCCTTCACTCTGGTGAGAAGCCCCCCCAAGCTACCCCTTAGCTTAACTCTGTCTTGGGACAGAGAGGGACTAAGTTAGAAGAGGAATCTGATGGGGAAGGTCGTACAGCTTTTCCTCCTACGGTTGGCTGAGAAAATAAAATCGATGTCCCGTTCCTCCCGTTCCCCGGTTCTTTCTCCCGCTCGAGCTTAGCTTTTTCTTATTTCTCTCTTCTCCCCCGTTTCGTTTTCTCTTCCCTTCCACGAATGCTTATTTTGCTTTTCCTTCTAGCTGCCCTCCTTATTTCGCGTTTGGCTGTTGCGTGCTATTTTTAACTCCCTTGAAACCTTAGTGTCAGGGTGATCATTTTCATAGAATACATTTTCTGTGTAGAAAAAGACTGGGTTGCATGTGGGATGTTAGCAAATGGATATTGGAAACAGAATAGGATCAGTTAGGGGTGTACAGTGCATCTCTTTCCAGAATACTCTCTCCTGCATTTTCGGCAAACTTTTCCCATACAAATATTCTTGTGGCCAGTGTGTGAACAGCAGGATCTCAGCCTATCCAGAGAGACTGAAGACGCAGCTTTAATGCGGATAAAGATGGATGCTGGGCTTCTCTCCAGGTTCCTTCCCAGAACTGGAGTTGCGACCAGGGGCGTAGCCAGACTTCAGTGGGAGGGGGGTCCAGAGCCGAAGGGGGGCACATCTTAGCCCACCTCCCTCAGCTGCCAACCTGCTGCCACCCCCCGCCACTTTCGACCTCCCCCCCGCTGCCGCCGCTGCCACAAGGTACCAACCCCCACCAGCCTTAGTCTTCTTCAGCGCCGGTCTCTGGTGCGTTCACTGATCTGTGCTGTGAGTCCTGACGTCCAGCACGTTCCTTTAAGTGAAACCCTGGTTCTGCATGTTCCTTTAAGTGAAACTCACAGCACAGATCAGCAAACGCGCCAGAGACCAGCGCTGAAGAAGACTAAGGCTGGCGGGGGTTGGGGACCCCCACCCGCAAAGGTACCTGGTGACGGGTCGAATGGTGGGGGGAGGTTGGCGGGGGGATCAAAAGTAGAGGGGGCCAGGACTAAATCTATGGGGGCCCGTGCCCCCATTGCCCCACCTAGCTGCGCCCCTGGTTGAGACATCAATAGATCGGGGCCTCAGTAAACTGCAGATATGGGGTTGGTTTTTCATGCACAATTTAAGGGGTCCTTTTACAAAGGCATGCTAAAAGTGGCTTGGGGAAGTGTAGGCATGGGTTTTGGGCGCGCGCCAATCCATTTTTCAGCACATCTGTAAAAAAGGCCTCTTTTTTTGCTGAAAATGGACGTGTGGCAAAATCAAAATTGCCGTGCACCCATTTTGGTTCTGAGACCTTACCACCAGCCATAGACCTAGCGGTAAAGAATCTGGGCGGTAATGACCTACGCACGTCAAATGCCACTCGGTGCCCGTTCGTTACACGTGTCCAAAAATAAAAAAATATTTTTCAGATACGCGTATCGGCCGCACGCCAAAAAAGAAATTACCGCAAGAGTCACGCAGTAGTCAGGCGGTATCTCCATTTTGGCTTGCGTTGGGCGTGCGTAGACGCTTAACGCGGCTTAGTAAAAGAGGCCCTAAATGAGGAGGAGTGAGGATGCCAGCTCGCTGCTACCTGGGAAGGGTATGCGAGACGCTGCATTTAGCCAAAGGCAAGTATGGACATGCCACGAGGGCAGTGTGAGTCCTGCGGCTTTTTTAATCTGCTGAGATCAGCTTATTCTCGGTGACTGCCCCTCGCCCACCGCCTTCAGTGCAGGCACAAGGGCACCTTGATCTGGGAAATGTTCTCCATCTCTGCCTTGGTTAATGTTTTAGATCCAAGCTTGAAATTGATTTCTATATGGGTGCAATCTCCTTATCGACCCCCCCTTTTTTTTTGGTTCGCAGGTTCGCTTTGTTAGCAGTACCTGGGTGTTTGGGAAAGTCATGTGCCATGTTAGCCGCTTCGTACAGTATTGTTCTGTCCACGTGTCTGTCTTGACTCTCACAGCGATCGCACTGGACCGACACCAGGTAAGTGAGCTGACACCTGAAGGAGGCAGCCCGTTCGTTCACTTCCGTGCCTGAAAGCAGCAAAGGTCACCTGAAACCCTATTTTTTCTGCTTTCAAAACAACTTGTGCACGTTAGCTGTGGCAATCCTAGAATCTGGACCTGATCCAGTCACATTGAAGACACATATATAAGTACATAAGTATTGCCATACTGGGAAAGACCAAAGGTCCATCGAGCCCAGCACCCTGTTTCCAACAGTGGCCAATCCAGATCACAAATACCCGGGAAGATCCCAAAAATGTACAAAACATTTTATACTGCTTATCCCAGAAATAGTGGATTTTCCCCAAGTCCATTTAATACCTGTCTATGGACTTTTCCTTTAGGAAGCCGTCCAAACCTTTTTAAGACTCCGCTAAGCTAACCGCCTTTACCACATTTTCTGGCAACAAATTCCAGAGTTTAATTACACGTTGAGTGAAGAAAAATTTTCTCCAATTCGTTTTAAATTTACAACGTTGTAGCTTCGTCGCATGGCAATGAGGGATTGCTGGTGAGCTCTGGGGTAGATATTGAGGCTGTACGATCCTGTCCACACCCCCCCCCCCCAACTGGTGGGAAAGTGGTACAGAGCAATTCTTATTCAGTGAGAAGAGAGTGAAGAAGGGTCACAAGGATCGGTAGTACAAACTGTGATTCCAGAGCAGAGTTTTGCTCTGACCCATTAAAGCACAAGAGCCTAGAAAGATAAGACCAGTGGATGCAGGCTTTCTAAAGGAACTCTCGACAAAGATATTGTGATATAATTATCATTGTTACCACACCTCACCTGCATTCAGGGGCGTAGCCAGACTTCAGCGGGAGGGGGGTCCAGAGTCCGAGGTGAGAGGGCACATTTTAGCCCCCTCCCCAGCACCGCCGACCCCCACACCACTTTTGACCCGCCCTGGTGCTGCCGCCCCTCCCCCATCCCTTTCGACCCACCGCCGTCAACCCTGCCACTGCCAGGTAACTTTGCTGGTGGGGGTCCCCAACCCCCGCCAGTCGAAGTTCCTTTTCAGTGCCAGTCTCCGAGTCTGGCACGTTCATTGATCTGGATTCTGTTTCTGTGAGTCCTGACGTCCTGCACGTTCCTACATGCAGGACGTCAGGACTCACAGAAACAGAATCCAGATCAGCAACGCGCTGGAGACTGGCGCTGTAGAGGACTTCGGCTGGCGGGGGTTGGGGACCCCCACCAGCAAAGGTACCTAATGGCAGCGGCGGGAGAGGGGGTCGAATGTGGTGGGGGAGGGTTGGCGGCGGGAGGGGGTGAATGCAGGAGGGACAGGGCTAAATCTGCAGGGGCCCATGCCCCCTGGCCCCACCTAGCTACGCCCCTGCCTGCATTAGATAGCAATCGATAAAGACTAAGAGACACTAGGGGGAAGTGGGATAAAGCTGCATTTGGATGTTTTCTCACAAAAAATGTCCAAATTGGTTTCAAAATCAATTTTAGACGTTTTTCTAAGAAGTCCATCAGAAGTGTGTTCAGACCACGAGGGGGCATTGCCAGTGACTTGTTAACAGCGGGATCTGGGTGTTCCTAACACTTGGATGCTTTGCAGCATAAGGGAACAAAGACATTTTGAGCTAGACCTGTTTTTATAATGAATAAGGCAAACAAAAAAATAAAGGTGCCCTAAATGACCACTGGAGAGAATCAGGGATGACCACCTCTTACTCCCCCAGTAGTCACTGACCCCCCCCCCCCCTCAAAAAAAAAAAAAAAAAAAGAAATGTGATTAAAAACTTTACCAGCCTGAGATGTTATACTCAGGTCCATCAGAATAACATGCAGGTCCTTGGAGTAGTCTAGTGGTGGGTGCAGTGCACTGCAGACAGGTGGACCCAGGCCCATACCTCCCCCTACCTGTTACACTTGTGGTGGAAACTTTGAGCCCTCACCAGAAACCCACTGTACACACATATAGGTGCCCCTTTCACCCATATGGGCTATTGTAGTGATGTACAGTTGGGGGTAGTGGGTTTTGGGGGGATCAGCAGACAAGGGAGCAACAGTGAGTTGTGTACTTGGGAGCATTTATTTGAAGTCCACTGCTGTGCCCCCGAGGGTGCCCCATTGCTCTCCTGGGATGTCTGTGTGGCCAGTCTACTAGGAATGCTGGCTCCTCCTACGTACATCCCAATGGCTTGATTTAGTGCATTTTTCACTTGGACGTGTTTCCCCACCCCACCCCCCACACCCCAAAATGGACCAAAAAAAATAAAAGAATTGAGCACAAAATCATTTAGCAAATAGCCATTTTCAGAAAAAAAAAGATAGACTTCTGTTTTCAAAAGAGAAAAAAGAGAGTGGAGGAGTGGCCTAGTGGTTAGGGTGGTGGACTTTGGTCCTGAAGAACTGAGTTCAATTCCCACTTCAGGCACAGGCAGCTCCTTGTGACTCTGGGCAAGTCACTTAACCCTCCATTGCCCCATGTAAGCTGCATTGAGCCTGCCATGAGTGGGAAAGCGCAGGGTACTAATGTAACAAAAATAAAATAGCTATATTCCCCACTTGAATTTTGAGCAAAATATCCAAAGTTGAACTTAGACATCATATCAAAAATGCTCTACCATGAGTAATACTTGCCAATATGAGAAAATATAAAACAAAGCATCAAATAAACAGATAAAACTCAACTGAGTACTTTTCAGAAAATGGGTGGAAAAGACTTCAGATGCTCCATTTACAGTAATTTATGCTCGATTTTACTGAGGAGCTTCTTCATGAGTCTAAAAAACCTCCTATTCAACTTTATTTTAAAATCATTTCTTTATATTTTCATTCAGCTTGAAAAACAATTTCTTCCATGGAAGACCTCTTTTCTGGCAATAACTGTGCTCAACAGAGCGCTACCATTTCACAAATAAGCGTCATCGGGAAGCAACAGCATTTGTGGACTCCTTGATATCCTTTAATAAAGGGAAATAGTTCCTGTCCTGGGATTCTGATGCGTCGGTACCGCTTATAACAAGGGACGTTTGTAAATTTAAATTGAATCAAGAATTCGCAGAGTTTGAACCATTTTCCTTTTTTATAGGATATCAAGAAATCCACTTCATTGGACTAGTTCGGTTTGCCTCGCTCTTCATATCTTTCTGCTTCTCTGGGTTTTGCAGACCGTCTGCCTGTCTGCTTTTTTGGGACCACAAAAGATAAGGGAAATCATTAACATAGCCAAACATTTAGGAGAAAATATTGTAGCTCGGGAGTTCTCGGGACACACCCAGCCAGTTAGGTTTTCAGGATACCCACAATGAATATGCATGAGATTAGATTTGCATTCAGTGGAGATAGTGCATTCAAATGTAACTCATGCATGTGTATTGTAGGTATCTGGAAAACCCGGACTGGCTAGGTGTGTCCCAAGGATTTGAGAACCACTGCTGTTGATGTAAACTGGAATTCTACAGGTTGTACTGAAACAGAAGACTCCTGGCAGCTAAAGAGGGGCACAGAGGCTACTGTCATATTTTTGTGCTTATAAGCTGCTGCTAATACTCATTTTTACATATGACTAGAGGGGTTTAGACATGTTTCTGTTTACACAAATATGCAGTGGACTGTGCAGTGTGAAGCTTATCATAATGCAAAAATTGTGTGCAAATTTTATGCACAGTTAAATCGCACTGGTAAACTAAAAGTGCGTGTGGGGGGGGGGGGGGGGTGTGAGACAATGTATCTTTCTGTATTTCGAGACATCAATTTATGTGCTCCTCTGTCAATCAGTATACTACTGTGCACTCACTGATCAACCCCTGAGGAAGACTTTTTTAAAAGCTGGAACACGGACCGTGTAGGGTCCGAATAAAGTTTGGGTTTTGGAGCATCTTATCCTGGTATTCTGATTGATCTCTTGGAGTTGCTCTTTTTTCCACCCCTTTTCGTGTCGTTGGACTTTTGTGGAAATTGTGAACCCCATTTTGGTTTTGCGGGGGGTGGGGAGGGGAGGAACATGCCTGGCACATGCGCAGAAACATTTTGCATTAAGCACGGTTCTTTCACACATGCCCAGACAGAAACGGGTGCCACATTGGCGCCTGTTCTTTTGCACTGAATTAGGTGTGCTTTCTTTTTTGGTTTTGTTCGGACCTGCGCACGTGTTCGTTGCCTACTATCTGCATTTAAAATGTTATGATAACATTTGCGACCGTCTCTACTTCACACATTAAACACCCACATTCGAGCATGTGTTGCACAGTAGCGTCTGCGTACACCCAAGTGGCGGCTAATATGTAGGTGTGGCTTACGCAGACGTACCTTTAAATGAAGTCAGCTTATATTAAGGTCAGGGGCGTAGCCAGACTTCGGTGGGAGGGGGGTCCAGAGCCCGAGGTGAGGGGGCACATTTGAGCCCGAGGTGAAGGGGCACATTTTAGCCCCCCACCCCGGTGCCGCCAACCCCCTAGCCATTGCCAACCCCCCAACTTTGCCAACCCCTGCCGATGACCCTCTCGACCCCCCCCCCTCCTGCCGCCAACCCTCCCCAGCCGTCACCTACCTTTGCTGGCAGGGGACCCCAATCTCCGCCAGCCGAGGAGGTCCTCTTCTTCCCGCGAAGGCTTCGTTCTGTTTCTGACGTCCTGCACATTGTACGTGCAGGACGTCAGAATCACAGAAACAGAATGAACCCTTGCGCCGGAAGAAGAGGACCTCGCTGGCTAATCTGCAAGGCTTCATTCTGTTTCTGTGAGTCTGACATCCTGCACGTACAACACCACTGATTAAGGTGCAGCTTAGAAACATGAAACCACAGTTGTCATGTAGCAGACTCTTGCTAACAGAAAATATAGGAAATTCTCTTATTACATGCGTTGGTCCAGGCTTGGGTCATAGTCAAAGACGCATTGCCTAAGACGCTCACCTTCAGGTTCATGAAAATAATACTATTTTTATCCTGCTACTGGCTGCACAGAATGCTCCTTAGTGGTGTTAAATAGTCAGGTACAATATAAACCTGTCTACACAGCTTATAATCTAAGTAGGTAGCTGAGGAAATAGGAAAGAAAGGGGTCATTTTACTAAGGTGCGCTGAAAATGGCTGGCAGTAGTGTAGGTGTGCATGTTTGGGATGCGCGCAGATCCATTTTTCAGAGCACCTGTAAAAAAAATGGCTTTTTAAAATTTTGACCGGAAATGGACATGCGGCAAAATGAAAATTGGCGCATGTCCATTTTGGGTTTCAGACCTTTCCATCACCAATTGACTTAACGGTAAGGTATCACGCGTTAACTGGACAGTAATGGTCTATGTGCGTAGAGTGCCTTTTACCGCCCGGTTAGCACCATGCACCGGAAAAAATGAAATTACCGCCCGGGCCACACGGTAGCCAGGTGGTAATTCCAAACTGATGCACGTTGGGTGCACGTGGAGGGGCATAATTGAACGCAACACTCATCTCCATGGGCGTTTATCTCCGAGAACGGGTCCGCGAAGGGGCGGGCCAGACCGTATTTTCGAAAAAGATGGGAGTTCATCTTTTGTTTCGATAATACGGTTTGTGCCGGGCAAATGCATCGCATTTGGGCGGATTTGAGCTGGGCGGTATCGGTTTTCAGCGATAATGGAAACCAAAGGTGCCCAGCTCAAAAACGAACAAATCCAAGGCATTTGGTCATGGGAGGGGCCAGGATTCATAGTGCACTGGTCCCCCTCACATGCCAGGATACCAACCGGGCACCCTAGGGGGCACTTGTAACAATTTTTAAAAAATGACAATACCTCCCAAGTCCATAGCTCCCTTACCTTGGGTGCTGAGCCCCCCAAATCCCCCCCAAAACCCACTACACCATTACCATAGCAGTTATGGCTGAAGGGAGGCACCTAGATGTGGGTACAGTGGGTTTTGGGAGTGGTTTGGAGGGCTCCCATTTAGCAGCACAAGTGTAACAGGTAGGGGGGGGGATGGGCCTGGGTCCACCTGGCTAAAGTCCACTGCACCCACTAACAACTGCTCCAGGGACCTGCATACTGCTGTGATGGAGCTGAGTATGACATTTGAGGCTGGCATATAGGCTGGAAAAAAAGTTTTTAAAATTCTTTTTTTTTTTTGCTGGGAGGGGGTTAGTGACCACTGGAGGAGTCAGGGGAGGTCATCCCCGATTCCCTCCGGTGGTCATCTGGGCAGTTGGGGCACTTTTTGGGGACTTGTTCATGAAAAAAAAAAGGGTAAAAAAAAAGTGACCCAAATTCTCGCTTCTGCCGCCCTTCTTTTTTCCATTATCAGCCGCGCGCACCCATCTCTCCTTGGCCGACAAATACACCCCAGTCCCGCCTTCACCACGGCTCCGACACGCCCCCATCAACTTTGTCCATTCCCACGACAGACTGCAGTTGGAGGCACCCAAAATCAGCTTTCAATTATACCAATTTGGGCGCCCATGAGAGAAAGGCGCCCATCTCTCGATTTGGGTCGAAATATGGGCGTCTTTCTCTTTCGAAAATAAGCTGGATAGGAGCCTAAGCAGTTTAGTAAAAGGACCCCATAGTGACTTGCCCAAGGTAATGCTATTCAAGAAAAGACTGTCCTTCCCTCCAGTTATAGTTGCCCCATGTCCAGTGCCAGCTGGGGCAACTGCAATTGCCACATGCCTTGGGCTAAAAGGAGAATCCAAAGATTAAGACATTTCTTCTTCCTGTGAGACTTCCTACGAAAAGGATTAATCTAAAATTAATACTAGCCAGGAAAAATGACACCTGCTGATTTTCTGCTAACATAACACGATTTTCAATAAAACTGTATAACAGAGAGTGGCAGTGGGTGTGAAGTGAAGGCTTGGGGGGTGGGGGCAGAAAAGCGATTAGGCACAGCAAAGTTACTCCAGAAAATGCCTCCATGTCACCAGGGTCTGGCTAAATTATTAGCTCTTGTAAGATTGATTCCCCCAGGAAAGGAGGACTGTAACAACCCCCAGACTCAGATTTTTTAAAAATTAAATAGTCACATGACAATCAGGTGGCTGAAAGTCTGGGCTTTTCTGTTTAGGTGATCATGCATCCCTTGAAACCCCGCATGTCCACCGTCAGGGGAGTGATCTGCATTGGTGTCATTTGGGTCCTGGCGAGCTGCTTCTCCCTGCCTCATGCAATCTACCAGAAGCTGGGCGAGTTCTACATTGGGTAAGTTTAGAGCGTAACCTGTACAATTTCAGGGTCACATAAGAATTGCTATACTGGGACAGATTAAAGGTCCATTAAGCCCAGTGGTCAATGCAAGTCACTTGTCAGAGTCCCAAAAAGTGGCAAGATTACATTCTGCTTCCAGGACTGGTGAAAGGGTGATGGATGTCCCAGGTAGACGTCCAGCTGTACCCACCCTCTAGATTAACTTTCAGGTTTCTTGGCTGATAAATTATCCATTAGTACACATGACCTCAAGAAAATGAACCACTAAGTTTAATTGATTTGTAGAACTCTGGATGCTAAATTTCAGCAGTGTTGTTCCAAGTACAGTAAAACCTCTGTTTTCGTTGACTTCGGTTATCGTCGGTTTCGGTTTTCGTTGATTTTTTCAGTGAAAAATTTGTCTCGGATTTCATTGGTTGCCTCGGTTTTCGCTGCTAATTTTGCAAAAACAAAGGGTGACCCACGCGTTCTCCTGCTCATTGTGGCGTTGTTTCTTGCTGTGTGAGCATCACCCCGCGCGTCTAACACAACGCACGCAAGATAAAATCACATGTGCTCAAATCTCATTTTCCATGTTAAGTGTTTCCCTTGCTAATAAGTTAACCCTTTCCCTTTAGCTCCATCATGGGACTATATTTATTCTCTATAAAATGTGTTTTCGGCATGTATTTTGAAGTGTCTAGAACAAATTAATTGGATTTACATTGATTCTTATGGAAATAATTGCCTCGGTTTTCGTCTTTTTCGGTTTTCATTGATTGTTTTCAGACGGATTATCAACGAAAACCGAGGTATCACTGTACTTCAGTAAAAAGGTAAAAATAAAATACGTATTTTAATATTTAGGTAAAAGTAAAAGTACAATGAAGAACACGTTAAAAATATACATAAGTGAAAGTAAAAATATAATTGTATAATATAATACTTTTTGAGTAAAAAGTAAAAGTACAACAACTGCAATGAATACAACTATTGGCAGGGCTTTTTTTGAGGCGGTACTTGGGGGTACTGAGTATTGGCACCTTTTCCATTGTCTGCTAAAATTGACCCATGAACCCCAAGTTTTAATGAAAGAGCTCAGGCCCTACACACCAATTCTACCTTGTCATAGATTCTGTGACTGGTTGCTGGGGGTCTGGCTATTGTGGGGTGGGCCCCTCAGTGATCACCCCACTCCTGAAGGGTGGCCAGGAATTTGAGTAACGGCACCTTTTTTGCTAGAGAAAACACACTGACTATTGTTAATGTTTTTATCCCAACAACTTAACATTGGCACTTGCAGAGCATTCGTTCTTATCTCACACATAAATAATTCAATGACAGCTTGTTTGTTGTATAATTAATTTGGCCGCAGCTTTATTAATAAATCATAAACTTAACCAAAATAACAGAATAACATTTTAATATGACTTTCAACTCTCTTGTATTCATTTTAATAGCTAGTCGGTGCCGACCTAACTAGATATACTTATTATCAAATGTATTCATACTCAGTACTCCACTTATAAAGTGAGACTACTACTACTACTTATCATTTCTAAAGCACTACTAGATGTACACAGCGCTGTACACTTGAACATGAAGAGACAGTCCCTGCTCCACAGAGCTTACAATCTAATTAGGACAGACAGACAGGACAAATAAGCGATAAGGAAAAAGAGTAGCAAGATTCCATGCAGAATCCCAAAGAATAGCAAGATTCTGGAATCCCAAAGACTCCTATTACTACTCATCATTTCTATAGCGCTACTAGACGTACACAGCGCTGTACACTTGAACATGAAGAGACAGTCCCTGCTCCACAGAGCTTACAATCTAATTAGGACAGACAGACAGGACAAATAAGCGATAAGGAAAAAGAGTAGCAAGATTCCATGCAGAATCCCAAAGAATAGCAAGATTCCGGAATCCCAAAGAGTACAAGATTCTGTGCAGAATCCCAAAGAGTAGCAAGATTCTAGAATCCCAAAGAATAGCAAGATTCTGTACAGAATCTCAAACACTAGCAAAGATTCCGGAATCCTACAGACTACTACTACTTATCATTTCTATAGTGCTACTAGACATACGCAGCACTGTACACTTGAACATGAAGAGACAGTTCCTGCTTGACAGAGCTTACAATCTAATTAGGACAGACAAACAGGACAAACAAGAGATAAGGGAATATTAAAGTGAAGATGATAAAATAAGGGTTCTGAACAAGTGAATAAGGGTTAGGAGTTAAAAGCAGCATCAAAAAGGTGGGCTTTTAGCTTACATTTGAAGATGGCCAGAGATGGAGTTTGACGTACCAGCTCAGGAAGTCTATTCCAGGCATATGGTGCAGCAAGATAAAAGGAACGGAGTCTGGAGTTAGCGGTGGAGGAGAAGGTTGCAGATAAGAGAGATTTACCCAGTGAACGGAGTTCCTGGGGAGGAATGTAGAGAGAGATGAGAGTGGAGAGGTACTGAGGAGCTGCAGAGTGAATGCACTTATAGGTCAATAAGAGGAGTTTGAACAGTATATGGAAATGGAAAGGAAGCCAGTGAAGTGACTTGAGGAGAGGGCTAATATGAGCATAACGACACTGGCAGAATAATAGTCATGCAGCAGAATTTTGGACAGATTGAAGAGGAGAGAGATGGCTAAGTGGGAGACCTGTGAGAAGCAAGTTGCAATAGTCTAAGCGAGAGGTGATAAGAGTGTGGATGAGGGTTCTGGTGGTGTGCTCAGAAAGGAAAGGGCGAATTTTGGTGATATTATAGAGAAAGAAATGACAGGTTTTAGCAGTCTGCTGCATATGTGCAGAGAAGGAGAGGGAGGAGTCGAAGATGACCCCAAGGTTACGAGCTGCTGAGACAGGAAGGATGAGAGTATTATCCACAGAAATAGAGAATGGGGGAGGAGGAGAGGTTGGTTTAGGGGGAAAGATAAGAAGCTCAGTCTTGATCATGTTTAGTTTCAGATGGTGCTGAGACATCCAGGCAGCAATGTCAGACAGGCAGGCTGATACTTTGGCCTGGATTTCGGCTGAGATTTCTGGTGTGGAGAGGTAGATCTGGGAGTCATCAGCATAAAGATGATACTGAAATCCATGGGATGAGATTAGAGTACCAAGGGAAGAAGTATAGATGGAGAAAAGAAGAGGTCCCAGGACAGATCCCTGAGGTACACCAACTGACAGTGGGATAGAAGTAGAGGAGGATCCACTAGAGTATACACTAAAGGCACGCTGGGAGAGATAAGAAGAAAAACAGGAAAGAACTGAGCCCTGAAATCCAAGTGAGGACAGCGTATCAAGGAGTAGGCTGTGATCAACAGTGTCAAAAGCAGCAGATAGATCGAGAAGGATGAGGATAGAATAGAGACCTTTGGATCTGGCCAGAAACAGATTATTGGAGACTTTAGCAAGTACTGTTTCAGTTAAATGAAGGGGGCAAAAGCCAGATTGAAGTGGATCAAGAATAGCTTGAGATGAAAGAAAGTCAAGTCAACGGCGGTGAACAGCACGTTCAAGTATCTTGGATAGGAAAGAGAGGAGGGAGATGGGGAGGGGGGCTAGTTGGAAGGACAGGTAGGGTCCAATGAAGGTTTTTTAAGGAATGGTGTGACTACGGCATGTTTGAAGGCATCAGGAACAGTCGCAGTGGACAGTGAAAGATTGAGGATATGACTGATAAAAGGGATGACAATAGGAGAATAGTGTTAAGTAGATGGGTGGGAATAGGATCAGAGGAACAGGTAGTTAGTTTCGAGGAGGAAAGAAGATGTGTAGCTTCCTCTTCAGTGATATCAGAAAAGGAGGCAGGGGTTGGAGGGTTGAGAGAATGGACTAAGGGAAGGAGAGGTGGAAGTGACCTGGTTGAGAATTCAAGTTTAATCTTGTGAATCTTATCATGAAAGAACTCAGCCAGAGTTGGGGGGGTGGGGGGGGTGGGGAAAGTGAAGGGGGAGTTGGAGGTGAAGGCACTTGTGGTGACATCAAGGCCCTCACTCCTGCTTATGGCAGTTTCACATTCAAGCGTATTACACAAACTAAACCACAAATCCATTTAATTAATTACCCTTAAATGAAGACCACTTGAAATTCACATCAAATTTTCCAATGCTGCGACTTAATAATTTTCCTTTTTGTAACTCAATATACAAAATTAAACACTAACCTCCCAATTTATTCCCAAATCCAACCAAAATTAGGGAGGGATTGGGTGGGATTAAATTTCTGCCTCCCAGTGTCCTCACACTTCTGTCCTACCAACCCACCTGCTGTATCTCCACAGCCCTCAGCCCGCCAGACGTGCCGTGTCCCTCGTGCTTCTTTGCCCCGCCCCAGTTCAAAACAAAACTGCCTATATTAACCCCTCACAGCCCCAATCAATTTCTTTCCAAGTTACCTTTTTTTTAAAAAAAAAATTTCAATTAAATACATCCCCTATCCCTTCTCCTCTTAATTTAAAACGTTTTCCTCCCTTGCGCTATTTGAATAAATAAATAAATAAATAAATATATTCAACATTAATTTATATCCTATGCTACCTTAATAAATGTAATATTATTAATTATTTTATCAGTTCTATTTATAAATAATTTCCCTCACTCTTCCTCTTTCCTTTACCCCTCCCTTTTTCAAACCCTTCCCCTCTCCCTCCCCCTTTCAATGTTAAATGCCCCTAGTTAATTCTATGTGCTTTTCTTTATTGCGCTACAATCCTTTAAAATAATGAACTTCAAACCTTTTAGTTCAAACTCTTTTTACAACTAGGCTTGAAGGCGTGCATCGAGCTTTGGCATTGAACATCCGTTTTTTAAGTCGGCTAATATCTAGCCAACTAGGTTAATATTCAGTCCCTTACTGCATAAGCCAGATCACTTAAAGATAGGACTGCTATGTATGCGGCCCAATTTAAGTGGTTTGCTGATGCAGTCAGGGGCTGAATAGCGGCACTGAACCCGACTTTGCCCCTGGAACGTCCACAAGATAACCACATTTGAAACTAGCGCTAACTAGTCATTTTCAACTAAAATAATCAGTTAAATCCTATATAATAAAACTCACCCTCAACGTTCTGAGGACACTGACGTCACTGTCAGTTCCTGTGGGCACTTCCTTCTGGTTCGAAGGGTTCGTGGTGGTGAAGCCACTGAAATCGCTGTGTCTGGGCCCCGCCCTCGCGTCAAACGTGATGACGTCGAGGACGGAGCAATGGCATCAGTGGCTTTACAACCAACAAGGACGCGGGATATGAAGGTGGCGTGCGTTCACGAGGTCCGGAACAATGGCGGTCAGTGGCTTCACAACGCCGAAGGGGTGGGTACGGGGGGGGGGGGTTCGGGAGGAAAACCTTGCTAGCGCCCGTTTCATTTGCTCCAGAAACGGGCGTGTTTTACTAGTAGTATCATAATAGATGACGGCAGAAAAAGACCTGCACAGTCCATCCAGTCTGCCCAACAAGATAAACTCATATGTGCTACTTGCTGAAAATGACTGGATAGTCGCAAACAAGCGATTTAACTGGTCTTTTCGATGACAGCTGAAAACAATTCTATTTTGGAAAACTGTTAACTGCTTTAGTTATCATTTTACTTTTGTTGAGGTCATTTTATTATGAAATTATTGTTATTCCTATTATTGACTAGTCTCTTCTGTTATCTACAGTGAGCTGTTTATTTTTTTCAATCATTTGTGTTGAGTTTTCAAGAAAATTTAAACCAATGTAACATACAACAACAAAACCAAATGCATTACATATAGATAAATGTGACAATTTAATTATAAATATAAAAATCTAATCTCTAGGAGATGCTGATGTTTCGATGTAATGATCACAAGGAGCCCGATGCTTCTTGAAAGTAGGCAATTGACGAAATTTAAAAGCTGCAGATTCTTCACAGTTTTTAATAGTACAAAGGTGACTCCAGTATTCAGAAAAGTTCAAATGCAAATTATTTTTCCAATGAAATACTATCAGATGGGTGCTCAGAGCCATCATTATATCCAAAAGGTTTTTGATATTGATCCTCAAGTGTAAGTTTAGGGGTTGAAGAACGAAGTATTACCACGTCATTTGTCAAACCAACAGGCGAGGAGAAGGGAATTATTGAACAGATTCTTTTCCATATTAATTTCCAGTGAGTTGTTAAGGTACGTAGCAGAATGTATTTATTTTTGTATTGTATTCCTTCAATACGTGTTACGTTTCTCCTTTTATCTGCTCTCTGATGTGAGTATTTTTATGTCTCATTGATGCACACGTCTACCAGTGTTCTAGAAATGGCACAGTTCCCTCTTTCACACTAAGGCACCTTGCTTCTCTTGCAGAAACTCCGTGCGCATGGTCTGCCTTGTCAGCTTCCCTCACCCTCCGGACCTCTTCTGGAAGTATCTGGACCTGGCCACATTCGTGCTACTCTATGTCTTGCCCCTCTTTGTCATCTCTATCACCTACACTACAGTGGCCAAGAAGCTGTGGATGCGCAATGCCATTGGCGACATCACCATGGAACAGTACTACGCTCACCGCAGGAAGAAGAAGATGACATTGAAGATGCTGATGCTGGTGGTGGTGGTCTTTGCCGTCTGCTGGTTTCCTCTGAATTGCTACGTAGTTCTGATGTCCAGCAGGGCCATTGGCATCAACAATGCCCTCTACTTTGCCTTCCACTGGTTTGCCATGAGCAGCACCTGTTACAACCCTTTCATCTACTGTTGGCTGAATGAAAGTTTCCGCTCCGAACTGAAGGCCCTGCTCTGTGTGTGCAGGCGAAGAAGCATGGCCCAGAGTCACGCTCTGCAGTCCATCTCTCCTCCCTTCAGGCATGCCTGGATTGAAAACTATAAACAAGCTAATCCACTTCCGAGCGCCCGGTCAGCCTCCAACGTCAACTCAGGCAGGACGGATATTTCCATAGTAGAACCCATCGTGGCAGTGAGTTAAGACAGATGTACCATGGCGGCATTGCACTGCGCCTGTAGGGCTCTCATTGCTGATATGACTTTTGCCCCCCCCCCCCCCTCATGTGAGGGTCTTGTTTTAGAAAAAACTACAGGCTGACATTTTTTAAGTGGCTTCACAAAGAAATACAGTGAAAACCTTATGTTGTTGTCAGTGTGAGAACTCGCAAGGTACAATATCCCTGCTCGAATGAACTTGCAATGTAAGGTACACTCAGGGAAATTAAGTGACTTACGCAGAGTCACAGAGGGGGGGCAGTGTTTGAACTAGAACTTGGGTCTTCCAAGATTCACAATCAGTCTTGGTTTGAGCTATTTGCAACGTTTGATGTTTTGGCATCATTATAGACATTCTGCTGAAATCACACCAGCAATGCAGATTTTTCGTGTTGGAGGACAAGCTCTGCGTTCTCTACGTTTTGCAACGTTTCTGCTGTTTGGCATGTTTTGGCATCTTTTCAGAAGATTATTCTGTATCACATTTCATACAATTCCAGTTACAGGTTTAGAGACATGATCTTATTTTTTTGTAATCTCTCCAATCAGTTTGAAAAGATGCTTTCAATATTTCAGAATAGTGTAAAACAGAGGCAGATTTGAAATGAAGACACATCCATGGTACTGTGAAGGGCTTTTATGTCTTGCTTACTAGGGTTTCAGGTTTATTTCTATAACCAACCCAAGACTTTTTCCAAATTTACCATAACTGAATTACAAATTATTTCAGGGGTTCTTAACCTAGTCCTCGAGACACACCAAGCCAGTCTTGTTCTCAAGATATCCACGAGATAAATTTCTGTAAGCTGCCTCCGTTGTCTGCAAATCTATCTCAGCATTCATTGTGGGTATCCTGAAAACCTGACTGGCTTGGTGTGTCCTGAGGACTGGGTTGAGAATCCCTGGCATAGTTTAAAGGAGGTCACAAAAACACATTAGCAGGTGATCTACAAAATCCAAGATTGACAACAAAATAGCTGATCGTTGGTACAAAGAAGGGTCCGAATTTATTCACCACGTAAAATCATAAATACATAAATAATTAAAAGCCCAACACGGTCATGTTTCACCCTTTCCAAGGGGCTATAAAAACTGAGGCTGCTGACCATCTCCCTAGGAAGAGCTGATGGTGGAGAGTTTTGCAAAACATCAGGCCTTGAGGAGGCCAGGCCAATGGCATACCAAGGCCAGGGTGGTGGGGGCGGTCTGCCCCGGGTACACGCTGCAAGAGGATGCAAGGAGCAGCCACACAGCTGTCAGCTCTGCCGGCTCCCTGCTCCCTCTGATATTATTTCTTGTTCCAGGGCAGGGAACCGGCGGAGCCGACAGCCGCACAACTGCTCCCTACAACCCCAGGAAGTAAGAGCGATGCGCTTGGGGGGGGGTGGAGGTGATGCACCGGGGGGGGGGGGGTGATTCATGGGTGGGGGGAGATTCACTGATAGGATGATGTGTCGGGGGGGGTGATTTATGGGGGGGGGGAGATTCACTGAGAGGATGATACGTTGGGGGGGGGAGGTGATGCACCGGGGGGGTGATTTATGGGGGGGGAGATTCATGGGCGGGGGAAGATTCACTGATAGGATGATGTGTCAGGGGGGGGTGATTTATGGGGGGGGGGGAGATTCACTGATAGGATGATGCGTCGGGGGGGGGGGGGGGAGTGATCTGACCTAGGAACACCACTGGGCCAGGCTCTCTATTTCTCAGGTCTCAAGTGCTGTCTGCTCTGCAAAGCTCTCCACCATCAGTTCTAACGTGGTAGGGGGAAGGAGTGGGAATGCATTCCCCCCAGTCCTTGCCGTGCCCCTGGTGCCCCTCCCCCCCCCAATTGATTGCTGACTATGCCCTGCGTGTAATTGCATGATTAAAAATTTTAATGAAAATGAAGCCCTACTTTTTACACATGAATAGGATTCTAAAAAAAAAAAAATGGCCAGTATTTGCGAAGTTGACACTCTTTTTATTACATAAACCTGAGAATATAAGTTGCTGTATTTTATTACTTTATTACTGTCTGTCATTGTTCAGAATGAGGAGACCCCACCCCACTGCCTGACCTGAACTCTGAGGGTACTTTGGGGCTGGGGCGTAGCCAGACTTCGGCGGGAGGGGGGTCCAGAGCCCAAGGTGAGGGGCACATTTTAGCCCCCCCTCCCCCGCCGGCAGCGCTGCCGCCGTCGCCACCAACTTTGACGACCCCTGCCGACGACCCAAAAGAGGACACATGCCCCGCCCCACCACACACCACACCCCCTTTCACACCCACCCCGCCCCATGTCACACCCTCGATCCGCCCCTGTCACATTTTCCCCTCCCCCTGTCACATATCCCATCGCCCCCCCCTCCCCATCACCCCCCTCCCCTTACCTTACTACTGCCCTGGTGGTCTAGTGACCTGTTCGGGGCAAGAAAGAGCCCCCTCTTTCCTGCCCAGAGCGCTGCCCTGCATGCTTCCTTCCTATTGCTGATCCTCGGCGCCGAGTCAAAATGGCCGCCAAGAGTTGAAGTCTCGCGAGGTCACTTCAACTCTCGGCGGCCATTTTGAATTGGCTCCGAGGATCAGCAACAGGAAGGAAGCATGCAGGGCAGCGCTCCGGGCAGGAAACAGGGAGCTCTTTCCTGTCCCGAAGGCGGAAGAGGTCACTAGATCACCAGGGCACTAGTAAGTAAGGGGAGGGGAGGCTAGCAATCTGCCCGTTTGTTCGGATTTCTGGACAAACGGGCAGGCTGGTGGACAAAGAGGCAGATTGGCAAAACCCGTCTGGTTGCCCGGACATGCCCTCAAAAAGAGGACATGTCCAGGTAAATCCGGACATATGGTAACCCTACCCATGACCCGCTTCCTTTTCAGCTGCGTGCATTAGAATTTATGCACACCACGTTATATAATATGCCTAGAAAGTTATGCGTTTAAATTCTAATTAAAGTCAATTACATAGTAACATAGTAGATGACGGCAGAAAAAGACCTGCACAGTCCATCCAGTCTGCCCAACAATTTAAACTCCTATGTGCTACTTTATGTGTACACCTGACCTTGATTTGGTTCCTTTTGTTAGTTTATTTCTTGATTTGTTTCTGCCATTTTTAGGGCACAGACCGTAGAAGTCTGCCCAGAACAAGGCCCACCTCCCAACCACCAGCCCCGCCTCCCCCACCGGCTCTGCCACCCAATCTCGGCTAAGCTTCTGAGGATCCCTTCCTTCCAAACAGGATTCCTTTATATTTATCCCACGCATTTTTGAATTCCGTTACCGTTTTCATCTCCACCACCTCCCCTCCGTGTCTTGGGTTTCACCTTTACCTGCCTTTCCCTTGGGCTGCACTGGGGGCTGCTGGGATAGGAAGTCTTTGATTCTGTTGTAAGACTTCCTCAAGGGCTGCTGGGAATCATAGTTTTTACCCTGCCTCCAGCCTTCTGGGGAAAATGATCTATGCTTTCCCCTGACATGTGGAACTCCCTGAGCTAAGAATCTGGGTTGTCCCCTCCTCTGGGCCTTATCTTCTCCTCCGCTGGTACCCCTCCCTCTCTGTTCCCTTATCCCCTTCTTCACAGCCCATCGAGACAAGCTCTTGGGCCTTTCTTTCCTTTTAAAATATCTGTACTCTATCTGGGGCCCTTTTACCAAGAGACGTAAGCGTCTACGTGCGCCCAACATGCGTCAAAATGGAGTTACCACCCAGCTACTGTGTGGCTCTTGTGGTAATTTCATTTTTGGTGCACGTCCGATAAGCGTGTCTGAAAAATCATTTTTATTTTCAAACACGCGTATCGGACACATGCCAAGTGGCATTTGACTCGCGTAGGTCATTACCGCCCGGTTACTACATAAATCTAGGTGAATGGCTGGCGGTAAGGTCTCAGACCCAAAATGGATGCACGCCAATTTTGATTTTGCCACACGTCCATTTTCAGCAAAAAATAAAAAAGGGCCTTTTTTACAGACGCTCTGAAAAATGGATCGGTGCCCACCCAAAACCCGCGCCTACACTACCGCAAGCCATTTTTTCAGCATACCTTAGTAAAAGGACTCCTCTATTTCTCAATTAAACGAAATATTTAATAAGAACATAAGAATAGCCAACTGGATCAGACTGGTCCCTCTGGCCCAGTATCCTGCTTTCAACAGTGGCCAATCCGAAAGAGTAGCATCATTCCATGTTACCAACCTCAGGGCAACCAGTGGCTTCCTCATGTCTGTCTCAATAACAGACTCTGGACTTTTCCTCCAGGAACTTGTCCAAACCTTTTTTAAACTCAGTCAAATCCAATTACTTCTATTCACTTTTCTATCCTTTACAGACATACACTCGCTCAGCACCTCCTGCCTCTTCAAATCCCTCTCACCCTGTGAGGCTGGTGTTCTGATGCAAAGGTTCCTACAGGGAGCAGTGCAGCCTATCAGCTTGCTGCTTACATAGCTTGGAAACAGAGCCAAAAAATATTTCAAAAAATAATAGAGCCAGGGGACACAAGATGAAGCTAGAATATGGTAGATTTAAAACAAATAGGAGAAAGTTTTTCTTTACTCAGCGTGTAGTTGGACTCTGGAACTCGTTGCCGGAGAAAGTAGTGACAGCAGCTGGCCTTACGGAGTTTAAGGGGGGTTTGGACAGATTCCTGAAGGAAAAGTCCATTGAACATTATTACGTTTTATTTATTTGGGGGGGGGGGGGGGGTTGCCGGGTTCTTGAAGCCTGGATGGCCGCTGTCGGAGACAGGATGCTGGGCTTGATGGACCCTTGGTCTTTTCCCAGTATGGCGGTGCTTATGTGCTTTTAAAACCTTTTAAAAAAATGACATTTCAAAACTTTGTTTTTGCATTAAACTCCACTAATTCAGGTTAGCAGCCATAGAACTTTGCTTTTATCAACAATTTTTTAACTTTTTCAACATTTAGGAATTTTATTTTTGACTCTGTTCTTTTCTATTCATTACAAGCATCTGCAGCATTTTAGTCTCTTGGCAACCACATAGTACATACTAGGGACCTTCCACAACATCTATTATGACTCCGAAAATATCCCAAACTCCATTCTTCAGCGCATCTGTAAAAATGCCTCATTTTAATTTTGACCGAAAATTGACGCGCATCCATTTTGGGTCTGAGACCATACCGCTACCCATTGACTTAACGGTAAGGTCTCTCACACGTTAACCTGGCGGTAATGGTCTACGTTTGTCAAATACCTTTTACTGCCCGATTGCACCGCACGTAGAGGACACGCATCAAAAATGAAATTACTGTCCGTGTTATGTGGTAGCTGGGTGGTAACTCAGAATCGACATGCTTTGGGCGCACATAGGGAAGCGCTTACGCAGCTTAGTAAAATGGCCCGTCAGTGGATGAGCAGAGTAACATGAATGATAATACATAAATGATCATACCTAAACCTCCACTACCCAAGCAACAAAGGACTCAAATACAAATCCATCTACGTAACCAGCTTTTCCTATTTAAGCACACAACTATGGAACGCACTGCCAAACAGGGCCGCCGAGAGGGGGGGACAGGGGGGACAAAATTCCCTGGGCCTGGGCAAAAGGACGTCAGAAACAGAAGGAAGTCTTTTGGGAGAAGAAGAGGACCTCGGCTGGCGGGGGTTGGGGTCGAGAGGGTCGGCGGCGGGAGTGCAAAGTCAGTGGAGTCAGCAATGGCGGGGTGGGTGGGTGTCGGCAATGGCGGGTGGGCGGGGGGATCAGTAGCGCCGGGGGGAGCTAAAATGTGCCCCCTCACCTCGGGCTCTGGACCCCCCTCCTACCGAAGTCTGGCTACGCCCCTGACACACAAGACTTTGCCCTGGCAGTAAAACTGAGCATTCAAGGTAATGCCAGTCTAGTTCTCCCTGATTCTGGTTGTCAAACTGACGCCCCAGCTGCCCACTTCATTCCCTCTGCTTCATCAAACCCCATCTACCTATCTAGTAAGATATGCAGTGGTGTAACACCGGAAATTACAACAATTTTCCTATTAAACCTCTTGATTATGACTAAGGAGCAGATAATTTGTGATGCAAAGATATCACGCAGTTCCCACTTGACTGCTAATGAGAGATGTGTCGGACTAGTTCTAGATAATTAAAATGCACAGTATTCCAGCTCCGCAAAATTCAAGCAGCGAACTCCAGAGTGGGTGGAATTCTATGAGAGTTTAATAGCTTAAAATGCTTGATATACCACTCTTCTTAACAATCAGGGTGTTGTACAATATAAAAATTAAAACAAATCAGAAAAGAATGGCAATCGTGATAGAAATGGACCCATTTTCATAGCCATCAACTCACATCCTCCTAAAAGTTTCAGATTCCCAAGTGAACCCCGCAATTAATAAATCCAAAAAGCTTTCTAAAACAAATATGTTTACTGTTTAGAAGACCCCACACAGCTCCAGAGGGAGCTGATTCCAAAGAACGGGGGCATGGCAAAACAAACGTGCTCTCCCTCATCACAGTCAAATGTGGCCAAGCACCACCTGCAAATGCCAATAATGAGCAATTACCAGACCTCAAATGTCTCCCTGAAATATAAAAACACATCATCAGAGCCAAATAAGATGGATGTAGAAAACATTACGTACAATAGGCTGTTTTTATTGCTATAACTTCAACTGCTCATCATGAGATCAATTTTCAAAACCATTTACAAGGGGTAAAAACAGCATTTTTTTTCTTATAACTGGCAGTCTGAAAATTGTTCTCCTTTACTGTGGTTAAATGTGTGTTATGATTGGGGTCTGAACCCCTTTCAAACTTACCTCTTTCCTGGGAGTCAGCTTCTTAGCTGGCTTCTGTTTCTTTCTCTGTCCTTTCTGAGCTGGCTCTGTCTCTCTGTGCTGGCAGCTTCCAGCAGCATGGGGTTAATTGTCTCACTATACTGCACCTGTGTGGGTAGTCTGAGTTGCTCTAACTCTCTTTGGGTGTACTGGCTTCAAGTGTTTCACGGTGTTGCATTGATGTGGGTTGGGCCTCTCTGGGTCAGTGTGCTTTTGCCTAGGTCTAGGGAGTGTGACATCATCTGGGAGGGCCTTGATAAGGAAGTGGGTTCTTTCCTTCAGGGCCTTCGCAACGTTTGCTTCTGGCTACTTGCTTTAGGTCCAGGTTACTTTAGTGCAGAGTGCACTTGTGACTTGTGTGTTTGACTTCCCTGTTTTTCCCTTTTGTTACGGTGTGTAGCACTGCTGTTAGTGCAGTGCTGGAGTTTGGTGCTGGGAGCTCCCTTGTGAGTAAGGGTTTAGGAAGCACCTTTTGTTGTTTGGGTATTTGGCTTTCCTGCTTGTTTCCTTGTGCTTGCCCCGTTTTCCTCATGACCTGTGTTTAGCTGCTGCAGCTTGGTGCTTAGGAAGTACCAGTGTTAAGGTTTGGCATTTGTCTTCCCTTCCTTTTCCCTTGTGGTTTCCCTGCACTTCTGTTAGTGTAGGGCGTAGGGGCACCCCTGTTACTTTCTGTTAGGAGCACTGCTGTTAGTGGAGGGCTTAGGAGCTTTTCTGTTGGTGCTGGGCTTAGGAACACTTTAGATCAGTTTAGGTTTAGGAGCACTTCTGTTTCTATTCCTGGTCCCTGTGTCGTCCAGTAAGTCCTGTCGGCTACTCGAACCCAGGAGCTCAACTCCTGGGGGGCTTAGTAGCTAAGTGCAGGTGAAGCTGTGTGGACCAGTCCAGTGTGCTCCAGTCCCATGTTCCAGTCCTGTGTCCTCCAGTCCGGGGGACCAGTCCAGTGTGTTCCGGTCCGGTGTGTGTTCCAGTCTGGTGTGCTCCAGTCCAGTGTGTTCTGGTCCGGTGTGTGTTCCAGTCCGGGGAATTGCAGTCCAGTGTTCCAGCCCTGGGTCCTCCAGTCCGGGGGATTCCAGTCCATGTGTTCCGGTTCGCTGGGCAGTGCCTGCAGTCCCTGCCAGTGTGCTTACCCAGTGTTGGTTGGTGGGTTTTGCCTGCTGCTGTCGCTCCTCGTCAGCAGCCCAAGGGCTCACGTTTGCTCCAGAGCCCAGCCCCGCGGGCTCTGAACCTGAGAACCTGACAATGTGCATGCGTCATTCCACTGCATTCATAAGCGGCATTTTGGCTTTGGGTGTAGGAGGAAAATAAACAAGCAGATGATCATTTCAAACCTACTCACCTTATTTTCAGTGAAAAACTGCTCACGGAAAACATAACATAAGAGTAGCTATACTGGGTCAGACCAATGGTCCATCTAGCCCAGGTCGTAAGTGCCTGGCAGAAACCCATTTAGTAGCAACATTCCATGTAGAACCCCAAAGAATAGCAAGATTCCGGAATCCTAAAAAGTAGCAAGATTCCATGTAGAACCCCAAAGAGTAGCAAGATTCTGGAATCCTAAAGAGTAGCAAGATTCCATATAGAACCCCAAAGAGCAGCAAGATTCCGGAATCCTAAAAAATAGCAAGATTCCGGAATCCTAAAGTGTAGCAAGATTCCACATAGAACCCCAAAGAGTAGCAACATTCCATGCTACTGATCCCGGGACAAGGAATAGTCCTCTGCATTATGAACATAAGAATAGCCATACTGGGTCAGACCAATGGTCCATCGAGCCCAGTATCCTGCTTCCAACAGTGGCCAATCCAAGTCACAAGTACCTGGCAGAAATCCAATTAGTAGCAACATTCCATCTACCACAATCCCAGGGCAACCAGTTGCTTCCTCATGTCTGTCTCAATAGCAGGTGCAAAAGTCTGTGGGCACACTGTACCAGCAGCAAGTTTCCAAGAAAAGTACTTGAGTAATTGTGCTTTGAAAATTGAAAAGAACCCATGGACGTTGTTCCATAATGCACAGTCTGAAGATTGCTTCCCTATGAAATGCCTCCAGTGTGCTCTGAGAAATGGGCTCAGAATGATTCTTGTTGGGTATTAGTATAGGTGACATATCTGCCGGACTAAAAATGTGAGTGGAGTTGTTGGCTGGAGCAGGGCCTAGAGTGGTAATAAAATGTGAAGCTACCTTCTGACATCATCTTTCCCTAAAACCAGGCCCCAGAATGACTGCAGGAGTTTCTGGGAGAGGGTAGAACCTGGCCTAGCTCTGACCTCTAACCTCTAACCAGACCACATAATAAGCTCAGACATGCATAGAAAACTTTCATTTTCATTTCATTACTTCATTTGTTTTCTACTTATTTCTATTTTTTTTTTTCACTTCATTTGGGGTTTTTTGTTTGTTTGGGGGTTTTATTTATTTATTTATGTGCACTTTGTTTTCTTTTAAAATAACAGAAAGGAAACAAAGTGAAATTTCATTGTGTGAGAGAGAGAGAGAGAGAGACAGAGAGAGCAATGCTATTTTTCTATCATTATAAAACAGAAAATTAACTTCCCTGCCTTTTGGCCTGTGTGGTGCGACTGACACCACACAGGGACAGTCAAATTGTTTGCTCAGACCTGACGATGGCCTGTAAATGGTTCTGCTCCATTTCAGTCCATCTCCACACCAGCCAGTTCCACTAAAAGGCGTCTTTTAGGGGGGAGGCTATTGGATATTCTCTTGTCATGACTCAACAAGATGGAGCACTCACGAATTACGAGATAAGTGCATGTTTTATTTTATTTTTGTTACATTTGTACCCCGCACTTTCCCATTCATGGCAGGCTCTATGTGGCTTACATGGGGCAATGGAGGGTTAAGTGACTTGCCCAGAGTCACAAGGAGCTGCCTGTGCAGGGAATCGAACTCAGTTCCTCAGTTCCCCAGGACCAAAGTCCACCACCCTAACCACTAGGCCACTCCTCCGCTATTTATTGACTATATTATCAGAAACATCGGCTATTGGTTATACTTATATCACATTTAATAGAAGGTGAATTAAGGATTAGTATCACCTGATGAACGAAGTGCTGAACCACCAGGCAGTGATATTATCACTTGCAGTAATGAGTGGAAATTCTGAGGGAATTCTCAACAAAAGATTTGAATATACACTAAGATTAGATTACATGGGACTACAGTGTCCTGCGCAGTTCCAAGGATGCGCTGGACTTGGCTTTCAGAAGGAGGTCAACACACAGGGATCCTTTTACTAAGGTGCGCTGAAATATGGCCTGCGCTGCTGTAGATGTGTGTATTGGACGCGCGCAGGTCCATTTTTCAGCGCACCTGCAAAAAAGGCCTTTTTGGGGGGCCGAAAATGGACATGCGGCAAAATTAAAAATGGTGCGCATCCATTTTAGGCCTGAGACCTTACCGCCACCCATTAACTTAGTGGTAAAGTCTCACGCGTTAACCAGGCAGTAACTGTCAGCACGCATACACTGCCGATTACCGCCCGGTTAGCGCCACACGCCAGAAAGTTTCCGGCGTGCGTAGTGGACATGCATTAAAAAATGAAATTACCACCCGGGCCACACGGTAGCCAAATTGGCACACATTTGGATGCGCGTAGGCGCCTACGCGGCTTAGTAAAATGGCCCCAAAATGAGGCTGCTCTCTCTTCCCCCTGCCAGTAAGGAAGGGGAAACAAGGGGAAGACAGAGAAAAAACGAGAGTGAGAGAAGGATTCACGTGGAGGGGGATTTATTTATTTATCACATTTGTATCCCACCTTTTCCCACTGATAGCAGGCTCAAAGTGGCTTACAAGAATATTGTAGTAAGTTACAATGCAAGAAGCACAATTTTTTAAATTTAGCAGAATAAAAAAATAACAGTTAAACAGCGATGGGTATTGAATTAGTATATGAATAACAATTAATCAGTAGTAAATATGAAAGATAAGATGTAATTAGAGTCTATTGGATCTTATAATAGTAAGGGATAATTCTGATTATGTTGAACCTGAGGAATAAGCCTTCTTGAACAATACTCTTTTCAATGATTTCCTATAGTTTAGGAAGTTCTGGGTAGTTTTTGTTAATTTGGGTAAGGCGTTCCACAGTTGAGTGCCAATGTAAGTGAAGTTTGATGAAGAAAGATGTGGGGGATAGAAGTAGGAAAGGAAAGGAGGAAGATTAGGAGGGAGGAGATGTGAGGAGAAGTAGGCTTGAAACTGGGAAAGGACATTTTCCTCATCGCCCCCAAATGTAGATCTCTCCCCACATTAATCCCAGATCTGCCCTCCTGCCACTTCTCCCCCCCCCCCCCCCCCATGACCCCAGATCCCCTCCCAGCATCGCTCGTCATCATTCCCTTCTCCAATTCTCAAGATCCCCTTTCCCCAGCCAACAAAGAAACAAAATTCAGACACGCAAGCAACGCTAGTAAACTATTATTATAACATGAAATAAAATTGTCAATATTTAATATGCATAAACATTTACATTTTCAGAAACGTGCACCATCGTTTCCTAACTCTTGCCATACAGTCTACCCTTCGAGCTGCTGCAAAAGACCGACAGCTCTGACTAAATTGAATAAGAAATCGAAATACTCAAGCAGTATTATACACTTGAAAGCTGGGCTCCTGCCTACGCACTGACACAATTCCTTGCCCTGGAATGATGAACGAAAGTGAGGACTGGGTCTTTCTGATCTGTGAACATAAACAGTGTATGAACAGCGCACATTGACTACCAATGAGAAGGATTTGGAGGAGAGCTACTGGAACGGCGGAAGGAATTCATGTCTGACTCAGTGTGATATCCAGCTTGTCCTTGCGGTAACAAATGAGGGCTTTGAATAGAAAGAAAATAAGAACCGAGATTTTTTTTGTAGTGCCACTGAATGGAGTCTAATTATTTTGCTATCCCAGGGTTTATGTCCTATCAAGTCCTGCAGGCAAAGTGGAGATTAGAAAACATAATGGCAGGGACTGAAGCGCAAAGGGGCGGCAGATATGAATCTGAAAATGAAACACTTCATTTGACCTTTTGTTGTATACTGTTTAGGATGGTGAAGGCAGTAGGGAAGGAGGAGGGAGGACGTGGGAAAGAAATAGGATTAAAGAAATAGATACTATCGCAGGAGACTTTGCATGAAGGAGCAGAAGCAGAAAATGTCTTTAACCACCTGCTGAAATGTCTCAGCAGAAGGGACTGTTTAGTTGGGATAGACTAAAAAAAGAATTAGCTTGAGCCCAGTCTGAGTCTTCTGCTTAAAGATGGGGAAGGAGGCAACAGGTGTTAATAGTTCAGTCTAGGGTGGACACGCCTTCAGAAATGTTTGAAAAGCCCAGAGGAACATCTTCTAATTGAGTGGATCTGAACTCCTGTCTGTTGGATTTGCAGGATTTAATTTAATTTAATACCAACATTTATATCCCGCCTAACCATTAAGTTCAAAGCGGGTTAAGCACGACAATAATTACAATTCACAACAAATTTAACAGTTCCCCAATCAATAAAATAATAAGCTTACGAGTACTTCTGAAACAGCCATGATTTTTATAGCCTTTCTAAATATAATGTAAAACATTTCTTACATTAAGTGTTCCAGAATTCAGAGGCTTCTATTTTTCGTGCTATTCAACCAACAACATGTGCGAGAAGGAGGAGCAAACAACAGCTCATGTGAAGACCGCTGGCTTCGGGAAGGTCGATATATGGTAATCATGCCAATTAAATGGATCAAAAAGATGGGCATCGACTAAGAAGGCTGCATCATGGTGAGTTCCCAAACCCTACCATTTAGGCCCACCTCTGCAGCACCTACCAACCCAGACCCCGAACGATCCTGTTCGGGTAAAAAGGCCTGAGCCCTTCACACAGCATGAGGCTTGGATCAGGCAATGGTTCAGGAGAATTCATAACTTCTTCTCATCAGGCCTCCTGAACCCTTACCTGATCCACTTCCATGGCTACTGTAGAATCAGCACCATATAAGAAGACCCAGAATTCCAAACAGGCAAGAGGCCTGGATTGGGAAAAGATACAAGAAGCCACAACCTCTCCCTGCCGGGTCTCCACGAGCCACACAGCATGACCTGACCGCATCTTGGCATTGACAACTGTGAAGCCAGAAAGGTGAGGGACAGAGCAAGCACTGAGGCCAACTCCAGTACTCAAAGGCCCAGCTTAGTGGCAGGGGAAACATGGAACGCAACTCACACTGCGACCAATGCAGGCATTCAACAGTTAAACCCCAACACTCAATAGCCCAGCTCTTAAGATCCCGATCAGATGACGGACCCCAGTGCACTGACCAAGCATAGAGCATCAGTGCAGCAGGAGTACAAAGGGATATACTGCCTCCTTCCCATCGACATCCTTGACTCTCCCGTCGTGACCCATCCCTGCATCAGCATCCTGGGAAAAAAAAGACTCACAGCAAGCATCTTGATTCAGTAGCTTGATTAGCAAGGAGCAGAAAGAGATGGCAGCCGGAATCACTCCCTGCACTTGTCACGGGTGAGCTGAATTACTGCTCTGCTGGCTCTCGCAAACTTAGGTGGCGGGACCTTGAATGACTCATAGTGCAGAGGTAAGATCATCTCCCCTCGTTTGACATCCTGGTTCCCAAAGCAAGAACGGAAGACCAACAGCAAGATAACTCAGAGACAGTAGACACCCCCAACAGCAGTGGGAACTACTCAATGCACATGAGACTACGTCCACCATTACAAGAATAGGCCAATACCAAAGTCAAGAAAGTCACCAGCTACTAGTGTGGGAAACCACACTTAGCATTTAGGGACAAGACTCCAGTAGCTAAAACAAGCCCAGCTAAGGCTGTAACACTCGAGTCCTCCTTGCTTCTGTACTCCTGGAGGAACCAACTATTGTTCCAAGTATTTCACTGCCTCTTCACCTTACTCTGAAATGTGGCAGCAGTGACTGGCTGGTGCCCAACCGAAAATACCTAGTCAACCTCGGTCCTGAAAATCCATGAGTTTGACTAATAGTGGAACCCCAACACCCCATCCCTCTTCACAGACAACACCTCCTGTTCCAACTTGATCACTAACAAACCAAGTTCTACCCACACGTATCAAGAACTGAACTAAAAGAGATTCGTCCATCAGGAAATTCTTCTCCCTTGGTTAGCCTTCCCTCCACATAGGATGGGTGTGAAGTCCGCATTAATCAAACTAATAGTTTGGTACATAATAGTGTCCTTACTTCTAACACCCAACTCACACACATTAACCCATGGCGTCAAACACAAGAGCCCTGTAATTATCACCATAAAGCATATTCTTGGCCATGACACATCATATACAGGAAGATACCTCAAATTTGCAAAAAATCCAACTACAAGAAACAAATAACCCAAAGATCAAACACACCTGAAACACAGAAAGTCATACCTTGAACAAAAAACCTGCTCGACAACTTCTCAAAATCACACCAGACACCATCCACGAAGACACCTATCTACCTACCAATCCCTGTGGATACACCAATGCTAGATCAGTAACCAACAAGACAATCATATAAAAAGATTGGCTGGAAGTAGACAAACTAGGCCTACTACTCATAACGGAAACACGGCTACAATCAAAACAAGATTCAATCATAAATGAGCTATGTCCCCCAGATTACAAAATCATTCACTGGACCAGAGAAAAGAAAAAGAGGAGGAGGTATTGCCCTGCTGCACAAACACTTCTTCAAAACAGAAGTAATATTAGAACTTTTATCCCCTTCCTTGGAAATTGGTGCCATTAAAATATGGGACGAGCCCCTTCAGAACCAACTAGTCTGTATTCTATTCTACAGAACACAGGGCAAATGGAATGTGACAAAAGCAGAATTCATGGAATTCATCTCAAATATATGTGTCAACCACAGTGATGTGCTCCTAATAGGTGACATCAACCTCCACCTAGACGACTCAACCAACGAAGACACCAAAGACTGCATAGAATTCCTATGAATGTGGAACTTCTACAGTCCAGAGATAAACACCACCCACACTAAGGGTCATATCTTGAATCAACTAGCATACATATTCCCGGCAAATTATAATCTTAAAATAGATAACTGCTCCTTGAAAGCAGCCCCATGGTTGGACCATCACAACTTAAGCTTCTTATGTTCTCACCTCGAATATTGTGTTCAATTAAGGTTGCCGTATCTGAAAAAAAGATGTGGAGGGATCAATCGAAGGGGAATCCCAAGTTTTGCTGAGGACGTCTTCGCAAAACGTTCTGGTGAAGGGGCGGGGAAACCCATATTATTGAAACAAGATGGACGCTCATCTTTTGTTTCGATAATACGGTCGGGGAAATTTAGGTCGTCCTTAGAGATGGTCGTCCCTAGACTTGGTCGTTTCTGATTTTTGGCGATAATGGAAACCATGGACGCCCATCTCAGAAACGACCAAATCCAAGCCCTTTGGTCATGGGAGGAGCCAGCATTCATAGTGCCCTGGTCCCCCTGACATGCCAGGACACCAACCGGGCACCCTAGGGGGCACTGCAATGGACTTCATAAAATGCTCCCAGGTACATAGCTCCCTTGTGTGCTGAGCCCCCCAAAACCCACTCTCCACAACTGTACACCACTACCATAGCCCTTATGGTTGAAGGGGGGCACCTACATGTTGGTAGAGTGGGTGTCTGGTGGGTTTTGGAGGGCTCCCATTTACCACCAGAAGTATAACAGGTGGGGGGGGGGGATGGGCCTGGGTCCGCTTGCCTAAAGTGCTCTTCATCTACTAAAATTGCTCCAGGGACCTGCATACTGCTGTGATGGACCTGAGTATGACATTTGAGGCTGGCATAGAGGCTGGCAAAAAAATATTTTTAAAGATGGTTTTGAGGGTGGGAAGGGGTTAGTGACCACTGGCGGAGTAAGGGGAGGTCATCCCCGATTCTCTCCGGTGGTCATCTGGTCAGTTTGGGCACCTTTTTGTGCCTTGGTCGTAAGAAAAATAGGACCAGGTAAAGTCGTCCAAATGCTCGTCAGGGACACCCTTCTTTTTCCATTATGGGTCAAAGACGCCCATGTGATAGGTACGCCCCAGTCCTGCCTTTGCTATGCCTCCGACACGCCCCCGGGAACTTTGGTCATCCCCGCAACGGAAAGCAGTTGGGGACACCCAAAATCGGCTTTCCATTACACCGATTTGGGCGACCCTGTGAGAAGGATGCACATCTTCCGATTTGTGTCGAAAGATGGGCGTCCTTCTCTTTCGAAAATAAGCCTGATAGTGGAATTAGAAAAGGTTCGAAGAAGAGCAACCAAAATGATAAAGGTGATGGAACTCCTCCAATATGAGGAAAGGCTAAAGAGGTTAGGCCTCATCAGCTTGGAAAAGAGACAGCTGAGGATGGATATGATTGAGGTCTACAAGATCTGTTTCCGCAAGGGCGGGACCAGAGCTGAGAGAGAGAGAAGGGAAAACTGAACTAAGGGCTGAGCCTGCATGCTTTTTACCACTGCTGCCGGCAGCCGTAACCCCGACGAGGTAAGTCAAGATGACTTAAAATTCGGAGGGAGGGGCCTGGAACTCGAAGGGAAGGAGGGAGGAAGGGAGGGACGACGACCCTGGAACTGGAAGGGAGGGACGACGACCCTGGAACTGGGAGGGAGGGAGGGGGACAACCCTGTGGAACTCGGAGGGGACCCTGGAACTGGGAGGGGGGAGACCCTGGAACTCAGAGGGAGAGAGGGGGAAACCCTGGAACTCAGAGGGAGGGAGGGAGGGGGAACTTGTGGAACTCGGAGGGAGGGGGACCCTGTGGAACTCAAAGGGAGGGAGGGAGGGAGGGGGGCCTGGAACTCAAAGGGAGGTGGAAGAGGGAGGGGGACAGGAGAGGGGGGGACGGGGAGAGGAGGGGGGACTGCACCACCTGTAAAAAAAAAATTCAGCACCCCCAATCATTTTGAAAAGTTGGCTTCTATGTCTGGCCTATTAGTCAGTCTGGACAAAAGGTGGTGCTAAAGAGAGAGAGAATGGCATTGCTGATCTCTCTGTTTCCTTGCTGGTTGAATCTGTCAAAGGAATTTGTGCATGATGTTAGTTAATGAGGGCATTGTAAGCTTTATGTTTTGTTTTAGATTATTTTGTATTGAAAAAATTGTTTTTGCGTGAATTTATTATGGATGTTATTTTTGTAAACTGCCTAGCATATTAGATAGAGCGGTCTATAAACTGTGTTATACAGTGGTGGAAATAAGTATTTGATCCCTTGCTGATTTTGTAAGTTTGCCCACTGACAAAGACATGAGCAGCCCATAATTGAAGGGTAGGTTATTGGTAACAGTGAGAGATAGCACATCACAAATTAAATCCGGAAAATCACATTGTGGAAAGTATATGAATTTATTTGCATTCTGCAGAGGGAAATAAGTATTTAATCCCTCTGGCAAACAAGACCTAATACTTGGTGGCAAAACCCTTGTTGGCAAGCACAGCGGTCAGACGTCTTCTGTAGTTGATGATGAGGTTTGCACACATGTCAGGAGGAATTTTGGTCCACTCCTCTTTGCAGATCATCTCTAAATCATTAAGAGTTCTGGGCTGTCACTTGGCAACTCGCAGCTTCAGCTCCCTCCATAAGTTTTCAATGGGATTAAGGTCTGGTGACTGGCTAGGCCACTCCATGACCCTAATGTGCTTCTTCCTGAGCCACTCCTTTGTTGCCTTGGCTGTATGTTTTGGGTCATTGTCGTGCTGGAAGACCCAGCCACGACCCATTTTTAAGGCCCTGGCGGAGGGAAGGAGGTTGTCACTCAGAATTGTACGGTACATGGCCCCATCCATTCTCCCATTGATGCGGTGAAGTAGTCCTGTGCCCTTAGCAGAGAAACACCCCCAAAACATAACATTTCCACCTCCATGCTTGACAGTGGGGACGGTGTTCTTTGGGTCATAGGCAGCATTTCTCTTCCTCCAAACACGGCGAGTTGAGTTCATGCCAAAGAGCTCAATTTTTGTCTCATCTGACCACAGCACCTTCTCCCAATCACTCTCGGCATCATCCAGGTGTTCACTGGCAAACTTCAGACGGGCCGTCACATGTGCCTTCCGGAGCAGGGGGACCTTGCGGGCACTGCAGGATTGCAATCCGTTATGTCGTAATGTGTTACCAATGGTTTTCGTGGTGACAGTGGTCCCAGCTGCCTTGAGATCATTGACAAGTTCCCCCCTTGTAGTTGTAGGCTGATTTCTAACCTTCCTCATGATCAAGGATACCCCACGAGGTGAGATTTTGCGTGGAGCCCCAGATCTTTGTCGATTGACAGTCATTTTGTACTTCTTCCATTTTCTTACTATGGCACCAACAGTTGTCTCCTTCTCGCCCAGCGTCTTACTGATGGTTTTGTAGCCCATTCCAGCCTTGTGCAGGTGTATGATCTTGTCCCTGACATCCTTAGACAGCTCCTTGCTCTTGGCCATTTTGTAGAGGTTAGAGTCTGACTGATTCACTGAGTCTGTGGACAGGTGTCTTTCATACAGGTGACCATTGCCGACAGCTGTCTGTCATGCAGGTAACGAGTTGATTTGGAGCATCTACCTGGTCTGTAGGGGCCAGATCTCTTACTGGTTGGTGGGGGATCAAATACTTATTTCCCTCTGCAGAATGCAAATAAATTCATATACTTTCCACAATGTGATTTTCCGGATTTAATTTGTGATGTGCTATCTCTCACTGTTACCAATAACCTACCCTTCAATTATGGGCTGCTCATGTCTTTGTCAGTGGGCAAACTTACAAAATCAGCAAGGGATCAAATACTTATTTCCACCACTGTAAATGTATAAATTTTAAGCATATGTCATGCAAAGACATTCACACGTGTCTCAGAAGCTAGGCAAATTTTTTGAGGGATAATGGCTCTTCTGGGCTCAGACTCAGTCAGACTCAAATCCATAAGTTTTTGAAAAGTAGATTATTGTCTACTGCTGTACTGTAAGTCCATCACTGTTTGGAGTGTGTTCATTAACTAAAAGCCATTTACACATTTGCTACAATTAAATATTTCTTGAGCAAAGGTAGCAACCTTTTTATTTTTATGTCCTTTTTATGTCTCTGCAAATATGGTAATCCTAGCTCAGAGTCCCAAGGAGCCCTATGGGGCCACCCCTGCTGCTCTGCCCAAGGCTGGCCCTACTCTCTATCTCCCCCCTTCCTCCTCCTTCCACAGCTTCTATTTTTCATAAAAGGAAGAGTGGAGGAGTGGCCTAGTGGTTAGGGTGGTGGACTTTGGTCCTGAGGAACTGAGTTGGATTCCCACTTCAGGCACAGGCAGCTCCTTGTGACTCTGGGCAAGTCACTTAACCCTCCATTGCCCCATGTAAGCCGCATTGAGCCTGCCATGAGTGGGAAAGTGCAGGGTACAAAAGTACAAAAATAAATAGATACTATTGGAGATTCTACATGGAATGTTGCTATTCCACTAGCAACATTCCATGTAGAAGGCTGTGCAGGCTTCTGTTTCTGTGAGTCTGACGTCCTGCACATATGTGCAGGACGTCAGACTCACAGAAGCAGAAGCCTGCGCGGCCACATTGGTGATCTGCAAGGGCCGACTTCTACATGGAATGTTGCTAGTGGAATAGCAACATTCCATGTAGAATCTCAAATAGTAGCAACAGTGGAGGAGTGGCCTAGTGGTTAGTGCAGTGGACGCTGATACTGGGGAACTGGGTTCGATTCCCACTTCAGGCACAGGCAGCTCCTTGTGACTCTGGGCAAGTCACTTAACCCTCCATTGCCACATTGAGCCTGCCATGAGTGGGAAAGCGCAGGGTACAAATGTAACAAAAATAAAATAGATACTATTGGAGATTCTACATGGAATGTTGCTATTCCAGTAGCAACATTCCATGTAGAAGCCTGCGCGGCCACATTGCTGATCTGCAAGGGCCGACTTCTACATGGAATGTTGCTAGTGGAATAGCAACATTCCATGTAGAATCTCCAATAGTAGCAACAGTGGAGGAGTGGCCTAGTGGTTAGGGTGGTGGACTTTGGTCCTGGGGAACTGAAGAACTGAGTTTGATTCCCACTTCAGGCACAGGCAGCTCCTTGTGACTCTGGGCAAGTCACTTAACCCTCCATTGCCCCATGTAAGCTGCATTGAGCCTGCCATGAGTGGGAAAGCAGGGGGTACAAATGTAACAAAAAAAAATGCTTGTTATAGCTTATGACCTTGGTCTCTCCTTCTTGCCTTTGTATAAGACTAACAGAGAAACATTAGCAACTTTTACAACTTTGAACTGATAGCATGACCGGGACGATCAAAATCAGCAACCAGACTTCATCATTTTCCTCAATGAAGTTCAAACAACCATCATTGGGTACGAAAGCTGCAATTTTCTTGTTGTTTTTCATCAACTGCACTCAGTCATATTTCCTGATAGTGGAGTTGGGTCGTTTAGCCTCTACACCAACTTTTCCCAGGATAATTCCCTTGGCATGGGAAGCATCTCCAAAAGGATTGGCCTTCAGGGCAGTACCTAAGTGAACGTTTCTTGTACTGCTTTTCGTTCCATTTCTGCTCACAATGGTGGTTACAGACTTTTCTAGCTATAAATAAGAACTTAAGAGTAGCAATACTGGGTCAGACCAATGGTCCTTCTAGCTCAGTATCCTGCTTCCAACAATGGCCAATCTGGGTCGCAAGTAACTGGCAGAAACCCAAATAGTAGCAACATTCCGTGTAGAACCCCAAAGAGTAACAAGATTCTAGAATTCTAAGGAATAACAAGATTCCATGCAGAATTTCAAAGTGTGACAACATTCCATGTAGAACCCCAAAGAGTAGCAAGATTCCACTCAGAATCCCAAGTACATAAGTGTTGCCATACTGGGTCAGACCAATGGTCCATCTAGCTCAGTATCCTGCTTCCAACAATGGCCAATCTGGGTCGCAAGTAACTGGCAGAAACCCAAATAGTAGCAACATTCCATGCTACCAATCCCGGGGCAAGCAGTGGCTTCCTCATGTCTATCTCTCCAGCAGACTATAAGTTACCTTTTTTAAACCTAGCTATGCTAACTGCTGTTAAAACATCCTCTGGTAACAAGTTCCAGAGCTTAACTATTCATTAGTGGACAAAAAATATTTCCTTCTATTTGTTTTTAAAGTATTTCCATGTAATTTCATTGAGTGTCCCCTGGTCTTTGTACTTTTTTGAAAGAGTGAAAAATCGATTCACTTCTACTCATTCTACACCACTCAAGATTTTGTAGACCTCAATCATATCTCATGCACCTGGTTGTAGGGAATGAAGCAGCAGGATGTGATAACATGGTGCGGCGTGGCGCTCGGCTGTCTTCAGTTGGTACGATTTGGGGACCTCTGCTACCTACAGCAATCTTTCAGGGAGCAATTGGAGGGATCTGAGTCCAAAGTGTTGGGGCATGTGCCCCTCCAGGCCCCCCCCCTGTGGCTAAACCCCTGCCAGACCATCAATTCATTTCAAGCAGATCGAACAGGAATAAGATTAGAAAGAATGACCTGGAAGTAAAAGTGAATGAGTCCTTCTCAGGACTGCAGCAGGGATCAATCCAGCCACTGTGTCTCCTTATACGAATTCAATTGTGATAAGAACATTAATGACTTCTGATGCATCATCATATCTACTTTCAGAGTTATTTGATTAATTAGGATGTTTAATTATTTTTGCTAATAGTTTTTTTTTTCCAGTTCAAGTTCATTTATTGTACCAGATAACAGTTTTAGTCCTAACTTCCAGCCTGTGAAAGCACGATAAATCCCTTAAGACAAAGGAATGAATCTCATGAATCTTAATGCGGAACAGACAGATAAAATGCTTTTTTTGCAATTCAGAGTGAAATCTGGGGTTAATGCGTTTCCTGCTCAGCATTATAACGCAACTCTAAAAGTCAATTCAAGTTGTCCATAAAGTCACAGCTATTGTATGACAGATCTATTAGAGGAACACAAAATCCTTCCTCAAAGTCTCTTTTCAGGGCACTGTCTCCAAATGGATTAGTTTTGCACTTACCATAACAGGAATGAAGTGTTACGCTTCACACGAAACACTGGATAGTGAGCCCTTGGGCTACTGCCGAGGGCGGCAGCGGCAGGAGGAACACCCACCGGAACAGAAGCCACAGCAGGGAGCAGGAAGATAGTCCACAAACCCAGCAGAACCAGGGCCAGGCAAACAAGGTCAAGGTCCAGCTCCAGGCACGGGTTCCAAGGCAGGCGGCAAACCAAGTCAAAGTCCAGGTCCAGGTAAAGGTTCAAAGGCAGGCGGCAAGCAAAGTCAAAGTCCAGGTCCAGGCAAAGGTTCAAAGGCAGGCGGCAAACCAAGTCAAAGTCCAGGTCCAGGCAAAGGTTCAAAGGCAGGCGGCAAACCAAGTCAAAGTCTAGGTCCAGGCAAAGGTTCAAAGGCAGAAACTGAAAGTAGCAGGGAAAGCACAGCAACAAACAACCGCAGAAGACACACCTATGAGGACCTCTGTTGCAAGGCAAACTAGAAACACTTCCAGGTGGTTAATAAAGGCCAACAGCCAGGGAGTTCACCAGGTACGGAAACAGCTGAGTTCCAAAAAGTCTCGAGACCAACTGGCAGGCTAGAAAATCCGGACCGGACTAGCATGACTTCTGGAACCGGGAAAACCATCAACAGACAGTCCATTACGACCACCAGGTCTGACCACCAGTGGGCGAGATGAATGAGAGCATGATACCGGGGCAGAGTCATAACATGAAGCTCACTCATACATCAGGGTATGTTGGAGGTGATCACAATCTTTCAGGTTTGCTGCTGTCCTCGTCTCAACACCTGTGCTGTGGTAAAGGGCGCCTCCTTCTGGAAGTTATATGGTAGATCAAACCAGCGATTACCCAAGACACTCAGGGCTATTTCCATATCTTTCTACCACATTTTCTTGGTCTATGAATACATGTTTTTGTCAGAGATGCAGAAAACGCTTAACCCCCTCTGCTTTGATGTGGAAACTACAGCAAGACCAAACCCTTCAATAAAGTCTCTGCTACTGTATCGTCCGACAGAAAATGAAACAAATGTAAGTAATGCAATAGAACAAAACATACAGTGACACCGCTCATCTTCCTATGCTTATAAGAACGTAAGGGTTGGCATACTGGGCCAGACCGAAGGTCCATCAAGCCCAGTATCCCGTTTCCAACAGTGGCCAATCCAGGTCACAAGTACCTGGCAGAAACCCAAATAGTAGCGACATTCCGTGTAGAACCCCAAAGAGTAACAAGATTCTAGAATTCTAAAGAATAATAAGATTCCATGCAGAATTTCAAAATGTAGCAACATTCCATGTAGAATCCCAAAGAGTAGCAAGATTCCATTCAGAATCCCAAGTACATAAGTGTTGCCATACTGGGACAGACCGAAGGTCCATCAAGCCCAGTATCCCGTTTCCAACAGTGGCTAATCTAGGTCACAAGTACCTGGCAAGATCCCAAAACAGTAAAACAGATTTTATGCTGCTTATTCTAGAAATAAGTAGTGAATGTTAAAATTTTCTGGATATGTTTAAGACAATAGACTGATTTTGGAGGTTTTTCTGACCTATGATTACTTCTTTACTGGTTGCAGACAAAAAGTTATTATACTTAAGAATTACACCATTGTAGCATTATCTGGTACCACTTGGATGAGGTCTTTTCCTCCTTTTTTATATTAAAAAAAAAGGTTTAAAAAAAGCATTTTTCAATTATTTTTTCTACGTTTTCCTGAGCTAGTTTTTCACCATTGTTTTCTAAGGTACTAAAAATGTCATACCCAACTCCATCACAGCACTATGCAGGTCCCTGGAGCAGTTTTAGTGGGTGCAGTGCACTTCAGGCAGGCGGACACAGGCCCATACCCCCCTACCTGTTACACTTATGGTGGTAAATGGGAGCCTTCCAAAACCCACCTGAAACCCACTGTACCCACATCTAGGTGCTCCCCCATTACCCTTTAAGGGCTATGGTAGTGGTATACAGTTGTGAGGAGTGGGTTTTGGGGTGCTCAGCACACAAGGTAAGGGAGTTATGCAACTGGGAGCAATTTGTGAAGTCCACTGCAGTGCCCCCTAGGGTGTCCGGTTGGTGTCCTGGCATGTGAGGGGGACCAGTGCACTACAAATGCTGGCTCCTCCCACGACCAAATGGCTTGGATTTGGCCGGGTTTGAGATGGCCGCCATTAGTTTCCATTATCAGCGAAAACCAATGGCGATCATCTCTAAGTGCAGCCCAAATGTTGAGATTTGGCCAGCCCCGACCATATTATTGAAACAAAAGCTGGCCGCCCATCTTGTTTCGATAATACGGTCGGGTATGCCGCTCTACGGGGCCGTCATTAGAGATGGCCACCTTATAGATGGGCGCCCCCATTCGATTATGCCCCTCTACATGACTTAGAAAAAGGTGCCCTAAGTTAAATGCACTTGCTTTACTTCAACCTTTTATAAATCATTCACAGAGCTTAAGAGGACACCAATAAGTTCAAATAATGTAATAGGTCAAAAAAGACTCAACAAGTGGAAAACGTCGGGCTTCCTGAAAAAGATAAGTTTTGTTGAGTCGGAGTTTTTTTGCCGATGATTATACTGGCTCTGTGCCTAGAAATACGGAGTCTGTTGAGGAGTTTTTTTCTCTCCATTTTTTTGCAACCAATTGATAAGTACTAAATTTGCAGCCAAATACTAGAGTATAAGTAAAGAGGATCGTTGTGTTATCTGATTTTACGTCAACCTTTGCCATTAATTCTCTCTCTATTAGGATAGTCTAACTTCCCCCTTTCGAAAATGCCTCACTGCGAACCTTGCGCTCCTGAGAAGCTGTCAGCTTTCTCCCGTGGTCTGCCCCTAGGAATATTTGTAAAAGTTGGGCATGACCAGTACTGGATTTGAGTTAGTGAAACCTAGGTACGCCCAGACGTTAAAGGAAACCTTGGAGAGCTAAATTACTGTCACCCAGAGCGTGGTGACGCTCTGCTAGGCCAACCCCTGGATTAGCAGGTACAGGGCAGGACATTTTTTAGGATTTTTATAGATTTTATGCAGCTGAATTTCTGGCACTTTTTCTTTATTCTTAGGTTGGCTTTAAGTGACCAGATGAGAATTTCTCTCCAAAAGTTTTGCTTGCTTTATAATTTGCCACTTCCTTCCCAGCATCATTCTGAGACATCTCTCTATGTACTGTCATGCTAAGATATCTGTGTGTACTGTCAAATCCATCTGCATATATCCCAAAGAAAGTAAATACAAGCTGTTTAATGCCAAGAGAAGACAACATTGAACCACAGTTTTCAAAAACAATCCAGACTGTACCTGATCTCCGTCATTACTTACTAGAAAGAACATTTGCACTAAAATCTGTCTCTGAATTTATCTCTGCCAGTTTCTCTCTCTCAGTGTGTTTTTCCTAGTGAAAAAAAGAGGCTGGTACTGAAATGCCAGGCTACCCTTTAGGGGTGGGGTGATCACTGAGGGACCCGCCCCACAAGAGCCAGGCCCCCTGCAACCAGTCACAGAATCTATGACAAAGCTGAATTGGTGTGTGGAGCCTGAGCGCTTATTAAAACTTGGGGTCCATGGGTCAATTTTAGCAGACAATGGAAAAGGTGCCAGCACTCAGTACCCCCAAGTACCCCCTCAAAAAAAGCCCTGCTCTTTCTCCCTCCCCTGAGCGGCTGTCTCAAGAACAACAGATGCAACAAGATGGCAGGTGCCAAAGGACATATACCTAAGCATTTTTCCCAGAGATGCAAATGGGGAAACGTTTAAGTACCTTTGGTCCTAAGACAGAGACCCCTCGCTTTCTTGCAAAAAATCTTTAATAATTGGGGCAAAAGAAAGGGGAAGGGGAAATAGGACTTGACATACCACCTTTCTGAGGTTTTTGCAACTACATTCAAAGTGATTTACATATATTCAGGTACTTATTTTGTACCAGGGACAATGGAGGGTTAAGTGACTTGCCCAGAGTCACAAGGAGCTGCAGTGGGAATCAAACCCAGTTCCCCAGAATCAGAGTCCGCTGCACTAACCACTAGGCTACTCCTCCACTAGCAACATTCTATGTAGAAGCCTGCCCGTACGTGCAGGACACCAGACTCACAGAAACAGAAGCCTGCGCGGCCGTGTTGCTGATCTGCAATAGTGGAATAGCAACATTCCATTTAGAATCTCAAATAGTAGCACCAGAATCTCAATAGTAGCAACATTCCATCTAGAATCTCCAATAGTAGTAACATTCCATCTAGAATCTCCAATAGTAGCACCAGAATCTCAATAGTAGCAACATTCCATCTAGAATCTCCAATAGTAGCAACATTCCATGTAGAATCTCAAATAGGGAAAGGGAAATGGGACTTGACATACTGTCTTTCTGTGGGTTTTGCAACTACATACAAAGTGGTTTACATGATATACAGTTACTTATTTGTACCTGGGGCAATGGAGGATTAAGTGACTTGCCCAGAGTCACAAGGAGCTGCCTGTGCCTGAAGTGGGAATCGAACCCAGTTCCCCAGGATCAAAGTCCACTGCACTAACCACTAGGCTACTCCAAAGGCAGAAATCAGTTCAAATTTTGCAATTTTCCAACCATTCTCAAGTGTGTCAATAACAGAGGCCTGAATTCAGTACAAGCTTTAAAGGTCAGAACATATAATGTTTATAAAGAATGCGCGCTAATCGTGTGCAAACTAGTGTGTGTTAATGGTGCAAGACCGTGATAACTGTTAACATAGAGGCAAGACAGCAAGCACTATTCACACACCAACTGCACAGAAGCATAGACATTGATGGTAGATAAAGCCCAAACGGCCTATCCAGTCTCCCTGTCCTTGCCAACTAATAAGTCTCAATTCAAACCACAAATGGTGCTTGCTACTGAAAATTAATTCAACACACACAACTAGCAAGTGAAACTCTCTCTTATAATAAGGTATTGTTCAACGGAGGAAAAGACTTCAGATGCTCTGCATTCACCTGTATGAAAATATAACAGTGGCGTAGCCAAGGGTGGGCCCAGGCCCACCCACTTTGGGCTTAGGCCCACAAAGTAACCGTACACCTATGATGTGGCTGGCAGGGATCCCCATGCCTCACCAGCCGAAATCCCCCAACAACTGTCCCTCCTGCACACCTGCAGTGAGCAGTGACTGATACATACTGTTCGCACCAGCCCCGCAGCCTTCCCTCTGATGTATTCCCGCCTTTGAGGAAAGAGGAAGTTGCATCAGAGGGAAGGCTGTGGAGCCAACATGAGCAGTGTGTATTAGTTGCTGCTTGCTGCTGGTGAAAATCTGCTATTTAAAAGGTATGCGGGGGAGGGGATGTTTGAGAGACCATATGGCATGCAGGTGAGAGAGGGAGAGACTAAATTACTTGTGGGACAGGGCGGAGTTCTTCTGCCCATCCATCTTGGACCCAGGCCCACCCAAAATTGGGTGTCTGGCTACGCCCCTGAAATATACAATGTGAATGTCTGGCTGCCCAGTATCCGCAATTAAAGATGACTCTTTTTCATGTGAATATCTTGCGAGCTCCTCATAATCACTTGAACCCCTATCAATTTTAAGGGATGTTGGTGACACTCTGTGCTCTATCGAAATAGTAAAAGAGGTGCTTATCTTAACTGTGGCATTATCGGCTGGGAACGCGCTACAGAGAGCCCCTGTTTCGCAAGTGCTTCTTAAGGAGCTGTACCCAGGGCTGCCGAGAGGGGGGGCAGGGGGGGCAAAATTCCCCGGGCCCAGGCCTCCTAGGGGGGCCCGGCACCGGGATCAGGCCGCCGGCACTGCAGTCCCCGGTCTCACCTGCCTGCCTCCACGGCTCTGGGCCCCCTTCATTCAAAGCGGCAGTCGCAAATCGCCTCTCTTCTGGCCTTCCCTCCCTGGGTCCCGCCCTCGCGGAAACCGGAAGTTACATCAGAAGAGGGCGGGACACAGGGAGGAGTGGCCTAGTGGTTAGGGTGGTGGACTTTGGTCCTGGGGAACTGAGGAACTGAGTTCAATTCTCACTTCAGGCACAGGCAGCTCCTTGTGACTCTGGGCAAGTCACTTAACCCTCCATTGCCCCATGTAAGCCGCATTGAGCCTGCCATGAGTGGGAAAGCGCAGGCTAGAAATGTAACAAAAAATAAAATAGATACTATTAGAGATTCTACATGGAATGTTGCTACTATTGGAGATTCTACATGGAATGTTGCTATTCCACTAGCAACATTCCATGTAGAAGGCTGCGCAGGCTTCTGTTTCTGTGAATCTGACGTCCTGCATGTACGTGCAGGACGTCAGACTCACAGAAGCAGAAGCCTGCGCGGCCACATTGGTGATCTGCAAGGGCCGACTTCTACATGGAATGTTGCTAGTGGAATAGCAACATTCCATGTAGAATCTCAAATAGTAGCAACAGTGGAGGGAGGAGTGGCCTAGTGGTTAGGGTGGTGGACTTTGGTCCTGAGGAACTGAGTTCGATTCCCAGCACAGGCAGCTCCTTGTGACTCTGGGCAAGTCACTTAACCCTCTATTGCCCCATGTAAGCCGCATTGAACCTGCCATGAGTGGCAAAGCACAGGGTACAAATGTAACAAAAAAAAAAAAGAGAGAGGTGATCTGCGACTGCTGCTTTGAATGAAGGGGGCCAGGAGCTGTGCAGGCAGGTGAGACTGTGGGCTGCAGGGGAGGGGGAAGCCTTGCCCCAGGCCTGGCCTGGTCTCTCAGCAGCCCTGGCTGTACCCTTAGCCACTGTCAGTGCCCTGACAGTGAGCAAATGCAATTAATTAGAGAGGAGAAATGAGGAACACAGCGATGGAAAATTTTCAACTAGGTATGTTGCCTACCTTTTTTCTGATTTATTTTTGTAGTGCCTGAGTGTACCAGGCGGTAATCGGGCAGTGCTGAAATGACCACGTAGAAACTTCCCTTTTGCCAGCCGCAGTAAAAGTGGACCTCGGTGCACGTGTAAAACACACGCCAGCACCAGCCTCCTTTTGCCGCAGCTTGGTAAAAGGGTCCTTTTAACTGCTAAGAAGCCCATAGATATAAAATGGCGTGTTAAGCTTTAGTAAAAGGGCCCCTTAGACAGAGAGGTGCAGCTGAAAATTCGGCTAACAATAAACCAGACAAATTGCTCCAGTCATCTGTACTCTTTGTTTAGGCTTGGGATTTTATGCAAAATGTTTAGCAAATGCTTTTGCAAAAAGCTGTAAAACCATTTGCATAAAGTGCCTGGAGAAAAATGTGAGATGTGCTAATTGCAGCAAACTGATGAAGAGCTGAAACCAGTAGATGACTTTTAATATGCCCATATGGGTTAGTGTGAATTAGGAAGGCTGTGTATGACATTTTCCCAAATTATTCAGAATAGAATAAAAGAAGCATAACTGCCGAGGGGGGGGGGGGGGGCAGGGGGGACAAAATTCCCCGGGCCTCCAAGGGGGGCCCGGCGTCGCAGTCTCACCCGCCCTCCGTCGTCGACCGTCTGCCACCGGGCCGGGCCCCCTGCATTGAAATCACAGTGCCTCTCACCTCCGTGTGAAAGCGCTGCAGGCAGCAGGGCAGCAGATCGCCTCCCTTCCGGCCTCCTTCCCTCCCTGTGCCCCGCCCTCGTCTGACATAACTTCCGCGAGGGCGGGACACAAAGAGGGAAGGAGGACCGAAGGGAGGTGATCTGCTGCCCTGCTGCCTGCAGCGCTTTCACACGAAGGTGAGAGGCGCTGTGATTTCAATGCAGGGGGCCCGGCCCGGTGGCAGACGGAGGGGGGCGGGTGGTGGGGGAGCGTCAAGGCAAGCCAATAGAAAGAGCCCCACAAGACACAGGGAGCTGAACATGTGCTCAGAAAGAGCCTATCACAGGGAAACTACAAGACTACAAGGCCATGTAGTTCAAGGGCTTCTGCCTCCATGCAAATGGGTGGGGAGGGGGGGGGGGAAGAACATTAAGCTTATGTGTATGTGCTGTATTCTATTGTGTTCCTATGTTGAAAATCAGGATGCCTTTTGACCACAATTAATTAGTTAAAGGAAAAGATCATTATTTATTCTGGGGTGTGTGTGTGTGTGGGGGGGGGGGGAGTTATCAATATAGGCTACTGAAGACCTGTTATTTTACGGTTAACTTCTGTCGTTAGTAACTAGGTCTCATTGCATAAAATGGGACCTGTGCTATAATTGCACAAGTTAGTGGTAAAATAGTACATCTTATCAATAGTCCAAGTTGATAACTACGACCCTCCTTGTCTTTCTTTCCTTCTTTTCCTGTCTATTTTTTTTCTCTGTTTAAAGATGATTTGCTTCACAATAAAGCTAATGAGTTTCAGCAGCAGATAATCATCACATTGTCTTTTATTCACACTAACTCCCTTTTTTAAAAAAAAAAGAATGTCTAAATAAACTCTAAACAGTCTTCTTTCTGCTTGACTTCACCGAATATTTTGTTTTGGAGTAGGTGTCAGACATGTGAGTTCTTGTATCAAGTAGAGCGCTGCTGAGCACGGTACTCGGACCAGGTTCTGCTTGGCAGCCGGACAACCCCAGGTTTCACCTGCGCTGACCACCATTCCCCAGAGGTTGATCCCCTAGATGCGAGCGGCCTGCAGGACTTACGAGACAGAGCTGGAAGCGTGGTGGTGAATGTATCAGCCAGGCAGGCAGCAGGTCAAGAGAGTATTCCAGGTACAGGCAAAGTCAGTAGGCAGGCAGCAGGCAAGAAAGTAATCCAGGCACAGGTAAAGTCAATAGGCAGACAACAGGTCAAGAGAGTAATCCAGGTACAGGCAAAGTCAGCAACAAGGGACAAAGTAGAGAAGTAGCAAACTACTGAGCAAGTAACACCTACCAAAGTAGAAGCCGAAGCATAGAGTCCAGGAAGAGCTCAGCTGATAAAGTACTGGCATCTGACATCAGCAGGGAGAAGGGGCACAGCCATAGGACAAGAGCAGGGGAAGGAGGAACAGGAAGACCAATAGGAGAGAAGCAAGGGAAGCCAGGCAGGAAGAGAGAGCAGACGCAGGTGCATGGAAGCAAAGCAATCAAGGAACCTGGAAGCCAGAGAAGAACTACACACACATTGCTCAGGGCTCTGCCAGTCAAATGTGAATGTCGATGGAACCCCGCACAACCCGAGGACGCCGCTTGTGTTGAGGTACGGGACATGACAGTAGGTGCCAGTAATTATACTTGGAAAACATAACAGACTGCAGTTGTTCAAGTCTTTCAGGCTGAGAAATCTGCATGACCTAAATCTTAACTTAAGAAAGGATTCACTCTCTTAGGGGATCTTTTACTTAGGCGTGCTGGTGTTTCTAGCGTAAAAATAGGTGCGTGCTAAACGCTAAATATGCCCATAGGAATACATTAGTGTCTTTAGCATTTAGCGCATACTAAAAACGCCAGCGCTTCTTAGTAAAAGACGCCCTTAGTATTATTTTAGTCACCCCCTTTTCTTTTCAATACCTTACTCAGTGATGTAGACAAGATAACCTGCATGTCAGAAATTAAATCCTGACTATATAAAAATATCAGTCATGTGCTAATGTTTGACCCTCTAAGAAATAGAAGTCTCTCACAATTGTTGAAATCAATTTTCTATCACACTAAAACACGCTCAATCATCATTTCCAGTTAAAGAAATCATCCTCTGAAAATACATTGTCACTGTTTTATTTACACTCTCACATCAAAATCATCTATCTTCCCATTAAAAAAAAACCACTCTTGTGTCACTTAACTGACACTTTCCACTTGTTAATCAGACTTCCTTTACTCCCAGCCATCTCCTTCAACCATCGTCTTCCGTCTCTCTCAACACTGCAGTGATGCAGGAGGACAAAAGTTCTGCTTTTGCTTTTCCTGCCAGTGTGTCTACACACACACATTAGGGGAATTCGATATATGGCGCCTAAAAAATCCGCACAGAAGACATTTTTGCCTAAGCGTATTCTATAAGTGGCACCTAGATTTAGGAGCGGTATTTATAGGGTTACCATATGTCCGGATTTACCCGGACATGTCCTCTTTTTGAGGACATGTCCGGGTAACCCGGCGGATTTTGCCAATCTGCCCGTTTGTCCGGATTTCTGGGCAAACAGGCAGGCTGGTGAACGGGCAGGCTGGTGGGCGGGCCGTCCTATAGGACAGCCCGCCTGCCAGCCTGCCCGTTTGTCCAGAAATCCGGACAAACAGGCAGACTGCTAGCCTCCCCTCCCCTTACTTACTACTGCGTTGGTCTAGTGACCTCTTCCGCCTTCGGGGCAGGAAAGAGCCCCTTCTTTCCTGCCCAGAGCACTGCCCTACATGCATCCTTCCTTTTGCTGATCTTGGTGCCGATTCAAAATGGTTGCCGAGAGTTGAAGTGACCTTGTGAGACTTCAACTCTCGGTGGCCATTTTGAATCGGCGCCGAGATCAGCAAAAGGAAGGATGCATGTAGGGCAGTGCTCTGGGCAGGAAAGAGGGAGCTCTTTCCTGCCCCGAAGAGGTCACTAGACCACCAGGTCAGTAGAAAGGTAAGGGGAGGGGGGTGACGGGGTGTGTGACAGGGGGGAGGGGAAAATATGATTGGGTGCGGAGCGAGGGCGTGAAAGGGGGCGGGTGGGGTGTGTGGTGGGGCGGGGCATGTGTCCTCCTTTTTGGGGGACAAAATATGGTAACCCTAGGTATGTAGAATACGCTTAGTTGTTATCCCAGCACCTAAAACTAAATGTGTCCATTTACACCAATGAAAACTTGGCTTAAATCCCAGAGATAGATTTAGGCGCACTGGCCCATATTCTATAGCTACGCACGTAAATTTTAGAATGCCCATGAAATGCCCATTTCCCCGCCCATAACCACGCCACGTTTTGTTTGCACACGTTAGAAGTTAGGCGCACTGCGTTACAGAATACGCGTAGAGCCCCTTTTACCAAGCTGTGGCAAAAGGGGGCCGGCGCTGCTTTCGGCACGTGTTTTACAAAGGTCCATCAAGCCCAGCATCCTGTTTCCAACGGTGGCCAATCCAGGTCACAAATACTTGGCAAGATTCCCAAAAAGTTCAATACATTTTATGCTGCTTATCCCAGAAATAAGCAGTGGATTTTCCCCAAGTCAATGTAATAATGGTCTATGGACTTTTCCTTTAGGAAGCCGTCCAAACCTTTTTTTAAACCCCGCTAGGCTAACCGATTTTACTACATTCTCTGGCAACAAATTCCAGAGTTTAATTACAGGTTGAGTGAAGAAAAAATGTTCTCCGATTCGTATTAAATTTACTACTTTGTAGATTCATTGCATGCCCCCTAGTATTTTTGGAAAGAGTAAACAAACGATTCACGTCCACCCGTTCCACTCGACTCATTATTTTATAGACCTCTATCATATCTCCCCTCAGCCATCTTTTCTCCAAGCTGAAGAGCTCTAGACGCTTCAGTCTTTCCTCATAGGGAAGTCGTCCCTTCCCCTTTATCGTTTTCGTCACCCTTCCGTTTTCTTTTGATATGTGATATTGTTTGCTTTGACTTGTATGATTATTTGATAATAAAATATACATTTAAAAAAATCCATTGTCCAAAGGTCTGCTTCTCTGTATTAAGGCAATAATTTTCTCTTTCCTTAGAAACTAGACAAGTCTGCAAAGGAAAAAAAATGAAAAAAAAAAGATGAAAATTGAGAACGCTGTCTGCATCAGTGCATGTCTCCTATCTTTTAGTGACTTTTGGTGAACTGGGTCCCCTAGTAGGAATTATATATCTACCTTCCTTGCACATTATAGAAACTTCTTTTCTTTATGATTTCTTGCTTAACTTTTTTTTTTGGAGAGGAATAAAAGACTTTATAAAGGTTCTTCAGGGCTGAGTGAGAATATAGAATTTTTCAGCTTCACCAAGCATAATAATAGTAATAATCCAATTTTCATATATTTTTGTTTGAAAGTTATTGTTAGAACGCAAATCAGTCAGTCGGAACCCCAGAATCCATTCTGCACAAGCTGCTGAATGAAACGTGAAGCAATGGCTGTGAGAAAACAAATTGAAAGGGCTGTCGTTGACTGTGTTACCGTGAAATAAATAAACTGCTCTGTGCTTAAAGAAACAGAAAAATCAATGTAACCAAAATTGCAGATTTTATAAAATAATGAAAATTTTGAAGCAGATTAGTTTTTGAATGAAATGCCTAAGCAATTTGCTACAGAAGTAACACCCCAAAATATGTCCTGCCTGGATGCCTTTGGTAATATTTTTGAGGGGTTTTTTATTTTTATTTTTTTTTTACTGTGACCTTTAACAAGTTCCTTTAACTTCTTCTGTCTTAGGTCTGTCGGAGATTGTGTGATTCTGGATCAATCTCTTTAATACTCTGCACCTCAGCTGCAATCACAGCTCTGCTATTGGAGTTAATTTGACTCTGACTCAGTCCTTTCATCTCTGGGTGTACCGTTAGTATACTTATAGGTCTTCCATTGACTGCCTGACTCTTGGTATGACTCTGTATCAACTTGTGTCTCCCTTCTAATCCTAGTTCTGTCAGACTGCGTGACTCCAGAGAAGACACTTTGAAGAAAATTGTGAAATGTTTACTCAAGATCTGCATGCAACCAAGGTACAAGGAAGAAGGGTTGAACCAGCAAGAGTGGATGTTCAGCTCTCGGAAATTAGACCACAGTGAAGACATCATGTAAAAGTAGGTACACACTTTTCTTGAGCGTTCTAGTTGAATACAAAAGCACTTTTCCATATGTAACATAGTAACATAGTAGATGACGGCAGAAAAAGACCTGCACGGTCCATCCAGTCTGCCCAACAAGATAAACTCAAATGTGCTACTTTTTGTGTATACGTTACTTTGATTTGTACCTGTCCTTTTCCGGGCACAGACTGTATAAGTCTGCCCAGCACTATCCCCGCCTCCCAACCACCAGCCCCGCCTCCCACCACCGGTTCTGGCACAGACTATATAAGTCTGCCCAGCACTATCCCCGCCTCCAAACCACCAGTCCCGCCTCCCACCATCGGCTCTGGCATAGACCGTATAAGTCTGCCCAGCACCATCTCCATCTCCCGCCACCGGCTTTGCTACCCAAACAGATTTTACACTCAGCTCTGTATGCAAAAGATACTGGCCCGATATTCAGACCTCAGAAAGGAACCTGGCTAACTACTGCAGTCAGAGCCCTTTCCTTTCTGAGCACACTACCAGAACCCTCATCCACGCTCTTATCACCTCTCGCTTAGACTATTACAACTTGCTTCTCACAGGTCTCCCACTTAGCCATCTCTCTCCTCTTCAATCTGTTCAAAATTCTGCTGCACAACTAATATTCCACCAGGGTCGTTATGCTCATATTAGCCCTCTCCTCAAGTCACTTCACTGGCTTCCTATCCATTTCCGCATACAGTTCGAACTCCTCTTATTGACCTATAAGTGCATTCACTCTGCAGCTCCTCAGTACCTCTCCACTCTCATCTCTCCCTACATTCCTCCCCGGGAACTACGTTCACTGGGTAAATCTCTCTTATCTGCAACCTTCTCCTCCACCGCTAACTCCAGACTCCGTTCCTTTTATCTTGCTGCACCATATGCCTGGAATAGACTTCCTGAGCTGGTACGTCAAGCTCCATCTCTGGCCATCTTCAAATCTAAGCTAAAAGCCCCCCTTTTTGATGCTGCTTTTAACTCCTAACCCTTATTCACTTGTTCAGAACCCTTATTTCATCATCCTCACTTTTAATATTCCCTTATCTCTTGTTTGTCCTGTTTATCTGTCCTAATTAGATTGTAAGCTCTGTTGAGAAGGGACTGTCTCTTCATGTTCAAGTGTACAGCGCTGCGTATGTCTAGTAGCGCTATAGAAATAATAAGTAGTAGTAGGTCAGCCCATCCGGTGACCGGCATTGAATATCCGGGTGTTTTTTGGCCAGTTTATATTTAACCGGTCAAGCCGATATTCAGCATTGCCCATATAAGTTTACACTGGCCAAAGTTATTCCTGCTATTTTGTTTGTCTAATTTGGGGGTCCTTTTACTAAGGTGCGCCGAAAAGTGGCCTGCGCTGGTGGAGAGGGATGTATTAGACATGTGCAGGTCCATTTTTCAGCACACCTGCAAAAAAGACCTTAAATGGATGTGTGGCAAAATGAAAATTGCCGCGCGTCCATTTTGGGTCTGAGACCTTACCGCCAGCCATTGACCTAGCTGTAAGGTCTCATGCGGTAACCAGGCAGTAATGGTCTACGTGCATAAAATGCCAATTACCACCCACGTGCCAGAAAATTAAAATATTTACGGCCTGCGTATCGGACGTGCATCAAAAATGAAATTACCGCAAGGGCCACATGGTAGCCGAGTGGTAATGTTACAAGGAATTAATTTATACTTGGGGATAGCTAGAGCACTCACTAATGTTTCTCCACCACTTACCTATAAGGTAAGAATGATTTACAATTGCAAGAATAAAAGGAATTAAGTGTATTTATTGGATTGCATTAACCTGCATTACCAGGTTTAAAGAACAAGAACACTATATATTTAGATTCAAAAGGTTTATTAAGTTACAATATGACTAATGCAATCATATAAGCGAAAGATAGTTCTTTTAAGAGATCTTTACAGATAATCTGTGCTTAAGTAAAGTAGCCAGTTTAAAAGTTAAGGTTACAGTTTAACTTACAGGAGTCTTTGTTACTGAGCATGCTGTGGTCCAGCTGATTGATGAGCACACGTTCAAGAGCAAGGCGTCTGCAGAGATAGATCTGAGTTGCAGCTGAAGAGAGAATCTGTTTCTTGGGGAAACAGCTTTTGCTTTTATACTCTTAGTTTGCAGGGAAGAATGAGTGCATGTCCTGTGTGCATTTTCTTCCTGGTGTTTGCACACGACCCGGAGTAGTTGCAAAGCATTGTGGTATTTTGGTCTCATGTCTTATGACATCACAAGACTTGCTGTCTGGATTTTGTTGACAAATGGTTTATTGTAGTGCAGGGCTTCCTGCTTGATTCTCTGTGAGATACTCCTCTGATAAGATTTGTCTGGGGCAACCAGCAGGTGTCTTTTGTCCTTAGTAGCTGGATTTTACACCTTTCTCGCCTGCCTGTCTCCTTGCCTCTACTGGTTACCTTTGATAGTTGTTGTGTTGATCATCCAGGCTTTTTGATCAGAGGAAGAGAGTCAATTTAACCTTGAGGCAGTCTCTTACTTGAGAAGTCTTTTGTTAAAGAGGGAGAAAAGGGGGAGGTGAGGTCCTTGCAGCAGTACCTTTTGTCTTTTAAATGTTCCCAAAGGGAGGGGGAGAGTTTCTGCTGCAGTTTCAATATGTTTTTAAAGCTGTACAAATATATTGGTGTATATATATGTATCTGATCCAACACAACATCATGCTACACATTTAATTCTGATGATTAAACTCATATCACGCTACAGTAACTCAAAAGTAATGTGCGTTGGGTGGGTGGAGCCGGAAAACCTGCGGGCTCCCAGGGTTCCAGGATAGAATACTGCTGATACTGGGACTCGGGCCAAAATATTTAATTATGAAGGCAATTTCATACCAAAAATCATAATATATTCCTCAAAACAAAAGGTACAGTCCTCATAAGATAATCTTCAAAAGAAAACAGTACAGACCAGGTCCCAAAATCCCTTCGTAAATGTTCAGCTCCTCACGAGTTCAGGCCCTCTACTAGGCCTTAGTTTCCCTCCCCCCCCCCCCCCCCCCTTCAGAAGGGTTCAGTAAGAGTCCGGCATACTTCCAATAGGGCACAATAGTTCAGAAAAACTCTTCATTGACCGTCTTTGCACATCAAATCAATACCACAAATCACCTGCCTTTTCACAGCACAGAGGGAACCCTGTAAGGAGCAGGGTTGGCACTTTCTCCCACCTCTCAGCTCCACGCCCGGTGTGGCCTCTTCCACTGCCTTCAAGTGCTGGGCAGGGCAACCTTTGAATTCTCCCACTCCATGGTAGCTGGCTCCTCTCCCTTAGGCAGCTCTAGTGGCAGGCTACTTCCTTCCTCCACATACTCCATGGAGTCTCTCTCTCCTTTCGTCTCTCCTCCTCCCTGGTAACTAAGAGCCTCCAGGAAATCTGCTCTTCCCTTCTCACAGCTGGGGGGAATTATATACTGATGGCGAAGTCAGGGAAACTGAGCTTCATCCTTCCCTCGCCCTCTAGTGGGGAAGGGAGGAAGAGGCTCACCCTGCCTCGAGCCATTGCTCCCCCTGCTGGGACTGGGAATCCATTCCATCTTTTTAGGACTACTCTCCTCACTCATCCTTGCACGGATTTCTGGGACCCGTAGTTCTGGGCTCAACTGCTTCACTGGGGACTCTCTGGGGCTTGCCTTGTCACTGTATGTGCATTAGAAAGCTATGCACTGAAGCTCAGCACAGTTCTAAAGAATGACTTCTTACATCAGCTCTAGTGTAGGGGTCATGATCACATGATACTGTACAACACCAGGGGTCCTTTTACTAAGGTGTGCTGAAAATGCCTTGCGGTAGTGTAGGCGCGGGTTTTGGGCATGCGGCGATCCATTTTTCAGCGCGCCTGTAAAAAAGGCCCTTTTTAAACTTTGTGCCGAAAATGGACGTGCGGCAAAATCAAAATTGCCGCGCGTCCATTTTGGGTCTGAGACCTTACCACCAGCCATTGACCTAGCGGTAATGTCTCACGCGGTAACCGGGCAGTAATGACCTACACGCGTCAAATGCCACTTGGTGGGCGTCCGATACGCACGTCCGAAAATAAAGCGTATCGGACACGTGCCAAAAATGAAATTACCGCGAGATACACGTGGTAGCCGGGCGGTAACTCCAATTTGGCGCATGTAGACGCTTACACGGCTTAGTAAAAGGGCCCCTAGTTTCCAGAGAAACCCATCCAATATAATGTGACTGACTGTCACAAAGCAACCTGTAGGGGGGTGCTCATTCAGCACCAGAGGTCTATGGAGACAGGGACAAACCTAGAAAAAAAATTGAGGTGTGTAGAGTCTTGGCCACATTCTTGTTGATCTAAATTGTCAACCTGCCTCTCTTTCCCTTCCTCCGTGCCCTTTCCCCATGGCTAAACCCACAGCAACCATTCACAAAGCCAGCATGTGACCAGGACAGACAGGAGGTAAAATGAACTAAAGACGATGCTAATTTCCCCAGCTTTAATTACACAAAGATATCAGATCACAGATCAATAATAAACAGAACTCGTCCCCAAAGCTATGTCACCCCTGAAAGAGGTCACGGTGCCATCCAACTGTGGACAACTTCAATATGATTATTAGCATGAAAGAAATCTCTTTTCTAGACCATTTGCTTATGAATTACGTATCTGCCAAAGGACCTAGTTGCTAGTTCAATAACATTATTGATCTTTTCACATACTAGTTTTTGTCCTTAGCATTCATAAAATGATATAAAAAGATTCAAAGGACATGAAGCTGTTTGCTGTCATCTCTGAAGCTCGGACTGAGTCAGAAGACTGTGGAAAATGCATATTTGTTACATTTGTACCCCATGCTTTCCCACTCATAGCAGGCTCAATGCAGCTTACATATTGTATACAGGTACTTATTTGTACCTGGGGCAATGGAGGGTTAAGTGACTTGCCCAGAGTCACAAGGAGCTGCCTGTGCCTGAAGTGGGAATCGAACTCAGTTCCTCAGGACCAGAGTCCACCACCCTAACCACTAGGCCACTCCTCCACTGTTGCTACTATTTGAGATTCTACATGGAATGTTGCTATTCCACTAGCAACATTCCATGTAGAAGTCGGCCCTTGCAGATCACCAATGTGGCCGCCGCGCAGGCTTCTGCTTCTGTGAGTCTGACGTCCTGCACGTACGTGCAGGACGTCAGACTCACAGAAACAGAAGCCTGCGCGGCCTTCTACATGGAATGTTGCTAGTGGAATAGCTCTTCACAAATCCAAAGACAAGAACTATGTGTAAGCAAACAGTTCATCCAAAAAATAGCTTTCCTGTATTTTCACTTTTTGATTTTCTGTTTTTTATATATTTATTTATGTATATTTTAGGAGCCCTCGGAAGAAACCACTTAAAGGCAACTTCATTGTTTTTTGCCTAGTGGCATAGTCTCTCTTCATTGGGTCATTCCTTTGTTTGACTATTTATGAATGCTGTTGCAAACACTCACTACAAAGTGCTCAAAATATATGCGTGCTCTAAGTGCAGAATAAATGAAATGAAAACTTAAACGTAAACTTATCTTAAATTGCGCTACATAAATCTTGCTGTTGGAGTCCACTTAGGCTTCCCCTAAATTGCGCCCGACGCCGCGGGTTTCACTGCTTTCATCAGGGACTCGGGTTAGAATGGCCCGCTTTGAATTCCCAACAGTCTGTGCACGCCGCTTCTCGTAGCGATCTCTGCTGTTCTTCATTGGCGCTTTTTAATAACTACACGATACCGACGCTTCGCGTCAACGTCACAACTCTTGCAGCAGCATCAACATGAAGTCTTCTGCTAAAGCCACAGAAAGGTATCGTGTAGTCATTAAAAAGCGCCAATGAAGAACAGCAGAGATCGCTACGAGAAGCGGCGTGCACAGACTGTTGGGAATTCAAAGCGGGCCATTCTAACCCGAGTCCCTGATGAAAGCAGTGAAACCCGCGGCATCGGGCGCAATTTAGGGGAAGCCTAAGTGGACTCCAACAGCAAGATTTATGTAGCGCAATTTAAGATAAGTTTACGTTTAAGTTTTCATTTCATTTATTCTGCACTTAGAGCACGCATATATTTTGAGCACTTTGTAGTGAGTGTTTGCAACAGCATTCATAAATAGTCAAACAAAGGAATGACCCAATGAAGAGAGACTATGCCACTAGGCAAAAAACAATGAAGTTGCCTTTAAGTGGTTTCTTCCGAGGGCTCCTAAAATATACATAAATAAATATATAAAAAACAGAAAATCAAAAAGTGAAAATACAGGAAAGCTATTTTTTGGATGAACTGTTTGCTTACACATAGTTCTTGTCTTTGGATTTGTGAAGAGCGTGATTATATTTACCAAAGATTTGTTAGTGTGGAGATTTAAGTGGTTTCAGCTAGTGGAATAGCAACATTCCATGTAGAATCTCCAATAGTAGCAACATTCCATGTAGAATCTCCAATAGTATCTATTTTATTTTTGTTACATTTGTACCCCGCGCTTTCCCACTCATGGCAGGCTCAATGCGGCTTACATGGGGCAATGGAGGGTTAATGACTTGCCCAGAGTCACAAGGGGCTACCTGTGCCTGGAGTTCCCCAGGACCAAAGTCCACCACCCTAGCCACTAGGCCACTCCTCCACTATTCGTATCATGTTGTACCTTTGGTTCACATAAATATTTATAAGGATGCATTCATTTTCAGATGAATGAAGCCATTCACTATGTACACCTCTAAACAAACCAATCAGACAAGAATCCTTAATGAACATAAAATCCACTTGTTTCTGGCACCAGCTATAGTCCATGGGACCAGGAAAACAGAAGTTGATTTTGCTTGCATAGTCCACGACGGGAGTTGGGGAGGGCAGCATGGCAGTCCAGCTAGGAGTGGGAGTGGGAAGCATGGCAGCGTCTAGCGAGGTGGAAGGGTGCTCTTGGTCTGTGGAGAGAACCAAATCCCTTTTACCTTTCTTCTTTTGTTTCTGTGGAAGCTGCTTGGTCTGTTCAATCAGGATGTCCTTTAGAGCATGGAGTCGGTGCTGGCGAGCCGTTGGGGACATCTGGAGACACAGGGGGCAGGCAGCCATGAGGTGGGCTGTGCCCAAAAAACAGACACATACATCGTTGCGTCTGTTATGCTCATTTTCTTCTTGCAGCCCGGGCATTGTTTTAAAAACTGGTTTCAAGGTGCTGGATATCATTTGTGCAGGGTCTGCCATGTTGTGTGTTTGTAGAGAGAGAGCAAGAAAATCCGACCATTTGCAGGGCAGATGAAGTAAACTGAGGCAAGACGCTCACACAGGGACATATATAGTGCACACTGCACTTGCTCAGAGGGACCCGCTCAAAAGGTTTCTTTGAGCTCTGGGAGAGCAGAATCTGTTTCCAGCTGGTCGGATGACGTCACCAGTGTGTGGCTGATTCATCCTGCTTGTCTGTGGAGAAAGCCCATGATTCCTTAGGAGATGAATCAAAGCACAAAATAAATTCCAAACAGCAAAATAAGTACCAGGAGCCTCGGCAAGCGGGGCAAAACCTTTAATTATACATCATATATCGTTGACCTGACACGGGCCGTGTTTCGGTGCGAAGAGCCTACGTCAGGGGTCGTTTGCTCTGAGTTGTGTTAGATGAAGAGAACAGCTTAAAGCTGAGTTCACATCAAATGCAACTCATGTCCGTCCACGCTAAATACAAACATAAAATGCCCAAGAAGGACGCTGCGCTCCCGTGCAGAGCAAGTAGGCGTTTTATGCGGTTGTTAGTTGCATTTGATGCGAACTCAGCTTTCAGCTGTTCTCTTCATCTTACACAAATGACCCCTGATGCAGGCGCTTCACGCCGAAACACGGCCCATGTCGGGTCAACAATATATGATGTATAATTAAAGGTTTTGCCAAGCTTGCAAAGGCTCCTGGTACTTTTTTTACTGTTTGTCCTTGGGCGATGGAGTCAGAGTCTAAACTTTAAAGCCACAGAAACTGCTAATTATAAGCCGGCGAATAATCCTCTTGGCAGCAGACAGGATGGCAAGTGCCTGAAGGGACGCCTTGGATTAGCATTTGGTTCCCAATTACCAATACACCCCATGCTGGCCAATAGGCTTATTGGGGGGGTGGGGGGGGGTTGTACCTTCCTTTTTGTGCTCCAAGAGATAACTGTTAACTGGCTTCAGTATTTTCTGTGAATTTTCTGTTGGTTCGGCTATAAATTTCCAACCTTTGCTCCTGAGAATAATGGCTTTGATAATCGGTGAGACAGGCAGAAATAGATTCATATGAAGAAGAAGCAGGAATCAATTGACCTGTCATGTTGAAAGTTTTTGACAAGCAGGAGTTCAAATTATAACACTTAGAGACAAAGCAAAGGGCATAGAAAGTGAAAACAAAAGAAATGGAACCTATAACCTAAGCAAAGGACAGATAACAGGATGGAAAATCTAGGGGAAATGTTGAGAAAATAAAATAGGTAACAGGAAAATAAACTTACAAATTAGGGAGTGGGGGGGGGGGGGAGAAATGTGAAAAAGATTTAAAAATTCAAAAGGAAAAGCTATAAAAAAAGAAAAGAAATTTAAATAAAAAAAATGGAGGTTTGACAATATTTGACTGTGTCCATCTGCTGCAGCTACTTATGTGGGAAGGTTGAGGTCGGTGGCAGCTGCAGGCCTGGGAGAAGAGGACGGATGCCAAGAGAGAGCTCCTGACCTGGGTTCACAAAACTCATTATTCTGGCCTTCCGGTCTTTTATTATTTTATTTATTTATTTATTACATTTGTACCCCGCACTTTCCCACGCATGGCAGGCTCAATGCGGCTTACATAGTAACAATATAAAGAATTACAAAGTCGTAAGAAGACTATACAGTTTGTGGCAAACGCAAAACTAATGGGGTTAACGGAAAGTAAGTTAAGCATAGGAGGAATTGGGTTCGGAAGGAAATGAGCATTGGGAGGTAGGCGTAGAAAGATGGAAAGGAATGGATATGGGATGGCAAAAGGATAATGGAAAACATGGTCAATGTATAACTATTGTCAATAAGAATCATGTGGACAGGTTTGGTTAAGTTGGGTCGTTAGGGTAGGCTATCTTGAAGAGATGGGTCTTCAGTGCTTTTCTAAAGGGGAAAAGGCCGCTAATGGTACGGATGGGTCTTGGTAGAGCATTCCAAAGCTGACTACCTAAAAAGGAAAAATTTGATGCGTAGAAGGATTTGTACTTAATACCTTTGCAGTTGGGGAGGTGTAGATTAAGGTAAGTATTGGAAGACGTCAAACTGTTCCTAGTTGGGCTTACCAGTACTTCTTATCACAGCCATTAATACCCTATTCTACACCTAGATTGATTGTACCTACATATCGTCAAATTGGCTTGGATATTATCCAAAACTGCATCTTTAGGATGACAGGTCCTGTTCTTTGGAATTCGTGACCAAGCTTTCTTGGATTAGAGCCCTCCTTTTCTACATTTAAGAAAGGGCTTAAAATATTTATTTTCAGTGCCACTTATGGGACTGAGTGACACGAGGAGTCTGAGAGATAGCGTAGCGGGCCAGGCGGCTGCTGCTGCAAATTGCACAGCATATATTCTCTTCTCTTTTCTGACTTTAAAGGATGTGCACTTAACTATTCTGTCCTCCCTTCCATCGATATTATTAGCCATTACTGTTACCATTCTGACTGTTCTCACTTTAAAATTGTTACAATATTGTAAACTGCTATGAAGGTTTTTTACCATTTACTGGTATATGAAGAAAAAATAATGCTTGAAACACAGAGAGAGAGTGCTTGAGAGAGAGAGAGAGATTTTGACTGAGGAGTGAGAAATTTCATCAATGTTCATCTGAGGAGAAGGGGAGAAAGTTCATCTCCTCCCTTGCAGCTACTACTCTGAGATACCTAACCCTGCCCCCCCTCCCCAAAACAAGTAGGCAAACTACGCCTATGAATTCTAGGGGAGGATGAGGAGAGGAGGAAGTCATGTTGGCATTCAGTATGATGAACTGAAAATCTGTCTCTTCAAAACTGTTTTCCATTTACAGCTCAAATATTAAGGGGGGCTATGATCAGGGGCTGAACTGGGGGGGGGGGGGGGGACAGAGAGTAAGAGTCTCCCCCTTCATGAAAAAAACTACATCCTTCCCCCACTATATCCAACTGAAGGTAGAAATACTGGAGCTGATGTTCAGACCACAGGAGGCAGCCCGACTGGCTCCTGCAGTCTGTGGTAAAACCAGAAATTCAATACGAGGCTGTATCCGGCTAAGCCTAATGGGGGCACCGCATTATTTGGGCTCAAGGAAGTACCACAGCAGCAGTAGAAGGGGAAAGGTAACAGATAGGAGACAAAGGGGGAAGTCTGGGGAAATCAGAAAGAGCATTTCCAGGTTTGGATCCCTGGCTTCCCTCCTGCTCACTTGCTGAATCTTTAAGTACATAAGTATTCCATACTGGGACAGACCGAAGAAGGTCCATCAAGCCCAGCATCCTGTTTCCAACAGTGACCAATCCAGGTAACAAGTATCTGGCAAGATCCCAAAACAGTACAACACATTTTATGCTGCTTAACCTAGAAATAAGCAGTGGATTTTCCCCAAGTCCATTTTAATAATGGTCTATGGACTTTTCCTTTAGGAAGCCATCCATACCTTTTTTTAAACTCCCGCTAAGCTAACTGCTTTTACTACATTCTCTGGCAACAAATTCCAGAGTTTAATTACATGTTGAGTGATGAAAAATTTTCTCCATTTTAAATGTACTACTTTGTAGCTTCATTGCGTGCCCCTTAGTCCTAGCATTTTTTTGAAAGAGTAAACAAGAGATTCACCTTTGTTCTTAGTAAAGCTCTGCAATGACCTCTCAGTTCATGGCTCAAGTTCCTGAGCTGGATGCTTATTCCTTACCCATTGGAGCACAATCAGATAAGCAGGCCGGAATACAGTAACTTAGTATCTCTTAGGTTTCAAGCTGTGACTCTTGCTGGGCTTCCGGGGTTCAGGAGGGCATGTGGCAGAGAATCTCATGTGAACTTTGGAGGGAGGGGGTTGACACTGGCCTGGAATGCATGAGTTCCAGGAAAAGTGATGCTGGGGTTGGGAAACTAGGACCTGTCCTAGAAAACAGGGGTGTACTTGAGCCAGGGACAGCAAAACAGGGAAATGGTTCAAGCCTGTGAGAGATGAGAAGTCACAAACTGAGAGAACAGTTGATTCTGCCAATGAAAGGAAGTTTCACCTGCGGAGGAGAGTGAGAAGTGGGAAGGGGTGGGTAAGGGAACTGGCTAGGGAGAGATGTGCTGAAGTTTGCCGGGGAGCGGAGGGTAACAGAAGACTGGGTCAGTGGGAAGTAAAGAGCAGAGCAGGCTACACAGTTGTAGGGAGTGGAAGAGGCAGAGAGATACTTTCTATCGCCAAATTATTCCTATGCAGGAGGGGAAACATTTTTTAGGGTAGAGGTAGTAAAAGTGGGAAAGATGATAAGGAGAAGAAGGGGGCAAAGGGGAACATGAAGGGAATGGGAGAAAGAGAGAGTGTGATGTGGAAGGGTGAGGGGAGACAGACTGATGAGGAGTGGTTAGGGGGGAATGTGTGGTTTGGATGGACTGAAAAGGGAAAAAGAGAGTATGGTGTGGACCAGCTGCAGGGCAGGGGCGTAGCCAGACCTTGGTGGGAGGGGGGTCCAGAGCCCGAGGTGGGGGGGCACAGTTTAGCCCACCTCCGCCAGCTGCCGCCCCCCCCCCCGCCGCTGACCCTCCCCGCCACTTTCGATCTCCCCTTCTGCCGCTGCTGCCACTGCCCCTCCCCTACTGCCACCACTGCCTGGTACCTTTGCTGGCAGGGGAGGGTCAGTCTCTGGTGCCGAAGAAGACTTTGGCTGGCGGGGGTTGGGGACCCCCGCCAGCAAAGGTACCAGGCAGCAGCAGGGGAGGGTCGTCGTCGTCGGGATCGAAAGGGGCGGGGGAGGGTCAGCTGCAGGGGGGGGAGGTCAAAAGTAGAGGGGGCCAGGGCTAAATCTGTGGGGACCCATGCCCCTGTGGCCCCACCTAGCTATGCCCCTGCTGCAGGGGCTGAGGAAGGAGGAGGAACTGGAAGAGAATCTACTTCCCATGAGTCTTTTCCAACTCTACATTACTTGTATAACTCTTGGTCTTTAGATATAGAACAAGCAGTCCATTGAAAAAGAGAACTGAAGTGCTCGGGAAGGGGGGAGGTAATTCCACACCATTTCTGTAATCAGAGAGAAATTGTGCTTAGTGTTCAGAGCTGCACAGACAGTAAAATCCATCAGCATCAAAATGAAGACAGTTAATGTGTCACAGGAGAGTCACTTCTTCTCTGGAACCCATGTGAGACTAGAAATGAAATCACTTAAAGGCAAATTCAATAGACCGGACGCTCATATTTACAGATGTGTTTCTGAGATGGGCAGAATATAAGACTTTTTACAGCAATAAACTACAACATGTACATTTTAGATCAGGGGTTCTCAACCCAATCACTGGGACAGACTTAACCAGTCAGATTTTCAGGATACCCTCAATGAATGGAATGGCGGTAGCACATGCAAATTTATCTCATCCATATTCATTGTGAGAATCCTGAAAACCTGACTGATTAGGTGTGTGGCCCAAGGACTTCATTGAGAACCCCTGGTTTAGAATAATGACACGTATATGCATATGGGCATTACATACACACCCCAATACCAATATTCTGCCTAAGTGCTATTCTGCAACTACTCAGGTAACCTACATAGTGCATATTTGTGAGGGGGGTGTACATGGAAGGTGCTCCTCTTTACGTGCACTGTAAGTTACATATGTCTATGCCACATGTAAACCATCTCTGCCTGGTATAAATGCAGACACCTAGGTCCTGAGTGCACCGATACCAGGCGACATCAGCTCTGATCAAGCACCCTAGGGGTGCCTTAATGTTGGCGCTCACTTATAGAATTGGCTTTTTAGAGACATCTATTTTTAAGCACCAAGAACATGCATAGTAAAAGGAAAGTAGATGCCTGCTTTTCTTAATAGAATGCTAAAGAAACCAGTCAAACGCATGTAGATGCTGGTTTGTTTAGGGTGTATTTATTTATTTATTTTTGTTACATTTGTACCCTGCGCTTTCCCACTCATGGCAGGCTCAATGCGGCTTACATGGGGCAATGGAGGGTTAAGTGACTTGCCCAGAGTCACAAGGAGCTGCCTGTGCCTGAAGTGGGAATTGAACTCAGTTCCTCAGGACCAAAGTCCACCACCCTAACCACTAGGCCACTCCTCCACTGTTGCTACTATTGGAGATTCTACACTAGCAACATTCCATGTAGAAGTCGGCCCTTGCAGATCACCAATGTGGCCGCTGGTCGCGCAGGCTTCTGCTTCTGTGAGTCTGACATCCTGCACATACGTGCAGGATGTCAGACTCACAGAAACAGAAACTTGCGCAGCCTTCTACATGGAATGTTGCAGTCATCTACTATGTTACTATGAAATTATTTTTAAAAAGCCAATTGCAAATCTGAACCAGGGAGACCTCCAAACACACCCTTACTCTCTGGTAGGAAGGAATTCCACACCCCAAAACTTCAGGACCAGGGAGAGCTCCAAGCACACCCTGACTCTGGTAGGCAGGAATTCCACAGTCTAGTGACTTAACATTTTCAGCCCAAAACATCAGGACCAGGGAGATCTCCAAGCACACACTGACTCTGGTAGGCAGGAATTCCACAGTCTAGTAGTGACTTAATTAACCCTTTAGTGTCCAATGTTCCCATCAATCTGTTCCCATATGGTTTATTACGGGAACATTGGACACTAAAGGGATTATTTCAAGCCCAAAACTTCAGGACCAGGGAGAGCTCCAAACATACCCTCCCCCTAATTCTATAAACTTGCACACCCACATTTGAGCATGTTTATAGAATAGTGTCAGCTGTGCATGTATTTTAATTTAATAATTCGATGCCAATTGGCATTAATGACCAATTATTGTCCATAATTAGTCATGTTGCTAATTACACTGATTAGCAGTTACGCACATAACAGCCATTAGTCAGTATTCTAAAAGTTGTGTGTACTAAATCTATCATGCACAACTGCAAGGTGAGCACTGACCTGGGAGGGTGTGGGCTGGTTGGGGAGGGGGTGTCAGGCAGTTGAGCACACTGGTTATGGAATACTAGCATCTGCATGTCTAACTGCCTATTGTTAGACATTAGCCTTTATGCATTCATTGAGCTAGCACAAGGACTTGAGCCTAAACATGTAAATGTAGACTTACCTTAGTGTTCATGTAACAGGAATTCCATACACAACGGCTGATATAGAATTGGTGCTTAGTATGCATGGAGTGGAGGAGTGGCCTAGTGGTTAGAGCACCAGTCTTGCAATCTAGAGGTGACCAGTTCAAATCCCACTGCTGCTCCTTGCCATCTTGGGCAAGTCACTTAACCCTCCATTGCCTCAGCTACAAACTTAGATTGTGAGCCCTCCTGGGACAGAGAAATATCCAGAGTACCTGAATGCAACTCACCTTGAGCTACTACTGAAAAAAAGGTGTGAGCAAAATCTAAATATATCATCCCATCATCTAATGTTAGGTGATCTTTACAGAATTACCCCCTCTCAGTGGCGTACCAAGGGGGAGGTGCCACGCATCTGTTGGCAACGCTCGTTCCCTACTCCCTCTGCACCGGAACGGGTTACTTCCTGTTCCGGGGCAGAGGGAGCAGGGAAAAAGCGAAGCCGACAGGCAGGCGCCACCCCCCTAGCAGGTAAAAATGCACCAGGGGGGTCATTTTGCCGGGGGGAGGTGTTCGTCATTTTGCCGGGGGAGGTGTCCTTTCGCCGGGGTGGGGGGGTCGCGCTGCACCCAGGGGGCGCATCGGTGATCCGCCTCGGGTGTCAGCCACCCTACGAACACCACTGCCCTCTCCCCCAGCTGTCTGGTAAGAAGGCATTCCACAATATGGGGGGGGGGGGGTAGTTATCAAGCTCTATTAGGGCTATAATATGTATTATTTGCCCCTTAACATGTGTTAAAAGACACTAATGCAAGTTATATTACCATAATGCATGATAGTTTTAGTTACCAAAGGATACATACTTACATGCAAATGCATGTAAAACAACTCATTAGCATGCAATTCAATAATGCTCTCTGTTTTCCCCTCCCCATTGCTATGTGCCTTTTATCCTAAATATTCTCTCTTCAGCACCTTGCCTTTCTTTTCTACAGAAACCGTGCTTCGTGTTTAAACTGGATTTTGCACACCTGAAGTGGAGCCTTCAAAAGCTGCCACTTGCCAGCCAGGACATATGGTCACATGTCTTCTGCCGTGGGCTTATTATCACATTGTTCTTGGTCTCATAAGATTGCACACTAGTGCTTGAAGGTGGTTATCTCACTTCCCCCAAAGAATGAATTCAAGATCTTTTCATCTTGTATGGTGTATTCCCAGCTTTGCTTCTTAACATACAAATAACAGCTTCTCCTTCTTCTCCTCCCCCCCCCCCCCCCCCAAAACAAAAGAGCTTACAACCTATGTTTGAGTGTGGGGGGAGGGGGGGTAAATGATTTGCTCAGAGTCGCACAGAGAGGGGCTGAGATGCAATTGCACCCTGGGACCTGGAAGAATTGGCAAACTAAGGAAGAATTAGCAAAGCTGAGCCTTTAAATAATTCATCTTAAATTAATCCACACACACAAAAATCATTTTTCCTGTTTATTTTGAATTACATTCTCAAGGCATAATAAGTATTTTAAGTCATTGAAGGCTTTATTCCATTTGTATGCTAATTTTGGCTGTGTTCACAAATATTCTGTATTGAAATTTTTACTGCTTCAGATGGCCTGGCACAGGGTTGTTTGTGTACAAGTGATTTTACATATAAAAATAGAAAGTGTTGACAGATAATCTTGCTACTCTTTGGGATTCCGGAATCTTGCTACTCTTTGTCCTTATCCCTTATTTGTCCTGTTTGTCTGTCCTAATTAGATTGTAAGCTCTGTCGAGCAGGGACTGTCTCTTCATGTTCAAGTGTACAGCACTGTGTACGTCTAGTAGCGCTATAGAAATGATAAGTAGTAGTAGTAGTAGTAGGATGGGCTGGAGTGGGGCTTCGATGACAACTTCAGTAGTTGGAGAATAAGGCCAGTGACGGGCAGACTTCTCCAGTCTGTAACCTGAAAATGGCAAGGACAAATCAAGGTCAAGTACACATATGTGGTATCACATCATACCTTATGCTATGAGTTTATCTTGTTGGGCAGACTAGTTGGACAGAACAGGTCTTTATCTGCAGTCATCTACTATGTTACTATATTATAGGCATGTGTTTCACCTGTTATGCTAGGTATTTTATAAAGGTGCATAGCTGATATGGGAGCTATTCAGATAAGGCTTAGGTACGGCTGTACATCTAGGGAATGGCTAGGTCTATAGTCTAGCCCTTGGCTCTCTATGACACTCTATCTAGTGATATCAAGGATGGATCATCAGAAATTCAGAAGATATAACGGCAAGGTAGATAACTCAGCAAGCAACAGGAAAATGCTAATAACAGTTTCTAAGAATCACTAACACTAATTCTGATGTCTAATAACTGTAAGCAGTGTCACATAGTTGAAACATACTCTCCCAGCAAAACTCCATAGGACCTGTAGATGGCAGCACATCATCAGAAACATTGTCACATCTTCCGAGGATAGCACGGTCAGGTGGAAGAAAGATGGAGTCAGCGGGAAGGGGGAGGGATGGATCTTGATTTCCCCTTCACTGTTCTGATGGCCTTGATCTCTGCACAGCCACGTATACACCCTGTCGGCAGTCAGTCACGATCATCAAAACATGATAAAGGAGGAGATGGAGATAGGCTGACTGGCCATTGCTGAACGTATTGATACAATAATGCGGGTACTCCCCATGCCATCTATAGATATAACTATAGGTTGCAAAGCTCCACCATGGATGAAATAAGGTAAACAATGTGGTAGAGGTGGTTTGCTTAGCGGGGTTTAAAAAAAGGTGTGGATGGCTTCCTAAAGAAAAAGTCCATAGAGCATTATTAAAATGACGTGTGGAAAATCCACTGCTTATTTCTGGGATAAGTAGCATAAAATGTATTGAACTTTTTCGGGATCTTGGCAGGTATTTGTGACCTGGATTGGCTGGGCTTGATGGACCTTTGGTCTGTCCCAGTATGGCAACATTTATGTACTTAGGATTCTGAATGGAATCTTGTTACTCTTTGGGGTTCTACATGGAATATTGTTACACTTTGAAATTCTGCATGGAATCTTGTTATTCTTTAGAATTCTAGAATCTTGCTACTCTTTGGGGTCTGCATGGAATGTTGCTACACTTTGAAATTCTGCATGGAATCTTGTTAATTCTTTAGAATTCTAGAATCTTGCTACTCATTGGGGTTCTACATGGAATGTTGCTACTCTTTGGGTTTCTGCCAGGTACTTGTGACCTGGATTGACCACTGTTGGAAACAGGATGCTGGGCTTGATGGACCATTGGTCTGTCCCAGTATGGTAACACTTATGTACTTATGTGCTTGGGATTCTGAATGGAATCTTGCCACTCTTTGGGGTTCTACATGGAATGTTGCTACACTTTGAAATGGAGTCTTGTACTTCTTTAGAATTCTAGAATCTTGCTACTCTTTGGGGTTCTACATGGAATCTTGCTACTATTTGGGTTTCTGCCAGATACTTGTGACCTGGATTGGCCACTGCTGGAAACAGGATGCTGGGCTTGATGGGCCTTTGGTCTGTCCCAGTGTGGAAATACTTATCCTATATAATAAAACTCACCCTCAACATTCTGAGGAAACTGACATCAGTGTCACTTCCTTCGGGCACTTCCTTCGGGTTCGAAGGGTTCGTGGTGTTGAAGCCACCAAAATCACTGTCTCTGAGCCCCGCCCTCGCGTCAAACATGATGACGTTGAGGGCAGAGCAATGGCGTCACAGAGCGAGGGCTGAGCAATGGCGTCAGTGGCTTCACGACTCAGGAGATGAAGGTGGCGTGCATTGACGAGGTGCGGAGCAATGGCGGTCAGTGGCTTCACAACGCCGAAGGGGTGGGTAGGGAGGGGTGGTTTGGGAGGAAAACCTTGCTAGCGCCTGTTTCATTTGCTCCAGAAATGGGCATGTTTTACTAGTGTACTTATAATGTCCCAATCTTCAAGGATTTGTTGAATTTTGTAGGCAGGACCTTCAGTAGCTGGTCACAGTGTCCTTGGGCTGATGCAATTGGAGTTTTATAGTCCTTTGACACAGAAAATCCCTTTGCATGGCACAGGCCTGTGGTTCAGGCTTGGTCAGGTTTGCTCTGTGATACAAATAAAGTGGTAGGTCCCAGTAGGTGTCTAAGATGCTCAGTGGCCTAGTGGTTAGGGTGGTGGACTTTGGTCCTGGGGAACTGAGGAACTGAGTTTGATTCCCACTTCAGGCACAGGCAGCTCCTTTTGACTCTGGGCAAGTCACTTAACCCTCCATTGCCCCATGAAAGCCGCATTGAGCCTGCCATGAGTGGGAAAGCGCGGGGGTACAAAATGTAACAAAATAAAATAGATACTATTGGAGATTCTACATGGAATGTTGCTATTCCACTAGCAACATTCCATGTAGAAGGCTGCGCAGGCTTCTGTTTCTGTGACTCTGAAGTCCTGCATGTCCGTGCAGGACGTCAGACTCACAGAAGCAGAAGCCTGCGCAGCCACATTGGTGATCTGCAAGGGCCGACTTCTACATGGACTGTTGCTAGTGGAATAGCAACATTCCATGTAGAATCTCAAATAGTAGCAACAGTGGAGGAGTGCCTAGTGGTTAGGGTGGTGACTTGGTCTGAGGACTGAGTTCGAATCCCACTTCAGGCACAGGCAGCTCCTTGTGACTCTGGGCAAGTCACTTAACCCTCCATTGCCCCATGTAAGCCGCATTGAGCCTGCCATGAGTGGGAAAGCGCGGGGTACAAATGTAACAAAAAAAAAAAAAAGATGGATGTCTCAAAATGGCAAAAAAAAAAGTCCATCCGCTGAAAATGCCCAAATCGCAACATTTGAAAGGCAGAATTTGGACATTTTACACTGCAGTTTGTCCAACTAGCAAGGGGGTATGTTATGTTTTGGGTGGGACTAGTGGACCAGAAAAATGGAGTAGCAAAATCAACAGAACTCTTCCAGAAAAACACGTGGATGATGATGATACGTCAAATTCAAGTTTATTGCTTAAAAGGACTCGATATGGCACCATGTTTCAGCTACTGTGACTGCAGCAGGAGCCTAAAAAGATGATAGAGATAAGAGATCGAGAGAGAGAGGGAGAGGGAGATCGAGAGAGAGAGAAAGATAGAGAGAGAGAGATCGAGAGAGAGAGAGGGAGAAAGAGAGAGAGAGGGGGAGAAAGAGAGAGAGAGAGATCGAGAGAGAGAGAGAGAGAGAGAGAGAGAGAGAGAGATCGAGAGAGAGAGAGAGGGGGGGGGAGAAAGATTGAGAGAGGGAGAGAGAGAGAGAGAGAGAGAGGGGGAGAAAGAGAGAGAGAGAGATCGAGAGAGAGAGAGAGAGATCGAGAGAGAGAGAGAGGGGGGGGGGAGAAAGATCGAGAGAGGGAGAGAGAGAGAGAGAGAGAGAGAGGGGGGGGGGAGAAAGATCGAGAGAAGGAGAGAGAGAGAGAGAGAGAGAGAGGGAGATCGAGAGAGAGAGAGATCGAGAGAGAAAGATAGAGAGAGAGAGATCGAGAGAGAGAGAGGGGAGAAAGAGAGAGAGAGAGAGGGGGAGAAAGAGAGAGAGAGAGAGATCGAGAGAGAGAGAGAGAGATCGAGAGAGAGAGGGGGGGAGAAAGAGAGAGAGAGAGGGGGAGAAAGAGAGAGAGAGATCGAGAGAGAGGGAGAGAGGGAGAGAGAGAGAGAGAGATCGAGAGAGGAGGAGAAAGAGAGAGAGAGGGGAGAAAGAGAGAGAGAGAGAGAGAGAGAGGGGGGGGAGAAAGATCGAGAGAGGGAGAGAGAGAGGGGGGGGAGAAAGATCGGAGAGAGGGAGAGAGAGAGAGAGAGAGAGGGGGGGAGAAAGATCGAGAGAGGGAGAGAGAGAGAGAGAGAGAGAGAGAGAGAGAGAGAGAGATCGAGAGAGAGGGGGAGAAAGAGAGAGAGAGAGGGGGAGAAAGAGAGAGAGAGATCGAGAGAAAGAGAGAGAGAGATCGAGAGAGAGGGAGAGAGAGAGAGGGAGAGAGAGAGAGAGAGATCGAGAGAGGGGGAGAAAGAGAGAGAGAGGGGGGAGAAAGAGAGAGAGAGGGGGAGAAAGAGAGAGAGAGAGAGATCGAGCGAGAGAGAGAGATACAGCATATAAATATGAAGGGTAAAAATATAACAGAAATAAAATTACTCATACAAGGTATGTTCATGAAATGCAGAGCCAAAAAAAACGTGTGTTGTCTTATTGTCGGCGAGATATGTGATCAATCATACATTAAACGGCGCTAAAGAAAGACTGACCTCACACGCTTGTAGGTAATTGTAGAGAATTACAAGCTACTCCATATCATCATCGCCCACGTGTTCTTTCTGGAAGAGTTCTGTTGACTGCACTATTCCATTTTTCTGGTCCACAGTTCGTAGCAGTTCACGTTCTCCCACTTCGTGGTCGTCCTTTGGGTGGGACTAGGGCAGGTCCAAAATTAGGGGGGTCTTTCAGTAATAATGGAATGGGAAGAAACATCCAAGTCGAAAAAGGAGTTTTTCATCTAGACCTGTTTCTATCACATCCAGGCTACAAAGAGGTGCCCTGATTGAGCAGCTGACCACTGGAGGACTGAAGGCAAGACCCCTCCTTAATCTCCCAGTGGTTACTGACCCCTCTCTCACCCCCTAAGAAGTGAAAGTGACAGTGGAAACCAGGCTGTATGGCAGCTTCGGGCATTATGGCCTTTCCTAATAGAGCAGCAAGTGTAAGGAGCAGCCTAGCGGTCAGTTCAGTGGACTTCGAAGAAGGGAACCCAAGTGTAACTCCCACTTTAACTCTTTTATTTCTGTGCAAATATGTGAGCCGTCCTGGCACATAGAAATACCTAGTGTACCTGGATTTATAAGACACCTGCAAGTGTGATCGGCTACTGTAGTAGTGTACCTTTAAGTGTAGAAGGATTTTTTATCTGTTCCTGGAGGGCTCACAATATATAATGGAATTAAGATGGGATTTGTACCTGGGCCCCCTTATTTAAATTCCACTGCACTGACCACTAGGCTGTCCCTCTGCTCTGCAGGGACATCTGTGGAACCATTTTTGTACAAATGATGTCATTCAGACGTTTTTGTGCCTGCTTTTTTTGGCGTTCATATTTGGGACATTACATAAAATCATCCATGGCGAGGCCCCAGCCTATATGTCCGACCTGATAGACCTGCCACCCAGAAATGCCAAAAAAATCATCTCATACATTCCTTAATCTTCATTTCCCCAACTGCAAAGGTCTGAAATACAAATGAATGCATGCGTCAACCTTTTCCTATATGAGCACGCAATTCTGGAATGCATTGCCACGTAACCTAAAAGCGACCTATGAACTGACCAACTTCTGCAAACTACTAAAGACCCATCTCTTCGACAAGACATACCACAAAGATCAAAACATGTGAAACATTTATCCAGAAATGTTAATAATGCCTCCTGTTATATTACTATTGTGTATTCCATTACCGTGCAACCCCAAATCCTTCTGTAATACCAAATGTTTACTCCCTTCTCATTTCCACTATCCATGATGTATTGTAAGCCACTTTGAGCCTGCAAAAAGGTGGGGAAATGTGGGATACAAATGCAATAAATAAATAAATAAATTTTGGAAAATGGCTGTTCATTTTGGATGCTTTCATGCAAGAACATCTTTTTCACATATTTTCAACAGGAAATCCCAACGTATTTCCTGTTCAAAAATGGCTGTGAGATGGATGGACATTATGAGCAGGACGTCCCAATTCTGACTTGGAGGTTCTTGCGAAAATGCCTATCTAAGGGGCCCTTTTACCAAGCTGTGGGGAAAAAAACCTGCGCTGGTGGCAGGGGTTGTTTTCCCCGTGCGCCAGTGCCCTTTTTAACGCAGCAGGTAAAAAAAATCCCCCAGCCCACGTGGCCATGCGATAAGAGAACTCTTACTGCATGGCCATGCGATGGGGAGCTCTTTCCGCCACCCATTGAAGTGGCGCTAAGGGATCTCATGCTAACCCGGTGGTAACCAGGCAGCGAGTGGCGATGCCCGATTACCGCCAGGTTACCGCCGCACAAGCCATTTCCGGGGGTTTTCCTTTTTCCCCCGGAAATAGCGCACGCTCGGAGCGGGACTGCCGTCAGCGGCCGCATTGCACCGGTGGCAGTCCTGAAAGAGCGAGCGGTAAGGCCACGTTGGGCTTATCAACACTCTGTGAAAGGTCCCCTAACAGGGGCATTTTCGAAAGAGAAGGGCGCCCATCTTCCGACACAAATCGGGAGATGGGCGTCCTTCTCTCAGGGTCACCCAAATCGGCATAATTGAAAGCCGATTTTGGGCGCCCTCAACTGCAGCCCGTCGCGGGGATGACCAAAAGTTCACGGGGGTGTGCCGGAGGCGTAGCGAAGGCGGGACTGGGGCGTGCTTAAGAGATGGGCGTCCTTGGCCAATAATGGAAAAAAGAAGGGCGTCCCTGATGAGCATTTGGTCGACTTTACTTGGTCCATTTTTTTTCACAACCAAGCTGTGAAAAGGTGCCTGAACTGACCAGATGACCACCGGAGGGAATCAGGGATGACCTCCCGTTACTCCCCCAGTGGTCACCAACCCCCTCCCACCCTAAAAAAAAATTTTTTTAAATTTTTTGCCAGCCTCTATACCAGCCTCAAATGTGTATTTTAATTGTTTTAATGTTATATTTGACTGTAAACTGTTCTGATTTATTCTGTAATAAGAAACGGTCTAGTAAATAAACAATAAACAATAAGATATTTAAATCTCAGTAGTGTTAATAATGCACATGAAACAGGCCTATTTGAAGAGAAGAAAAGAAAAAGTTCTAGAACAAGGGGACATAATATGAGGCTCTGAGATGGAAGTTTGAGAAGTAAGATCAAGAAACCTTTACTCTTAGGATGTTGTGGATTTTTGGAATGGCATCCTAGACTGGGTGCTGGAGCCTAAATCCGTAACCGAGAAGCTGTACGTACAAAGCATCCTCGGTTGCTAAAAGAGGAAAAAGTATGAGCTAGTAGCAAATGTTTGAGTGTTTCAAGCGCAGTGCCTTGTTTCAAGTGAAAAAGGTGCCGTACTCAAATGCCAGGCCACCCTTCAGGGGTGGGGTGATCACTGAGAGACACACCCCACAATAGCCAGGCCCCCTGCAACCAGTCACAGAATCTGCGACAAGGCAGAATTGGTGTGTAGAGCCTGAGCTCTTTCATTAAGACTCAAGAAAAATGTCAGGAAGTATTTTTTTCACGGAGAGAGTAGTGGATGCTTGGAATGCCCTCCCGCGGGAGGTGGTGGAGAGGAAAACGGTAACGGAATTCAAACATGCGTGGGATAAACATAAAGGAATCCTGCTCAGAAGGAAGGGATCCCCAGAAGCTTAGCCGGTGGTGGGAGGCGGGGCTGGTGGTTGGGAGGCGGGGATAGTGCTGGGCAGACTTATACGGTCTGTGCCCTGAAAAGGACAGGTACAAATCAAGGTAAGGTATACACAAAAAGTAGCACATATGAGTTTATCTTGTTGGGCAGACTGGATGGACCGTGCAGGTCTTTTTCTGCCGTCATCTACTATGTTACTGTTATTAAAACTTGGGGACCATCAGTCAATTTTAGCAGATAATGGAAAAGGTGCCGGTACTCAGTACCCCCAAGTACCCCCTCAAAAAAAGACCTGTTCAAGCGCACTAGGTTGGAGCTGCCAGAATAAATGGCTGGCAGGAACCCAAGAAAAGCATGGCATAGCAAACATTTATTGAAAAGAAGAAGCTGTGAAGAACAATTTTAATAAGAATGAAAGAAGGACTGAAAGCTACAGTATATCCTTCAATTAAAGCAGAAAATATGTGACATGGTGACCTGGAAGCCAAAGTAACTGTGAAATGCATTTCTCAGAAGAGCAGCTGATGTCAGTGGAATGAAAAGTCTCAAGAAAGCAAAAGATAAGACTGAGCAGAATTCATTCGAAGAAAAACTCAAGGCGAGCCCTTGAGGTTTAGGAAGAGTGGAGTGGAACAGGTGGATGTGAAGCATCTGTTCCCGCTTTCCAAAAATACTAGGACTAGGGGGCATGCGATGAAACTACAGTGTAGTAAATTTAAAACAAATCGGAGAATATATTTCTTCACCCAACGCGTAATTAAACTCTGGAATTCGTTGCCGGAGAACGTAGTGAAGGCGGTTAGCTTGGCAGATTTTAAAAAGGGGTTGGACGGTTTCCTAAAGGACAAGTCCATAGACCGCTACTAAATGGACTTGGGAAAAATCCACAATTCCAGGAATAACATGTATAGAATGCTTGTACGTTTGGGAAGCTCACCAGGTGCCCTTGGCCTGGATTGGTCGCTGTCGTGGACGGGATGCTGGACTCGATGGACCCTTGGTCTTTTCCCAGCATGGCATTACTTCGGGCATAGCAATGGGCGCTTCGTTTGCTCCTTCAATAGCAAACATTTTCATGGGACAATATGAAAAACAATATGTGTATACGGCACAAGGGTATTCAAAGGTGAAATATTGGGGTAGATACATTGATGATGTTTTTCTTCTCTGGCAAGGTTCGCAGGAAGAACTGGAAGAGTTTGTTACTGGCTTAAATGGATGTCATGCAACAATTAAATTTGAGAGCAATTGCCATCCGGTGTTCATTAATTTTTTGGACGTTCTTATTACAAAGGAACGTGGGTCTTTAAAAACAGATGTTTTTGTGAAAAGTACCGATAGGAATTCACTATTGAGGTACGATAGCATGCATCCCTACCATCTTAAGCAAAGTTTACCGTTCTCTCAGTTTCTTCGTTACCGAAGGATTTGTGATACGGCAGAACAATATCAGGAATCCTCTAAAAAATTACAGTCCAAATTCAAAGAGAGAGGCTACCCCAATAAACTTATTAAACATTCTTATAAACGGGCTCTCAACAACCATAGAGAATTCTTGTTATCACCGAAAGAAAGGTACCTTGGTAACGCACAACAACAGAGTGATTCTAAAGTTACGTCTTGTGTTTTAAAATTCACTAATCGTTCTCCACAAATCGCTACAATTTTGAGAAGACATTGGAACATTATGGCTACTCAGCCAGCATTCTCTGATCATCATTTAATGATGTCTTTTTCTCGTAACAGAAATTTACAAGATCAATTCAGTTATGCGGATGTTTGGACACAAAAACAAAATTCAGTAGGACGTCATCAAAAATGTGGACATTGTTCAATTTGTTCTCTAACTAAAGAAGGTTCTACTTTTTCTTCCACAACAGGCAAAAATTTTCAGCTCAGACAGAATACCACATGTGAGTCAATGAATGTAGTTTATGCCTTTTGGTGTCCATGTGGTCTGATATATGTGGGCCACACTACACGGCAATTTAAAACCAGGGTTATCGAACACAGGCATTGTGTAACGAAATCTAAAATGGAAGCACCAATGACACGTCATTGTGTGCAATTCCAACACAAGTTTGAACAATTAACCTGCATGGTCATTGACCAGGTAATATTGGGTAAGAGAGGGGGGGATATTAAAACTATACTATGGAGGAAAGAACAGTTTTGGATCTACTTGTTACAGACGGTAGAACCTAAGGGTTTGAACCGTAACATAGAATGGAACGCCTACTATTAAGTTTATCAGTTATACAAAGGAACTGATTGGAGTAGCTTTCAGCAGGGGCGGGGCTTTCCAATTTGGTAGTTAAAACGCGACCGGTTTTTTCCCGGTTGGCTAAAGATTGTGTTTGCGCCATCTTGACAGTGTATGCTGTGAACATTTGAGAATACGTTCGGTTATATGCTGAGGTCTCGGGGAGGACCCGAGAATGTTAAAAAGTTCTTTTTCCTGAAGCAGCCAGATAGCGGCGAAACAAGGCGCACTTGTCGGAAGAAAAGCACAAAGAAAGGCACGAAGTTAGACACGCGAGGTGTCATTGGTAACTGAACAATTGAGTACCATCTCCAGTGTGGACTATTTGCAGCCTGGTTTGACGTTTCTTTTGAGCCCTGGATTCACAACGACCAGATAAGTGACGTTGGACTTTTTGAGAACGGGTTCATTATTAAGCAACTGAAATTACCCTTTACTTAAGATCCAAAATAAGGGGTTTATAGGACCAGGGTGTTATGAAGGTGCACCATGGGGGGTTGGTATTTTTGAATAGGGGTGGTTTACCTACTTTTTGGCTCTTTTTTGGTATGTCAGTGTCGGGGGTCAAGAGTTTTTAAACCATCCGGTTTTCTCAAATTAGATTGAGTTTTTTCGGTTGGTTGTTTTTCTCTACTCCCCCGCACTTGAACCAATGATAGTAACCTACTCCTCGGTAGAGTGGTGAACCAGGCACAAGTAGCATTAAGGTTCCCATGAGGTGGTTTGAGGTTCTCGGTTGGTAATAAGTTTAAATCCCGATTGTGGATTTTAGAGTCTTAAGGTGGGTTACATTCCTATACATATTTAGTACTTCCAAACCTGGTTGGGTAGATAGAAATATTACTTATGTATGTACTTAAGAAAGATTTGAAAAGAAGCATAAAAGGTCAGTGCAGTTGGACTCTGGAACTCGTTTCCGGAGAATGTGGTGGCAGCGACTGGCCTTACGGAGTTTAAGGGAGGTTTGGACAGATTCCTGAGGGAAACGTCCATTGAGCATTATTAATTTTTTTTTTTTTTTTGGGGGGGGGGGGGGGAGGTTGCCGGGTTCTTGAAGCCTGGATTGGCCGCTGTCACAGACAGGATGCTGGGCTTGAAGGACCCTTGGTCTTTTCCCAGTATGGCGGTGCTTATGTGCTAAGGGATCAACATTGCCTGGGTGGTTTTTATTTCGTTCCCCAGCTTTCCTGCCATTGGTTGTACAACCACTGCAAGAGACTCCTTGTCCTTAAGAAGGGAATCTGGCTCACTGATGCCCAGATCAAAAGCAAACACAGGCGCTAAAAATCAATAGCACCCTACCAGCGCCTGCCCGATGATCAGAGCTGGTCAGCGTCTGTAACTACCACTGGCCAGGTCTGAGCACAATGAGCATGCAAATGCATGCTAAACGGGGCATTACCTATTCCTCCCCAATGCTCAGTGGGCAGTGTGCCAAACGAGGACGCTGCTTCTACAGCAAACCCTAACGCCAGCTCAGGGTTTGCAGGGAATTGGGGAGAATGGAGAGCCCTGGCCAGCATGCATCCGCATGCTAGCAGGCCTCCCCATCCCACCCTGGACAGATGACCCAACACTCCCCTGAAACAGCACCGGACACCAGACACCCCCAGCCTCCCCAACAGAGCGTAATAGGTAATTGGGTAGATTGACAGCAAAGCCACAAAGAGAATGAAAAATGGAAAATGAATACAGACATGTATAGAAGACTTATTTTATAAGGTTATGGAGTAGTATTTTGTATAAGTTTATATAACAAAATTCAAAAAAACTCTATTCTTAGTAAGTAATTGGTATGATTTAAGAAAGAATAGTGTTAAGGATTAACCCAAAAGTAGCTATTCTTGTACTTGTAGAAACCCACATAGTAGCAACATTCCATGTTACCAATCCCAGGACAAGTAGTAGCTTCCCCCCATGTCCATCTTAATCCTCCAGGAACTTTTCCTCCAGGAACTTATCCAAACCTTTTTCAAACCCAGTTATGTTATCTGCTGTTACCACATCCTCCAGCAATGAGTTCCAGAGCTTGACTATTCGTTGAGTGAAAAAATATTTCCTCCTATTTGTTTTAAAAGTATTTCCATGTAACTTCCTTGAGTGTCCCCTAGTCTTTGTACTTTTTGACAGAGTGAAAAATCGATTTCACTTCAACTCGTTCTACACCATTCAGGATTTTGTAGACCTCAACCATATCTTCCCTCATCGCTCTCTTTTCCAAGCTGAAGAGCCCTAACCTCTTTAGCCTTTCCTCATACAAGAGGAGTTCCATCCCCTCTATGATTTTGGTCACTCTTCTTTGAACCTTTTCTAATTCCGCTATATCTTTTTTGAGATACGGCATCCAGAACTAAACAGTACTACTTTTCCCTTCCCTCACCCTGCCCTTCCTAACTAAACTGTATCCCAGTATAACTACATCTCAGTCAAGGTTCTCCATATATCATGTCTCCATGGCTGCCACTAAATCCAACTTAGCCCCTTGCTTGATGATCTCTAGATCTGGGACTTTATTTCCCATATTGGGCTAGATTCTATACATGGCACCTAAAATATTGGCGCTGGAAAAAAAAACGCTTAAGCGGTATTCCATAAGCTGTGCCTGAAGTTCAGCGCAGTTTATAGAGTAGAGTAATGAGTAAGCATTGAGGTTGTGTGTAAAGTTAGGTGCCACCATCTGCACCAATGAAAACATGGTGAAAATATCCACGCCTACATTTACACGCAGAGCACCCATATCCTACAATTACATGCGTAACTCAGAACCACACCCCAATCCGCTCTGAAACATTTCCGTGCCCCCCTTTTTCAGGCCACACTGAAAGTTTAGGCACAGATCCAAATAAATATATAAATGATGGCAGCGTCTAAAGTTTTACGTTTTAGTCCCAATTAAATCTAATTAGTGCCAATTGCTTGTTAAAAAGCCAATTATTAGCATTAATTGGTTCGTTATTCTATTAAATTGCATATGCAAATTGCGGGGTGCCTAGGTGGATTATGGGTATTACTATACATAGCTCTTCAGATGTTGTCCATCTTTTTTCATTTCAATGGAAGATATTAATATATTTAATTGAGGGCTTTTAGTTGCCTCAGAACTTTGTCCTCCCAACCCCTCCTCATGCTCTTGAAACACAGCAAAACACACAGAGGACCTTTTTCACTAAGGATTGTGAAAAGTCATCCTACATAATAATTCTCACCTCCAACATTCAGAAGCTGCCTGGGACCATGGCTTCTGCCGGCGGTGGTCTGCTTCATGCAGTAGATAACACTGACGTCACTGGCCTGGAAGCACTGAAGAGCGGGCAGGCTCAGCGAGTCTGCTGCCTTCCCTTCTGTTCGCTCTGAGCTGTGGCTCTGGTCCCGCCCTTGCGGAAACAGGAAATGAGGGCGGGACCAGAGTCACAGCTCAGAGCGAACAGAAGGGAAGGCAGCAGACTCGCTGAGCCTGCTCGCTCTTCAATGCTGCCGCCGGGACCCCGGTAAGAGAGGGGGAAAGGGGGGTTGGTGATTTTGGAGGGGGGGGGCGACGTGCACATTGGGGGATGGGGAGGGAGGGGGCACTGGAACTTGGAGGGAGGACAGAGTGAAGGACAGTAACAGAGGGAGGGAGGAAGCCATGGAAATCGGAGGGAAGGAAAGGGGGCCGTGGGACTTGGAGGGGACACAGGGAGAGAGCGGGGGGGGGGGGGGGGGAGGAAAACCTTGCTAGTGCCCGTTTCCTTTCATACAGAAACGGGCCTTTTTTTTACTAGTGTTGAATAAGATTCCAAGTATTACAGGAAGAAACTGGTGCCCAGCGAGGATTCTCATTATCGCTGTCTCTCGCTACATCTGATTCTTTTATTCTTGTCCGGGTTTTTTTTTTCTGTCTAGAAATAAAGTTTAATAACCTTCTATTTCTATATATTCAAGTGGACTGACTGTGTTTTCTGTCTCTCACTCTTAGGGGTTGTACATTTTGAAATAAACACAATACATTCTTGTGCATTGTTGGCATTTTCTTAAGTCAATCTGAGCCGTAGCGATGAAGGAAAGAATTTTAAAATACCAAAGTGCTGTCGCTTTTGTAAAACATGACATTATCTGAGCAGAGCTCGAGATATTTGTTGCAGGGGCGGATTCTGAAGGTTGATAAACCTGCATGAAAAAAAATAATCCAGACTGACGCTGAGGGTTTAATTTAGACTAATTTTGCCTAATTCAGATGTTGTATTCGTTTTAGACAAAACACCAGCTTCAATATAGTATACCGAATGCTATGTCATGTTTGGAGGGGGGGACACAGATGTTACAGGCATAATTCCACATTCAAGCACTTCTGAAAGGCAACCTAAAATTAAAGTGTCTAACCCATAATTTCATGGCTGCAAAATTATGCACAACTGTTTCTGGGCAAATAAAATGCAGTTTCTCATGTTTCTCAGCTGTTTATAAATTTGATCGACAACTGTATAGAGGAAACGGGATTTGTCTGTTATGGCTGTCTACTGTTAGGATGTGAGCAGCCCGCAGCCGGTATGGTTTGGATTTTCCTTGATCTTTGTTTGCCTCTGGCTGTAGTTGTTAACATGTAACACAACGAGCTGCTTTCATTGTGTTCAAAAAAAATGAGATACAAACACTGCTACATTATGGAAAGCTGGAGTACAGCACTTCAAACCACCATTAGCCAGGACCAATCAGTCATTCTCACCAGCAGAGAGCAAAAAAATAAAGATCAGTCACAGCCCAGTGCAGAAAGCAGCAGTTTAAACCTTGGGAAGGTCTGACAGTGAAATTCTTTGGAAAGGTGAACGCATTGGCCCCAGCCAGTCCCAAGCACCTCTCCCCAGGCCCAGGGTTAGAACAACTATTTTATACCAGGGGCGTATCTGCGTGGGGCCACGGGGGCCTGGGCCCCCGTAGATTTCACCCTGGACCCCCCCTACCGCCGTCACCTACCTTTGCTGGCGGGGGACCCCAACCCCCACCAGCCGAGGTCCGCTTCCTCCTGCCATTGCCTTTAAAAATATTCCTTCGGCTGGCGGGGGACCCAACCCCCGCCAGCCGAGCCGAGGTCTTTTAAAGTTCTTTTTCGTCCTCCGGAGTCCGTGCTGTTCAAAGCTGCTCCTTTCGGAATCTGACGTCGCTGCACGTTGTACGTACAGGACGTCTCCTGCATGTACAACGTGCAGCGACATCAGACTCCGAAAGGAGCAGCTTTGAACAGCACGGACTCCGGAGGATGAAAAAGAACTTTAAAAGACCTTGGCTCAGCTGGCGGGGGTTGGGTCCCCCGCCAGCCGAAGGAATATTTTTAAAGGCAGCAGCAGGAGGAAGCGGACCACGGCTGGCGGGGGTTGGGGTCCCCCGCCAGCAAAGGTAGAGGACGGCGGCAGGAGGGGGGATCGGCACTGGCAGTGGTGGCCGGGGGGGGGGCTATAATGTGCCCCCTCACTCTGGCCCTGGCCCCCCCTACCGTCGCATTTCAGATACGCCTCTGTTTTATACTACAATAGGACGTGCCATACCAAATGTAGTAGATGATGGCAGTTAAAGCCCTCATAAAAAATAATAAATTCACCCCCCCACCACGCCTCTGTTTAGGGATGTAACAGTTATTCCATAGTACCAACATTTTTCCAGCTCATTTGTTGCCACACTGGTATGATTCATTTATAAGACAAAGAAGACATTGGAATAGTACTACTACTACTTAGCATTTCTATAGCACTACAGGATGTACACAGCACTGTACACTTGAAAATGAAGAGACAGTCTCTGCTCCACAGAGCTTACAATCTAATTAGGACAGACAAACAGGACAAACAAGGGATAAGGACAAAGAGTTTCAAGATTCCGGAATCCCAAAGAGTAGCAACATTCTGTGCAGAATCCCAGAGAGTAGCAACATTCCGGAATCCCAAAGACTCCTATTACTACTTCTCATTTCTATAGCGCTACTAGAAGTACGCAGCGCTGTACACTTGAACAAGAAGAGACAATCCCTGCTCGACAGAGCTTACAATCTAATTAGGACAGACAAACAGGACAAATAAGAGATAAGGGAATAGCTAAGGTGGGAATGATAAAATACAGGTGCTGGACAGGTGAGTAAGGTTTAGGAGTTAAAAGCAACCTCAAAAAGGTGGGCTTTTTAGCCTAGATTTGAAGACGGCCAGAGATGGAGCTTGACGTACCGGCTCAGGGAGTCCATTCCAGGCGTATGGTGCAGCAAGATAAAGGGAACGGAGTCTGGAGTTAGCGGTGGAGGAGAAGGGAGCAGATAGAGATTTTTCCCAATGAACAGAGTTCCAGGGGAGGAGCGTAGGGAGAGATAAGAGTGGAGAGGTACTGAGGAGCTGCAGAGTGAATGCACTTGTAAGTCAATAAGAGGAGTTTGAATAGTGCAGCCAACCTCACTCCATAACACTAGAACCCTACAAAACCTCCCCGATTCTTCATCTCTCCAGCACCTGCAGCTCTGTTATAGTGATAGAAAAAGAAATCACATAAGTCCACTCCTTTTCCCACTTTGTGCAACTTTAGTTCTTCTATGGCTCTGATTTCCCATTCTTCCCTTATTTCATCTCAGCAGTGAGATTATATTCAATTATTTTTTTCTCTCTCCAGCAGGGAGCTGAGAAGTGGTTTTGTGATGGGAGAGGAACTGTGTGCTGCTGTGTGAGGGAGGAGAGCAGGGAATGAAAGGGACAAACTCCGTGTCTGTGCTGCGGTAATTGACCCCAAACTCCTTAAATTGTTTTTTTTTTTTTGCAAGAAATCTTGTAAAGCAGGAAGCTTGCACATTCTGCTGTTACTTCAGGCTAAGAGCAGCAGGGCAGGGAATTATTATTCTCACCTAACCAGTTAACATGGGCAATGTCCACTGGGTGACCCGTTATTTTTAATTTAGTATGTGCTCATCATTTGTTCTCGAGCCAGAGAAGAAACTGAGTTCTTAAGCAGTCCAATGATGAACTGAACTGAAGATCACATTAAAAGATTGGAAAATTCATATGGGATAAAACAGCAGTAATGCATCACTATTCTACTCAAGGGGGGGGGGGGCTGAGTGTTACAGATCAAAGGTGTGACCCTCAGTTCCACAAGCGTCACTCACCACATGACCCTGAACAAGTCCATTAGCATCCCAGTCAATGTTCCTTCTAAGGACTAAGTTAACATGAGCAAACATTTTCTGTTAAATTACCCTGTAAGTACTTTTTACACATACAAACACAGATGAACACACATACATAAACACTTGCAGGGAGATTGGAAAGAATTCCATAGATTATGCTCTGCATGATTTCCCTACTTGTTCGCCTGCAGTTCAAATATATCTTTATAACTATTCTGAATTTTACTCAGCTACTGGATGTTTAGAACAGATCCCCTTGAATGAGCTCAAGCTTTAAAAAAAAAGGGGGGGGGGGATAGTAGGGACACTTTACAATTCAACAGGGAAGGACCTTTTCATTGTCTACCAGGGGCATAGCATAGCAAGAAGGGGTCCAGAGCCCGAGGTGAGGGGGCACATTTTAGCCCCCCTTCCCCGGCGCCTCTGCCACCAACACCACCAACAACTTTGACCCCCCTGCCCACGACCCTCTTGACCCCTCCTCCCGCCGCCAACTCTCCCCCACCGCTGCCGTCACCTACCTAATCTGCAAGGCTTCGTTTTGTTTCTGCGAGTCTGACGTCCTGCACATACTACTACTACTACTTAACATTTCTATAGCGCTGCTAGGGTTACGCAGCGCTGTACAATTTAACATAAAAGGACAGGCCCTGCTCAAAGAGCTTACAATCTAAAGGACAAGTGAGTAGACGATACGATGGGGGCAGTCAATTTGGGGCAGTCCAGATATCCTGAAGGTAACACTACCATAGCCCTTAGGGATGAAGGGGGGCACCTAGATGTGGGTACAGTGGGTTTTGGGTGGGTTTTGGAGGGCTCCCATTTACCACCACAAGTGTAACAGGTGGGCGGGATGGGCCTGGGTCTGCCTGCCTGAAGTGCACTGCAGTACCCACTAAAACTGCTCCAGGGACCTGCAAAGTGCTGTGATGGAGCTGGGTATGACATTTGAGGCAGGCATAGAGGCTGGCAAAAAAATGTTTATTAATTTTTTTTTGGGGGGGGGGGTGGAAGGGGGTTGGTGACCTCTGGGGGAGTAAGGGGAGGTGATCCCCGATTCTCTCCGGTGGTCATCTGGTCAGTTTGGGCACCTTTTCAAGGCTTGGTCGTGAACAAATAGGGACCAAGTAAAGCCGGCCAAATGCTCGTCAGGGCCGGCCATCTCTTAACCACGCCCCCGTCCTGCCTTCGGTACACTGCCAACACTCCCCCTTGAACTTTGGCTGGCCCTGCGACGGAAAGCAGTTGAAGCTGGCCAAAAATCGGCTTTCGATTATGCCAATTTGGCCGGCTTCAGGAGAAGGCCGGCCATCTCCCGATTTGTGTTGGAAGATGGCCGCCCTTCTCCTTCGAAAATAAGCAGGATGGTCTCATCTCATAGGTCTACAAAGGTTACAGCTGGAGGTTCCATAATTTGCTGGAGAAATGAGTGATGGAGATGCAGAATTTGCAGTTGAGGAGTGAAAGGCTTTCATCATAAGAATGACCCCTTGGAAATCCTTTCTTTCTATCATGTCTAGGGGCTGCTGGACTTTCCTGAAGGGGATAGCATGCGAGTTTTATATTCTTATTCCAATGACAGGTCACCATACTCCTAGGTACCACTACAAAGTAGATGATAAGAGGAATTGTGTGACATGAATAAAAAGGGATCCTACTGTCCACAGCATAGAAAAAAATGAGGAATGGCTCAAGGGGGAGCAGTGTTCCCATCATATTATAGATCCATTGTTAGGATCTGGTAACAACTGTGAGTCCCTGTGCCCTGACTGAGCACGGCAAAGATGGAGTGACACCGCACTAGGTCAGGCAGCCAGACAACCCCAAGCTTCACCTGGGAGACGACCACCGTTCCCTGAGAGTTGAGCCCTCAGGTGCAGGCAGCCACCAGGACTTCTGGAACCATGGGGTTGCACAACTGTTGACCAGGCAAGCAAGCAGAACAGACACAGTCCAAGAGCCAGGAAATCCGTAGGGCAAAGAGTAGTCAAAAACAGTCCAAGGTCAAGGCAGGCAACAAAACAAGCGAGGTCCGGGAAACAAGCCGAGGTCTGGAACACTGGATCTGAAGACAAGGAGCACCGGCGAAGATCTCAAACACAATTGAGGCCGAAGCAACGAAGGACTGGAGGCAGGGCTTTAGGAATCAATCTCAAACATGTGCAACTGATCCAAGATGGCTGCCCCCATCAGCAGAGAAGCCCAACGCCCAAATATGGGCTTCCTTCCTGCAGCCGGACAACCCCAAGATGGCCACCACAAGCTGAGGTGCCCATCCCAAGATGGCCGACCTATCCTGGAGAAACACCACCAAGATAGCTGGCTATCTCTGCTGGACTGCACCTCGCCGGCGAATCGGCCGCGCAGGCCTGGAACCAGGTGAGGAACGTAACATCCATCAATTTCAATTTTATCTGAGTGCCAATTTATAACCTTTCCCTTGACACTGAATTAATAGAATTTCCCATTCTTAGAGGTCCTTTTACAAAGGTGTGCTGAAAAATGGTTTGCGGTAGTGTAGGCGCGGGTTTTGGGTGCACGACGATCCATTTTTTAGTGTACCTGTAAAAAAAAAAAAAGGCCTCTTTTTTTTTGCCAAAAATGGATGTGCGGCAAAATTGCCGCACGTTCATTTTGGGTCTGAGACCTTACTACCAGCCATTGACCTAGCGGTAAAGAATCTGGGTGGTAATGACCTACGCGCGCATCTGTTACATGTGCCACAAAATAAAAAATATCTTTCAGATGCTCATAGCGGACGTGTGCCAAAATTGAAATTACTACAAGGGCCACGTGGTAACCGGGCGGTAACTCCAATTTGGCATGCCTTTGGCACGCATGGGCGCCTATGCAGCTTAGTGAAAGGGCCCCTTAATCTATTAAAAATATAACGCCATTCTTTATCTGTTTCTATGACTCCCTATATCCCTGTCCTAAGCTTTGCTGAAATGTTTCTTTCCGCTTGCTCCATAATGCAGTACAAAGCTTTTGAAATTAAATCTTTACTAGGGGCATCTGAACAAATTAATTATTCAAACTCTGTGAGCCATCTACTGCAAAAGTATTACAATGGAACTGTGGTATTAGACTGGCTTCAGCTGAACGTGCTTTTAATTCAGAAGAAAGCCACTAGAGAGAGCGATAACCCAACTCCTGTGAAATCCCCAGACACATGGCCTGGGCATGAAAAGCAGGAAAGATGGCATTGTGTCCAGGATCCAAGGTCTTCCTCTCTTGGAGGTGGAAGAGTGTCTTTTTCTGTACTGCAGATGCCACTGTCCATTCCCAAGGGCCACCAGTGCCTCAAGCACACGTGGCTTTAAATAAAGCTGAAATATTAATATTAGAATGAGTCACAACTGGAAAATATTCAGGCATTGTTCTGCATGTTGGAAAAATAATGGCTTGTATTGTTCCCTCTTTGCTCACCTAGAGCAATGTTTCATGAAAGTCAGATAATTCAGTGGAAAAGAATGACACGTGACATGTCACCAAAAGAGGAACTGAAGATGGTTTTTCTGCAATAGAGGGAACCCTGAAATATTCGTAGCAGAGTCCGTCCTGTGGTATTTTAAAACACAGCAGCTCGTCTACTGACAGGAGTAAAACCTTACGAATATAATTCCCCTTCGCTTTTGACCTTACATTGGCTCCCAATTAGAAAAGGGGTTAGATTTAAAATGCTGGTACTATTTCTGGGATAAGCAGTAAAAATGTTTTGTACATATTTGGGATCTTGCCGGGTATTTGTGACCTGGATTGGCCACTGTTGGAAGCAAGATGCTGGGCTCGATGGACCTTTGGTCTTTCCCAGTATGGCAATACTTATGTACTTCTGAGTGTTAAAGCCGTCAGCAGCTAACAGTGTGGGAAGGGGGTGTTCATGAAGCTTTGGTGATCAATTGAAGGGCTGATAAACTATTTTAGTTAGGGCTGATATTTTAAGGCAAGATGGTGGGGAAGCTGAGTAACAAAGAAACTGGTTGAATGTTTAATGTTTTTAGAAATAAATTTAATTTCCCTAGAAATTTATAAGAGCGTAAATGGTTTTAGGAGTTGGGTGGGTATGTGGAAGGCTGTACGTTCAGGGTAGGTTTGTCTTGTTCAAGTTTAAGTTCAATTTATTTTGATAATGCAAATCAAAACAGTATATCTAAGTGGTTTACAAAGTAAAATAATTTAAGGGGGGGGGGGGAAATAACAGACAAAAGGAACACAGTAAGAGGCAAAGCAATTACAACTTTCACCAAAAAGAGGAAAGACGGGAAGAGGGAAAGATAAAAAAGGGAACCTTTTTTATCTTTCCGGAGATGCGAAGGCAGTAGAACGAGAGGACATGAAATGAGATTGAAGGGGGGCAGACTCAAGAAAAATATCAGGAAGTATTTTTTCACGGAGAGAGTAGTGGATGCTTGGAATGCCCTCCCGCGGGAGGTGGTGGAAACGAAAACAGTAACGGAATTCAAACATGCGTGGGATAAACATAAAGGAATTCTGCTCAGAAGGAATGGATCCTAAGGAGCTTAGACGAGATTGGGTGGCAAAGCCGGTGGCGGGAGACGGAGATGGTGCTGGGCAGACTTATACGGTCTGTGCCAGAGCCAATGGTGGGAGGCGGGACTGGTGGTTTGGAGGCGGGGATAGTGCTGGGCAGACTTATACGGTCTGTGCCAGAACCGGTGGTGGGAGGCGGGGCTGGTGGTTGGGAGGCGGGGATAGTGCTGGGCAGACTTATATGGTCTGTGCCAGAACCGGTGGTGGGAGGCGGGGCTGGTGGTTTGGAGGCGGGGATAGTGCTGGGCAGACTTATACGGTCTGTGCCAGAGCCGATGGTGGGAGGCGGGACTGGTGGTTTGGAGGCGGGGATAGTGCTGGGCAGACTTATATGGTCTGTGCCAGAACCAGTGGTGGGAGGCGGGGCTGGTGGTTGGGAGGCGGGGATAGTGCTGGGCAGACTTATACGGTCTGTGCCCTGAAAAGGACAGGTACAAATCAAGGTAAGGTATACACAAAAAGTAGCACATGTGAGTTTATCTTGTTGGGCAGACTGGATGGACCGCGCAGGTCTTTTTCTGCCGTCATCTACTATGTTACTATGTAAAAAAGGGAACCTGAAACAAAAGGCTGCTGCCAATAAACGGAGAAAGGACTCAGATGACAGACGTCAGACTAAGGTTGTGCAAGGCCTGAGAAAAGAGATGCGCTTTAAGAATACCTTGAAAATTCTGAAGAGAGAATTCAGTCCTAGTAGAAATTGAAAAGCTGTTCCAGAGGGTAGTGGTTGTGACTCTGAATTAGGAATTCTTCCTATTACAGCCAAGACAAATGTGATGCTGAAAAGGCACAGGAAGGTGATGCTGGGAGAAGAGAGGGAACACTGTGGAGCATGGGTTTTTTTTTTTTTTTTTCTCCGTTTAATGAATCACCATCTTGGAAAGTTGGTTTCCCAGTCAAGGTTCAACCTAGCAGCTCCTCTCAGAAGAGTTGCTTATGTTTTATAAATTCTTTCTTCTTTACCCAGAGGAATGCTCCACGCACTCCCGTGGTTAGAGAGAAACAAAATAAACGCCATAAGATATGAGAAAATGTTAAAAATCTTTCCTTTTTATTCACTTACCAGGTAATATTGGTATAGACAATAAGGCTCTTTCTCACATGGGAGAGTACACGGCTGCATACAATTGTGTACAGTCTCAGAGTATTTTCTCCGTAGATATAAGATATACATTCCCTTTTATATGGAACAGTTAACTTCTGCTTTTTACAAAAACTAATCGAGATTACTTAGGGTGGTCCACAGACACATAAGCCTGATAAGCTTGTTTATGAACTTGCTCCATGGTCCATTTCACCAGCAACTTGATATCTCGTGTTTCCATCACCTGCACAGTGGCGTAGCCAAGGATGGGCCCGGGTGGGCCCAGGCCCACCCAGTGGCAGCACACCTATGATGGCAAGGATCCCCAAGCCCCACCAGCCGAAAACTCCCAACAACTGTTCCTCCTGCATACCTTGTAAATAGCAGATCTTCGCCTGCCGTGAGTAGCGACTGATACATACTGCTCAAACCAGCCCCACAGCCTTCCCTCTGATATACTTCCGCCCATGCAGAAACAGGAAGTTGCATCAGAGGGAAGGCTGTGGGGTCAACTTGAGAAGTGTGTATTAGTTGCTGCTCGCTGCCGGTGAAAATCTGCTATTTAAAAGGTATGCAGGGGAGGGGGGGATGATTGAGAGATCATATGGCATGCAGGCAAGTGAGGGAGAGACCACTTGTGGGACAAGGCGGAGGTCTGCCCACCCATCTTGGGCCCTGGCCCACCCAAAATTCGGTGTCTGGCTACGCCCCTGCACCTGCATATCCAGATAATTTGAAAAGAGCTCCTTCACACAATTCTGACTTTACGCCTCTAACTGGAACGTTTTGCCTCCAAGTTCCTCTTTTCTGCAAAGTTGCAAAGTCTCTTGCAGAGCTGCAGAACCAGCTTGTCACAGAATACAACCTCTGGGTCACACAGAGGTGATGCTCTTAATATTTAGTTATTAACTTCAGTCAGGCCCTCAGAACTTTGGTTCAGAGAGAAAGCTCAGACAGTTCATTATTATCACTTATAAAAGTCTTGATTTTTTTTTTCTTTTTTCTTTTCAATGCAGCAGGACATCACCTCTTACTTGAGATCTGGAATCTCAGATACAAGTTTTTGTATTTTTAAAATTAATATCAGAGTTCACGTCTCTGTAGGAGAAATATTTTGGAAAAAGAAATAAAGAAAAGTGGAAAGGAAAACAGAATTGAAAAAATAGCGGTAAAAGGGCCAGTCTGGCAGCTCAGTGGGCACGCCGTGGGGACTGCTAAACAGGACACCTGGGGTTGGTTCCTAAGCTCAGCTTCTTCTATCTTGTGGGTCAGCTGGGGCTAGGATACTCTAAGGGCAGCACTTACAGCCCTAGCAGGAGAGAGAGCCTCAACCATTGCATAACAGTGACATCTGGTGGCCAGACAGAGGGCGCACACCTACAGAATATCTAACACAAGGAAATGTCTCTTGCTGTATTTCTTTAAAGTATCTTTCTCGCCTCTCTCAAATCTGTAGTCATGTCTGTTTCAGATTTGTTTCTAACAAGCTCCATTGTTAATACTTCCTACATCTCTTCTTCCATTTGTGACTCTCCTTGGTAACAGCCAGGGCCGTGCCTAGGGTCTCTGGCGCCCCCCTGCAGACTATCAGTTGGCGCCCCCCCCCCTGCAGACTATCAGTTGGCGGTGGCGCCCCCCCCCCTCCCCCCCCCCCCCCCGTGAAAATGATCGCTCACCACTTGCCACACTGACAGGAATTGTCAGCAATATTCTTAGAAACAAATTGCCATACATTGCAAAATAAGATAGCAGATGTAAATTCTCAAAGTGGACATATTCCAAACACTAAAATGAAAATAAAATGATTTTTTTCTACCTTTGTTGTCTGGTGACTTTCTTTTTCTGATCATGCTGACCCAGTATCTGATTCTGCTGCTATCTGTCCTCTTAACTCTGTTTCCAGGGCTTCCTTTCCATTTATTTCTTTCCTTTCCTCCTTTCTTCTTCATTTCTGGTCCTCAGCTTCTGCCTATTTTCTTCATCCATGTGCAGTTTTTCTCTTCTGTTCCTTTTCCCTCATTTCATCTCCTTCATCTCTCTTCCCTCCCCTCTATGTCCAGCAATTTCTCCTCTCTCCCTGAGCCCTGCCCTCCCATCCATGCTCCTCTGTCCCCTCCATTCATTCCTATCCAGCAATTTCTCCTCTCTCCCTGAGCCCTGCCCTCCCATCCATGCTCCTCTGTCTCCCTCCATTAATCCCTATCCAGCAATTCCCCTCTCTCCATGAGCCCTGCCCTCCCATCCATGCTCCTCTGTCCCCTCCATTCATCCCTATTCAGCAATTCCCCTCTCTCCATGAGCCCTGCCCTCCCATCCATGCTCCTCTGTCCCCTCCATTCATCCCTATTCAGCAATTCCCCTCTCTCCCTGAGCCCTGCCCCTCCCATCCATGCTCCTCTGTCCCCCTCCATTAATCCCTATCTAGCAATTCCCTTATCTCCCTTCCATGACCCCCCCTCGCATCCATGCTCCTCTCTCCCCTGCCCTCCCGCTCCCATTGTTCAACTGCCTGCCCTCTTCTCCCCCCCAACATCACTTTTCTTTTTTTTTCTTTTTAAATTTACCTCCGTGGCGGTCCAGCAGCGCAGCGTCATGAAGGAGACGGCGCTCCCGACGTCTCTAGCCTTCCTTTCGCTGTGTTCTGCCTTCTTCTGACGTCAAGGAAATGACATCAGAAGAAGGCGGAACACAGCCATCATTTTAAAGTCAATTACTTTGTTTTTTTACAACATAGTTGCTGGATCTTAAGTACTACTGAGGCAGCCATGGGCAAAGAAAGTGTTAACTCTGAGAAATTATATACATAAGAAATGATATTAAAAGCTTGAAGTTTGAATTCTCTTCAGTTCTGCAAGTAGTGAAGGAATGCAGGCTGGAGTTAATTAGAGTCTAGTTTGGCCGAGCTAAGGTTAGGAAAGGTCAGTGAGAAATGCAACTCTGTCCCTTGTGAATTGCCAATGCTAGCTGGCACATCTGTAAATTATTAGGCTTACTGAATAGTTTTGTAAGCAGGCACGAGCCAGACATATGACATATTGTAGTTTAAGAATAGGCTGAAATACTATTTAGAAGTGCTTAATATGTAGATAGCTTAGATATAGATATATCTTATAAGATATATCTGATTATGCTTATTTTAGAATATGTTGTATTCTGTGTAAATTAATAATTCTGTGTAGGATGTTTGTTCAACTCTGTGTTACTTTTAAAATGATCCTTTGTCTGCTGTTTAAGGCTACAGTGAAGGGGGGCCAACATGTGTTTTGAATTAACTATGGTCTTAGCTAGTTCTGTGTATGGAGCTGAGAGGTGAAAAAAGGTCAGAACTAGTCAGCTCTCTTCTCCTTGATTAATTATAGGTAAAATGCAGGAATGGTCTTGGAAGTAATAACCTGATATGTATGCTATTAATTAAGATTGGCTTTTGACCTCTTTAATGAATGCCAGAGTTTAGTTAGCAGTTAGTACTAGGAATATGAGAAATCAATCATAATAACATGTAAGAGACTGGAGCCCAAATGTCTGGCTTGAGGGGCCCCAGGTTAGAGGTCAGTTTAGGATGTCTGGAACCTATGTAACTGATATTTGTATGGAGCTGATTGGTTGAGGCAAGGTAGCCAATCAATGTCTTAACCAATTGGGAGTAAAGGGGGCTAGGCTAGGAGGAGGGCTTAGGACCCTATTTAAGTGGGAGCAGAAGCAGTTTACGTCAGAAGGAGCTCAGAAGAAAGAGAAGGAGCTCAGAAGAAAGAGAAGGACAGAAGGAACAGACAGAAGAAGGAGAAGACAGCATAAGAAGAGAAGCAGCTGAGAGAAAGACCCAGAGAGCTGAGAGAAAGAGAAGAGAGCTAGAACTGATGTCTTGCTTTGTTTGCTGGCAAATAAAGAAGATTACTCTCTCATTCTGGTGTGTGCTGTCTGACTCCTGAAGCATCACAAATTCATGCATCCATTCCTGCAACAATTCTTGGTGGCAGCGGTGGGATCCTGAATCCTGCATTAATCCCAGCACCTAACTGACTGGAGAACATTCGCCGGGTATGTATTTTGTATTCTGTATTGTAATCCTAGCTAGGAAATTGTAAAACCAGCCCCTCAAGAAGGAGGGAAGGAGAATCTGATCAATTCTCAGCGAAGGCCCTAGTACCTTCTAGTCGCGGGGACTAGAAGCGAAAACGCTTGAGCTTATCTGTATTTGAGAAATCTGAAATTGTTGGGTGGGATTTTCTGTATGGAATGTGTGATGAGTGAATGCTAAATGAGTGCGGACTTCTTATAGCTGCATTTCCAATTAACGCGAGTTCAATTGGTCAGCAACGGAAGGAAGCGATTGTTGTCTGTCTACCTAGTGTCTCGAGAGTGCAGACCCCTTACTGCATTCTCAAAAATTCCCCCCCTTTTTGTGTGTTGTAACTGTAAGCATTATGGGTGGGACATCATCTAGACAAATTGTTACCCCCCTAGATTGTATGCTTAGAAATTTTAAAAAAGGTTTTTTAATTAATGACTATGGACAGACTTTAAGCTCAGGTACTTTAAGAACCTTGTGTGAAGTTGAGTGGCCATCTATGGGAGTGGGGTGGCCCCCTAGTGGCAGCTTAGATATTGAAGTAATCCGGAAGGTCTACAGCATAGTTGTAGGAGAACCAGAATATTCTGAACAACTCCCTTATATAGATTCCTGGGACAGCCTTGTGACTGACCCTCCCTCGTGGTTGAAAACTTATATGGGATCCCCAGTAAAATTCATGTTAGGTCGTGTTCAAAGAAAGATTAGAAAATCTAAACTAGAAGAGGGAAAGAGCCCCAGGAAGCTTACCACCCAATCGGTGGCTTCCGCCCCTACCCTGTCCGAGAAACCCATACTCTCTGATGACCCCTCAGACCTTGAGCCACCACCTTATGGCCCATTGTTGGGGTTCCGTGCCACCCCCAGAGATCCACGCCGCCCAGCCCAAGCCTCTCCAGCACAGGCTTCTCCGGATAGTTCTTCCCCTCCTGTGCCAAACCTGCCACACCCTAGGTTGGACTTTTCACCTGGCCTCTACCCTTCTGTGCCAAATCCTCTCCTGTTAACCTCTGTAGACCCACTTTGGGCTCCACTCCCTGACTCCTCAACTCCTGACAGCCCAGCCTCTCCCTCTAGTACCCCTACCCACTCATTAGGGGCCCGGCATCCCTTTCAATGGACTGAATCACCTGTGACCACCTCTCAGTCTATGAGTACCCCTCCCCATCCCTCAGGATTTCAACCTACCTCCACTGAATGGGTTAGACCCGCTGCAATCACCTTTGAGCATGATAGGAGGGTAGCTCCTAGCTCTACCTCAGGTTCCATTCCCACCTCCTCGAGGGTTCTGCCACTCCGACAGGTAACTACCACTCGACCGGATCCTAATAATCAGGGTCAGGTTATACAGGCACAGGCCTATCAGTATGTACCCTTCACAACCACTGATCTCCTGAATTGGAAGACGCATTACCCCTCTTATACTGAAAAGCCTCAGGCAGTGGTGGACCTAGTGACTAGCATTATGGCCACCCATAACCCAACCTGGACTGATTGTCAACAACTTCTCCTGACCCTCTTCACAACTGAGGAGAGGCGGAAGATTTTGCAAAATGCTGAGGCCATCACGCGAGAGCGTGTTCCCGAGAGGACACAGGACCCAGAGGGATGGGTTAGAGCTCGGTTTCCTCGCGCAGCTCCAGATTGGGATCCAAATGATAGGCAGCACTATGAACTGTTGTCTGGCTATTGCCGGGACTTACTGGAAGGTATGAGGAAAGGCATAAAGAGGCCCATTAATCTGGCAAAGGTCTCTGAAATTCTCCAAGGGGCAACTGAATCCCCTGGGGCCTTTCTAGAGCGACTAATTGAAGCCTACAGAACATACACCCCATTTGACCCTGAAGCCCAAGAAAACCAGAGAATGGTGAATAGCGCATTGGTGGCCCAGAGTATGCCAGATATCCGGAAGAAGTTGCAGCGTCAGGAGGGATTCGCAGGGATGAATACCACCCAGCTAATTGAGATCGCAACCAAGGTTTTCATTAATAGAGATCAGGAGGTGCGCCGAGAGGCTGACCGGAAGATGCAGAAGAAGGCCGACCTTTTAGCGGCAGCCATTACTAATTCCACCCTTAACCGAGGTCGACCTCTAGCTAATGGGAAGCCAAAGTGGGACCCCGGACCACCAGCCAGGCCCCGAGATTCCTTCAATCAATCCCGGCCAAGGGGGGAGAATCCCAGACCAAGATTGGAGAGGGATCAGTGTGCCTATTGTAAGGAAAGAGGGCACTGGAAAGATGAATGCCCCCAGAGGCGCCAGGGACTGAGAAGGGGACCAGGAGATCGAGGAAGCCGAGGCCGAGTTCGAGAGGGAAGATATGAGCCTCCTGAATCTGACATCATCGGGATAGCCGAGATGGCAGAATGGGACGAATAGGACAGACCGGGTTCCTACAAACTGGGCTCCCAGGAACCTATGGTCAAGTTAACTATAGGGAGCCGCTCAATTCCATTCATGATTGATACAGGAGCTGAACATTCTGTTGTGACAGAGCGATTAGCGCCTGTGTCTGGAAAAACTGTCCGAGTGGTGGGAGCCACGGGGGTGCAGAACCGGAGGCCTTTCCTGACAACCCGTAGATGCCAATTAGGCTCACACATAGTCACTCATGAATTCTTGTATATGCCAGACTGTCCAATCCCTTTGTTAGGTCGAGACCTGCTGTCCAAGCTTAGGGCCCAAATTTCCTTTGACTCTGATGGCCAGACTTCAGTCTCCTTTCGGCCCCCAACATCCAGCCCTAAGGGTATACTGAGTTTCTGCTGCCCTCTTGAAGAAGAATGGCGGCTGCATCAGTCGCAGGGCCAAGTTGACCTACCCCTGGCAGACAGCTTTCAGGTCAGTGGGGTATGGGCAGAAGATAATCCCCCAGGGTTGGCCCGAAATATTCCTCCTGTACATGTAGATTTACTTCCAAGTGCCCGGCCAATCCATCTTCGCCAATACCCAATTCCCAGAAAGGCTCTGGAAGGGATTCAAGCACATTTGAATCGTCTGTTATCCCATGGAATTATTCGACCTTGCCAGTCTCCATGGAATACGCCACTATTGCCAGTTCAAAAGCCAGGGACTGAGGACTACCGGCCAGTCCAAGACTTACGAGTGGTCAACAAATCCACTATCTCATTACATCCTGTAGTGCCTAATCCATATGTCCTGTTAGGATTGATACCTTCTGGGGCTACCCATTTCACAACACTAGACCTAAAAGATGCCTTCTTTTGTATTCGGGTGGCCCCCGCCAGTCAATTGCTTTTTGCCTTTCAATGGGAAAACCCAGTAACAGGAAGGAAGCTTCAGTATACATGGACTCGCCTGCCACAGGGGTTCAAGAATTCCCCCACTATTTTTGGGACAGCCCTAGGGCAAGACCTTAAGACTTTTAAATCTGAGCCTTCCAGGCGAGTTTTACTCCAGTATGTAGATGACCTCCTGATTGCAGCAGTGACCCAGGAAGAGTGTTTTGAGGCTACTAGAGAATTGCTGGAGCTACTCTTGGATGCAGGCTATAAGGTCTTACGCTCAAAGGCCCAACTCTGTCAGTCAGAAGTGAAGTATCTGGGTTTTTGCATTTCCCAGGGAAGTCGGAGACTGGATGCTAGTAGGAAGCAAGCGGTAGCTGCAATTCCCCAACCCAAGTCCAGAAGAGAAGTTAGGGAATTTCTGGGAGCAGCCGGATTCTGCAGAATTTGGATTCCAAATTTTGCATTGATGGCGAAACCCCTTTACCAAGCCACAAAGGGGGGTGAAAAGGAACCATTTGAATGGGGACCTACTGCTCAACAATCCTTCATTGCCATAAAGAAAGCCCTACTCCAAGCCCCTGCGTTAGGCCTTCCTGATGTGGAGAAACCTTTCTCACTGTATGTCCATGAGCGACAGGGGGTTGCTCTGGGTGTGCTGACCCAGATGATGGGATCCTGGCAGAGGCCTGTTGCATACCTGTCTAAACAGCTGGATGGAGTGGCTAAAGGATGGCCAGCCTGCATGAGGGCCATTGCAGCAACAGCCTTACTGGTCCAGGAAGCTGATAAGTTGACTTTGGGGCAAGAACTGGTTGTTAAAGTCCCCCACGCAGTTCTTACCCTCATGGAGTATAAGGGCAATCACTGGTTTACAAATAACCGCATGGTTAAGTACCAAGCTAGCTTGTGTGAGAATCCACGGATACACCTGGAAACAGTGGCTACATTCAATCCCGCCACTCTTTTGCCAGCATCTGAGGGACCACCGGATCATGACTGTATCCAAACCATGGATGAAGTGTACTCTAGTCGACCAGATCTTAAAGATGTTCCATGGAGGGACCCAGATGTAATTTATTTCACAGATGGAAGCAGTTATGTGGAGAACTCCAAGCGATTGGCAGGCTATGCTGTGGTGACAGAGGACAAGGTGATAGAAGCAAGAGCCCTGCCCCAAGGAACTTCAGCTCAGAAAGCAGAACTTGTGGCCCTCATACGAGCTCTGGAGCTAGCAGCAGGACTGGTGACTAACATTTATACTGATTCCAAGTATGCCTTCACAACTCTACATGCTCATGGAGCTTTGTATAAGGAAAAGGGACTCATAAATGCTGCAGGCCAACCTGTTAAGTATGGACCCGAAATACTTCAGCTGCTAGAGGCTGTGTGGGCCCCTAAGAAGGTAGCTGTCATTCATTGCAGGGGACACCAAAGGATAGATACTCCAGTGGCCCGAGGGAATCGCCATGCTGATCGGGTGGCCAAGGAAGCTGCTCGAGGACCCCCAGCAACTACTGTGACTCCCCTGTTCCAAATTCGATTGCAAGAATGGACACCTATGTATACCCAAGTGGAAGAGAAATGGGCTCAAGAAGAAGGTGCAGTAAGGAGACCTGATGGCTGGTTACATCTCCCTGATACCAGAGTTCTGGTGCCACGCCACCTAGCTTGGCCTGTAGTGTCTCAAGCTCATGACCTATCACACTTAGGGAAAACAGCACTAGCCCGCCTACTCAGTCGAGTAGTGGTGCTGGAAGGATTGGATAGTCTGGTTGCCACTGCCTCTGCCCGATGTACTCTCTGTGCCCAGAATAATGCTCGTCAGGGACCCCGTATTCCACCAGGAGTTCAGTCTAGAGGACTAACACCCTTTGAGTCCCTAGTTATAGACTTCACAGAAATGCCCAAGAGCGGTAGGTTCCGATACCTCTTAGTCATGGTCTGTACCTTTTCTGGGTGGGTGGAAGCATATCCTACAGTCACTGAGAAAGCCACAGAAGTAGCTCGAGCCCTCCTTAGGGATGTCATCCCCAGGTATGGACTGCCCCTTGCCATAGGTTCAGATAATGGTCCCGCCTTTGTTGAAGCTACACTTCAGGCCCTGTCCCGCGCATTGCGCATTACCTGGAAATTGCATTGTGCCTATCGTCCCCAGAGTTCAGGGCAGGTTGAGCGGGCAAACAGAACCTTGAAAAATAGCCTAGCAAAGATTTGTCAGGAAACCCAATTGAAATGGCCACAGGCATTGCCACTAGCCCTCTTTCGCCTCCGATGCACCCCAACTAAAGGAACAGCCCTTTCTCCCTTTGAAATTGTGTATGGGAAGCCCCCAGCCATTTTACAGGGAATTAAGGGAGACATAGGGATTTTAGGGTCTGCCCAGGTGCAGGAACAGGTAGCCCTCTTGGGTAAGATAATTTCTGAGCTTCAGTCTTATGTGAGAGAAATAAACCCTGTCCCCTTCCAGGCTCAGGTACATTCCTTCCTGCCAGGGGATAGAGTTTGGGTGAAAGACTGGAAGCTCCAGCCTTTGGGGCCCCGATGGAAAGGACCTTTTACTGTTTTGCTTTCTACCCCTGCAGCTGTGAAGGTCGCAGGGATAACTCCATGGGTCCATTGGTCTCGAATTAAGTCTGCTGACCAGACTGAGCCCAGCACGGATCAGACGGAGCCTAAACAGTGGAGAGCAGAAAGTGATCCAGCGGAGCCATTGAAGTTGCGCTTGACCCGAACCAAAGAATCTACTAGCTGAAAAGAAGGGTCAACTGCATACTGCAGGAGCGGCTGAACTTCGGCTTCACACTGAGACTCTTTCTTGCCCAGATTCTGGCTTTCTTGGAATTTGAAAGCTTGATCCTTATCAGTTGAGGGTCTATCCCAACTGGTATAAGAACTCAAAGACTGAGAACATTATATGAGAGTAATCTGTGATTAGCACAGACTGTTGAAATATTACTGCTTAATTAGTTTGCTGTATTTGTTTTAGATTAGGAAGAAAGAAAATGTTAGTAGTTTGGATGCTTTTGTTGTTTTCTACTCCTTGCCTCCTTGTTCCTAATACCCCAACTCGCTCCAACCTTTGGTTACACTCAGTCCAGGAACTAATTAGCCAAGCAAAGATTACTTCCCCTTGTATTGTGTGTTCCCGATTTTCTCCTTATACCACAGATGTCCCAGCTGTTCCTGTCCCTGTGCAACTCCCAGCTCTTATACCTCCCTACTTTTCGAGTTCAGGCCCTTGGAGCCAGGATTATACTTGGTGGTCCTTTTATAATGCTACTTCCCCCTCTGACTCTTCTCTAAGGCCAGTTTTTACGTCTCCCTATCCAGCTTCTGGAGTGTTTTGTTTAACAAGAAGCATCTCAACTGTTCTTCCCATTCCCTGTAACTATACTAATGTTCTCCCAGAAAAAGGAGAATCTGTGTGGGTAGTTTCTCCAGGTACTCCTATGTGCCCTGCTACCATACCTGTAGATTATGACCCAGGTGATTATCTGGCTCCTAAGCGTACCACTGAGAAGACTATAGTGTCCAAGCTTATTTTCTACTTTCATAAGTCCCCGGGGTATGAAGAGTTACTAACAAATGAGCAGCCTGTCACAATTGGGGATTGGCGCCTATGGTGTGCAAAGTCTCCATTTCGTCTTCGTTCCCCCTGGGATAGGGGCTCGCATTATGGGCACCCTAAGTACCCTGTCCAGCCTGAGCCAACATCTATTGGGAACTTTCCTCACCCTCTCCTTGGTCATTACTGGCTCTGTGATAATGTCCTCCACATGATTCTTCCCCCCACATATGATTTTTGTGTATTGGTAACCTTGAATTATTTTCCTAAAGTTATTCCTCTTAAGCCGCTATCCCCGCACCGCTCTAAGCGAGAGGCTTTGTCCTTACCCTCCTCCGTTGCCACAGAGGATGAGGCGATTGAATTAGCCCTCCAGTATATTAATTCTACTTATCCTCTGACTAAAAAGAGACTTGTAGCCCTTTCTGCCACAGCCTGGATTCCAATTGGAGGCCCGGTAGCGGGTATTACTGAACTAGGTATGGCTACCCGGAGACTTCAATCCCTACTCCATGTTTTAGTTCATGAGCTGAACGTGGTAGTCAATGCATTGCAGGATCAAATTAATGAATTAAGTATAGTTTCTCGGTATAACCGTATGGGTCTTGATTATCTCTTTGCAGCCCAGGGTGGTCTCTGCACAGTGTTAAATTCTTCAGAGTGCTGTACTATTGTCATAAATAGGACGCATGTAGTTAGGCATGCTATGGATAAAGTCCTACAGTTGGCTAGCCTTAATGTGGAGGATTACCGAGGAGGATTAGATCTTACCTCCTGGTGGTGGTCATTGACCTCCTGGATACGTCCCTTGTTTATTTCCCTAATAGTCTTAGTTTTAGCAGGGTTGTTATTTTGTTTCTTGGCCTCATGTGCTTCGGCAGTATGCCGTCGGACCTTAACAAGTAGGGTAATGGTGATTCATAAGTCTATTCCTAGTTAGGATCACTATAATCTCCAGAGTTTGAGTTGTGAGACTTATCTCTGCATAAGCTGATTTTAGTCTCAAAGGGGGGAATGAGGCAGCCATGGGCAAAGAAAGTGTTAACTCTGAGAAATTATATACATAAGAAATGATATTAAAAGCTTGAAGTTTGAATTCTCTTCAGTTCTGCAAGTAGTGAAGGAATGCAGGCTGGAGTTAATTAGAGTCTAGTTTGGCCGAGCTAAGGTTAGGAAAGGTCAGTGAGAAATGCAACTCTGTCCCTTGTGAATTGCCAATGCTAGCTGGCACATCTGTAAATTATTAGGCTTACTGAATAGTTTTGTAAGCAGGCACGAGCCAGACATATGACATATTGTAGTTTAAGAATAGGCTGAAATACTATTTAGAAGTGCTTAATATGTAGATAGCTTAGATATAGATATATCTTATAAGATATATCTGATTATGCTTATTTTAGAATATGTTGTATTCTGTGTAAATTAATAATTCTGTGTAGGATGTTTGTTCAACTCTGTGTTACTTTTAAAATGATCCTTTGTCTGCTGTTTAAGGCTACAGTGAAGGGGGGCCAACATGTGTTTTGAATTAACTATGGTCTTAGCTAGTTCTGTGTATGGAGCTGAGAGGTGAAAAAAGGTCAGAACTAGTCAGCTCTCTTCTCCTTGATTAATTATAGGTAAAATGCAGGAATGGTCTTGGAAGTAATAACCTGATATGTATGCTATTAATTAAGATTGGCTTTTGACCTCTTTAATGAATGCCAGAGTTTAGTTAGCAGTTAGTACTAGGAATATGAGAAATCAATCATAATAACATGTAAGAGACTGGAGCCCAAATGTCTGGCTTGAGGGGCCCCAGGTTAGAGGTCAGTTTAGGATGTCTGGAACCTATGTAACTGATATTTGTATGGAGCTGATTGGTTGAGGCAAGGTAGCCAATCAATGTCTTAACCAATTGGGAGTAAAGGGGGCTAGGCTAGGAGGAGGGCTTAGGACCCTATTTAAGTGGGAGCAGAAGCAGTTTACGTCAGAAGGAGCTCAGAAGAAAGAGAAGGAGCTCAGAAGAAAGAGAAGGACAGAAGGAACAGACAGAAGAAGGAGAAGACAGCATAAGAAGAGAAGCAGCTGAGAGAAAGACCCAGAGAGCTGAGAGAAAGAGAAGAGAGCTAGAACTGATGTCTTGCTTTGTTTGCTGGCAAATAAAGAAGATTACTCTCTCATTCTGGTGTGTGCTGTCTGACTCCTGAAGCATCACAAATTCATGCATCCATTCCTGCAACACTACTAGAACTGGAAATATGACTGTTATACTTATGTTATACTTATGTCACAATCCATTTTATTACTCATCAGCTTATCTTCCTTTCCTCATGCCTTAGCCTCCCCTCCTTCCTCCCTGATTCTAGCTTGTTCTCTTCCCCCCCCCCCCCCCCCCCCCCCCAACACACAGAAATTTCCTTGCCTTCTTTTTCCTATCTTCCTCTTTGCCTTTGTGTTCCATCAGCTCTTATTTTCCTTTCCTGCCCTTACTCTCCCCTCCTCCTTCGTTCCTCCCTGATTCTAGCTTGTCCCCCCCCCCCCCCCCCCCCCCAGAAATTTCCTGCCTTATCTTTCTTTTCTTCCCCAGCTGGCCTGGTTGGTTCCAGTTCCCGCCCCAATCTGCAGCCTCAAATGTAACTTCACTTTCTTTATCGATAAGTGTAGGCCAGCGCCAGCCATTACAAAACCGTTCTTACCGATGAATGATGTCCACAGTTCACCAGTCTCTGTCTGACTCAAAAACGAAAAACGAAAAACAAAATGCGGGCAGCAGGCGCAGCAGCTGATCATCCAATGATCCAAGGGCGCCGGCTCTCCTCTCTCCCAGAGTCCCAGCACTACGCCAGTGGCAGTCTCCAACGTGGCGTCGGCGTCGTCGGCAAACACACTCGTCCTTCGGAGTCGGACTGCCTGCGAGGCTCCAGGCGCGATGACGTCACGCTGTGCGTCACGCTGGGGCGGTGCTAAGCCTAAACTAGAACGAGCGCAGGCTGCAGCGCACGGGAAGGCAGCAGCCAGAGCCAGCAAGCGCATGCGCATATAGGCGCCAACGCGACTCGAGAGGTTTGTGTTTTTTAATTTTATTAAATACGGCGTCGGCGGCAGTGGCGACGGCGGCGCCCTTGAAGGTGAGGCGCCCCCCTGCCGTGCTTACCCCGCTTACCGGGTTAGCACGGCCCTGGTAACAGCAAATATGCAGCTCTGCTTTCTCCCTCAGTAATTGCTGGCATATTTCTTTCTTTTAGCGATAATAGACCAAGACATGTTGGGGAAGAGAACACAATCCCAAGCAGTGTTTTTTAAAGAAATTGTGTGCAGGTACTGAATTCTATCTAAACCCTGCTGTATTCTCTTTGCAGGTCCTGTATTGCAGTTTGAGGCTTTCTAGGTGCCTTGAGGATTGTTTAACTTGCTCCAGTGTATATCAGTTTCACAGGGTTTCCAACCATCTTTCTGCTGTTTCCTTCAAAATGTTTCTTTCCCCTGTCAAATTTAACGTGAAAGTCTCAGGACTGGCTGGATCCATGACTTGGTCAAGGGTTATACAATCTACTACTACTACTACTACTATTTGACATTTCTAAAGCGCTACTAGGGTTACGCAGCGCTGTACAATATAACATAGAAGGACAGTCCCTGCTCGAAGAGCTTACAATCTAATGGACAAATGTGCAGACAATCAAGTAGTGGCAGTCAAATTGGGGCAGTCTAAGGTTAGGTGCCGAAGGCAACATTGAAGAGGTGGGCTTTGAGCAAGGATTTGAAGATGGGTAGGGAAGGGGCTTGGCGTAGGGCCACAGAAGCGACAGGTCTTGGCTGAATCTCTCCTCTGAATTGGCAAGCACCTCCTCCTGTGTCCTTCTCCTCCATTATGGTACAAAGTGCCACATCCTTCTAGTCTCAAGGACTGTTCCATCAGTGCCGTTGTCATCTTCTCTCTTCCCCATGCCTACTGGGACAGCTGAACCAGTTTTGCAACTCCATTTTCATCCAGTATAGAAATTCTGCTACCTCTTCTTCTGTTCTTCCACAACCACGTGCCGATTGTCTCAGGACTGGATTACTGGAGCCTCCCAGGACTGGATCAAGGGTACTAGCACGTGTCCTAGACAAACCTTCAATCTTGATGCCCCTCACCTCACCCTTTACACATCCACCTACAGGCAGTCTCTGGCACAACATCACCTTCTTTCTCCCCTTCACACTCTGCCAGGCCACAATACCCATTCCTTTGTCCACAGTGCCTGGCATAACTCCGGTCTTCCTCTTCCTTCTCCTAGCTAGCACATTAGTTTCAACCCCAACCTTTGACCTCCTTTCACAGTGTCCTCCATCTTCTATACCTCCACCCCAGATCTGTTCAAAATCATCCTCTCCCACTCTACTCCTCAACTTGCTTCTCACAGGTCTTCCACTTAGCCATCTCTCTCCTCTTCAATCTGTTCAAAATTCTGCTGCACGACTAATATTCCGCCAGGGTCGTTATGCTCATATTAGCCCTCTCCTCAAGTCACTTCACTGGCTTCCTATCCGTTTCCACATACAGTTCAAACTCCTCTTACTGACCTATAAGTGCATTCACTTTGCAGCTCCTCAGTACCTCTCCTCTCTCATCTCTCCCTACATTCCTCCCTGTGAACTCCGTTCACTGGGTAAATCTCTCTTATCTGCACCCTTCTCCTCCACTGCTAACTCCAGACTCCGTTCCTTTTATCTTGCTGCACCATATGCCTGGAATAGACTTCCTGAGCCGGCACGTCAAGCTCCATCTCTGGCCATCTTCAAATCTAGGCTAAAAGCCCACCTTTTTGATGCTGCTTTTAACTCCTAACCCTTATTCACTCGTTCAGAACCCTTATTTTATCACCCTCACTTTAATATTCCCTTATCTCTTGTTTGTCCTGTTTGTCTGTCCTAATTAGATTGTAAGCTCTGTGGAGCAGGGACTGTCTCTTCATGTTCAAGTGTACAGCGCTGTGTACGTCTAGTAGCGCTGTAGAAATGATAAGTAGTAGTATATATATATATATATATATATCTTGGGCCCATAGAGTATTAAGTCCTTTGAGCAAGGAAATAATTTATGTACCTGAAATGTAACTTGTTTTAGCTCTAGGTTGTAATGTGAAATGCACCAATCTGCTGTTCCTTAATTGTACTAACTCCCAGGACTCAAGCAGCCAAAACCTTTACCAATGGAAAGATAGCAGGGAAGATACTACAATGTGCTCTAAAGTCCCCAATACACCTCCTATTGAAAGGAGACTGCTACTGATCCTTAAAGCAGGCATTGGCAGAATCCCTCATCTCACTCACATATGTACTGGAATTCAGTGTGAGGGTGGGTTTGTAACTCATTGGCAGAGCAAGTAATGGGTCACGCAAGCTGACCTATTACCCATGTAACTAGTAGTCCATTACTTGACCAATTATCCATGACCCATCCACAATATATTGAATATAATGAATGACAACACCGGGAGTCAGAGATGCAATTTCATTATCTATAACTGGATTAGCACCACTTAGAGTCCTAGACCCTTAGAAAAGAGAACGCTGTCCCCAAGCATTATGGCACTTTGCTAACTGTGGGAACTCCATTTCCCATGCATCCCTCCTTGAAATGCCCACGGGAGGTGGTGGAGAGGAAAACGGTAACGGAATTCAAACATGCGTGGGATAAACATAAAGGAATCCTGTTCCGAGGTAATGGATCCTCAGAAGCTTAGCTGAGATTAGGTGGCAGAGCCGGTGGTGGGAGGCAGGGCTGGTGGTTGGGAGGCGAGGATAGTGCTGGGCAGACTTATACGGTCTGTCCCAGAGCCGGTGTTTGGGAGGCAGGGATAGTGCTGGGCAGACTTCTACGGTCTGTGCCCTGAAAATGACAGATACAAATCAAGGTAAGGTATACACAAAAAGTAGCACATATGAGTTTATCTTGTTGGGCAGACTGGATGGACCATGCAGGTCTTTTTCTGCCATCATCTACTATAATAGATACTGTAACTGTGAAGTAATATTTGAACTTGAGCTTGAATAGGTAGGCCCCCTACTTTAAAAAGATGGGTCAAGTTTGGATATACAGACCCATGACCCATCTATACCCCCCCCCCCCCATTCAACCCACTGACCCATGACCTATTGTTTGCTCTGCTCATTGGCAATTTACAGAGGCCTCTGGTTGTACAGAAGTATTAAATGAATCAGAGTAGGTGTCTAGATGTTCTTAGTGTAAGAATGGTCCTAAAGCTGAGATGAATCTGTGATGGTTGTCAATGTGTCGTTTACATAAATACGAAGCACTAGCGGATGGAAGAGGGAGGCAAAGTACAGGAAACAACTGATCGGTACATAGAATTCTGACAGCAATTATCCAATTCACAGAATCTGCCTACAACTAATTAAATATGATTATAAATTGTATCATAGTTTATTTTCCATATTTGGTAATTTTATCTATCTTGAATATGCCTGCTCCAGTTACAAATATATGCATGTTTTCTTGATTATAAAAAAATGTTGCAATGCAAAATGAAAAAAATAGAAATAGGCAGATGCAAACTGAACTGGAAACCCAAAAAGCCAGACTATGCATGCAACACTGAAGAAAATAAGCAGAAGTCTCTCCCCAGGAACGCAGGAAAGAGAATAGTTATCACAAATTTAAGAAACAGCCTAAAACCTGGCTTCTATGGATAGGATCAGGTTCTTTCAGGTGCCCAGGGACTGCTGCATCAGAGTTTGCTTGACCAACATTTCAGTCATTCTGCTGTAGCATTCTGAAGAAAGATGGATGAAATGTCAGTCAAGGAATCTCAGACGCAGCACCACCCAGACAATTGCAAGAACTAAAACCTTGCAACGTACTCCTAACTTTGGTGAGAGAGCTCAGGACCTGGTTATTGATGGTTGTAATCAGGGTTAGCCCTATCACTAGGCAAACCAATGCATAAGTACATAGTACAGAAGTATTGCCATACTGGGAAAGACCAAAGGTCCATCGATCCCAGGATTCTGTTTCCAACAGTGGCCAATCCAGGTCACAAATACCCGGCAAGATCCCCAAAATGTACAAAACATTTTATACTGCTTATCCCAGAAATAGTGGATTTTCCCAAAGTTTATTTAATAATGGTCTATGGACTTTTCCTTTAGGAAGCTGTCCAAACCTTTTTTAAACTCCGCTAAGCTAACTGCCTTTACCACATTCTCTGGAAACAAATTCCAGAGTTTAATTACACGTTGAGTGCAGAAAAGTTTTCTCTGATTCGTTTTAAATTTACTACATTGTAGCTTCATCGCATGCCCCCTAGTCCTAGTATTTTTGGAAAGCCTGAACAGACACTTCACATCTACCCATTCAACTCCATTCATTATTTTATAGACCTCTACCATATCTCCCCTCAGCCGCCTTTTCTCCAAGAGCCCTGGCCGCTTTAGCCTTTCCTCATTGGGAAGTCGTCTCATCCCCTTTATCATTTTCGTCGCCCTTCTCTGCACCTTTTCTAATTCCACTATATCTTTTTTGAGATGCGGCGACCAGAATTGAACACAATATTCGAGGTGTGGTCGCTCCATGGAGTGCTACAAAGGCATTATAACATCCTCATTTTTGTTTTCCATTCCTTTCCTAATAATACCTAACATTCTATTTGCTTTCTTAGCCGCAGCAGCACACTGAGCAGAAGGTTTCAACACAGCTTCGTATGGTGCTAGCATTTGAAGAGGGGGTGGCCAAGTGCTTGATCCCTTCCAGCAGTTTTTTATTTATTTATTTTAACGCATTTATATCCCACATTTTCCCACAAGCGCAGGTACAATGTGGCTTACAATAGCACAGGAAAAAAAAAGTAAACAGAGGGTTACAGAGCAGGGATGAATACACAGCACAGAAAAGACAATAGCCAATGTATCAGAGCCAAAGACCCTTCCTCTCACTCTATAATAGGATAGCCAAAGAAACAGGAGCCAGACAAAGAATTCAGATAGGGACTGGGCTTGGTACTAAAGTTCCCCTGAAAATGGATTTCTTCCTACCAATCTCTCACTGACCAGGAGAGCCCTCCCATTGTGCCAGGTACTTGTGACCGGGATTGGCCACTGCTGGAAGCAAGATACTGGGACCATTGTGTATAAGTTGGGGGAGGGGTTATTCGCTAGTCCAAGTCCAGTATTTTAGTAGAACCACTACAGGTCTCTGCTAACCACATGTACAGACCTCAAATTAATGTAGCAGCAATGCCTGCAAGAGCACAGAGGGAGACTCCAGAAAGGAAGAAGGATCCTTCTGAACATGGGGTGGAGAATATTTTTGGAGGGAATGGTTCAGGACTATAAAAGCCTGATGCACAATCTGAATCTCTGTTGGTTTTTGCCTCTCGGCTTGGGCTCATGTCACAATGGAATGCCCTTCTGTCTTAAGCCCTAGTGGTATAAGCCCACCTACATTTTAGTAGAGAGACACCTGGTCACCAGGACTAGAACCCTCTATTATTCAGAATCTAGAAGCATGTACAGCATTTGTGATGGTGTCACTAACAGCCCCACTGTATGGGGACAGAAAGAGCAGGGGAACTTTCCAATCCCACTCCCAGAGCTCAAAAGTGAAGAAAGACTTGAGTTTAAGAAATTCTGAGTCCCCAGGACCTTCCAGCTCGGCTCTACAGGTCCTGGATTGACATCAACCAAGGCTGAAGGAAGAACTTTCCAATTCCACTCCCAGAGCTCAAAAGTGAAGAGAGACTTAAGAAATTCCATCCACATCCCCAGGACCTTCCAGCTCGGCTCTACAGGTCCTGGATTGACACCAACCAAGGCTGAAGGAAGGATTGCTGAAAAGATCCTCATGCTCTGAACAACTTTCCACCTAGGGCACAGCAACATGTTCTGTGCTGATGGAGTCTCAGGGTCCCAGATACTCTAAGGAAAAATACATTACCAAGATTGTAAGTGCTAACTCTTAATATCTACATAATACATGTAGGAACAGTTTCAAGTAGAAATTTGGTGGAGGTATGTGAAGTAAACAGAGAGACTGTGTACACTGTTTCCTGGCTAGATGTTTCTACTAGAGTGATTTGCAGCTTATGTATATTGTCCCATTTCTTCACATAAAGAAGTTAAGTAGAGAGTGGAGACACTGGTTCAGAACATACCTCTTGGAGTGGTCTGCCTTTTTTTAAAGGAATGTTGAGTGTGTGCGCGTGCGTGCGGACATTGCCTTCTGGCCTCCTGGAGCAATCCAGTCCTGCACCATGGCCTTGAGATAACAAATGTATTATTATTATTTATTGCATTTGTACCTCACATTTTCCCACCTTTTTGCAGGCTCAATGTGGCTTAAAGAGTGTTATTATGATGTAGTCATTACATGATCTTGAATACAGTCGATAGTAGGCTGGAGGTAGATGGGGATTTAGATGGGAAAGTGTTGGGTAAGGTCATGTGAGAGGTGTTCTTTGATGAACCTGAGAGGTTTAAGAAACATAGAAATATGACAGCAGATAAAGGCCAAATGGCCCGTCCAGGCTGCTCCACTAAGAGATCCCATGTGACTACCCCACACCTACATAAATTCAGACACAGTCTTTGTCTCCACCACCTCCATCAGGAGGCTATTCCATTAGATTGTAAGCTCCTTTGAGCAAGGACTGTCCTTTTTTGTTAAACTGTACAGCGCTGCGTAACCCTAGTAGCGCTCTAGAAATGTTAAGTAGTAGTAGTAGTATTCCATGCACCATCCCGCTTTCCATAAAAAAGTATTTCCTTAGATTACTTCTGAGCTTATAACTTCTTAACTGTATCCTATGCCCTCTCATTCTAGAGTTTCCCTTCATTAGAAAAAGGTTCACCTCCTATACATTAATGTCACAGAGATATTTAAATGCCTCTATCATATCACCTTTCTTCCATACCAGAATATACATATTGAGGTCTATCAGTCTGTCCTCATACGCTTTATGACAGAGACCACTGGCTATTTTTTTACCTGCTCTCTGGACCAACTCCATCCTGGTTATTTCTTTTTTGAAGGTGTGATGATGTCCAGAATTGCACATAGTATTCTAAAAAGGAGCCTCACCTTAGTTCAGCCTTGAAACCCCCTGTAATACCAGACTCTACCCTCCACCCCTCCCCCAGCGCCCAGAGCTCTCGTCTTTATGAATGAAAGTTGTAAGGGAAAAATCCACGCCCTGACTCCGCCCCCTCCCGCCGATTGGCCGAGTTACCTCAGCGCATTCCACCTGCTGGAGGCAGGGCAGGGCCGGCTACTGCCGCTGTATGTGGTCCGCCTGAGAGTAGTACGCGCTGGTCAGTGCGCCGTGGGGCCAGTGAGTCTGTTCCCTGCTTCACAAGCTACATGGCTGGCTAGCAAGTTCGGATGGGAATTTCTCTGCGGTGAGTGAACAAGATTAAATGTTGTACTTGAGCAACAACTCCCCCTCCCCCCCCATCCGAGTGATCCTGTAGGTCTCCTTTTGGAACACTTGTCTTTTCCATCTCTTGCTTTTTAACCGTCATCTACTATTTTATTAAACGCTAGTTTGGTATAAGAAGGAAAGAAGGGGGTTGGATTTCGCTCACGTCTTTTTCAGGAGCAGCTCCAGCCCAGGTACGTTCAAAGGTAATTTAGTTGTTTTCCTGCTCCTGGAGGGCTTACAATTAAATTTGTACCTAAAGGAGTGGAGAGAGTTAAGTGACTTTGCCCAAGATTATAAGCAATGTCCGTGCGATCCATACCTAATGGTTGACGTGACTCTGTTACTCCTGTTAAAACCCAGATTGCTTTTTATGTTTTAAACGTGCAGTAGTTATGTTCGTTGCAATGCTGGCCGTCTATACATAGAATACAGCAATCGCAGTGCGCAGTAGGCAGAGTTAAATCTTCTCTGTAAACTGCTGAAAGTCTCCGATATTACCCATAAAGTGCTCTTGCAACTTAAGACTTCGTTTTCTGAAGGTCCACCCCCCTCCCCACCGTCATATAAAAAGCAATGCTGTAGGTCAGTGCTCCCAAGTCTAATTCTGGAGTACCCCTTGCCAGATAGGTTTTCAGGATAGCCAAATGAATATGCATGAACTTGATTTACATATACTGTCTCCGTTATATGCAAATCTCTTTCATGCATATTCATTTGGCTATCCTGAAAACCTGACAGGCAAGGGGTACTCCAGGACCGGACTTGGGAAAAACAGCTGTAAGTTATTTATGCTGCAAGGGGAAAACCCCCACCCCCTGTTGTGGGGATGAATAAGATTGTTGGAGAAATGAGCTAGAGAAAAGCAGGATGTGACTTAGAGCTGGTGCAGGTTGTGCACATCCTAGGTCAGTGATGGGCAATCTTTTGAGCTTGGTGTGTCAAAATTCGCCAAAAAATAGAGCATAACTCGGGTGGTGTGTCACTTCGAGAAAAATCACTGCTACTAGGACCGCCCCCGGGCCCCCCCTACCCGAGATCGCTGCCCACCCAAGGTCGCTGGGCCCCCCTCCACCCGCTACCGGGCCCAGAACTAACCTTAAAGCCTCCTTTCATGTCGCAGCAAGCAGCAGCAGGGCAGACCTCTCCTCCTTCCTTCTGTGCTCCGCCCTCGCGGACGTTACGTCAGGCGAGGGCGGGACACGGAAGGAAGGAGTGGCCTGCCCTGCTGCTGCTTGCTGCGACGTGAAAGGAGGCTTTAAGGTTAGTTTCCGGGAGCGAGGAGGGAGGGCGGACCACACTGTGGCGGCGCCGCGTGTCATCGAAAATGGCTACGTGTGTCAGTGCTGACACGCGTGTCATAGGTTCGCCATCAGGGTCCTAGGTGAACTTTCAGCCTCTTCCCCCCCCGCCCCTCAATTTTCAGGCACCTAGCCTGAAGCTCCCCCCCCCTTCCCATTTAAACAATTCGAAGTCAATAATCATCATTACACAGACATCCTATTCAAATAGAAGGTTTCAGTATGTTCTGACTTTTTTTTTTCAGTTGTGTGACTATCAGAACCTGTTGTTTTCCTTTCACAGCAGCCGCCCCCAAGATGGTGTTGTCCAGTCTTGACTAATGGTTGGGCCAACCCTGCTGTAACTGTGTTGGGTGCCAGGCTGTGTCCCCTTGAATTGTGTATCACATTCTCTTTTACAGAACAGCCTCCACTAACCTAACCCAGACTGAGGCGCTGATGGACCAGTTACCTCGGCTTTAACACACGATTTTGTGGACAACCTGTGCAAAAACATGATCTAACATTGTGCAAAGCCTAGTGCACAGCGTATTTAAATCCATGGTAATGAGGCTATTGGCCAATCAGTGCAGAGAAGTGCACAGATGGCCAAAAGGCTGAGCACAGTTCCAGGGCTTTAACGCCATGTTTGACAAGGCGTAAAATGACTACTACTACTACTACTTATCATTTCTATAGTGCTACTAGACATACATAACGCTGTACACTGAACATGTAAGAGACAGTGCCTGCTCCACAGAGCTTACAATCTAGGGGATAAGGACAAAGAGCAGCAACAGTGGCATTCCTAGCCTGGATGGCACCCAGGGCGGATCACTGATGTGCGCCCCCCCCCCCCCGGCTAAATGACACCCCCCCCCAGGTGCATGCCGCTGGGAGGGGGGGGGTGCTGTGGCGCGCGCCTGCTCTGAGTAACCTGTTCCGGGGCAGAGGGAGCTGCAGCAAACGAGCAAAGTTAGCGAACCCGGAGCAGGCACGTGCCACGGCACCCCCCCCCCCCCCCAGCGGCGTGCACCCGTGGCGGACCGCCCCCACCTTGGTACGCCACTGAGTAGTAAGATTCCGGAATCCCAAAGAGTAGCAAGATTCCGGAATCTCAAACAGTAGCAACATTCCGGAATCCCAAAAACTACTAATCATTTCTACAGTTCTACTAGACGTATGCAGCACTGTGCACTGAATGTGTAAGAGACAGTCCCTGCTCCACAGAGCTTAAAATCTAAGGGATAAGGACAAAGAGTAGCAACATTCCGGAATCCCAAAGAGTAGCAACATTCCGGAATCCCAAAGACTACTAATCATTTCTACAGTTCTACTAGACGTATGCAGCACTGTGCACTGAATGTGTAAGAGACAGTCCCTGCTCCACAGAGCTTAAAATCTAAGGGATAAGGACAAAGAGTAGCAACATTCCGGAATCCCAAAGAGTAGCAACATTCCGGAATCCCAAAGACTACTAATCATTTCTACAGTTCTACTAGACGTATGTAGCACTGTACACTGAACGTGTAAGAGACAGTTCCTGCTCGACAGAGCTTACAATCTAATCAAGACAACCAAAACAAGACAAATAAGGGATAAGGACAAAGAGTAGCAAGATTCCGGTATCCAACGACTACCACTACTACTTATCATTTCTGTAGTGCTACTTGACGTACACAGCGCTGGTCACATTCCCCCTGATTATGTAAAGGTCACCAAAAATTGCGTGCGTACATTTAGGCCAAATCTCGATAAAGCCAATTAGTGCTAATAATTGGCTTTTTAATAAGAAATCATTGACAGATTTAAGCTTAGGCACGGGATCTGCACGTAAAATTTATGCACAGCCCAAAAAGGGGGGTGTAGAAATGAGACTCTCATGGGTGTTTGGGGGCAGAACGGGGTGTGGTTTTGAGTTACACATTACAGAATAAGGGTATTCCGAGCGTAAATTTAGGTGCGGGTATTTACATCACGTTTTCATTGGTGCAGATGGTCACACCTAAATTTAGGGTGACCATAACACTTAAGTTCTATTCTAAAAACTGCACTAAATTTTAGGCCCAGCTTATAGAATGCCGTTAAGCATTTTATTTGAATCTAGCCCATTATGTGCAGGTACTTTCTCCACCCTGGTGGGCTCATAATCTGTACCTGGAGCAATGAAGGGTTAAGTAACTTGCCCAGGGTCACATGGAGCTGCATTGGGAATTGAACCCAGTTCAGCTATGGTAACATTCATGAGGATTTCATTCCTCGTTCTTCCCTGTACTGTGAGCATAATGATCCATGACTTTTTAGAGCATGTAACACAGTAACATTGTAAGTGATGGCAACTAAAGACCTCAACGGTCCATCCAGTCTGCCCAACAGTCGCATTCATTCTCAACTCTAGATTAAATCAACTTGATCATGGTCTTTCTTTGGTGTTTATGGGACATGGACCATAGAAGTCCGCCTGGCTCCGTCCTTATGTTCCAACTACTGGAGTTGCCGTTAAAGCCTATCCAAATCTGTCTTGTCATTTGCAGGACGCAGACTGTAAAGGTCTGCCCAGCACTGTCCTCGCATTCCAAATTACTGGAGTTTCCATCGAAGCTCTCTCCAGTCCATCCTAATTCAGATTGCTATATGTGAGATTCAGACCGTACAAGCCAGCCTAGCACTGGCTTTAGTTGATACAGCCGGAGTTGCCATCTAAGCACCACTTGAGATGTGCACAAATATGCAACCCCCTTAAGTTTTGCTTTTTATACAATTCTATTTTCTAATTCGAGAGCCCCTGTGTTCATCCCGTGCCACAGTTTTTGTCTCCACCACCACCTTGGGAGGGCATTCCAGGCATCAACCACCCTCTCTGTGAGAAAGAGTTCTCCAACATTACTCCTAAGTCTACCACCCCGCAACTTCAATTCATGTCCTCTAGTTTCACCATTTTCCCTTCTCTGGAAAATATTTGTTTTTATATTAATATTTTTCAAGTATTTAAGTGTCTGTATCATATTTCCCCTGTCCCTTCTCTCTGGGGGGGTGGGGGGGGATACTGATACATAGAGCATAAGTGGCAGATTGTGAAGAGACAGAAAAACAAAGTGGGAAGTGAACCAATGACTTCAGGGCGCTGAGACTAAAGTGATATAAAGTAGAATAAACTTTATTGTAGACTCTACACAGTACTGTGTTTCGGCCACAGGCCTGCCTCAGGAGTCTTGAGCGGTGTAAATAATTTTTTTTTCAATCACAGTACGAAAGCTACAAGCCTTTTCGTACTGCCACACCTTTGTTCGTCGATCTTGGAAGTCTTTGATTAGACCATCCAGCGTTGGATTCAAAATTTCTTTTGGTAACGTCCAAGACGAGACAGTGATTAAAAAAAGAAAAGAAAAGAAAACTGTCCACCGAGCAGGAGAGTGTCACGTTTCGAGATGAGTGAGCCCTTAGACTGCGGTGGAATACTACTGCCTGCCCTCCCAGGGGGCAGATGGACTGTAGCAAGCGGTGGGCAAGTCTCTGCAGAAGGGATTGCTCCACTAGAGGCATAAAAGGAAGCGGGAAACTGTACCCAGAACTGGAAGCAGAAGCTGTGCTGCAGCTGGAACCAGGACTGGAAGTAGGAGCTGTGCTGGAGTTGCACTGGAACTAGAACCAGGACTGGAAGCAGGAGCTGTTCCGGAAGCAGAATCTGTGCTGCAACTGGAGCCATGTGCTAGAGCCAGGACTGGAAGTAACAGCTGTGCTAGAGCTGGAACCAGGACTGGAAGTAACAGCTGTGCTGGAGCTGGAACCAGGACTGGAAGTAACAGCTGTGCTGGAGCTGGAACCAGGATTGGACGTAACAGCTGTGCTAGAGCTGGAACCAGGACTGGAAGTAACAGCTGTGCTGGAGCTGGAAGCAGGAGCTGTGCTGGATCTGGAACCAGGACTGGAAGCAGGTGCTGTGCTGGAGTTGCACTGGAACTAGAACCAGGACTGGAAGCAGGAGCTGTTCCGGAAGCAGAATCTGTGCTGCAACTGGAGCCATGTGCTAGAGCCAGGACTGGAAGTAACAGCTGTGCTAGAGCTGGAACCAGGACTGGAAGTAACAGCTGTGCTGGAGCTGGAAGCAGGAGCTGTGCTGGATCTGGAACCAGGACTGGAAGCAGAAGCTGTGCTGGAGCTGGAACCAGGACTGGAAGTAACAGCTGTGCTGGAGCTGGAACCAGGACTGGAAGTAACAGCTGTGCTGGAGCTGGAACCAGGATTGGAAGTAACAGCTGTGCTAGAGCTGGAACCAGGACTGGAAGTAACAGCTGTGCTGGAGCTGGAAGCAGGAGCTGTGCTGGATCTGGAACCAGGACTGGAAGCAGGTGCTGTGCTGGAGTTGCACTGGAACTAGAACCAGGACTGGAAGCAGGAGCTGTTCCGGAAGCAGAATCTGTGCTGCAACTGGAGCCATGTGCTAGAGCCAGGACTGGAAGTAACAGCTGTGCTAGAGCTGGAACCAGGACTGGAAGTAACAGCTGTGCTGGAGCTGGAAGCAGGAGCTGTGCTGGATCTGGAACCAGGACTGGAAGCAGAAGCTGTGCTGCAATCTGGAACCAGGACTGGAAGTAACAGCTGTGCTGGAGCTGGAACCAGGACTGGAAGTAACAGCTGTGCTGGAGCTGGAACCAGGATTGGAAGTAACAGCTGTGCTAGAGCTGGAACCAGGACTGGAAGTAACAGCTGTGCTGGAGCTGGAAGCAGGAGCTGTGCTGGAGCTGGAAGCAGGACTGGAAGCAGAAGCTGTGCTGCAATCTGGAACCAGGACTGGAAGTAACAGCTGTGCTGGAGCTGGAACCAGGATTGGAAGTAACAGCTGTGCTAGAGCTGGAACCAGGACTGGAAGTAACAGCTGTGCTGGAGCTGGAAGCAGGAGCTGTGCTGGATCTGGAACCAGGACTGGAAGCAGGTGCTGTGCTGGAGTTGCACTGGAACTAGAACCAGGACTGGAAGCAGGAGCTGTTCCGGAAGCAGAATCTGTGCTGCAACTGGAGCCATGTGCTAGAGCCAGGACTGGAAGTAACAGCTGTGCTGGAGCTGGAAGCAGGAGCTGTGCTGGATCTGGAACCAAGACTGGAAGCAGAAGCTGTGCTGCAATCTGGAACCAGGATTGGAAGTAACAGCTGTGCTGGAGCTGGAACCAGGACTGGAAGCAGGAGCTATGCTGGAACTAGAACCAGGACTGGAAGCTGGAGCTGTGCTGGAAGCAGAAGCTGTGCTGGAAGTTGGAACCGGGATTGCACATAAGTACATAAATGTTGCCTTACTGGAACAGACCGAAGGTCTATCAAGCCCAGCATCCTGTTTCCAACAGTGGCCAATCCAGGTTACAAATGCCTGGCAAGATCCCAGAAAAGCTCAATACATTTTATGCTGCTTATCCCAAGCCATTTGATAATGGCTTATGAACTTTTCTTTTAGGAAGCTATCCAAACCTTTTTTAAACCACGCTAAGCTAACTGCTTTTACCACATTCTCTGGCAATGAATTCCAGAGTTTAATTACAAGTTGAGTGAAGAAATACTTTCTCCAATTCGTTTTAAATTTACTACTTTGTAGCTTCATTGTGTGCCCCCCCTAGTCCTAGTAAACAAGCAATTCACGTCTACCTGTTCCACTCCACTCAGTATTTTATAGACCTCTATCATATCTCCCCTCAGCCGTCTTTTCTCCAAGCTGAAGATCCCTAGCCATTTCAGCCTTTCATCGTAGGGAAGTTGTCCCATCCCCTTTATCGTTGTAGTCACCCTTCACTGTACCTTTTCTAATTCCACTGTATCTTTTTGAGATGTGGTGACCAGAATTGCATACAGTATTCAAGATGTGGTCACACCATGGAACAATATAAAGGCATTGTAACATCCTTGTTTTTATTTTCCATTCCTTTCCTAATAATACCTAACATTCTATTTGTTTTCTTTGCTGCCGCAACACAACAAAGGGTTTCAAAGCATCATCAACGATGACTCGTAGATCCTTTTCCTGGTTTGTGACTCTTAACGTGGAACCTTGCATCACGTAGCTATAGTTCGGGTTCCTCTTTCCCACATGCATCACTTCACAGTTGCCCACATTAAACATCATCTGCCATTTGGATGCCCAGACTCCCAGTCTAATAAGGTCATCTTGCAATTTTTCACACTCCTTCGATTCAACAACTTTAAATAACTTTGTGTCGTTGGCAAATTTAATTACCTCAGTAGTTATTCCCATCTCTAGATCATTTATAAATTATGTTAAAAAGCTGCAGTCCCAACACAGACCCCTGGGGAACCCCATTAACTACCCTTCTCCATTGAGAATACTGACCATTTAACCCTACTCTCCGTTTTCTCTCTTTTAACCAGTTTTTAATCCACAATAGGACACTACCTCCTATCCCACGACTCCACAGTTTCCTCTGGAGTCTTTCATGAGGTACTTTGTCAAACGCCTTCTGAAAATCCAGATACATATCGACAGACTCACCTTTATCCACATGTTCATTCACCCCTTCAAAGAAATGTAGTAGATTGGTGAGGCAAGATTTCCCTTCACGAAATCCATGTTGGCTTTGTCTCATTAATCCATGCTTTTGAATATAATAGTCTACCATTTTGCCTAGCGCCATCATCAGGCTTACCAGTCTGTAATTTCCTGGATCACTTCTGGAACCCTTTTTAAAAATCGGCGTTATATTGGCCACCCTCCAATCTTCTGGTACATGCTTGATTTTAAAGGTAAATTACATATTACTAACAATAGTTCTGCAAGTTCATTTTTCTATTCTATCAATACTCTGGAATGTATACCATCTGGTCCTGGTGATTTGCTACTCTTCAGTTTGTCAAATTGCCCCATTACATCTTCCAGGTTTACAGAGATTTGATTGGGAGCCAGTGAAGTTTTTGTAGTAATGGGTTGGCACTTTCATATTGTGACATTCTGTAAGTCGGTATTGTGGCTGTGTTTTTTAATCTTATCAGTAGTTGTTCCCTGCAGCCAGCATATACTCTGTTGCAGTAATCGACATATGCTAAGGACTAGTGTGCAGAAGATCTGTCTAGGAAAGTAATCTCTTATTCTCCCGAGCTTCCACATTATTTCAAACAGTTTCGATGTGATGATCAAGATATGTTGATCAAATGATAGTTTACAGTCTAGAGTGATTCCTAGTAGTTTCAGATTTTCAGCTATTGGGTAAATAACTCCATCTAGGTTGACGTTTGTAAAGGTGTTGTTGCAGTGAGATGATGTTAGCACCAGGAATTGGGGGTTTTCTGTGTTAAGTGTGAGTTTGAACGATGTGGCCTAATATTCTAAAATGACTAAGCTAGATTTGATTCTGTCTATGTCCTCTAGGTTGTTATTGAAAGGGATGTAGATTGACTCGTTGTCGGCATACAGGAAGGGATTAAAGCCATTTTTTGCTCGAGTACATGCTGGAGGTGTCTTCGTAATGTTGAACAGGGCAAGAGACATGGAAGCTCCTTGGGGAAGTCCACATTCTGCTTTCCGTATAGGAGATATGGTTGTGCACATCTTTACTTGATAGGTTCTGGATGTCAAAAAACCATCAAACCACCGAAGTACTTCTCCAAGAACGCATAAATAAATAAATAATTAGGGGACAAGGAATGGGACTTGATATACCACCTTTCTGTGGTTTTTGCAACTACATTCAAAGCGGTTTACACGGTATATAGAGGTACTTATTTGTACCTGGGGCAATGGAGGGTTAAGTGACTTGGCCCAGAATCACAAGGAGCTGCAGTGGGAATTGACCCCAGTTCCCCAGAATCAGTGTCCGCTGCACTGACCACTAGGCTACTCCTCCACTAGCAACATTCCATGTAGAAGCCTGCCCTTGCAGATCAGCAACGCGGCCGCGCAGGCTTCTGTTTCTGTGAGTCTGACGTCTGTAAGGGCAGGCTTCGACATGGAATGTTGCTAGTGGAATAGCAACATTCCATGTAGAATCTCAATAGTAGCAACAGGGACTTGATATACCGCCTTTCTGTGGTTTTTGCAACTACATTCGAAGCGGTTTACACGGTATATAGAGGTACTTATTTGTACCTGGGGCAATGGAGGGTTAAGTGACTTGGCCCAGAATCACAAGGAGCTGCAGTGGGAATCGAACCCAGTTCCCCAGAATCAAGGTCTGTTGCACTAACCACTAGGCTACTCCTCGTTGGAGCCCATTAACTTATTATTTTGGGCACCAATCTGGGATCCGCACCAATTTTGGGTGACCATAGTTAGGACACCATTATCCCACAAATTCTATAAAGGTCACCCAAGTATGATTGCTTGGCTGTCCAAGTATGGCACTGCCAAACCCCCAGATACTCAATGCCTGTACCCGGATATGGCCTGCACTGAACATCGGGGTATGATTTAGCCAGCTGCGGCCAACATATAAAGAAACAGTGACTGCCAAGGTTTCTGAATTCTGCCCCTCGGTTCTTTCACATTGAACCTCAAACAACTCCTGATCCTGACCTCACTTTGAGCTTGGTTTACTGTAATACTCAAGTAATTGCTAGATCTAGAAATGAGTTATCTTGTCTCTTTCTGAACAAACTATAAACTTGTGCAGCAGGGATGGCCTCGGGTGTATGTGTACAGTGCTGTGTACATCTAGTGGTTGTAGTAAGAAGGGCAGGGACTAAACTCACACTATCAGGCTTATTTTCGAAAGTGATCGCCGGCCATCTTCCGACATAAATCGGGAGATGGCCGGCGATCTCGCAAACGCTGCAAAATCGGTATAATCGAAAGCGGCGTTTTTGACAGCATCGCCGCTTTCCCGTCGCTGCGCCGGCAAAAGTTCAAGGGGGCGTGTCGTTGGTGAAGTGAAGGCGGGACATGGGCGGGCATGGACGTGGCTACCTGATGGCCGGCTTTTGCGGATAATGGAAAAACAAAAAGCGGCATTAATCAGTATTTCGCCGGGTTTACTTGGTCCTTTAATTTTCACGACCAAGCCTCAAAAAGGTGCCCCAATTGACCAGATGACCACCGGAGGGAATGGGGGATGACCTCCCCATACTCCCCCAGTGGTCACCCACCCCCTCCCACACTAAAAAAAAATAAAACATTCTTTGCCAGCCTGTATGCCAGCTTCAAATGTTATACCCAGCTCCCTGACAGCAGTATGCAGGTCCCTGGAGCAGTTTTTAATGGGTGCAGTGCACTTCAGGCAGGCAGACCCAGGTCCATCCCCCCCCCCCACCTGTTACACTTGTGGTGCTAAGTGTTGAGCCCTACAACCCCCCCCCCCCAAACCCACTGTACCTACATGTAGGTGCCCCCCTTCGCCCATAAGGGCTATGGTAATGGTGGGATTTGGGGGGGCTCAGCACCCAAGGTAAGGGAGCTATGCACCTGGGAGCTATTTGTGTATTTTTTAAACATTTTTAGAAGTGCCCCCTAGGGTGCCCGGTTGGTCTCCTGGCATGTCAGAGGGACCAGTGCACTACAAATGCTGGCTCCTCCCATGACCAAATGCCTTGGATTTCGCCGGGTTTGAGATGGCCGGCATTTTTTTCCATTATCGCTGAAAAACAAAACCAGCGATCTCAAACCCAGCGAACTCTGGCATTTGGCCGGGCTAAACCGTATTATGGAAAAAAAAAAGATGGCCGGCCATCTTGTTCGAAAATACGGTTCCGGCCAGCTGTTGCGCCGCCGCCAAAATAGATCGCCGGCGACGTTCGATTATGCCCCTCCACGTGTTATGAGTTGATTGCCTGAGCTCTCCCTGTCTAGTAAGCTTAGAAATCGAGTTTCCATTGTATAAAGATGACAGGGTTAGCACTGCTGTGGGGGAGCTCTTGCTATAAACAAGAGCTGACACTTAGATCCTGCTGTATGTTAAGGGGGAAGAACCATTGTTATGTGAAGACAGGACAAAGGTCAGGGTTCTGCTCTATAACAGAGGCATTAAGGGTACGAACTTTGTGTGCATGGGAAGGACTGGGACAGACTTGCTGTCTAATAAAGTTGGGGAACTGGTTATAGCAGTAGGGTCATAAAGAAACCAAGCAAAATGAATAGAACACAAGAATAACCCAGTGCTCTCCTGTGTTCCACAGGGAAAGAGTGACAGAAAGCAGGAGGAAAACTCCAGACGTCTACCAAGGGAAGAAGCCCACAGGAGGAAAAGAGGGCAGAAGTCTCTCCGAAACTGAAGAATGGACACTGCCCTGATTCTGCGCAACCTGTCAGGCACAGACCAGTGGCACCATGTGACTTGGCACTGCCTTCACTGTATTTCTGCTGTTTAGGTCCCATTGTCCTCCATGTACTCTCCAAATGGCTAAGAACCGAAAAAGCTTTTCCTCTCTTGGTTAATAATCCCCTGCAGTCCTCCTATCCGCACACAGCGGGAATTGAAGGCAGCTGGCAGATTCTCTTAAGTTGTGCGTTGAAACTCACACTTTTGGTAGTAAATGACCTGTCTGTTCCTCTCTCCCCTCTTGCACAGAGGTGCAGAACATCAAGACTGACCCATCGATTAAAGACGCCTTGTTAACAGCTGGTGAATATAGCCCAGGAGACATCGCAATGTCTCACTCCCTCCTGCGGTCCCTCCCAGACTTCCCCAGATTCTCAACGGCCTGGGAAGAGCTTGGCTACAACTCTACTTTCACGAAGCTGCTGATGGCACTACAGAGCTTGAACAGGACTGGCTTTAACTGGTCCGACAGCAGGATTGTTGAATGGGAGAGGTTTGCTGAACTGGCCAGGTACGAGCCCGAGTCGCAGAAGCCCACGGTGAAAGCTCTGCTGATTGTGGCCTATTCTGTCATCATCGTGATGTCTCTCTTCGGCAACGTGCTGGTGTGTCATGTCGTGATGAAGAACAAGAGGATGCACTCGGCTACCAGCCTCTTCATTGTTAATTTGGCAGTCTCTGATATTATGATCACCCTGCTAAACACCCCGTTCACACTGGTGAGTGAGTGACCTGTTGGCATGGTCTCATGATGTCTGTTCTAGCTGGTTCACACTCAGGGTGAAAATAACTGCTTGAGTCATCACAGCTCTTTAGCCACCTTTCCCCGATATTCAAAACCGTTTAGTTAAATGGCACTTAACTGGCTATCCTGTGATATTCAGCGGGGGATAGCCAGTCAGGGGCATAGCCAGACTTCGGCGGGAGGGGGGTCCAGAGCCCGAGGTGAGGGGGCACATTTTAGCCCCCCCCCCGCCATTACCTTCCCCCCCTCCGCCGCCACCGCCAACTTTGACGACCCCTGCCGACGACCCTCTTGACCCCCCCTCCCGCTGCCAACTCTCCGCTGCTATCGTCGCTGCTGTGGGCTACCTTTGCTGGCGGGGGACCCCAATCCCCACCAGCCAAGGTTGTCCTCTTCTTCCCGCGAAGGCTTCATTCTGCAAGGCTTCATTCTGTTTCTGTGAGTCTGATGTCCTGCACGTACAACGTGCAGGACGTCAGACTCACAGAAACAGAACGAAACCTTGCGCCGGAAGAAGAGGACCTCGCTGGCTGATCTGCAAGGCTTCGTTCTGTTTCTGTGAGACTGACGTCCTGCACGTACAACGTGCAGGACGTCAGAAACAGAACGAAGCCTTGCGCGGGAAGAAGAGGGCCTCGGCTGGCGGGGGTTGGGGTCCCCCGCCAGCAAAGGTAGCCCACGGCGATGGCAGCGGGGGAGGGTTGGCGGCGGGAGGGTGGTTCAGAGGGTCGTCGGCAGGGGGGTCCAGGGCCAAATATACAGGGGCCCAGGCCCCGTGGCCCCACGTAACTACGCCACTGAAGCCAGTTATCTCCTGCTGAATATCCCCGGTTAACCCCTAGGAGATAGCCGGCTATATCGGGCGAAATAGAACCAGCTAAAATAAACCAGATATTCAATGCCAGTCACCATTGACTATCTGGGCTGAATGCTGACTATGGGAGTTGTTCCCTCCTGTGGTCTGGATATTGGCTCACTTGTCTTTCTTTGCTGACTTTCCCATCTCAGGCCAGTTTCCCATAACGGGTGAACGTTTTCCCGTAGATGTGAGAAGCCTGGGACTGGGGGAATAGAAATGTCATCCCACATGTCTCAGGCAGGAAAGGACAGATCCCTTGATTCCTATTGGTGTTGGGAAGGGGTGGACAGACGTGGTAAAGTACAGTGTACCATGTGGTAGAGAAAAAAGGAGGCAAAAATGACCAGAAGCAGCCTTTAGGCCAGTATTGGGTGTCTTCCTGTCTTTTTGATGCATTCTGCTACCTGTAGTGCTGGCATCAAATGGAGGAAGCTGGCCGACAAATACCATAATGCACTGAGAATGTAAGTTCAAAAACTAGAATTGCCCAAGAGTCTTCCTTCAGGAACTGGGTCCCTTGTAAGCTCTTTGAGCAGGGACTGTCTTTCTTCTAGGTTTGTGCAGCGCTGCGTACGCTTTGTAGCACTATAGAAATGCTAAATAGTAGTAGTAGTAGACTCTTGTAACCAGAGCTAATATTGTGATGTCATAATGCCTCAGGCCACCAATAAGAGCCAACCTCATCAGTGATGTCACAATGGCTTGATTGTCCTATACTTGGCTCACTTTTATTACATAGCTCTTTGAGCAGGGACTGTCTTTCTTCTATGCTTGTGCAGCGCTGCGTACGCCTTGTAGCGCTATAGAAATGCTAAATAGTACTAGTAGTAGATGTGCTACATGGACAGAAGTGAGTAGATCAGTGGCAGTGAAGGTGAAGTGGAGGAGGGGGAGGGAGGAGGAGACTATGGCACCTCTGAGCTGAGCTGAACGCCCCCAGCCTCCAGTTTAGTAAACAAGAGGAGATTTTGGTGCTCATTTTCAAAGCAGATGGATGTCTCAGAAAATGTCTATCTTTTGAAAACATCCAAATCGTGATTTTTGAAAGGCAGAATTTAGACATTTTACACTGCAGTTCTTCTAAATAGCAAGGAGGTGTTTTGGGGGCAATGTTTTGGGTGAGACTAGGGCAGGCCCAAAATTAGGACATCTTTCAGTGAGAATGGAAGGGGGGGGGGAGAAAAGGACATTTTTATCTAGACCTATTTCTATCACATCCAGGCTACAAAGAGGTGCCCTGATTGAGCAGCTGACGACTGGAGGACTGAAGGCAAGACCCCTCCTTAATCTCCCAGTGGTTACTGACCCTCTCTCACCCCCTAAGAAGTGAAAGTGACAGTGGAAACCAGACTGTATGGCAGCTTCGGGCATTATGGCCTTTCCTAATAGAGCAGCAAGTGTAAGGGAAATGGGACTTGACATACCGCCTTTCTGAAGTTTTTGCAACTACATTCAAAGCGGTTTACATATATACAGGTACTTATTTTGTACTAGGGGCAATGGAGGGTTAAGTGACTTGCCCAGAGTCACAAGGAGCTGCAGTGGGAATCGAACCCAGTTCCCCAGAATCAGAGTCCGCTGCACTAACCACTAGGCTACTCCTCACTAGCAACATTCCATGTAGAAGCCTGCCCTTGCAGATCAGCAACACGGCCGCGCAGGCTTCTGTTTCTGTGAGTCTGACGTCCTACACGTACGTGCAGAATGTCAGACTCACAGAAACAGAAGCCTGCGCAGCCTTCTACATGGAATGTTGCTAGTGGAATAGCAACATTCCATGTAGAATCTCAAATAGCAGCAACAGAATCTCCAATAGTAGCAGCATTCCATGTAGAATCTCAAACAGAGAAAGGGAAATGGGACTTGATATACCGCCTTTCTGAGGGTTTTTTTTTTTTTTTTGCAGCTACATTCAAAGCGGAGCAGCCTAGTGGTTAGTGCAGTGGACTTTGTAGAAGGGAACCCAGTTGTAACTCCCACTTTAACGTTTTTATTTCTGTGCAAATATGTGAGCCATCCTGGCACATAGAAATACCTCGGTACCTGAATTTATAAGGACAGTAGTGGTGGACCTTTAGGTAGGTTTGAATCTGTTGGATTTGTACCTGGGTCCCGTTTGTCCACTGCACTGACCACTAGGCTGCCCCTCTGCTCTACAGGGATGTCTGTGTGGCCATTTTTATACCAATGATGCCAGGCAGATGTTTTTTGCCTGCTTTTTTTTTTGGCATTTTCAGTGGAAGAACATCATCTTCAGATTTTCAAACAGGAAATGCTGACGTTTTTCCTGTTTGAAAATGGCTGTGAGATGGACATTTTTATGGACGTTATGAGTATCTCGTCCCAATTCTGATTTGGATGTTCTTTCAGAAATGCTCCTCTATATAACTTAGATCGGAATTACACATATCCATTCCCCCATGCCGGCCTTTTCGGCCGCCCCCCCCCCCCCCCCCAAGTAAGTTGAGGTTTCAGTCTTGGTGTCTTAGGTCTCCAGCTGTCAAAATCCCACAGCTCATGATTTTGGATTCCCTGCTAAGAAGAATGTGTCTGGATGGCTCACACACGAGGACATTGTCTAGAATTTCAGTAGACACCAAGCCAAAATCAATTTCATGCACCTTGATTTTTAGTATTAAAATAAAGGCAGACGCAGCAGATAGAACCCATAGCCACAGGGGCCGAGGTCTTTTTCCTCTCTGATTGGCAGGTCGGTTATCTGCTTCAATGTTGTACAACATGGTGCAGTTTGGGTTGTGTATCACATATTTATTTATTCATACTGGTATCCCACAATTATCCCAAAATGAGTTTGGGTTCAATATGGCTTACATTTAACAGTTGTTAGAGATGACATTGATTCAATTACATTTACAAGGTTGTATGTACGTACAGAATAGTCATTGGGTTTCTTGAGAAGATATGTCTTAGTTCATTTGTTAAATGAAAAGATGCGTAACAGTTAGAGATTGTGTATTGTTGTTCCAGAATGATTAGTCTAAAAAAGGAAGCCACACAAAGTGTGGAGGTGCACTTAATCCCCACGAAACAATACAGGAAGAAAAAAGAGAAGAGTGGGGGGGGAGATAGGCTCTTTCCGATCAATAAGGGAGACGCATATTTGAAAAAGGTATACTGTTGGAAGACTCCTGAAGTAGGCGCTACGTCGCCGAAACACGTGTTGAGTCGACCTGTTATAATAAACATTATACCTTTTGCAAATATACGTCTTCCGTATTGATTGGAAAGAGCCTATCTTCCCCCACTCTCCCTTTTTTCTTCCAGAATGATTAGTGCATATTTTACTCATAAACTTTCCTGAAGAGGTAGGTCTTTAGGTCTTTTATGAACTGGAGGTAGTTCGGGATGCTTTTTATGACTATGGGCATTGAGCCCAAGTAGCTAAATCCCACCATGTAGGTGGACTTGTAGAGTACGTTTTTGCAGTTGGGCAGGTGAAGTAGTAGGTAACCTGTCGTTCCTGGGTTTGCATTTCTTGGAGATAGTTTGATCATGTCTAGTATATAGTTCAGTGACATGCCAAACAGTATTTTGAGGGTGATTGAGCTGGTTTTGAAAAACAGTCTGGCTTTGATCGGGAGCCAATGTAGTAACATTAGGAGTAGTGGGGTTGCGCCATCATATTTTGACTTTTTGAATTATCAATCTCGCTGCTGTATTTTGGACAGTCTGCACTTAAGGGTGAATTCTATATATAGCGACTAAAGTTGTGGTCGCAACTTAATTGATTAACCATCCAATCGGCGCCGATAGTTGACAGATATCAAGCAAGTATCGGCACTGATTAGAATTTATGCGCGCAACTTTCTAATTGTATTCTGTAAAGTGGTGCGCGTAAATTCGAAAGCGTGGATCTCCAAAAGGGAACGTGGCCATGGACATTCCTAAAAATTTACGCACAGTGTTATAGAATATGCCCGATCCGCGTCTACGTTAGGTGTGGGTGTTTGCACCGGGTTGTAGTTGGCATAAATGGCCGAGACTAAAATTTAGTCGCGGGGACGGGCGTATGCGTATTCTTTAAACCACACCCAACTTTAGGCAAGGGCTTACAGAACAGCGCTAAGCGCGTTCTTTTTCGGCGCCATATATAGAATTCCCTTAATGTTTCACTGCTGTGGTGGAATTGTTTGGAGACACAACAGACGGGCCATAAAATATTACTTGTAAAAGAACAATATCTCTCTACCCTTTATACTTTTTACTTTCCAGATTTCCCATCCTGGAATGCACCACAGCAAATCCGATCTCAGGGTTTTAACAAAAAAATGTATTTTCTTCAGACTCTGAGGGCTGAGAGAGGATCGAGGGTTGATAATGATGCTGTCGGTATTAATAGCACCAGCGTCAGGCCCAGCTCCTCAGAAAAGTGCCTCAGTGCTGCTCCATTACGTGCTTCCTTGTTTAATCTCTTCAGTGCTAATTTTAACACCTGGGTGCTCAATGGCCCTCATTTGTGACTGAACTCTGACAGGCAGATGATCAAAAGCAAGCCCCGGCGCTAGAGGCTGTTAGCGCCATACTAGCGCGGGTGTTTGCTACCGCCCATGATCAGAGCCCTCGAGCGCGTGAAACAACGCGCTCGAGGGCTCTTAGCGCAAGTAGCATGCAAATGCATGCTAATCAGTGCTTAACGCATTCATCCCCAATGATCAGCGTCCAGCGCGCCAAAGATTGGGTCGCTGGCTGCGACAAACCCTACGCCAGCTCCGAGCTGGCGTTAGGGTTTGCAGATCATTGTGGAGGAATGGTGAGCCCTGTCCAGCATGCATTTGCATGCTGGCAGGCCCTCATTCCCCCCCCTACAGCAAACCTGCCAGCGAGGGCAGTTGAGGACGTCCAAAATTTGGACGTTTCTGTGACGGGGCAGTTGAGGACGTCCAAAATTTGGATGTTTCTGTGACGGGGCAGTTGAGGACGTCCAAAATTTGGACGTTTCTGTGACGGGGCAGTTGAGGACGTCCAAAATTTGGACGTTTCTATGACGAGGCAGTTGAGGACGTCCAAAATTTGGACGTTTCTGTGATGGGGCAGTTGAGGACGTCCAAAATTTGGACGTTTCTGTGACGGGGCAATTGAGGACGTCCAAAATGTGGACGTTTCTGCGACGGGGCAATTGAGGACGTCCAAAATGTGGACGTTTCTGCAATGGGCAGTTAAGGACGTCCAAAATTGGATCCAATTTTGGACGTCCTTAACTGCCCATTGCAGAAACGTCCACATTTTGGACGTCCTCAATTGCCCCATCGCTATACCTCCGACACCCCCTTGAAATTTGGCCGTCCCTGCAACAGGGCAGTTGAGGACGTCCATCTTCCGATTTAAAGATGGGCGTCCTTCTCTTTTCATTGGTCTCCAGCCCAGACCTGTCAAACAAGTGCGGGAGGATTGTGCTGAGCGCATGCTCAGGCACAATTCTCCCGCCCTTCTACCCCATAATCAGAGATAATTGCGCTGCTTAAATTTGCATGCATTATCTCTGATCATAGGTCTAATAGCTCCCCGCGCTGCTCCAGCGCTATTTTAGAGCGCTGTGTGGAACAGCGCAGGGCTTTTGATCATCTGCCTGTCACTGAGAATGGGGAACTCAGAGAAGGGGGAGGGGTTGGTCTAAGTTTGTCTCAGATAGAAGAATCCTCACCGCCCTACATGTCACTGATTTTGGTCTCCTGTTCCCTGCCAGGTTCGTTTTGTGAACAGCACCTGGGTGTTTGGAAAGACCATGTGTCACGTTAGCCGTTTTGTGCAGTACTGCTCCCTCCACGTCTCCACGCTGACCCTCACTGCCATTGCACTGGACAGACATCAGGTAAGGAGCTGAGAATAGTTTACTGTGTGGCCAAACTGCTGTATTCACTTAGTAGAGGAAATATTTCTCCACGGAAAGGGTGGTGAATTCGTGGATCGGCCTCCCGTTGGAAGTGGTGGAGATGAAAACAGTATCTGAATTCAAGAGAGCTTGGGACAAGTACATAGGATCTCTAAGGGAGTGACAGGGAGAGTAGATGGCCTGGATGAGCAGACTGGACAGGCCGTATGGCAGTGGTTTCCCAAACCTGGTCCTGGAGGCACCCCAGCCAGTCAGGTTTTCAGGATAACCACAATGAATATTCATGAGAGAGATTTGAATGCACTGCATTTTCACGTGGAATCCCTTAGGAAAAGGGGGAGCTAGTGGTTACTGAGGAAGGGCAGACTGGATGAGTCATTTGGCCCGTATCTGCCATCATGATTCTTTGTTTCTATCTGTCTCATGAATATTCATTGTGGATATCCTGAGAACCTGACAGTCTGGGGTGCCTCCAGGACCAGGTTGGGGAAACCACTGCCATATGGTCTTTATCTGCCTTCATTTTTCTCGGTTTCTATGTAAAGAATGAGAGAAGGCAGCGTCCTGGAAGCTCTTCCCTATCATCACCTCTTCTGCGGGTTTCACCCATGTTATTGAATTTGAGTTGTGTCACAGTTAGGCAGAGTCACATCTCCTGTGTGCAGTGGAATAGGTTCAACACAAGCTGCATCAATGGTCATGAGCAGATTACTGAATAAATCACTTTTTAAAAAGTCAGTACTGCATAGAGAGAATGCATGCTAATGCTCAGAATGTGTTCTCTCTGAAGCCAAGTGCACCAGATAATAGGAAGCTTAGGGGGTCAATATTCAGTGTCACTTATGTGTTTCGGAGCAGTTCCCGTCCAGGTAAGTTTCACTTGGTGGGGTCAGTCATTGATTTTCTGTGGCATTATCCGAGTAATGCCGCTGAAAATCTTTCCCGACTACTCTGGCATAATCTGGAAGTGTTGGAGTGGTCCAGGGGTGGCGCCAAGGCAGAAATGGAAATTGCCTAGACACCGCTGGTATCCAATAACTTTCCAGATAAATCATCCAAACTAGCTCTCCTAACTTATTCAGATAGTTATCTAGGTGTCAGCACCAAATTTTGGAAGTACCTGGATAACTTCGTGACTGTCCTTTACCCAAATCTTCTGCCTGGCACCGAACATCCCTGTATAAATTTAAAATGCCAAAGTCAGGATTTGAAATCCACAGTGTTTGAATTTCAGGGGTCAGGATGTAAAAATAGCAGTTGATTTGTTTGAGCACTCGGTTTCAGAAAATGCTCTCACTGGGCATGACATGGTAGTTTCACTCTGCAGTACTCAATGATCAGGTCTGTACAGAAGTGACAGAGCACAGGTTTCCCAACAGTGTCGCCTCTGTGCAGCTTGTCTGTTGTGGGATCAGTACAAACACCAGCATGGGTGAGAAAGTTGGGATGTTCCTGGTCCAGGCTGTGTTTTGGATGCTTATCCCTTAATTTTGTTTGCAGGTGATTCTGAATCCTCTAAAGCCCAGGATGTCGCTGACCAAAGGAGCCTTGAACATTTCCATTATCTGGATGATGGGGACCTGCTTCTCTCTTCCACATGCCATCTACCAGAAGCTTTTCCAGTACAATTACAGGTGTCAATCTCTTCTGCTAAACTGACTCCCCATGGTGTTGAATCTTTCACTCTTCCAGGAATCTGTGGCATGTTGGTGCTAACAATCTGTGTTATGGACCAGCACCGTCCATCTCAAGGCAGTATCTGTCAGCCTCCCACTTTCTCCCTCCTCCGCTTTCTTTGACCCTTCACCTTTCATTCTTGGTTTTTTTTTCTCTCGCTGGTCTTCAATTGGCCAGCTTTCCAAAGATCTCCTGTAGGAGATTTGGGGAAATGGATCATAAGGTGTTGCTGAAATATATCTGCCTGGCTGAATTCTTTTCATACAGTTCACTTGGCAATTTTAACCGAAATATAGTGAACATAAAGTGAAAAGGGCATTTATATGGCAAATGTTCAAGCAAGCACATGAAATAATCAGCAGAGGAGGGGAAACTGCCAAGTGCAAGGCAGGTAGACTCAAAACGATAGTCTACCAGGAACAAAAGTGAGGCCCTGCAGAAGCAGAAACAGCTTGCTCTGTCTCCCAGTATTGTAATAATGCTGTCTCAGCTCCTTGTGACTCTGGGCAAGTCAATTAACCCTCCATTGCCCATGGTACAAAATAAGTACCATATGTAAACCGCTTTGAATGTAATTGCAAAAACCTCAGAAAGGCGGTATATCAAGTCCCATTTTCCTTTCCCTTTCCCTCTTTACGTGCACCAAGACTGATTTTTAAAAAAGAGAAACGAGAAAAAGCCTTTTGTTAAAACTAATACAAGTGACCTCTGTATTACTGCAGGAGCAATCCCCAGGGAGGAGTAATGGGGGTTTGATGCTTGCCCTTTTTCTGATCACTAGGTTTAGGCTGGAGATGCCGTGTCCACTATGATACCACAGTGCCATAAGCTAGACAAAGGACTGAGGTTATGGTTCAGTTGGTAACGGTTTGCATCCCAGTCATCAGGACACATGCAGCCTGTCTGGTGTTCAGGATGTCCACAGTGAATAGAAGTGAGAGAGGTTTGCATACAGATCTTTCTCACCCCTATTCATTGTGGATATCTTGAACACTAGAAAGACTGTGTCCTGAAGACTGGACCATGGCAGCCTGCCAAGCAGTTGACCGTAGTGTTCATCCCTGTCCATGTGGTTGGTGGAAACATCATAAGTATTGCCATACTGGGACAGACCAAAGGTCCATCAAGCCCAGCATCCTGTTTCCAACAGTGGCCAATCCAGGTCACAAATACCTGGCAAGATCCCAAAAATGTACAAAACATTTTATACTGCTTATCCCAGAAGTAGTGGATTTTCCCCAAGTCCATTTAATAATGGTCTATGGACTGTTCCTTTAGGAACCGTACAAACCTTTTTAAAACTCCGCTAAGCTAACCACCTTTACCACATTCTCTGGCAACGAATTCCAGAGTTTAATTACACTTTGAGTGAAGAAACATTTTCTCCGATTCGTTTTAAATTTACTACATTGTAGCTTCATCGCATGCCCCCTAGTCCTAGTATTTTTGGAAAGCGTGAACAGACGCTTCACATCTACCCATTCAACTCCACTCATTATTTTATAGCCCTCTATCATATCTCCCCTCAGCCGCCTTTTCTCCAAGCTGAAGGGCCATAGCCGCTTTAGCCTTTCCTCATAGGGAAGTCGTCCCATCCCCTTTATCATTTTCGTCGCCCTTCTCTGCACCTTTTCTAATTCCACTATATCTTTTTTGAGATGCGGCAACTACAATTGAACACTATTCGAGGTGCGGTCGCACCATGGAGCGATACATCGGTGCTTATGCAAGTATGTTTAGGGGGGGGGGATCATGGGAGACGCAGCTGAGGAGCCAGTTCACAGACTCAGCAATACAGGTCTGATAAAGATGTGAGGTGGCTCCCAGGATTATTGACTCTCCCAGGACATAGCAGGGGGAGCAGGTTAGATTCTAAAGGGAAGAGCTGTGTGTTTCTTGTTTCTCTGTAGAAAGGCAGAAAGATGGGTACCAGAATGATATCCAGGCAGAAACAGGAAATTAAAGGATAGAAATCAGAGCGTGCAGAATCAAGGGTGGCACAGGAGTGCTCGCAGCTGAGGAGGGAAGCATGACCAGGGGTTAAACTTGAAGATCAGGAGCTGGAGAATTTGTCTTTCCTTGCTCTTGGGGTCTCTTTCATGCTGCTGCTGCTAGCTGGAATGAGGGTGGACGGGAGCCAGGATTCCTATTACCCAGAGACCACACTTGGGGGACAGATGCAACCATCAGCCTTTGGGCAGTGAGGGAGAAAGAGATGGGGGTGGGACGGAGAGCAAGCTAGATTTGGGGGCAAGAGAAAAGAGCTGGGGGGGACAAGAGAGAGCGATAGGTGAGTAATAGCCTGGGGAAATCACCTAGCGAGACAGGTCATGACATATGATGGGGGAAGTTTGCGTCTTTGAGTGATAACACTTTTCTGTGTTGCGACTTTAATTATTACTTCATGACAGTCATTACATTTCTTATGTGGACAAATAAAGTATGTGAAAATACCCTGTTTCCCCGAAAATAAGACATCCCCTGAAAATAAGACCTAGTAGAGGTTTTGCTGAATAGCTAAATATAAGGCCTCCCCCGAAAGTAAGACCTAGCAAAGTTTTTGTTTGGAAGCACGCCCGCCGAACAGAACACCAGAGCATGCAGCTGTGATTCTTTTTAGCCCGCCACCGTTGTCCCCTACCTTCACCGTCCGTTGCAGAGCAGCTGCATGCAGGACATGAAGACCGTCACCTGCCGCCAACCCCGATGTTCCCTTCCGTGACCATCACTTGTAAGTGTGCAGGCAAGGCATCAAGAGGCCCGTCGTCTGCCGCCATCCCCGTTGTCCCCTACCGCCAGATGTAGAACTGCACACAGTCTGCTGTTATCCCGTCGCCTGCCGCCATACCGTACGCTGTCCCTGCTGTGCGAGTCTGCTGTGACGAGCTCCCCCTGGTGGCCGGAAGCTGCAATACCGTCCCTGCTATACAAGTGGTCCAGGAACTGCTGTTACGATGATGTTCCAGAAGACGATGACATGACTGTCGTTGAATAAATCTTGCTTTGTGTTCATAAATATCGGGATCGGTAAATGTACCATAGATTGTTGTACATGGAAATAATGGTAGTAACAAGAAATTCTTGATAGGATTCACAGTTTGTCTGGTTATGCTGGTTTGTGATGACAACTACTGTACAGTATATAATGTTCATTTTTTTTTTGTTCAACAATAAATGTGAATTCTTCTACATGGAAAAATAAGACATCCCCTGAAAATATGACCTAGTGCATCTTTGGGAGCAAAAATTAATATAAGACACTGTCTTATTTTCGGGGAAACAGGGTACGCAGAATTTGAAAATATTGCAAGCAGAATTTGTCATCTGTTTCCCCACAATGCCCCCAGCAACAAAAGTGTAAGTAGAAAGGACACACACAGGCGGAAACAGTTCACTTACAGACGCTCGAGCATGTAATAGCACACGCACTCATGGTTTTGCTCTGAAAACTACAATGTATATTCTTTGGGTGCAGATCGGCTAGAATATAACTTAATTTACAAAAAAAATCTGCTGTCACAAAATGACGATTATCTACCTGCAACTAGTGCAGTGTGCTGAGCAGCAGGAAAAAAAAGGTCTCAAAGAGCTTCCAGATCATGAATTTATCTGTTGAAGCTAAAACGGGTCAAAAGACCCTGCCTTCATCATTGGCCAAAAAAAATAAAAAAAAACCCCTTTATGATGTGCAACAGTTCCTGCTGGTTAGGTTAGTCTCTTAGAAAATATAATACATTTACAGAAATTAAATAAGCACCACCACTTATCTTTTCCAGGTGGTGCTTCTGGACAGCGTTGCGTGCTATGCTCCACTCTCTTTTATTCATGGGCTGAGCCGACGATGGCCAGCGTTTCGCACGGCTGCTTCAGGGTCTCGGTGTCACATTTCAGAGAATGATCAGCACGATGACGTCTCAACGCCCTTCTGTCTGTAGCACATCATAAGGTGTTTTTTTTGGCCAGTGCTGAAGGCAGGGTCTTTTGACCCGTTTTAGCTTCAACGGATAAATTCATGGTCTGGAAGCTCTTTGAGGCCTTTTTTTTTTTCCCCTGCTGCTCAGCACACTGCACTAGTTGCAGGTAGATAATTGTCATTTTGTGGCAGGCAGAGTTTTTGTAAATTAAGTTTTGCTCTGAAAATACACGCACAGCTGCGCAGACGGTCAGAAGGAAGCAAACTGTTATCCTCGCTTTTTCCTGAAGTGCTACTACTACTACTATTTAGCATTTCTATAGCGCTACAAGGCGTACGCAGCGCTGCACAAACATAGAAGAAAGACAGTCCCTGCTCAAAGAGCTTACAATCTAATAGACAAGTGGACCTGGGTGACTGAAGTGTGGTCAAGCATTTCTGGTTTCAGTGGTGATTCTCGACGGGGACGCGTCCTCCTCCCAGTTCCACATGCCGGTGACAACAAGCGAGTATCATTCTGTCTTGGAGGATGAAGAATGGGTATCGGACATGCTGCAGTGAAGCTGGTAACATAGTCTGCGAGCCGAAGCAGAGGCTGCACTAAAACCACAACCAACAGGAGTGTCATATCTTGTTGGAGAGACGTGGAACCTCTGGATACACTTTTTTTTTTTTTTTTTTTTTTTTTACAAACTTCTAATTTGGATGAATCAAGTGGAGGAGTGGCCTAGTGGTTAGGGTGGTGGACTTTGGTCCTGAGGAACTGCGTTCGATTCCCACTTCAGGCACAGGCAGCTCCTTGTGACTCTGAGCAAGTCACTTAACCCTCCATTGCCCCATGTAAGCCGCATTGAGCCTGCCATGAGTGGGAAAGCGCAGGGTACAAATGTAACAAAAATAAAATAGATACTATTGGAGATTCTACATGGAATGTTGCTACTATTGAGATTCTGTTGCTACTATTGGAGATTCTACATGGAATGTTGCTATTCCACTAGCAACATTCCACGTAGAAGGCTGCGCAGGCTTCTGTTTCTGTGAGGCTGACGTCCTGCACGTACGTGCCACATTGGTGATCTGCAAGGGCCAACTTCTACATGGAATGTTGCTAGTGGAATAGCAACATTCCATGTAGAATCTCAAACAGTAGCAACAGTGGAGTAGTGGCCTAGTGGTTAGGGTGGTGGACTTTGGTCCTGGGGAACTGAGGAACTGAGTTCCATTCCCACTTCAGGCACAGGCAGCTCCTTGTGACTCTGGGCAAGTCACTTAACCCTCCATTGCCCCATGTAAGCCGCATTGAGCCTGCCATGAGTGGGAAAAGCGCGGGGTACAAATGTAACAAAAAAAAAAAAAAGTCCTAATAAGCCACTGGCAGAAAAGAATAACTGAAAGTAGTTAAGGTATAGATAATGAATTACTGTGGTATAAAGAGAAATGAACTGCAGGCAACAAATTACTTGCCATGCTGACGGGTTTTGATAAATATAGTTGTGTGCATAGGTGATCAAATAATCAGATTAGGGAAGGACAGGATTGTGGAAACCCCAGTCTGCAGACAGGATTCTCCACCGAGTCTGGGAGGAGACACAAGCCAGCCTTGAAGCAGAACTAGCCCAAGCATTAGGCGAGACTAGGTGGCTGCCTAGAGCAGCAGCTTCTGGGGAATAGTCAAAGCAAGACAATAGATCTAACAGCCACACACACTCAAAGAACCATCAGTGTGTACTTTTACCTGTAGGAGGTCCATTGTAAACACACACACCACAAAAACACAACAAACTTGATGTCTTGGGGCAGCTGAATAGGGGCCTGAAAATTAATCAAAGTAACATAGTAGATGACGGCAGAAAAAGACCTGCATAGTCCATCCAGTCTGCCCAAGACAAACTCATATGTGTATACCTTACCTTGAATTTGTACCTGTCCTTTTCAGGGCACAGACCATATAAGTCTGCCCAGCAGTATTTCCCGCCTCCCAACCACCAGTCCCGCCTCCCATCAGCGACTCTGGTACAGACCGTATAAGTCTGCCCTCCCCTATCCTCGCCTCCCAACCACCACCCCCTCTCCCATCAGCGGCTCTGGTACAGACCGTATAAGTCTGCCCTCCCCTATCCTCGCCTCCCAACCACCACCCCCTCTTCCCCCCACCTGCTCCGCATAAAGGTGAAAGTTCACCCAGGGTGCCCAATACTCTTGCACCGGCCCTGCCCGCAGGTCAGTTTTGCTAACAGGATTTGAAATGACATATCTTCTGAATAAAGATTTCGTTTACTGCAGCTTCCAGAAGGAAGAAGGAAAGTTTCCCAGTCCATGAAATGCATTGGGGAAAACATTTTCCACAGGGGGTTGGCCAATGTCCCACGCAAAGATAAAGGCCAAATGGCCCATCCTCCATAACCACTAACTCCTCCTTTTACTAAGGGATCCCACGTGCCTGTCCCACGTTTTCTTAAATTCTGACACGGTCCTTGTCTCCACAACTTCCACCACCCTTTCCGTGCACTTAATTAGATTCCTCCTAAGCCTATTTCCTCTCAGCTTCATCTGTGCCCCCTCATTCCATAGTTTTCCTTCATTTGAAAAAGCCTCCCGTACATTAATGCCATCGAGGTATTTCAACATCTCTATCATATCCCCTCTCTCCCTCCTTTCTTCCAGCATATACATGTTGAGGTTCATAAAGGACTAAAATACAAGTCCACATACGCCACCGGCTTCTTCTACATTTGTACGCAACTATGGAACGCATTACCAAAGGCCATAAAAACAACGCAAGATCTAGCTAGCTTCCGAAAGGCTACTGAAAACTGACCTATTCAAGAAGGCATACCGCAAACAACCATCCTAATTACTAAACAATAAGACTGATTATGAACGAGACAGAACCGATCTCGTATCACTTGACTGGTTCGCCTCACTGCTTCTAATGTACGAACACTACCACTTCTACCCTAATGTCGAAAATGATCTTTCTATAAATGATGACCCAACATACGTTACAATCCAATCTATAACTTAATCTATTTGCAATACCTTAATGTATTCCTCTATCATGTATGTGCGCAGTTGAATGAAATACCATTTGTAATTCTACTGACTGGAAATGGCAATCGCCACTACGGCAAATGTAAGCCACATTGAGCCTGCCAATTGGTGGGAAAATGTGGGATACAAATGCTACAAATAAATAAATAAATAAGTCTGGCCTTATATATTTTATGACCGAGACCGGTTACCAGTTTAGTAGCCGCCCTCTTTCCGTAGGTGGGGTCTCCAGAATTGCACACAGTACGCTAGCTAAAATTGTTTGCTTAGTGGGATTTTCGTTTCTGAGGTGGCAGGACTTAGATAAGGCATCCTTTAGCCAAAGAACTTAAATATGTGCTCAGAAATCTGCACTTACTACTTTGACTTAAATCCACGTGTACCACGAATCCTCAACAAGATCCTTGTTTCGCTTGACTGTGATAATTTAGCAGGTCTTTTAGTCAGTGTCTGAAGCATTTAATACAAAGGACAAAATGTCTTTTTCATTCTAGAAATTATGTCACATGTTCCTCTTTTTCTCTGAGTCCTGCCCCTAATAATTGATCAGTGGTCCAGCTTCCAACTCTGTCTCTTTTTTTGTGTTTTTGTTCTCCACAAGGGAAACCACAATCCGGAGCTTGTGTGTCCCAGATTTCCCTGACCCAGCTGAGCTCTTCTGGAAGTACCTCGACCTCTCCACTTTCCTCCTGCTCTACCTGCTCCCCCTCCTTATCATCACCGTCACCTACACCCGCCTGGCCAAGAAGCTGTGGATGCGCAATGCTATCGGTGACGTCACCACGGAGCAGTACATCACGCACCGGAAGAACAAGAAGAAGAGCATCAAGATGCTGGTTCTGGTGGTGGTGGTCTTTGCGGTCTGCTGGTTCCCTTTGAATTGTTACGTGGTACTGATTTCCAGCTTGGACATCAAGACCAAGAACGCCCTGTATTTTGCACTGCACTGGTTTGCCATGAGCAGCACCTGCTACAACCCCTTCATTTACTGCTGGCTGAATGAAAGCTTCCGACTGGAGCTGAAATCCTTACTGGGCGTGTGCAGGACAGTTCAAGGGTCACAGGACAATGTCCTCCCGGCAGGGGTCCTGCAATATCGGGAAGCGTGGTTGGAGCAAGCTAGCCTCAAGCAAGGGCGGTCTTTGCAGAGTATTCGATCGACTACCAATGTGCAAACCGTTAACACAGATCTGTAATGGGGTAAGGGAGTGGCGGCCCTACCATTAGGCAGGGGGCTGCAGGTGGCACTTTTCTAGAGTGGCATCCACCCCCATGCCTACTGCACTCTGGCTTCGACCCCGTCCTCTGAATTTACCTTCTTTTCTGGCTTTCAAAAAGTCAGGGTGTCAGCGGTTCCCATACGCTGCCCTGCTACCAACCCCTTCTCTCTTATGACTCACCTCTCTGACATACATCATGTTTCCTCAGACGTGGGGTGGGCTGCAGTAGAGAGAAGGGGCCGGGGGTGGTGGCAGGGCAGCATATGGGAACTGCTGCCACCCTTACTTTTGGATAGAAAAGAAAGTAAATTCGGGGAATGAAGGAAGGGTGAAGGTGTCAGACTGGGAGGGGGGCACGGAGCAGAGCTGGGGTGGCAGACCAGGGGTAAGGGAGTGGTGGCTCTACCATTAGGTCACCTGAGGCGGGGGCCGCAGGTGGTATTCTTTTGGAGTGGTATCCACTCTCCATGCCTGCCTCGCTGTGGCATCGACCCCCCCCCCTCCCCACCCTTCTCTGAATTTACCTTTGTTATGGAAATGTTCCCTTTACCGAAGAAACTCTCAGAACTCTGGGTTCAATTATATAAAGATCTTTATTTGTAAATCAAGCCTGCATGCAGGGAGACTACCAAACATAAGGAAACTCAGTCAGCAGTCTGTCAATACTGATTCAATGTAACCTTAAATAGCCAGGAATACTGTTGTCCCACAGTCACCAGGTGCTGTAGTTCTGGTTAACAAATAATAAGAAGAAAGAAAATATAATGATTCCCTTCCTTGCCCCTCCAGCTACTTTATTTTAGATATGGCACATACTCCTCCTTCATTCTCTCAGTTAATTAAAACATTCCAAACTCCTGAGATGATTCCGGCCTATTTCTCACTAACAAGCTAGTTAATTACAAGCATGATATATATGTGACCTTTCCTACTTTAGCAACTTATTTCAGTGATTGTTATATTCTGAAGTAAGGTCTGATACAATTCTATTATTCTACAGCGTGTAAATTCTATAACAAAGTAAGCATAATCATTATATATATATATGTATAGGCAAGATTTCCAGCTACCCTTCTTGCCGCCGCTCCCTCCCTCCTCCAGGCCGGGCCCCCTGCTCTGCTGCTGCCTGCAGCGTTTCCACACGGAGGTGAGAGGCGCTGTCAGGTCAGTGCAGGGGGCCCGATGCGGAGGAGGGCGGGAGCGGCGATGGGGGGGGGGAGGGGGGAGGTTGGTGCGCGCGATGTTCGTTTCCAGGCGGCAGCATCTGACAGTGACTCCGACTCCATTTCTCTCTCTGTTCTGTCCTCTGACATCATCACATCTTGATGCGAGGACGGGACAGAGAGGGAAGTCTCTACTGCGCATTTGTAGGCGAGTCGGTCACTTGCCATTTATATGTTTGATATATATGTATATTACATTTGTACCCCGCACTTTCCCACAGATTGCAGGCTCAATGCTGCTTACATAGTTAATACAATTACAATAGCAAAGTCTTAGAGGAGAATATTATAAGCAGTGAAAGTGAGGCTTTGAGAATGAGTAAGTTGAGTATGTAAAGGTAAACAAAGGTAAGATAAGCAAAAGGAAAAGAGATTGGGAGGGGTGAGGAGAGGAAGGATGGAGAGGGAAAGATAAAGGGCCAAGGATGGAGAGGATAAAAGCATAAGGAGATTGGGAGATATAGTCTAAGGTATAGTGAACATCAAGATTAAGAGGAAGGGTCAGGGCGGCTGTGGTTCCCATAGGCTGCGGTGCTGCCAACCCCTTCTCTGTTATGGCTCGCCTCTCTAACGTACTTCATGTTTTCTCAGAGTTGGGGTGGGCAGCAGTAGAGAGAAGGGGCCAGGGATGGCGGCAGGGCAGCATACGGGAACCGCTGCCACCCTGACTTTTGAAAAGCCAGAAAAGAAGGTAAATTCGGGGAAGGATGGAAGGGGGAAGATGTGCACGTTGCGGAGCCAGGGTGGCAAATCATCCCCTCGCCTCAGGCAGCAGACTGTCTTGGGCTACCCCTGAGCTAAAGATATGTACAGCTGTTCTCATGAAATAACATAGGATTCACTTAGATGGTGCTAGAAAAGTCCAGCTTCCCATTCCACCAACACTTTCACCGGAGGCCTTTACGATTAGTGAATGCTTGGGGAGTGCTTGAAACATTCAGGGCACTCAAAATTGCGGCAAAATCCGCACCAAGTGCTATTCTATAAAGAGCACTGTGGGCTGAGCGTCTTTTGTACAATAGCATTTAGTGCAAATTCCTGCAGCCAACTTTGGGCACGAGGACTTCCTGCTGAAACCTGGTGTAAATCCTGGCACGCAGATTACTATTACTACTACTTATCATTTCTATAGCGCTACTAGACGTACGCAGCGCTGTACACTTGAACATGAAGAGACAGTCCCTGCTCCACAGAGCTTACAATCTAATTAGGACAGACAAACAGGACAAACGAGATAAGGGAATATTAAAGTGAGGATGATAAAATAAGGGTTCTGAACAAGTGAATAAGGGTTAGGAGTTAAAAGCAGCATCAAAAGGTGGGCTTTTAGCTTAGATTTGAAGACGGCCAGAGATGGAGCTTGACGTACCGGCTCAGGAAGTCTATTCCAGGCATATGGTGCAGCAAGATAAAAGGAACGGAGTCTGGAGTTAGCGGTGGAGGTGAAGGGTGCAGATAAGAGAGATTTACCCAGTGAACGGAGTTCCCGGGGAGGAATGTAGGGAGAGATGAGAGTGGAGAGGTACTGAGGAGCTGCAGAGTGAATGTACTTGTAAGTCAATAAGAAGAGTTTGAACTGTATGCGGAAACGGATAGGAAGCCAGTGAAGTGACTTGAGGAGAGGGCTAATATGAGCATAACGACACTGTAGGGGGTGTAACCTCTGTGTTCTATAAAGTTCGTGAACGCCCTGACCCTCCCATGGTTACGCCCCTTTTGTGTTGCACGGGAGTAACTTTGGGTGCACAGAGTAGTGCCAATTAACATAAATTGATTGTTAACGACTCATTAACAATGGAGTAGTGGCCAAGTGGTTAGAGCACCAGTCTTGCAATCCAGAGGTGGCCAGTTCAAATCCCACTGCTGCGCCTTGTCATCTTGGGCAAGTCACTTAACCCTCCATTGCCTCAGGTACAAACTTAGATTGTGAGCCCTCCTGGGACAGAGAAATATCCAGAGTACCTGAATGTAACTCACCTTGAGCTATGAAAAAGGTGTGAGCAAAATCTAAATTAATTAACTAATTTGCATCCAGACCTGCACACCCAAATTTCAGCCGCCTGTAGAGAATCTGGGGTCAGTGACCATGAGGATTTATGAGCTACAGAAGATACAGAGGGAACAGCAGAAAATGGACAAATACATACACTGACCTGCATTTGGTTAGCCGTGGGTACAGGCACTGCTGAGAGAATGGCATGGTATAATGTTCAATCAAAAAAAGAGGATGAAAGCGTCACATTAACACATTAATTCTCCAAGATACTCTCCCATATGTTCAAGTGGAGCACTTTGCCCAGCTTCAAAACAACTTGTAAAGTGCAAAAAATCCTGAAAGGGAAAAAGCCAGTTCTCTCACCTCTGCTCCACCCATTGCAAAAAGCTTACAGGGTGAAAAGGATTATAAGGAGGGTAAACACTCATCATAAGCATAAAAAACCCCTTTCAAAAGGAGTATTTAAAACTCCATGTATATACAAGGTCGGGATCAACAAACTTAAGCATTGCAAAAGGAAAAGAAATCTGGCAACTTCCAAAGAAGGAAGTTCTTTTCAACTTTAATTAATCCCACAGATTGTGGCCAAAGTTTCACTGTAAAGTTGTCTCAAGCCATGACTAAACCAACGTTTTCCAGGTACAAGTGTTTTCCATGTCACTTGAAGCTTTGGTAAGTACCCAGCCAGGGCCAGCCCAAGACAAGATGCCCCCCCCCCCCCCCCCCAGCCGTTTTACCTGGTCACGACAACTTTCCAAGCCTGGCAGTGACAGTGATTCCCATATTCTGCGCTGCCTCTTCCCTTTACTGCGGCTGCTTCAGTGAAACAGGAAGTTACTTCAGGCGGCCACAGTGCAGGGAAAGAGGCAAGGGCCGGTGGTGGCAGCGCAGAATATGGGGATCACTGCTAGGCTTCGAAAGTCATCATGATCAGCTAAAAGGCTGCGAAGTCGCACCCCCCCCCCCCCCGAAATGCCACTCCCAAAGCATGCTGCCTGAGGCCCCCGCCTCAGGTGGCCTAATAGTCGGGGGCCGCCCCTGACTCCAGCTAAACATATGGGAAAATATCTCCCATTTGAGAATTAATGGCACGTAGGTCAACCTTTGAAGACTCCCGAGGACGTGATTTGAATGACTGAACAAATAGATTTGTTAGTCTCCAAAAGCTTTTGGAGCTGAGGATGAATCAGCTAGAAAAATGGTCCACTGTGTGGCCCAAGAACTAAGGATTTCCTCGCGGTGAGTTGTTTTTCATAGCTGAGCAAAGCACAGCTGATTGATTTATGTTATAACCAGGTCAGCTCACGCCAGGATGGTTTACACGTCTGTAAAAGTGAAAGAAATTCTAACAAGTAGCCAAAATAATAGGTGTTTGATATTCTGTGATACACCTTAGAGCTTACCTGAGACGTTTTTATTCTTTCCAACCGAACAGATGTTGGAAAGAAATAATATATAAATCGTTGAGACTGTCTGGCTGCCTAGAGGCAAAATAGCTGTCAAAATATTTAATGGAATAGGACCAAGTTTGGCATGGGGGAAAAACAAAATGACACATGAAGCTCAAACATGTGATGGATCAGATTGGGAGTTCCACCAAAATAAGCCCCCCCCCCCCCCAAAAAAAAAAAAGAAGAACCTAATGCATTTCTATGAGAGGAGCAGTTCTAGGTTCTGCAGCTAGAAACGTACAGTGGTGGAAATAAGTATTTGATCCCTTGCTGATTTTGTAAGTTTGCCCACTGACAAAGACATGAGCAGCCCATAATTGAAGGGTAGGTTATTGGTAACAGTGAGAGAGAGCACATCACAAATTAAATCCGGAAAATCACATTGTGGAAAGTATATGAATTTATTTGCATTCTGCAGAGGGAAATAAGTATTTGATCCCCCACCAACCAGTAAGAGATCTGGCCCCTACAGACCAGGTAGATGCTCCAAATCAACTCGTTACCTGCATGACAGACAGCTGTCGGCAATGGTCACCTGTATGAAAGACACCTGTCCACAGACTCAGTGAATCAGTCAGACTCTAACCTCTACAAAATGGCCAAGAGCAAGGAGCTGTCTAAGGATGTCAGGGACAAGATCATACACCTGCACAAGGCTGGAATGGGCTACAAAACCATCAGTAAGACGCTGGGCGAGAAGGAGACAACTGTTGGTGCCATAGTAAGAAAATGGAAGAAGTACAAAATGACTGTCAATCGACAAAGATCTGGGGCTCCACGCAAAATCTCACCTCGTGGGGTATCCTTGATCATGAGGAAGGTTAGAAATCAGCCTACAACTACAAAGGGGGAACTTGTCAATGATCTCAAGGCAGCTGGGACCACTGTCACCACGAAAACCATTGGTAACACATTACGACATAACGGATTGCAATCCTGCAGTGCCCGCAAGGTCCCCCTGCTCCGGAAGGCACATGTGACGGCCCGTCTGAAGTTTGCCAGTGAACACCTGGATGATGCCGAGAGTGATTGGGAGAAGGTGCTGTGGTCAGATGAGACAAAAATTGAGCTCTTTGGCATGAACTCAACTCGCCGTGTTTGGAGGAAGAGAAATGCTGCCTATGACCCAAAGAACACCGTCCCCACTGTCAAGCATGGAGGTGGAAATGTTATGTTTTGGGGGTGTTTCTCTGCTAAGGGCACAGGACTACTTCACCGCATCAATGGGAGAATGGATGGGGCCATGTACCGTACAATTCTGAGTGACAACCTCCTTCCCTCCGCCAGGGCCTTAAAAATGGGTCGTGGCTGGGTCTTCCAGCACGACAATGACCCAAAACATACAGCCAAGGCAACAAAGGAGTGGCTCAGGAAGAAGCACATTAGGGTCATGGAGTGGCCTGGCCAGTCACCAGACCTTAATCCCATTGAAAACTTATGGAGGGAGCTGAAGCTGCGAGTTGCCAAGCGACAGCCCAGAACTCTTAATGATTTAGAGATGATCTGCAAAGAGGAGTGGACCAAAATTCCTCCTGACATGTGTGCAAACCTCATCATCAACTACAGAAGACGTCTGACCGCTGTGCTTGCCAACAAGGGTTTTGCCACCAAGTATTAGGTCTTGTTTGCCAGAGGGATTAAATACTTATTTCCCTCTGCAGAATGCAAATAAATTCATATACTTTCCACAATGTGATTTTCCGGATTTAATTTGTGATGTGCTATCTCTCACTGTTACCAATAACCTACCCTTCAATTATGGGCTGCTCATGTCTTTGTCAGTGGGCAAACTTACAAAATCAGCAAGGGATCAAATACTTATTTCCACCACTGTACATACAGTGAAACATGGCAGTTCGGGAACTGTGTCTTTTCTATGGTTAAACTTAAATCCATCCATAGTTTGGTATATTATCACACTTGATTTAATTTTATTAGTCTTTCAGGAGAATGAGTATTACACTATTTAAGCTACCCCTCCCCTCTCTCCTTCAGAGTGGAGGAGTAGCCTAGTGCAACAGACTCTGATTCTGGGGAACTGGGTTCATTTCCCACTGCAGCTCCTTGTGACTCTGGGCAAGTCACTTAACCCTCCATTGCCCCAGGTTCAAAATAAGTAAACCGCTTTGAATGTAGTTGCAAAAACCTCAGAAAGGCGGTATATCAAGTGCCATTTCCCTTTCCCTATTTGAGATTCTACATGGAATGTTGCTACTATGGGAGATTCTACATGGAATGTTGCTACTATTGGAGATTCTACATGGAATGTTGCTATTCCACTAGCAACATTCCATGAAGATCAGCAACGCGGCTGTGCAGGCATCTGTTTCTGTGAGTCTGACATCAGACTCACAGAAACAGAAGCCTGCGAGGCCGCATTGCTGATCTGCAAGGGCAGGCTTCTACGTGGAATATTGCTAGTGGAGGAGTAGCCTAGTGGTTAGTGCAGCGGACACTGATTCTGGGGAACTGGGTTCGATTCCCACTGCAGCTCCTTGTGACTCTGGGCACGTCACTTAACCCTCCATTGCCCCTGGTACAAAATAAGTACCTTTATATATGTAAACCACTTCGAATGTAGTTGCAAAAACCTCAGAAAGGCGGTATATGAAGCAGTGGCGTAGCCAGAAGTCAATTTTTGGGGGGGCCCAAAAGTTTGGATGGGTGGGCAATAGACAGTGGTGTGCTGGTAAATGTTTAACAACAGGTTCTCTCCCCGGTCCACCTCTGCACCCCCCCCCCCCCCCCCCCCCGTACACCTCACCTCAAAATTGGAGAGAGCCTGGGAGGGGGGGGGGGGGGGAAGAGGCAATGCATTACTCCAAATTGCCTTAATAATAGGAACAAACTGTGACTTTAACAACCTGATTTAAATTTATTCTGAAAAAGTTGGCTGAGTTACTAGCAGGAGATGTGTTTTGGGAATCAGAGGAATATAAAACACGTCTACTAGTTCAATAAAGAGTGTCTACTAAATTAAATAGCTTTTTTGGGTCTGCTATACAAGTGCCAATTTGTTCTGAGAAATAGGTTTTCTTGGCGTCAATCAGGAAGCGTTATGGATATTAAAATTTGATTGCCCCATTAATTTAGTAGTCATGTCACCTGTTTTCCTCCATTCACGTAAATGGGCTGCCACCCGCTGCCTCACCACCCCACTTCAATCTCTGGGCTCATGCTGCTCCGGTCACCATGCAGCGGAGTGGAGGAAGAACAGCTACCACTTGGCACAACAGCCTCTCGTTGATCTCGCTGTGAATGAAGAACACGCGGCCTCCGTTCGGCTGCCCTTGCTGCACATTGCCTCACAACTTCGCCTTTCACCTCTCGTCCCTTGCTGCTCCGATTACCATGCAGCAGAGTGAAGGAAGAACACGCGGCCTCCGAGGTGTACAGCCTCGTGGTCCCGCACCCTCGTTGCCTCGCCTAACTCCCCACGCCGTATCGCCTCCGTTTGGCTGCCCTTGCTGCACGTTGCCTCTTGCCTGAACCTCACAACCTCTCCAGGAAGTTCTGGCAATGGGGGCGGGACGCGGCAGAGACGCTTCCGGGTTAGGAGACAGCATCGCTACCGCTGCTGCTGAGACTGGAGGGAGGTAGGTAGATCCTCGATCGTGGCAGCGTCTGGGAAGCGCTGCCCTGAGAGAGAGGGAGGCAGATGCAGCATCGGAGCTCAGCCTTCTCCCTCCGCTCCGCTGCCTCCACTGCTGGGTGGGCCTGAACCCAAACTGGGTGGGCCTAGGCCCACCCAGGCCCACCCGTGGTTATGCCCCTGATATGAAGTCCCATTTCCCCTTTCAAGCCAAAACACACAGAGACAGCACACATACAGGCAGAAGGCTTGGAAGGAATTCCATGAGCCATGTTCTGCGTGCTTTCCCCTCTTGCTTGAAAAAGTGAATCGATACATTTTGGTTTGATTGCACCAGCATATACGCAAATATTTCAGCTGTAATTACAAACACCAAGGAAATGGTTGTTGGTGAAGATAGGCAGCCACAGACTATGACCAGATCCAGCCCACGGCGCATGTCTTTGTGACTTACCAGACTGATTTTTCTGAATCCTCCTGCCACATCGTCTTGGTATCTGACTTGCCTTTCTTGGTATTTAATGATCATGCGGCAGCTTCTGTGATGTATCAGCTTGAGTGATTTTATACATTTTTCCCCAGATTTGATGTACGGTGACTAAAGTTGCATTTGCAAAGCCAATTTGCACGCACAACTTAATTGATTAATGAGCCAATCAGCGACAATAATTGGCTGATAAGCAACGATTGGTGTTAATTGGCATTAATTGGGAGTTACGCACATATTCTATAACGCTGTGTGTGGAACTCCTGTAGTGTGCAATTTGAAGGGGGCGTGGACTGGGACGGTCCCAGAATTTACACGCATTGTTACAGAATAGACTTGATCAGTGCCTAACTTAAGTGACGGCGTTTCCACCTGGTTTCAGCAGGCGTAATTGCCAGCACCTAAAGTTAGGCAGCGTTTATACACTGAGCGCTATTCGATAAAGGACGCAGATCCTTTATAGAACACTAGTGGAACCATGCCCGTTTCCTCAACAATGAAACGGGCCCTAGGAAGGCAGTCGTGTAAATATTTTTTTCTCTCTCCCCTCCCCTCCTTGTCCAGCGATTCTCCTCTTCCCTGCCCTCCCATCTGTGTCCCGCGATTCTCTCCTCTACTGTCTTCCCATCCCCTCCATGTCCATCAATTCTCCTCTGCCCTGCCCTCCCCTCGATGTCCCGTGATTCTCTCCTCCCCTCGATTTGTACCTGAACGTTCTCCGGCTAGCTGGCACTGGCTTCCGTTCCATTCGTAACATCCCTCCTGATGTCAGCTCGCCTCCAGCGTTCCCTTCCTTCTCACTGTTCCGCCCTCTGACGTCATTACGTCTTGACGCGAGGGTGGGACAGTGAGGGGGAATGGAACGCTGGAGGCTAGCTGACGTCAGGAGATGTTACGAACCCAGGCAGCCAGACAGCGATGGAACATTGGAGGTACAAATTATTATATAGGATACTTTTCAGTGCCGATTTTTTTTGTGCCATTTATAGAATCTAGTGATTTAAGTAGAAATTGTGTGTTTGTCTGAGAATACATTTCCAGGCATCTGCCATTCTCATTTTCATTTTCATTTTTCCAAGCAGCATTATTAAAAAGTAAAACAGAAGCCCTCAGAAGTAAAATATATGCTAAAAACCAGGCCTAAGTTGGATTGTGCAGAAAGGGGAGCACTAAAAGAGCCCACCTCAGGATCATCAGAAATTGTAGCCACCTGATACTATGAAAATGAGCTAAACCCCGGGGTCCCAATGCCCTTCAGCGTGCTGCATTATAACCAGTGTTTATTGCACCAGCCACATGGTGGCGTTGCTGTGCTTTGATCTATAGACCTTTAAAGATGTATTTGAGCCTCTCAGACATCATCTTAATTCCCACACGGCCCTTTGCTGAGAATTTGATCCAAGAAATGTTTTGTATAATATTCATTCTTCACTTCTCAGAGTCATCACGTTGCTTGGAGTCCTCATTTGTTTGTCGGACTTTGGTTATGCAGGTGATGAACATGTGGAAAATCTCCCCCCCCCCCCCCCCCCCACTTTTTCAGCAAGTTAGAGCCCTCTGTGCCCATGGCCACCTCCTTGTCCTGCGGTTTCTGGGTTTTGATTTGTGCTTGTGTATTTTGGCTCTTCCTTGGCTAGGGCTAGTTTTTCACCATAATTTGAATTCACTTCCGAGTCCTGAGTGTATCTATCACCTTTGGAACCTGCCGCCGGTTTTGGATCTGGTTAATTGCTGATCTTCAAGGCTGCGGAAGTTTTGTTTTGCTGTTCTCATTGACTTAACGGCACAAGACAGATAATCTATTTTAAAATCAAAAGTTGGACTGATGTTTATGATGGCGATTCAGGAGCTGAATACATTTTGGCTGCAGCTGTAACTCCTGATGAAGAAATACGAAACGGGGCACCTCTTAGAGCTGCTTTCAAATAAAGGATTAAGTATTTTTGAGACTGATACTGCTCTGTGTTGCATTTTGGGGCACAATTAATACACGTTCTCTGATATTGTTTTATGGATATACGTTGGGAGTTCCAACACTCATTTCTTTATAATATCACGTTCACTTAAGAAATCACAGGGGTGTGTGAATATAGTCGCTGTTGTTAACAGAAATAGCACTAGAGAATGACATGGGGACAAAGTTTGTCCCCATCCCTGCCCCTTCCCCGCGGGTTCTGTCTCCGTCCCTGCCCCGTCCCCGCAGGTTCTGTCCCCGCCCTGTGGGCTCTGTCCTCATCTGCAGAAGCCTTGAACACTCATGATGTTATATTTCAATCTTTTTATTAAAGTATAAAAAGGAACAATATGCTGTGCAACTGTTGTGTATAAATTACAAATAGAAACAATAATAACAGTGAGCAGCTATAATAACCCTCCTTCCCATCCCAACAATAGGTGATTTATACTACACCAAGGAATCCTAATTCACACTGTTAAAATGTCCAGGGGTATAAAATATAACTTGTTCTATATGCCCTAGAGGGGAAAAATATGCCCTATGAAGCACTGTTATGGTTTTTTTTTTATTTGTGGCTGAATAATAAGTCATCAACAATCTCGGGATTCAGTCTAGCTCTCCTGTCTTCCACAGTCCTTCCTGGACTAGAAGATGTGCTGGTAGCAGGATGCACAGGATCCCCCATGCAGATTTTGCTAGTTGTGGCCAGTGTGTTTGCTTGTTCTTCCAAAAAAAATCAAAATATCTTTGTAGGCATCACTTAAACATAAATAACAGTCCAGTTCATTAACAGGCTTCAAAGTAGTTTGTCCCCGTTCCTGTGGGCTCTGTCCCCATCCCCGCCCCATCCCCATGGGATCTGTTCCCACCCCGTCTCCGCGAGCTCTGTCCCCATCCCCATCCCTGCGGTTACAGTGGTTCCCCGCCAAGGTTGCCAGGTGGAAAATTTTTTTCCCACCCAAACCAGCCTAAATCTAGCCCAAAACCCGCCCAAACTCAAACCCCGCCCCTGACACCCCCACCCCCGCGTCATCACCCGCCCCGCCATCATCAACCCCGCCCCCGCCGTCATCGGCCCCCCCCGCCCATAACGTCACTAACCCCGCCCAAAACGTCACTAACCCTGCCCCCCGCGGCCGAAAAACCCGCCTAAAAACCGCCCAAAAGACAAAAAAGAAGCCCAAAAAACCGCAACCCGCCGCGGGCAAAAATTACCCGCGGCGGGTCGCGGAAAACCGCCCAATTGGGCGGTAAAACCGCCCACCTGGCAACACTGTCCCCCCCCCCCCCCCGTGTCATTCTCTAAGTAGCACACAGCTCTATTCTGCTGTAACAGTGCTCTGGTGTTCGTTTTGGTGACACGCTGCGTGATTTCTTACACTTTAAACATTTAATTTGGTTTCCATCATATTTTCCACAAAGCATTACATCGGAATATCTTTAGAGCGTATTAAGAATTGGCGTTACTAAAATGGGGGGAGGGTTGTATTTATATTTATTGATGAATTTTGTCTAAATTGATATATATTATTGCAGGAAAATTAAACCTATAGAAACACTCTGAGGTGGAAACAGCCCCTGTGACTAATTGCATACCTGAGATTGCATTGAGATATCTAGTGTTCGGAAAATGGGATGTACATCTGAAGAGAAAGTGCAGCTTCGCACTATCCCATTAGACAGCTGCCTGCTTCAAGCTCTCTGATGCTGAGATGTTCAACTGGAGTGTTTGAAAATGTGTTCGGTCATTTAAGGATAACTAGCTAGGTGTAGCGTTTACAAGACTGATATTCAGCCCGCAGGAGGCAGCCAATCTAAGTGTCTTGCTTGATGACGTTCCTCTATATATAGTCAATGGTATAGCAAAGAGAGGGAGCAAAGTAAAAACAAAAAGTACCAGGAGCCTTCAAAAAAGGGGATAAGAATTTTCATCAAATGTATAGATGAAACAATCCTAGAATGGACCCGACAGGGTCCGTGTTTCAGCGCACAGCGCCTGCGTCAGGGGTCACGAAGTGTAGCAGAAAATGTACGGCTGTGGGCTGGAAGCAATATGCTGCGTCACAGTGTTATCCCTTTGTACAATATCAAACGCAGAGATACTCTCACGAAACGACTTCTTCTGGTCACAAGATCAATGCCAGGATCTTTTCTGGTGATCAGCATTGAATATCCGGGGGGGTTTTTTTGGCCAGCTCTAACTTAAACCAGCTATGTCAATATTCAGGTCTGTAGTATCCAAATACTGTCTCTGAATATCCTTACAGCCCACCTCTGTGCTCTCCAGACGTCTCTGAATATCCGTACGCGTAACCAGTTAGTGCCTAATGCAAAACTGGCTATTCTGATGGAGTCAGCACTTAGCTGGGTAAGGGCACTTATACAGCATTTAACTGACCAAGGTCACTGCATAAAGAGGACCACATAATAAAAGTCAGTCCTGACTTTATGTGTCGTCTCATAGTCATTTTTCTCAATGGAGGAGGGTGAACAGTGGAGTGCCACAGGGATCTGTACTGGGCCCGGTGCTATTTAACATATTTATAAATGATCTGGAAATCGGAACAACAAGTGGAGATGATTAAATTTGCAGATAACACAAAACTATTCAAGGTTATTAAATTCAATTCCCACCGCAGCTCCGCAGCTCCTTATGACTTTGGGCAAGTCACTTAACCTTCCATTGCCCCAGGTACAAAATAAGTACCTGATATGTCAACTGCTTTGATTGCAACCACAGAAAGGCCGTATATCAAGTCCATTCTCTTTCCCTTTCCAACTTTGCTGTTATAAAACGCTTATCCTATCACTCAATTTTTAGAGCCTTACCTTTTGGTGCCCTTTCTTGAATCTACCTCATTATGTTTAAATGTACATTGCAAAGATTAATATTTAAAATTATGATGTCCAAATCCGGGTGTTTATGGGATTATTCTGGGAAGGAGGGTGATGAAGGTGATCGTGTTTCTTGAGTTTAGTATCAAATCTTGGAGGAGGAGGGGTACTAGGAGTTTAAACGTTAATGGAGAGGGGGGAGCAAGGGTCGAGTTTTGCCCAGGGCACCTAATACCCAGGCACCAGCCCTGAATGGAGCTTTCACTCCTAATGTGACACACTCCTGCCTAGGTTGTAAACCTGATAAGTAAAGTTAATTAGCTTTCAATGTGTTGACTATACACAGCCTATTAAGGACAGATTAATTAGAAAATTGAAAGAGATATTCCCATTGTGCGAACAATACCTCAGTTGTATTTCTGTCCTAAGCCCAATTACCTGGTACTTGAAGACAGCTCTGTGCTGAGCCTGTTCTAGCAGTAAGCTGGAGGAAGCTCTGATTTCTTTCCTGCCCTGGATTTCATAGAGTCACCCTCCCATCTGATATCTGCCACAGAGATGCTAACAACTCAGCTCAGTAATTAAGTGCGCTGTAATCATTTCACTGCCAAAATGAGGTCCTTTAAGAAGCTGTGATGTAGCAGAATTTATTGCTGCCTCCACCTGGGTCACTGGCTTGACATTTTCCTGCTCATGTATTTATTTATTTATTTATTGCATTTGTACCCCACATTAGCCCACCTTTTTGCAGGCTCAATGTGGCTTACAGAGTAAGGTTATGATAGAGTCAAGACATGATTTAAATACAGTTGATCATAAGTTGAAGTAGAAGAGGATTTAGATGGGTGGATGTTGGGTAGGTTGTGTGAGAAGTGTTTTAGGTGTGTTTGGGTGGATTGGGGATGATTTGTATCATTGAGGGTGACTTTTGTAAGCTTTGTTAAAGAGGTGTGTTTTCAGAGCTTTGCGGAAGCTGGTTAGATTGTTCATTGTTTTCAGGGTCTTGGGTAGCGCATTCCAAAACTGTGTGCTTTTGTATGCGAAGGTCGTAGCATAAGCCTGTTTGTATTTCACTCCTTTGCAGCTGGGGAAATTCAGATTTAGGAATTTGCGGGCCGATCTTTTGGCGTTTCTGGGCTGTAGGTCCACTAGGTTTAGCATATAAATTTCCCATTTTCACCGATCTTGCAAACTCCTGTTTCACTTGGACCTACGTGATTCATAGATCTGTGTGCAAGAATTGTACAGACAGGGACAGTTCTGTCCAGGAGCATTGCTGGATGACGAACAGCATGGCTGGAGAATGCCCTGCCCGTGATGAGAACAAGGTCTGTCCCTGTACACACAAGGGCAGGGTACATGAGGGACTCCTTGAGAATTATTTAGTAATTAGGTTTGCTGCAACCTAAGCAGTGCCATTAGTCCAAGGGTTAATCAACTCAGGCCTCAGGACACACCTAACCAGTCGGTTTTAAACATATCCGCAGTCAATACACATGAGATAAATCTGCATGCACTGCCTACATGGCATATTCATTGTGGCTATCTTGAAAACCAGGTCAGCTGGGTGTGTTCCCAGGACTGGGTCGGGAAGCCCTGCCTCAGATTAGTTTAGATGGGTCAAACTCTACGTACCCGCTCTCATCTGATTAATGCAGGGCTCAACCCAGTCCTCAGAAATCCCTCAGCCGATCAAATTCTCAAGATACCACAATAACTACGTATGAGGTAGATTTGCATACAGTCCTTTTCAACACCACCTCCAAGGAAAGGAGAAACAGAGGCGATATGATACAGACGTTCAAATATTTGAAAGGTATTAATCCGCAAATGAACCTTTTCTGGAGATGGGAAGGCGATAGAACTAGAGGGCATGAAACGAGATTGAAGGGGGGCAGACTCAAGAAAAATGTCAGGAAGTATTTTTTCATGGAGAGAGTGGTGGATACTTGGAATGCCCTCCCACGGGAGGTGGTGGAGATGAAAACGGTAACGGAATTCAAACATGCGTGGGATAAACATAAAGGAATCCTGTTCAGAAGGAAGGGATCCTCAGAAGCTTAGCGGAGATTGGGTGGCAGAGTCAGTGGTGGGAGGCAGGGCGAGTGGTTGGGAGGCGGGGCTAGTGCTGGGCAGACTTCTACATTCTGTGCCCTGAAAATGGCAGATACAAATCAAAGTCAGATATATACATAAAGCAGCACATATGAGTTTATCTTGTTGGGCAGACTGGATGGACCGTACAGGTCTTTCTTTGCCGTCATCTACTATGGAAGACCATTGTACACATCCACCACCCTTTTTGCTACTGCTATTACTACATAGATGTCGGCAGATAAAGACCGGCCCATCCAGTCTGCCCAACAAGATAAACTCATTACCTGTTCTTGATTTAACCTTGCCATTTTTAGGGCATAGGCCGTAGAAGTCTGCCAGGCACTGGCCTTGTTCTGAAATTTCTGAAGTTGTTGACAAAGCCCCCAAAAAGCTCCACTCCGGCCCGTCCAAATCTAATTCAGCCTCCTTCAGGCCACAGACTGTAGAAATCAGTCTAGCATTTCTATAGCGCTGTACGCAAATGCGTATCCTATTTTATTCTCTGATTTGTATTCTGCCTTATTTCAACCGAGATTCAAGGTGGAATTCAATATAAGAGGTCGTCAACAAAAAGAACAGATCATTCTGCAGGAATTAGGGCTGGATATTAGAATCATACATCTAACGTTGAAAATAAATACGTATTCAGAGCTTGTCAAAATGAAAAATAAGTAATTTCTCTGATCTGTACTAGAATACTGTTCAGTATTTTTGCTCCCTGGTAAGAGAATGACTGTTCTAGCATTAATTTCAAATGGAAGCTTCTTCACAAATGGGGAAAATTGTTAAGGAGAAGAGCTTAGACGATTGCTAGAAATATTCATAATTGTGAAAGTTCAATAGGATTCATACCATAGAGATTTAAATACTAAGCATGCCTATCTTAAATTCAATTTGCAGCCTAATAGGCAACCAGTGCAAACGTCTTAAGAAAGGAGGTGACCTTTCAAATTTAGTCAAACTATAAATCAACCTTACTAATGTATTTTGCAGCAATTGTCTACAGAGAACCTTTGTTAAAGGTAAGCAATTTTATATTTACACGTATTTGTCACATACGCCTAGGTGTGGGTATTTACAAGAGAGAGGCAGCATATGGGAATCGCTCCCGGGTTTAGAACATGACAAAACAGGTAAACGCCGCGAACAGGCTGGAGGTAGGAAGGGGGCAGCATCTTGGCTCGGGGGGGGGGGGGGGGGGAGGCATCTCGGCCCAGGAGGGCTGTATCTTAGCTCCGCCTCAGGCGGCATCTTGCCTTGGGATGGCACTGGCCACGTAATAACGGTTATCTTATGAAAAGGCCATTTCTTTTGGGCGTTTTACCTGCTGCGGGTAAAAAGGGTCCTGGGGCATGAGAAGAATGGTCCCCGCTGCTACCATAGGACCCGTTTCCCCGCAGCTTAGTAAAAGGACTTTTTCTACAGCAAAATGTATCACTAAACATTGCTCTGTTATACCTCTTGTTCATGTACAGCTTTCAGGAACATTAATCAGCCCTTGTGGGCAAACAGATCTTGCTTTTAAGAGAGCTGTTGAAAAAGCAAATTAATCATTTCCCAACCGTTAGCTCCTGCCTCTGGAAATCTGAATTATTCACTTCTCACATCTCATTAAATTGCTCATATCAGTCCTTTCAGGCAGTCAGGATGGAAAGAGACAAATGCAATTGGCAAATGAGAGACTAGTGCATTACTCCCCAGGTGAGGGAGGAGATGTAAATTTATGATTTCCAGAAATCTGCCTGGGTTTTTTTTCATTAGTGGCAGGGATTCAGTTAGCTTATGTAATGGTGGAGGGGGAGGGAAGGCTAACTTTCACCCAGAGGAGGATAGAATTTCTTTTTCCATTTTTTTTCCTAAAAATTCTAATCTAATATGAACCTCTGTATTCCACTTAACCTATTCAGGCTCAAGGCAATTAACAAAAACCAAGAAACTGGGCTGAAGTCTCAAGATTGCATAGTTATATAACAGGATTAATACTCAAAATGGAGCTTGCTCACACTTTTCACCAAAATATCATCAAAAAGCAAGACAATTTCCCTCTATTTTCTTTTTACAGAGGAAAAGGCTTCAGACGCTCAGTGAGCCGATCTTTTAAATTTATGGGCTCACTGACTCGTTTGGCGGCTTCAATCTCTCTGCAAACTTAGCCTACCACGAGCATCCTCATTAGCCAAAAAACCTCTGCATACTTTTTTAACTTTTTAACTTTTTAATCCTTAATAGTGTCGCTTTATTTCAATCAACTTAAAAGGTACACTTATCTTCTGCTGCTTTCTCATACAGGACTCCCGGCACGCCCTACAGCGAGCTCCCATTTCGCCAACAGCTTCTTAAGGAGCAGTACCGTTTATCTTTGAGATCTTCCTGTACTGAACGCTGCATCTTTTCAGTACAGGTTTTTTGGCTAATGAGGATGCTCGTGGTAGGCTAAGTTTGCAGAGAGATTGAAGCCGCCAAACGAGTCAGTGAGCCCATAAATTTAAAAGATCGGCTCACTGAGCGTCTGAAGCCTTTTCCTCTGTAAAAAGAAAATAGAGGGAAATTGTCTTGCTTTTTGATGATATTTTGGTGAATAGTTATATAACAGAAAAGACAAAAAAACAAACATAAGATAATATCTTAGCTCTACAGCAACAGAAAATCTTGTTGAAACTAATTTGTTTTCAGAACATAAGAGTAGCCATGCTGGGTCAGACCAATGGTCCATCTAGTCCAGTATCCTGTTTCCAACAGTGGCCAATCCAGGTCACAAATACCTGGCAGAAACTCAAATAGTAGCAACATTCCATGTAGAACCCCAAAGAATAGCAAGATTCCATGCAGAATCCCAAGTACATAAGTGTTGCCACACTGGGACAGACCAAAGGTCCATCAAGCCCAGCATCCTGTTTCCAACAGTGGCCAATCCAGGTCACAAATACCTGGCAGCAACCCAAGTAGTAGCAACATTCCATGCTGCCTACCCTGGAGCAAGCAATGGCTACCCCCATGTCCATCTTAATAACTGGAACTTCTCCAAACCTTTTTTAAAATCAGACACGCTAACCACTGTTACCACATCCTCCGGCAAAGAGTTCCGGAGCTCAACTATTCTTTGAGTGAAACAATATTTCCTCCTATTTGTTTTAAAAGTATTTCCGTGTAATTTCATTGACTGTCCCTTGGTCTTTGTACTTTCTGAAAGAGTGAAAAATCAATTTACTTTTAACCATTCTACACCACTCAGGACTTTGTAGACCTCAATCATATCCCCCACTCAGTAGTCTCTTTTCCAAGCTGAAGAGCTCCTACCTCTTTAGACTTTCCATCCCTTTTAAGAGGAGGAGTGGCCTAGTGGTTAGGGTGGTGGACTTTGGTCCTGAGGAACTGAGTTCAATTCCTGGCACAGGCAGCTCCTTGTGACTCTGGACAAGTCACTTAACCCTCCATTGCCCCATGTAAGCTGCATTGAGCCTTCCATGAATGGGAAAGCACAGGGTACAAATGTAACAAAAATAAAATAGATACTATTGGAGATTCTACATGGAATGTTGCTACTATTGGAGATTCTACATGGAATGTTGCTATTCCACTAGCAACATTCCATGTAGATGGCTGCGCAGGCTTCTGTTTCTGTGAGTCTGATGTCCTGCACGTACGTGCAGGACGTCAGACTCACAGAAGCAGAAGCCTGCGCGGCCACATTGGTGATCTGCAAGGGCCGACTTCTACATTGAATGTTGCGTGGAGGAGTGGCCTAGTGGTTAGGGTGGTGGACTTTGGTCCTGGGGAACTGAGTTTGATTCCCACTTCAGGCACAGGCAGCTTCTTATGACTCTGGGCAAGTCACTTAACCCTCCATTGCCCCATGTAAGCCACATTGAGCCTGCCATGAGTGGGAAAGCACAGGGTACAAATGTAACAAAAATAATTTTTTGCTCGCTCTTCTTTGAACCTTTGTTAATTCCGCTATATCTTTTTTGATACAGTGACCAGAACTGAACGCAATACTCAAGGTGAGGTCGCACCATGGAGCGATATAAAGTCATTATAATATTCTTGGTCTTGTTTTGCATCCCTTTCCTAATAATTCCCAGCATCCTGTTTGCTATTTTGGCTGCCATCGCACACCGGACAGAAGATTTCAGCATATTTTCTACAATGACACCTTGATCGTTTTCTTGACTCCTAAGGTGGACCCTAGCATCAGGTAACTATGATTCGGATTCTTCTTCTCAATGTTCATTACTTTGCATTTGTCCACATTAAATTTCATCTGCCGTTTGGATGCCCAGTCTCCCAGTTTTCTACGGTCTTCCTGCAGTTTTTCACAGTCTGCGTGTGCTTTGACAACTTTGAATAGTTTTGTGTCATCTGCAAATTTAATCACCTCACTCGTCGTTCCGATTTCCAGATAATTTATAAATATGTTAAATAGCACTGGTCCCTGCGACACTCCACTATTCACCCTCCTTCATTGAGAAAAATGGTCATTTAACCCTACCCTCTTTTTTCTGTCCAATAACCAATTCCTAATCCACAGAAGGGCACTGCCTCCTATCCCATGGCTTTTTAATTTTCTCAGGAGTCTCTCATGAGGAACTTTGTCAAAAGCTTTCTGAAAATCTAGATACACTACATCAACCGGCTCACTTTTATCCACATGTTTATTCTCGCCTTCAAAGAAATTAAGCAGATTGGTAAGGCAAGTTTTTCCTTAGCTGAACCCATGCTGACTCTGTCCCATTAAACCATGTAAATCATGTGTTCCAGAATTGTATTATTTACTAGTAAAAAAAGGGCCGTTTCTGGAGCAAATGAAACGGGCACTAGCAAGGTTTTATTTCCCAACCCCCCCTCCCTCCCTACCTACCCTACCCTACCCCACCCCTTCGTTGTTGTAAAGCCACTGACGCTATTGCTCCGCACCTCGTCAACATACCTTCATCACCTTCTTCGTTCTGAAGCCACTGATGCCATTGCTCCGCCCTCGATGTGTGACGCCATTGCTCCGCCCTCGACATCATCACGTTTGACGCGAGGGCGGGGCCCAGAGACTTGGTGATTTCGGTGGCTTCACCACCACGAACCCTTCATGAAGGAAGTGACGTCAGTGTCTTCAGAACGTTGAGGGTGAGTTTTGTTATATAGATAATAGTTTGTACCAATATTTTGCAGAGCACTGAATTCAGGCTTACCGGTCATTTATTACATCTAAGAATTTTACTTCCCTATCACTCCCTGATCTAACATTTGTCCAATCAATTTTGGGGTAATTGAAATCACAAATGTCACAGAATTGGAGAACACTAGAAGTATCAAAAAAATATTTTGTTCTGAGCAATGAAGGAAGAGACCGGAATAAAAGAGCAATTTTAACAAATGAAACCTCAAATGCCACAGATGGTCTACACAGATGACCGTTCCTAAGTGGCTATAATCACTCTGAAAAAGCAACAGCAGACAACAACTCCTAAAATAGGAGAAAAAACTGTTGCAAAAAAGGATGTTATTAAATTATAGAAACAACTCCCCAGTCTCTTCACTATTAATGCTCACGTAGAGCTAGAAAAATCCAGTATACAAAACTAACCTGTGCACAAGAAAAACAAAAGCACTTAACTTTAGATGGAAATTCAATACACTGCAACATAAAAACTCAGCTAATCCAGTCCAAATATATCCGGAGTTCAAACATGCGTGGGATAGGCATAGAGGAATCCTGTGCATAAGGAATGGATCCTCAGAAGTTTAGCTGAAATTGGGTGGCGGAGCAGGTGAGGGGAAGAGGGGTTGGTGGTTGGGAGGCTAGGATAGTGGAGGGCAGACTTATACGGTCTGTGCCGGAGCCGATGATGGGAGGTGGGACTGGTGGTTGGGAGGCGGGAAATACTGCTTGGCAGACTTATACGGTCTGTGCCCTGAAAAAGACAGGTACAAATTCAAGGTAAGGTATACACATATGAGTTTATCTTGTTGGGCAGACTGGATGGACCATGCAGGTCTTTTTCTGCCGTCATCTACTATGTTACTATGTAAGTATATCCATTATTCAATCGCTGTAGCACAGGGTCAATAATCCCATCATTGCTCAGAACCAGTGGCGTAGCTACGGGGCCTGGGCCCCTTTAGATTTGGCCCTGGACCCCCCTGCCGATGACCCTCTCAACCCCCCGTCCCACCGACGACCCTCCCCCGCTGTCGGCTACCTTTGCTGGTGGGGGACCCCAACCCCTGCCAGCTGAGGTCCTCTTCTTCCGGTGCAAGGCTTTCTTCTGTTTCTGTGAGTCTGAAGTCCTGCATGTACAATGTGCAGGACGTCAGACTCACAGAAACAGAACGAAGCCTTGCGCCGAAAGAAGAGGACTTCGGCTGGCAGGGGTTGGGGTCCCCCACCAGCAAAGGTAGGCGGCGGCGGGGGAGGGTTGGCGGCAGGAGAGGGGTCGAGAGGGTCGTCAGCAGGGGGAGGGGTCAAAGTTGTTGGTGGTGGCGGGGGTCAATAATGGCGGAGGGGTCGGTGGCGCCGGGCGGGGGGGGGGGGCTAAAATGTGCCCCCTCACCTCGGGCTCTGGACCCCCCTCCCGCCGAAGTCTGGCTACGCCCCTGCTCAGAACAAAGTATTTTTTTTAATACTTATAGTAATTGAAGTCACCCGTTATTATAATGTTTCCTACTTTCTGTAAACATTTCTTCATCTGTCTGTTCGTTCTGTCCTGGTGGATGGTAGTACAGCTCAACCAGTATTCTCTTTCCCTTCAGACATGGAATTGCAATCCACAAGGATTCCACGCTGCTATCTGTTTCATGTTGAATGTTTGTTTTGTTTGACTGATAGAATTGAAAAATGAGCTTGCAGAGCTATTGTTAGAAATATGCAATTTATCCTTAAAATCGAGCCTGGTACCGGAAGACTGGAGGGTGGCCAAGGTAACGCCGATTTTTAAAAAAGGTTCCAGAGGAGATCCTGTAAATTATAGACCGGTGAGCCTGACGTCGGTGCTGGGGGAAATGCGCTGCCTTACTGTTCAATAACTGTTGAAAAAAAACCAAAACAAAGTGAGAGGCAGCCAACCCTGTTCCCCATAACAAAGAAAAAGAGGAGCAAAAACACACCTACCTCAATGTCTGCGGCTGTGCAATGTGGCCGCTGAAGCGCTCAACATGGCGGCTGCTTATAAAAGAATGCCGACACATGCGCCCCCACCTGCAAAATCTCAAAGTCCAAAAATTCAAGTGGAACTGAGGAAGGAGGGGGGGGGGGGGGATGGGTGTTAGAACAGACTGATGTTATGGTGGAAAAAATATATCCCAAGCCAGTGTGTCAGAAAAAAGCAGACCACTCGACCCTCGCGCTCAAACCCAGTGGTTCTATGTGGGCTCCATATCCTGAAAGCTCCACAGATTTGCACTAATGATCCTGAGTTTGTGGAGAAATGGAACGTGATCCTCAACAAATGCTGGCTTTAACACCAGAAACACGCCGCCACCGGGTCGGGGATGGCTTTCGAGGAGAGGATTTCTTCGCATTTTTCACATTAAATTGCCAGTTTGTGGCTTCCTTTGAAAGAAGAAAGAAGCCCGTGCAGCCTGTAGTGCTGATAGTGAGAAAATAACATGTCTACGAGTCCATACAAAGCCGAGGGTGACGGCAGGCATTGGCACCTGTTTTCTGTACTTTGGTGTGAGAGCCTCTTAGGGGGGCTTATATTTCATGGCACAGCGGAAGGGTGCCAATGTGCTCTTGTACTTCCTGTTTTCCCTGGCGCATGTGCACAGGAGTTTCACGGAAGCATAGAAACATGATGGCAGAACCGGGCCAAACGGCCCATCCAGTCTGCCCATCCTCCGTAACCTTTAACTCCTCCTTTTCCTAGGGCATCCCACATGCTTGTCCTATGCTTTCTTAAATTTTGACACAGTCCTCATCTCCACCAGGAGGCTATTTGACGCTTCCACCACCTTTTCTGTAAATGAAGGGAAATAGGAAATGGGACTTGATATACCGCCTTTCTGAGGTTTTTGCAACTACATTCAAAGTGGTTTACATATATTCAGGTACTTATTTTGTACCAGGGGCAATGGAGGGTTAAGTGACTTACCCAGAGTCACAAGGAGCTGCAGTGGGAATTGAACTCAGTTCCCCAGGATCAAAGTCCACTGCACTAACCACTAGGCTACGCCTCCACTCATTCCACCAATAAGAGCCAACCTCATCAGTGATGTCACAATGGCTTGATTGCCCAATACTTGGCTCACTTCTGATATTGTGATGTCATAAGGGAAAGGGGGAAAGGGGAAATGGGACTTGATATACCGCCTTTCTGAGGTTTTTGCAACTACATTCAAAGCGGTTTACATATATTCAGGTACTTATTTTGTACCAGGGGCAATGGAGGGTTAAGTGACTTACCCAAAGTCACAAGGAGCTGCAGTGGGAATTGAACTCAGTTCCCCAGGATCAAAGTCCACTGCACTAATCACTAGGCTGTTCCTCCACCCCACTTGCTTAGATTCCTTCTAAGCCTATGTCATAAGTACATAAGCACTGCCACGCTGGGAAAAGACCCAAGGTCCATCAAGCCCAGCACTCCGTCTCCGACAGCGGCCAATCCAGGCCCCAAGAATCCGGCAAAAACCCAAAATGTAATAACTTCTTCCTAAGCCCCCTCATTCCAGAGTTTTCCTTCATTTGAAAAAGGAGGAGGAGGAGTAGCCTAGTGGTTAGTGCAGTGGACTTTGACCCTGGGGAACTGAGCTCAACTCCCACCACAGCTCCCTGTGAGCCTGGACAAGTCACTCAACCCCCCATTGCCCCTGGTACAAAATAAGTACCTGAATATATGTAAACCGCTTTGAATGTAGTTGCAAGAACCTCAGAAAGGCGGTATCTCAAGTCCCCTTTCCCTTATGACATCACAATATCAGAAGTGAGCCAAGTATCGGGCAATCAAGCCATTGTGACATCACTGATGAGGTTGGCTCTTATTGGTGGAATGAGTGGAGGAGTAGCCTAGTGGTTAGTGCAGTGGACCTTGATTCTGGGGAACTGGGTTCGATTCCCACTGCAGCTCCTTGTGACTCTGGGCAAGTCACTTAACCCTCCATTGCCCCTGGTACAAAATAATACCTGAATATATGTAAACTGCTTTGAATGTAGTTGCAAAAACCTCAGCAAGGCGGTATATCAAGTCCCATTTCCCCTTCCCTACATTAATGTAAGATATTTAAACATCTCCATCATATCTCCTCTCTCCCTCCTCCCTTCCAGCATACACACACTGAGGTTCATAAGCCTGTCCCTATATGTTTTATGTCCAAGACCGCTTACCAATTTTGTAGTGGCCTCTGGACCGACTGCAGCGCAGCTCTTGTGCGCATGCGTCCGTCGTGTTTCTCCCCAAACCCCTTCCTTTTGCTTTACTAGCACATGTAAGATATGCATCCCATTTGCTTTGGGCTACTTTTCAGCACTGTTCTTGTGCTATGGGATTTGCGCTCTTGCCTCTAGCGCCGGCGTTTTGAGCGTTGGGCCCCTGGAATCAAAGGCCCAGATGAGAGGAACATGCTCAGCAGAAAAACATCAGTCACTCATCCATCATTGCAGCCCAGAACCCCCACCTTCCCCTTCATGCAGCTCCTGGCTTCTCTTAGAAATCCGAAACCAATTAGCTTCCTAAGCAGCTTTAATTAGGCGAGTGACTTCTTAAATTGATTGGGAAGCTAGATCTGGACTGATCCCTAGGGGTGAAATGAATGTGGCTTCAGGTCTCTGGGGAGCCAGGAGGGAAAGAGAGAAGCAGGGCTAGAAAGTAACTCTTTCTGCTCAGTATTAAACACTGTGAGGGCAGAGTGGCTTCAACATTTACATGAAAGAGCAACGCTGCCCTGGGGTGGATTCTCCAGGGTCTTGTTGCAAATCTGAATATTTAATCTAATTATATGAGCATAAATCTGCCTAGAAAACAGGGATTTTCAGTTTAGTGACAACCGAGAAATGGTCTGAGGATATGGCTGAAGGGATTCAGGGACTGCCAGGGGCTCTGTAATTATTCACAAAAAAATGAGAGGTTGGAAGGACGATGGGTTATCAACAAAAAAAAAAAAAAAAACCACCACTCAGACACAAGTTCAAAAAATGGAGGAAAAAGGCCTCAGTAATAAAAACAATCCCAGAGAACGTGATGAAGGCAGTTAGCTTGGCAGAGTTTAAAAAGGAGTTAGACAGTTTCCTAAAGGACAAGTCCATAAAGCACTACTAAATGGATTTGGGAAAAATCCACAATTCCAGGAATAACATGTACAGAATGTTTGTACGTTTGGGAAGCTTAACAGGTGCCATTGGCCTGGATTGGCCGCTGTCGTGGACAGGATGCTGGGCTCGATGGACCCTTGGTCTTTTCCCAGTGTGGCATTACTTATGTACTTATGTACTCTCTCGACCTGCTGCCTGCCTATTGACTTTACCTGTGCCTGGATTACTCTCTTGTCTGCTGCCTGCCTACTGACTTTGCCTGTACCTGGAAACTCGCCAGGTGCCCTTGGCCTGGATTGGCCGCTGTCGGGGACAGGATGCTGGGCTCGATGGACCCTTGGTCTTTTCCCAGTGTGGCATTACTTATGTACTTATATATAATGATATATGCAAATCAATGATTGTAAAAAAAACCCCACCACCTTCATAAATATAGTGGGGAAACCACCTCAAGACTCTCATATAATATTGTAAAAGATCTTTAACAAACCACTTACCTTAAAGTCTTTGTAAAAATGTCATCACACTTTGAAATATTAAACTTTGTTTTACATGTTCAGGGCCATTTCAGAAAGCCATGTACCTCATTAAGGGCTCCTTTTACTAAATGGTGTAAACACTAACCAGAGGCGTAGGTAGGTGGGTCGCAAGGAGAGCGGCCGCTCCTCCAAACAGACTTCCAACAGTGTTGGTGCCTATTTTTCATGTGATCTGTCACGTTTAAAATATGCGCTGGCACTGTTGTCAATCCGCTGTCCCTGTGTCCTCAACCTGGCTATGCTTCTGACACTACCACATGCTTAGCGTAGGTTACTTCCTGTTCCGGGGCAGAGGGAGCATGGAAACGAACGAAGCGGACAGGCGCGCGGCACCCCCCCCCCAGCGGCGTGCACCCAGGGGGGTCTTTCGCCGGGGGGGGTCGCGCTGCACCTGAGGGGTCGCGCTGCACCTGAGGGGGGGCGCTGCACCCTGGGGGCAGGGCGCATCGGCGATCCGCCCAGGTGTCAGCCCCCCTAGGAACGCCACTGGGTCATTAATTTGTAAAATGGAAAATTAGCCATTTTTGCCCTTAGCACATTGGAAAGGGAATGAGACTTTCTGTGGTTTTTGCAACTACATTCAAAGTGGTTTACATAGGATATACAAGTACTTATTTGTACCTGAGGCAATGGAGGGTTAAGTGACTTGCCCAGAGTCACAGGGTACTGCAGTAGGAATTGAACCCAGTTCCCCAGGATCAAAGTCCACTGCACTAACCACTAGGCTACTCCTCCACTAGCAACATTCCATGTAGAATCTCAACTAGGGAAAGGGAACTGGGACTTGATTTACTGCCTTTCTGTGGTTTTTGCAACTCCATTCAAAGTGGTTTACATAGTATATAGAGGTACTTATTTGTACCTGGGGCAATGGAGGGTTAAGTGACTTACCCAGCATCACAAGGAGCTACAGTAAGAATCGAACCCAGCTCACCAGGTCAAGGTCCATTGCACTAACCACTCAAGACTGTGTAAGGGCCACTAAGGCCACTTTTTACAGTAGCTTGCTGAAATGACCCCTAAATGTCTATTTGAAAATTAGCCATCCTCCCTGCAGGTAAAAGCAAAGGGGCTGATAGCTCTTTAAGCCGTGCTAAGCACTAAAGTGCACTTAACATGAGAAAAATGGCTTAACGCAAGATGTGTTAAAGCATTTTGCATTACTTTTGCCATTTGTGCGTGCCAACCACGTGGTATTTGATTCCATAATCTGGTGCATTTGCCATGACGGGCAGTGCTGATAGAAAGGGCTCAGCCAAGCATGGAATTCACTTGACTGTACCACCTTCCAGAGCTCAACAGCACAGAGGCCACTAAGAGCCATACAGGCAACGCAAGGTCAACGTTTGCCTGCTCTGTGATTGTCCCCCTCCAAATGATCCCCTGCTGCTGATTACACTGACTTGCCTTCTAGAAATTTGCTCGAGAGACATCAAACAATGACAAGGAGAACAGATGAAACAAGAAACTATGGTTTTTAATAACATTTTCAGGCACAATTAATAAGCATTCGCTTGCTAGCATGCTTTCAGCACACTCTTATCTCTACGGTCTCAAAGCATTTTTCATTCCCTCTCCTCTGGAGCTCTTTGATCCCATTCCGATGGTGGTAGCAGCTGCAGGCTCCAGAAGACTCTTTTTTTATGTATCTGGTGCCCAGGTGCACCGTACGTCATAAGGTCCAGCAACCCAGGAGGGGAAGACCTAATTTCTTGATGTATATTTCATGCTACCAGTGTCTCTCTTCAGAACAAACTGCAACTTCAACAATCACCTCTGTCCATGCCAGAAAACTATGTAGAAATAAAAATATTATTAACAGGATAAATAAAAGAAATAGACAAAATCCATCTCTTACGGATAATAAGCAAAAAGAAAAAAACAAAAAAAACAGGGAAAAAAAAAACCAATAACGTGAAAGATACTGGGATATAGCCAGTATAGCAAATAAGAGTGGAGGAGTGGCCTAGTGGTTAGGGTGGTGGACTTTGGTCCTGGGGAACTGAGGAACTGAGTTCGATTCCCACTTCAGGCACAGGCAGCTCCTTGTGACTCTGGGCAAGTCACTTAACCCTCCATTGCCCCATGTAAGCCGCATTGAGCCTGCCAGGAGTGGGAAAGTGCGGGGTACAAATGTAATTAAAAAAAAAGAGTATCACAAACTTAACAAAATCAAAAAAGGAAACATCAAAGGGGGCTAAAGGATAAAATCCACCACAAGGAACCATTTCAGCTAAATCAGCAGGAAAGGGCAACGAAATAAAAAGAATTTTTTACATCATCATAAGGAGTAAGAAGTTGAACATTTCCGTTTTACAGTCTTTTAAACATACAAAAGATGCTGGAGTTGGAAGTGAGTGAAGTTCATAAGAACATAAGAGTAGCCATACTGGGTCAGACCAATGGTCCCATCTTGCCCAGTATCCTGTTTCCAACAGTGGCCAAGCCAGGTCACAAATACCTGGCAGAAACCCAAAATAGTGGCAACATGCTTCCAGTGGCGTACCTAGGGTAGTTGACACCCGGGGCCGGTCATTTTTTTAACACCCCCCCCCCCCCTCCAAAATCTAGTACTAGGCATGCTGAGAACACAAAACACTCAGGACCTATAGAGCAAGTCTAGCATACCATAAGCAGTAATTTCTACAAGTTACACAAGGAAAAGGAAAGCATCTTAAACACTACAGTGAGCACTAGAACATCAATTCACCTACTGTAAAACGAAACCAGGCAGAATAACACAGATCGTCCATCTTACACAGTCAATGCCAACCGAAAGCCATGTCTTTTTCACAAACACAGATACATCCTAATCCACTATAGAATAAGCAATAATAACCTTTCTATTTAGACAAAAATTAAACTGAACCCCAAGATGCCAGACTCTGCATACAATGCAACACCACAGAAACAGAAACTGTCCCCTAGTACTGTGCAAAATATAAAGACAGCAGATGTAAATTTGAAAAAACTAACACATACCAATCACCACTTTACAAATTAACAAATACAAATAAAACAAATATAGAAAATAAAATACCATTGTATTGGACTAATACATTTAGCTTCCAGAGGCCAAAATCTCCTTCCTCAGGTCAATACAGTATAGTGTGTTACAGTGTCCTAACCTGACCTGAGGAAGGGGGTTTTGTTCTCCGAAAGTTAGCCAAAATGTATTAAAATTAGTCCAGTAAAAAGATTACCTTATTTACATGTTCTATTATAAACATTTATTAACACAGCTACAATACTACTTTATCCTAAAGCAAAAAAATTAAAATATATATTTTATTTACAGTTTGTTGTCTCTGGTTTCTGCTTTCCTCATCTTCTTTTCACTGTCTTCCTTCCATCTAGCATCTGTCTTTGTTCTCTCTCTGCCATCCAGTGTCTGCCCTCTCTGCTGTTCCCTCCATCCAATGTCTGCCCTCTCTCCCTGTACCTTCCATCTACATCTGCCCTCTATCTCTGCCCCTTCCATCCACCATCTGCCCCTGTCTGCCCTCTTTCTCTCCCCCTTCCATTCACTGTCTGCCCTTTCTATCCCTTCCATCCAGTCTGCCCTTTCTCTCTGCCCCTTCAATCCATCATTTGCCCTCCCTCTCCCATCCATCCAGGGTCTGCCCTCCCTCTCTCTCTCCCCCTTCCAGCCAGGATCTGTCCCCTCTCTCTGCCCCTTTTTTTCAGCCCCCAGTTCCAGCCCCACTATCCCACCAGTCCCCAGTTTCAGCCCCAGTCCTTTTCTCCCACCAGTCCCGAGCTTTAGCCCCCAGCCACTTCTCCCTGTCCTCTTTTTATCCCCCAGTTTCAACCCCAGCCCTTTTCTCTCACCAGTCCTGAGCTTCAGCCCCAGCCACTTCTCCCTGTCTCCTTTTCAGCCCCCAGTCCCCACAATTTCAGCCCCTGCCGCCTTTCAGCCCCCAGACCCAGTATTAGCCCCCTTATCCCACCTACCCTCCTTTCAGCCCCAGTTTCAGCCCCCTTCATCCACATGCCTTGCCCCCCTTTTCAGCCTGACCCATTCTCCCACCTGACCCAGGCATGCCCCATTTTCCGTCATGACCCCTTCTCAGACCCCAGTTCTAGCCCCCTTCTCTCATTTGAGAACCCCCACCCCATCTGAGAACCCCCACCCCAGTCCCCTTCTCCCATCTGGAAACCCCTCCCCACTCTAGTCCCCTTCTCCCATCTGAAACCCCCCTCCCCATCTAAGAACCCCCACAACACCCCTCTCCCATCTGAGAACTCCCTCCCCACCCCAGTCCCCTTCTCCCATATAAAAACCCCCTCCCCTCCCCATGTGAGAACCCCAACACCCCTCTCCCATCTGAGAACCCCCTCCCCACTCAGTCCCCTTCTCCCATATGGAAACCCCCTCCCCTCCCCTCCCCATGTGAGAACCCCCACAATACCCCTCTCCCATCTGAGGAGCCCACCCCGACCCGACTCTCCTGCTCCCACCCCTACCTTTAAAAAAAAATTTTTGAAGCGTCGTTGCAGGCAGCGCCTTGCGTCTGCCCTGCTTGTTGTAAAAGAAGTAAATCTCTTCGCTTCGTCGTCGTCGGGCCTCACTATGTCCCGCCCTCCTCTGAGGTAATTTCCGCGAGGGCGGGACATAGTGAGGCCCGACGACGACGAAGCGAAGAGATTTACTTCTTTTACAACAAGCAGGGCAGACGCAAGGCGCTGCCTGCAACGACGCTTCAAAAAATTTTTTTTTAAAAGTAAAGTGGGAGCAGCGGGAGCAAAGCGGATCACCCCCCCCCCCCCCACCCACTGACACCCGGGGCGGACCGCCCCCACCGCCCCCCCCCCCTTGGTACGCCACTGCATGCTTCCCCATGTTTGTCTCAATAGCAGACTATGGACTTTTCCTCCAGGAACTCGTCCAAACCTTTTTTTAAACCCAGCTACACTAACTGCTGTTACTACATCTTCCGGAAAAGAGTTCCAGAGCTGAACTATTGGTTGAGTGAAAAAATATCTCCTCCTATTTGGTTTGAAGGTATTTCCATTTAATTTTTCGTGAGTGTCCTCTTGTCTTTGTACTTTTGGAACGAGTAAAATATTGATTCACTTCTACTCGTTCTACACAACTTAGTGTTTTGTAAGACTCAATCATATCTCCCCTCATCCGTCTCTTTTCTAAGCTGAAGAGCCTTAACCTCTTTAGCCTTTCCTCATACAAGAGGAGTTCCATTCCCTTTATTGGTAATCAATAGAAATAAAACAAAACAAAACATGGAAAAGAAAATAAGATGATACCTTTTTTATTGGACATAACTTAATACATTTCTTGATTAGCTTTCGAAGGTTGCCCTTCGTCAGATCGGAAATAAGCAAATGTGCTAGCTGACAGTGTATATAAGTGAAAACATTCAAGCATTACTATGACAGTAAAATAGATACTATTGGAGATTCTACATGGAATGTTGCTACTATTGGAGATTCTACATGGAATGTTGCTATTCCAGTAGCAACATTCCATGTAGAAGGCTGCGCAGGCTTCTGTTTCTGTGAGTCTGACGTCCTGCACGTACGTGCAGGACGTCAGACTCACAGAAGCAGAAGCCTGCGCGGCCACATTGCTGATCTACAAGGGCCGACTTCTACATGGAATGTTGCTAGTGGAATAGCAACATTCCATGTAGAATCTATAGAAATCAAACAAAATAAAACATGGAAAAGAAAATAAGATGATACCTTTTTTATTGGACATAACTTAATACATTTCTTGATTAGCTTTCGAAGGTTGCCCTTCTTCCTCAGATCGGAAATAAGCAAATGTTGGTAGATGACAGTATATATAAGAGGCCTAGAAATGCTTCTTTATTGAGGTGCTATGAGCAACGTTGCAACCGATTTACTTTAATCTTATGGACAATTTGTATTTACTTTTCATTATTCTTCTGTTTTATGGACTGCTTAAATACCCGAGGATCCATCGGAGGGACGTTTCATCCTAAAGCCAGCAAGGTCTCTCGTTTTTCCTTTCTGCTGCTCTTCTGCAGCTGTACTTAAACCTGTTCTATTGCAATAATCTTACAAACTGCAGGGGGACCCTTATTAGTCTGTGTGCCGGAAGATTGAGAACGAGGGGTATTACAGCACATTTTGGCCATAGACAATAGAAACTGATTATATACCCACCTCAGGGGTGACCCTCAGCCCCAATCAGCGAGAGGCTGCTTACAGCATAATAGGCTGGAATTTTTTTTGTAACATTAACTCATAAATTATGGAAGTTTTGTTCCCTATGGGTCTAGCGTGATTGAAATTTTGAAGAGCTTCAAATTCTTACAGGAAACCTTATTACCTGCATGAGATCCTTAGTGCTGGCAGCTGAGGATAATTCTGTCATCTATAATTATACAGTCCTGGCCAGGAATCACTGGGGTAAGATGCTCACAAAATAAACTTTCAGTAAAATAAGTAGCATACAAGTTAATTCAAATACATAAAACAGTACAATAAATCAAAAATCTAATACACTCTACCCACAATTCGTAACATCCTGGGCATTTCACTTAAGCCAGAACAATTCACTTAGGGGTCCTTTTACTAAAATGCGCTGAAAAATGGCCTACGTCAGTGTAGACGCGTGTTTTGGGCGCAGGCAGAATCATTTTTTAGCGCACCTGTAAAAAATGCCTTTTTAAAAATTTTTGCCGAAAATGGACGTGCGACAAAATGAAAATTGCCGCGCGTCCATTTTGGGTCTGAGACTTTACCGCCATCCCTTGACCTAGCGGTAAAGTCTCACGCAGTAACTGGGCGGTAATGACCTACACGGGTCAAATGCCACTTGGCATGCATCCAATGTGCGCGTCCGAAAATTACAATGATTTTTTGGACGTGTGCACCGGATGCGCGCCAAAAATGAAATTACTGCAAGAGTCACACCTGTACCTCTGATCCCATCCTCACTAACCTACTAAACACCATCTCTCCTACTGTCAGCCCCCCCCCCATCTGTCATATCCTCAACCTCTCTCTCTCCACTGCAACTGTCCCTGACACCTTCAAGCATGCTGTAGTCACACCACTTCTCAAAAAGCCATCACTAGACCCTACCTGTCCTTCCAACTACCGCCCCATCTCCCTCCTACCCTTCCTCTCCAAGATACTTGAACACGCCGTTCACAGACACTGCCTTGATTTTCTCTCCTCTCATGCCATCCTCGATCCGCTTCAATCTGGTTTTCGCCCTCTACACTCGACAGAAACAGCACTCACTAAAGTCTGTAATGACCTGTTCCTTGCCAAATCCAAAGGTCACTACTCCATCCTCATCCTCCTCGACCTTTCTGCCGCTTTTGACACTGTCAATCATAATTTACTTCTTGCTGCACTATCATCATTTGGGTTCCAGGGCTGTACACTGGACTTGAAGAGATAGTCCCTGCTCCACAGAGCTTACAATCTAATTGGGACAGACAAACAGGACAAATAAGGGATAAGAGAATTACTAACGTGGGAATATGGGTACTGAATAAGTGAGTAAGGGTTAGGAGTTAAAAGCAGCATCAAAAAGGTGGGCTTTTAGCTTAGATTTGAAGACGGCCAGAGATGGAGCTTGACGTACCGGCTCAGGAAGTCTATTCCAGGCATATGGTGTAGCAAGATAAAAGGAAAGGAGTCTGAAGTTAGCTGTGGAGGAGAAGGGTGCAGATAAGAGAGATTTACCCAGTGAACGGAGTTCCCCGGGGAGGAATGTAGGGAGAGATGAGAGTGGAAAGGTACTGAGAAGCTGCAGAGTGAATTCACTTATAGGTCAATAAGAGGAGTTTGAACTGTATGCGGAAATGGATAGGAAGCCAATGAAGTGATTTGAGGAGAGGGCTAATATGAGCATAACGACCCTGGCGGAATATTAGTCGTGCAGCAGAATTTTGAACAGATTGAAGAGGAGAGAGATGGCTAAGTGGGAGACCTGTGAGAAGCAAGTTGCAATAGTCTAAGCAAGAGGTGATAAGAGCGTGGATGAGGGTTCAGGTAGTGTGCTAACCTTCTAAAATGGCCTCTTTAACCCGTCCATGTCTGCATGTGGAAAATAAGATGCCACTGACTAGTAAATGTGAAACCAATTCTAAAATAAAAGATGTGCTCGCATTTAATATCTCTCAGCTCCCCCCACCTTACCAGAATCAGCTGCAATGCAGTGGGAGGTTTTTACAGACTGTACAATAGAACGGATTAATAACTACCTTGCTTAATTTGCTCTCTCTGATCGTAGGAAAATTATCTATTATTTTGCAGCTGTGCACAGTGCAAGGAACGCGGTCGATGTCTCTGATGTATAGTTTGTTCGCAAACAGTTTTCAGAAGACATTTACCTGCAGCGCTTCCACACGGAGGTGAGAGGCGCTGTCAGGTCAGTGCAGGGGGCCCGATACGGAGGGGAGCGGCGGTGGGGATGGGGGGGGGAGGGTGGAGGTTGGTGCGCGCGATGTTCGTTTCCAGGCTCCAGGGGCAGCGTCCGACAGTCCGACTCCGTTTCCCTCTCTGTTCCGCCCTCTGACGTCATCATGTCTTGACGCAAGGGCGGGACAGAGAGGGAAGTCTCTACTGCGCATTTGCAGGTGAGTCGGTCACTTGCCATTTATATTTAAATCTCTTTATTAATTTCATATTTAAACAAAGATACTTCTCTTTGAATTGATACATCCATTTCAAACATCAAAGTGAAACACATAAGAAATCATTATTACAATAATATTAACCTTGAGAAATGGAATTATAGTCCACTAATAAGGTGGGAGGTTCAAGATGGTTTATAGGCCAAAGGAAGTTAGCAAAACAATAAGTAGGTTAAAGGAGTACTAGCAGCGGTTCCTAAATATTCTCGGGATTCAACGTTTGGATTGAAGCCTGGTTCTTCTTCTTATCAAGGAAGGACCGCAATTGTTCAGGTTCAAAGAATATATATTTTTCCTCCTTGAATATCAACATGCATTTACACGGAAATCGTAGCTGGAAAACCGCCCCAGTAGCAAGAGATTCCTGTTTCATATCCAGGAATTTCTTTCGTCTCTGTTGCGTCCATCTTGCAATATCTGGAAATATAGAGACCTTGCTTCCTTTAAAAACCGGATGAATGTTTTTAAAGTAAAGTCTCATTAAAGATTCTTTATCTTGTAGGAAAACAAATGTTACTATCAAGGTTGCTCTAGTCTCTGTATTATCCATTGATTGCTCCAATAGATTAGTTAAATCCAGCTTCTCAGGTGAATTAACTTTAGAAATATCCTGTTGTGGGGAAGTTTTTATTCCCAGGTAATGAATTTTTTGTAGTGGGGGTAAAGATTGCTCTGGGTATTTGAATACCTCTTTCAAGAATTTTGCAAACATATCCTTGGGAGTGACAAATTTAGACTTCGGAAAATTTAGCAGTCTTACATTCAGGTTTCTTGATTGATTTTCAAGATTCTCTAGTTTCCTATGGATTAATATTCGATCCCCTGAGGTTAAGGCTTGATGTTTAGAAATTTTTCCTATTTGTCCTTCCAGGTCAGTTTGCTTTCTCAACAGCCCTTCAGTTTGAGTTTTTAAAGAGTTTATCTGCGTTGCATTATTCAGGGAGACTGTAATAAATGAGGTACAAACCTTGTGAAGAGATTCCAGAGCCGTCCATATCGTCTCCAGTGAAACCTCTTGGGGTTTAACCAGGGGCTGCATCGCCAGAGCACAAGAAGTAATTTCTTCTTGTGTAGTTGTTGAAGGCGGTTCCTCCACGGTTTCCCCCTCTGTAGTTCCGGGCGTTCGCTGGGTTCCCTGAGCCAGCCCTAAGAGTGTATCGGGCATCGCAATTACCCCGGGAGCGCACCACTCCTTCGACTCCGCTCTACATTCGGCGGTCGGAACAGCGCTTCCGGGTGCATGCGGAGGCGTCGGGGTCAACGGTCCCAGCGGGCTGAGCGAAAGATCGCTCTCCTGAGCAGGGCTCTTCCTTTCCCCGCTAATAGAAACACCCGCAGTTGGAGTGGAAACCAAAAATGCTGATAGAGACTGCTGCCCAGGCAAGGAAGGGATCTGCTTCGGGAGGGGTGGTCCCCTCGGCTTCCCTTTCCTTTTCGGCATTATTCCTGTAGAAAAAGGTACTTTTCAAAGTAAACCTCGGGAGCGTCTTAATTGCATGTCCTGCTAGATCGCCATCTTGAGACATTTCCCTGCCATTTATATGTTTGATGTTCTTAACCCATATTAAGCTAGTAGTTAACACGCATCAAGCTGTTTTGCATGTTTAAAATTTAGAAAAATGTGTGGGACAAGCTGAAAATCAAATATTTGGGAAAAAGTCCAAGCAAACTGAAAATGATCTCAAAATGTTTGCTCTGTGCACATCCTTACCATTGACCAGAAACAATTACAGAGGATTCTCTCCCTCTTTCTCTTTCTTCTCTCTCCCCCCCCCCCCACCCCCCTTACTTTGCCCTTGGTCATTGCAGCTCTTTTGCACTAATCTTCATGGAAATGCAAGCAAAGATTAATCCGAAGCTCAGAAATGACCTGTGTGGGTGGTTGTGGGCAGCAATTATTGTGGTACCAGGAGACCTCACAGGAGCTGGAAGGCCTTGGAGCAAAAAAATATTCCTTCCATCTTCCTTGTGAAGCTTTTAGAAGCGACAGATAGGGACTGCTGGGAAGAGATTACTGCTGCTGGGATCGCATGTGTCAGGAAATTTCAAACGCATTCTAAATCTCAGTCAGATTACTGCCCCTCATCCATAGAAAAAAGGTTTTCTGGTCTGTATGATTTGTGGAAGGTTTGCTGGAAAAGGAGTGCAAATGCAGAGCAGGATTAAGGTAGGTTGGCAGAGCTGTGGAGGAAGGGGGCTCAGTATTGGAATAGAGGAGGTGTTGCAGGGCAGGAGCGAGGTGCATTGACAGAGCTGTGATTAGGGGTCTCAATACTGGAATAGCAGAGGGCACTGCAGGACAGGAGTGAGGTGCATTGACAGAGCTGTATTTAGGGTCTCAATACTGGAAGAGCAGGGGGTGCTGCACTGGAGTGAGAAGCATTGACAGAATTGTGTGTTTAGGGATCATGGGTCCCAGTACTGGAATAGCAGAGGGTGCTGCAGAACAGGAATGAGGTGCATTGACAGAGCTGTGATTAGGGGTCTCAATACTGGAATAGCAGAGGGCACTGCAGGACAGGTGCATTGACAGAGCTGTGATTAGGGGTCTCAATACTGGAATAGCAGAGGGCACTGCAGGACAGGAGTGAGGTGCATTGACAGAGCTGTATTTAGGGTCTCAATACTGGAAGAGCAGGGGGTGCCGCACTGGAGTGAGAAGCATTGACAGAATTGTGTGCTTAGGGATCATGGGTCCCAGTACTGGAATAGCAGAGGGTGCTGCAGAACAGGAATGAGGTGCATTGGCAGAACTGTGTGTTTAGGGTCTCCGTAGTAGAACAGCAGGGGTTGCTGAGAACAGAACAGAAGTGAGGTGCATTGGCAGAGTTGTGCAGGGAGTCATTCAGTACTGGAATAGCAGAGGGTGCTGCAGAACAGGAGTGAGGTGCATTGACAGAGCTGTGATTAGGGGTCTCAATACTGGAATAGCAGAGGGCACTGCAGGACAGGAGTGAGGTGCATTGACAGAGCTGTGATTAGGGGTCTCAATACTGGAATAGCAGAGGGCACTGCAGGACAGGAGTGAGGTGCATTGACAGAGCTGTATTTAGGGTCTGAATACTGGAAGAGCAGGGGGTGCTGCACTGGAGTGAGAAGCATTGACAGAATTGTGTGTTTAGGGATCATGGGTCCCAGTACTGGAATAGCAGAGGGTGCTGCAGAACAGGAGTGAGGTGCATTGACAGAGCTGTGATTAGGGGTCTCAATACTGGAATAGCAGAGGGCGCTGCAGGACAGGAGTGAGGTGCATTGACAGAGCTGTATTTAGGGTCTCAATACTGGAAGAGCAGGGGGTGCTGCACTGGAGTGAGAAGCATTGACAGAATTGTGTGTTAAGGGATCATGGGTCCCAGTACTGGAATAGCAGAGGGTGCTGCAGAACAGGAATGAGGTGCATTGGCAGAACTGTGTGTTTAGGGTCTCCGTAGTAGAACAGCAGGGGTTGCTGAGAACAGAACAGAAGTGAGGTGCATTGGCAGAGTTGTGCAGGGAGTCATTCAGTACTGGAATAGCAGAGGGTGCTGTAGGGCAGGAGTGAGGTGAAGAAGTATCATTGTGTGTGGGAGTCAGTACAGTGAGTTACAATGTGATGTTGCTTGTCTCTTACGCATGGAGAGCAAGTTGTTTTATAGTAATTGTGGGAAATATAACAAAGAGGAACAAAAATATCCGGCAGAAAGAACAGAAGATCATAGAACATCAGAATTTGCACAGATTGGGCTCAATTTTTAAAAACGTTTTTGTGGCTATCCTGAGGGGTCCATAGGGGCCTGCACTGGTTTAAAAAAAAAAACAGTTTCAGTCTCTTTTCTGTTTCATTTCATTAGTTAGACTCTGGGAGCATGGGGGAGGGGGGAGGCAGGATTCAGGAAGTGGGGGATGGGGAGAGAGATGCTGGCCAAACCTGGGCGGGGGGGGGGGAGGGGAGGGAAGAGGAGAGAAGGACTGGGGACACGGTTTGTCGAGCCCTGTGCCTCACTACCACAGGAACCCCACAAGACCTGCGTCCCTGACCGTATTATCGAAATGAAAGATGGACGTCCACCTTGTTTCGAAAATCCGGGTTTCCACGCCCCAGGATGGGACATTTTGCAAGGACGTCCAAATCAAAACTTGGACGTCTCTTTCGAAAATGCCCCTCCATGAGTTCGAGCATAGGAGGGACAGGGCACAGCCAAGAGGTGCTAGACATGGAGTAAAAATAGAGACAGGGACACAGGGCAATGGTGGAAAAGGGGTGATATAAGAACATAGAGAGACAGGGACACAGAGAGGCAATGTTGAATATAAGGGGAGGATAGGGACACCAAAAGAGCAGATACTGAATATAGAGTGTAGGCAGGGAACAGGGACATAGAAAAGAGGTGCTGGACAAGACAGATGGGGACACGAGGAAGTTGGATGGCAGACATGGAGAAAGAAGAATAGACAGGAGACCTTGGAAAGGCCAGGGAAAAAATGGAGAAAAGCAGAAGACACGGACAAAATTGAATGGAAAAATAAAATGCTCAAAGGTAGAAAAAATATTTTATTTTAATTATCAAGTGGATCATGTTAGATTTGGGAAATGTGCATAGGTTGGCTTATTTTAGTACGGGGGACGTGCAGGGATGGAGGAGATTACTTGTGAGGATGGGCGGGGATGGGTTAGATTCCAGCAGGGACAGGTGAAATTTCTGTCCCTGTGCAACTCTTTAATTTGACCCCTGGCTTCTTTGATTGTCAGCCCAGTGCTCTAACCACCAAACTACTCCTCCGCATTTTGTCCCTTGAAAGTCATTAGCACAGAAAAGGCGCAAAACCAGTGAGGGGATACAAGACGAGCCAGAGAAGGGTGAGAGAGTATTGGAGGAGGTGGAGTTTTCCAGGGTTTATGCAGTCAGCATCTATTTGAATTGTTTTCACTGGGGTATTTTATTGGTATTCATTGGCTAAAACATATAATCAAAAGACCTGTTTATAAGCAATCAATTGAAATCACCATCCTGTATAGCATAGCAATAATCAGATCACTGAATGATTAGAATGTACACATGTATGAGCACATGCGCATGGAAATCCAGATACATACCGACACTCTATTCTGTAACTAAGCACATATCCCACTTTTTATATCTTTTTACTTTAAACTTTTTATTTTCACAAACAGAAGTGAAATACCCCCAGAGTAACCCCCCCCCCCCCCCCCCAAAAAAAAGCCCCAGGTCTGAGAAATACAATAGTTCCTTTTAACAAAGACTAAAATTCAATCCTCTTTATGTATCAACCTATTGACAAAACAAATCTAATGGAACCCTGATCTTTCTAAATACTGAAAAGCTCCCGCTATGTACTTGTTGCATCTGTCAAGAGAAAATTCACACCTCTGTTTCCTACTCCTACTACTCATTTCTATAGCACCACTAGACGTATGCATTGCTGTACAAATTATATACAGGTACTTTCTCTGTCCTTCAGGGCTCACAATCTAAGTTGTTTTTGTACCTGGGCAATGGAGGGTTAAGGGGTCCTTTTACTAAGGTGTGCTGTTTTAAATGCTAGTCCTTTTACCACCACCTCAAATTACCCATATTACTATGTACCAACCACCCACAAAATTAACGTGATAAAAGACTAAGGAAGGCCACGTATGAGAAAAGCAATTTAGTTTATTTTTGCTAAGTACAAATACAATCAATAGTTTCTCATGGGAGAACAGCCGCTGCTACACATAAGTGTTCTCTGCCACTGTTTCTCCAAAGTAATGTTCTGATTCAACTGCTTATATATCCTTTATTTTCACATAGGTTTAAAAATTATCTTCCTCAAAGTTCATTCTGTTTTCTTTCAATACCATCTGCTTTTTCTCTGTCGTTAAACCACATTTTTCTGTCTGTTGTAATTGCCCCTTTCCCACGCTTGCTTGCATGCAAGAATGTCTTATCAGATCACGAGTCTCCGGCTCAACACAGCTTTTGCCTTTTTGCCTTGTTTCAAAGTGCACTTTCGCTCTGTTTCAAGGCGCACACCCGTGCTCATTATCTACAGCGCTGAAAAAAAGGCTTGTGGTAGTGTAGGCGCGGGTTTTGGGCGTGCACCAATCCATTTTTCAGTGTGCCTGTGATAAAGGCCCCCTTTTTTTGCTGAAAATGGATGTGCGGCAAAATCTAAATTGCCGCGTGTCCATTTTGGGTCTGAGACCTTACCATCAGCCATTGGCCTAGCAGTAAAGAATCCAGAGGGTAATGACCTACACGTGTCAAATGCCACTTGGCGCGCATGCATTACGTGCATTCAAAAATAGAAAAAACATCTTTCAGACACACGTAGCAGCCGCGCGCACAAAATGAAATTACCGCAAGAGCCATGCGGTAGTTGGGCGGTAACACCATTTTGGCACGCATTGGGCATGTATAAACACTTACGTGGCTTAGTAAAAGGGCCTCTAACTGAGTTGCCCAAGGTCACAAGGAGCTGCAGTGGGACTCAAGCCCAGATTGCCAGGACCAAAGCCTGCTGCACTAACCATTAGGCTACTCCACTCCTAAGCCCCGCTAGCGGCTGTGGTGTTCTAATGCTGACACAGCCCATTCACTTTGAATGTGGCTTACTAAACAGTGGGGTTAGTGCCCCCTGGCTTCCCTTGCACCCTGGCACTGCTTTTACAGGACCCAGTATGGTCCTGATGCCACCGCTACTGCCGTGGCCATAGACCGAGATGCCATGACAGACAAATGCCTGCTTGTTTGCAAAGAAAGTCTACAGGCAGAATTAAAAGCTGATGGTACAGCAAAGGCTTTGGAGGCACCAGCGGGCTTTATCACTTTCTAGTGTCTTTTAGGAGAAAAGGACTCTAGAAATGCAAATTGTTCCCTGATAATAATAATAATAATAATCCTAAGGGTAATGCTAATAAGTTTCATTTATCTAACATCTTACAAAAGGGTGAGATGAGATGAGAAACAACACCGGTATTAGCCAGTTTTGCATGGACACCCTGGGGTCAGAGCATTTTACATCTCATTTAGAAAAATGGAAACTCAATGAGATTGGTGTTTGGAATGAAAATATAATGTTTGTTAACAAGTATTGAACAGGTTTTTCCTGGGGTTCCAAAGATGAGAGCATGGGGCTCATACAGAGCTTACAATCCAATCAAGACAGACAAACAGGACAAATAAGGGACAAGGGAATTACTAAGGTGGGAATGATAAAGCATGGGTACTGAACAAGTGAGTAAGGGTTAAGAGTTAAAAGCAGCCTCAAAAAGGTGACCTTTTAGCCTAGATTTGAAGATGGCCAGAGATGGATTTTGACGTACCGGCTCAGGAAGTCTTTTCCAGGCATATGGTGCAGCAAGATAAAAGGAACGGAGTCTGGAGTTAGCAGTGGAGGAGAAGGGTGCAGATAAGAGAGATTTACCCAGTGAACAGAGTGAGTAAGGAGAGATAAGAGTGGAGAGGTACTGAGGTACTGTTTAGTTGCCCTATTAGTTCCCGTTGTTTCTTTCCATTATTCCATTGTTCTTCTCCATTGTTCTATTCCCTTAACGACGCTTTAACTTTGTTTTCGCATAACCCCTCACAATGTAATCCATAACCGAGTTGTAACAAACTGTATTTCCGACGTGGCCACGTTTCGCCCTCAGGCTGCGTCAGGGGTACAAACTATCAAAAGTGTATGTAACTGATAGCTAATGCATATCAGTTCAGTTGGAAGTAGCAGATAAATGGAGCTAGATTTTTGGAACTACTAGTGTGTATGATATATTTACATACACTTTTGATAGTTTGTACCCCTGATGCAGCCTGAGGGCGAAACGTGGCCACGTTGGGTATTGTTCCAATAAATGCATTTGATTCCACTGCTTTGTTGTTTTTTATCTACTGTTTTGTAAGCAGTTGTGTGCCTTTTTGTTTTTTACAAACTGTATTTCCACCATTCACAATGTATTGTAAGCCACACTGAACCCGCAAATAGGTGGGAAAATGTGGGATACAAATGCAATAAATAAATAAATAAATGCACTTGTAAGTCAATAAGAAGAGTTTAAACTGTATGTGGAAACGGATAGGAAGCCAGTGAAGTGACTTGAGAAGAGAGCTAATAAACAGCATTGGCAGAATATAAGTCGTGCAGCAGAATCCTATCCTCTTTCCATTGCAAGGCCTACATCAGAATGGTTAGAGACAGGGCCGCCAAGAGACACAGCCGGGCCTGGGGCGGGACTGCCACTGACCTCCCTTCCCTGCTTCTTGAAAATGGCTTCTGAGACTTCAAATGGTGGCCTCACGAGACTTTGGCTGCTGCTTGAAGTCTCGGCAGCCATTTTCAATAAGTGGCTGCAGTGAGCAGGTCAGCGGCAGTGAGCAGGAAAGAGTGGGGTTCTTTCCTGCCCTGAAGAGGCCACTAGACCACCAGGGATGTGACGGTAAGTTCGGGAAGGATGGATGGAGTCGTGTGGGTGGAGGGAGGGAGGGGACTGTAAAAAAGGTGGATGGAGGGAGGGAGGGGGTGGAAAAAAGATTGGTGATGGGGGCATACATGGAAGGGGGGAAGGGGTAGATAAGTACATAAGTAATGCCACACTGGGAAAAGACCAAGGGTCCATCGAGCCCAGCATCCTGTCCACGACAGTGGCCAATCCAGGCCAAGGGCACCTGGCAAGCTTCCCAAACGTACAAACATTCTATACATGTTATTCCTGGAATTGTGGATTTTTCCCAAGTCCATTTAGTAGTGGTTTATGGATGTCCTTTAGGAAACCATCCAACCCCTTTTTAAACTCTGCCAAGCTAACCGCCTTCACCACATTCTGCGGCAACGAATTCCAGAGTTTAATTATGCGTTGGGTGAAGAAACATTTTCTCTGATTTGTTTTAAATTTACTACACTGTAGTTTCATCGCATGCCCCCTAGTCCTAGTATTTTTGGAAAGCGTGAACAAACGCTTCACATCCACCTGTTTCACTCCACTCATTATTTTATAGACCTCTATCATGTCTCCCCTCAGCATACAGCACATGGATGTTCACTTTTTTTGGAAACGTAAATCTTTTCTAATTTTGTATTTAGCAGAGTATGGAAGGAAATGCATTCATTTTACTTTTACCAGTATTTTCAGTGCCTGTAGAATCTGACTTTCTTGGGGGGGGGGGGGGGGGGGGGGGGGGGGGGGGGTCAAGGTGACGGCGAGGTATCATTTTACTTTTCATGGCCTCCTTTTTGTCTCTGCAAATACGACAACTCTATGTTTATAGGGTAATGACATCACACTTGCTGCCCGCCCTGGCTCCTTCCTGCTAAGAGAGGGCCTGCGATGACGCTGGCGAGTTTTTAAGAAAGATCCCCGGGTCTCAGCAGTGTTAATGTAGCCTAACCCAGCCCATTGCTCATTCTGACAAAAGTCCCAGTAGCAGGAAACATGCTATAATAGCAGCCAGGGAAAGACTTTATTTGCCTTACAGAAAGACTGCCTGTGAAATGCCAGTCTGATTGCAGTTTGTTGTCACGGAGGATTCAGCATCAGAGGGTCTGGGTTAAATCTCTCTGAATGTTGCAAAATAAGCTTAGACAATGTTAACCACTGCGCTGTGCGTTTCTATGCCAGAGGAATAGCACTGGAGAATGCATCTGTGCCCACGTGTGCCACTTGCCAACAATGCCTCTTGATTAGCTACAAGTAGAGGGTCCTTTTGGATTCTAACACAGTTAACCCTTTCCTGCCTGCAGGGGCTGAAATCCTTCCAGGAGCTCTCGCACATTTTAACTGGCTAAGGGCCAATGCAGAAAGGCAAGCGTTAGAGTTGTGAGCCAATGGCACAGTTCACAGCTTCTAACGTGAATGTAGTGAGAATCGTTTGCCCGCCGATGTAGTAAGTTAATCATATGTGGAGTAGTGGCCTAGTGGTTAGAGCACCGGTCTTGCAATCCAGAGGTGGCCGGTTCAAATCCCACTGCTGCTCCTTGTGATCTTGGGCAAGTCACTTAACCCTCCATTGCCTCAGGTACAGACTTAAGATCGTGAGCCCTCCTGGGACAGAGAAATATCCAGAGTACCTGAATGCAACTCACCTTGAGCTACTACTGAAAAAGGTGTGAGCAAAATCTAAATAAAGATTCTAGAATTCTAAAGAATAACAAGATTCCATGTGCAGAATTTCAAAGTGTAGCAACATTCCATGTAGAACCCCAAAGAGTAACAAGATTCTTCAGTGTGGAGGAGTGGCCTAGTGGTTAGAGCACTGGTCTTGCAATCCAGAGGTGGCCGGTTCAAATCCCACTGCTGCTCCTTGTGATCTTGGGCAAGTCACTTAACCCTCCATTGCCTCAGGTACAGACTTAAGATCGTGAGCCCTCCTGGGACAGAGAAATATCCAGAGTACCTGAATGCAACTCACCTTGAGCTACTACTGAAAAAGGTGTGAGCAAAATCTAAATAAAGATTCTAGAATTCTAAAGAATAACAAGATTCCATGTGCAGAATTTCAAAGTGTAGCAACATTCCATGTAGAACCCCAAAGAGTAACAAGATTCTTCAGTGTGGAGGAGTGGCCTAGTGGTTAGAGCACTGGTCTTGCAATCCAGAGGTGGCCGGTTCAAATCCCACTGCTGCTCCTTGTGATCTTGAGCAAGTCACTTAACCCTCTATTGCCTCAGGTACAAACTTAGATTGTGAGCCCTTCTGTGACAGAGAAATATCCAGAGTACCTGAATGCAACTCACCTTGAGCTACTACTGAAAAAGGTGTGAGCAAAATCTAAATAAATAAATATTCCATGTAGAACCCGAAAGAATAGCAAGATTCTGGAATCCTAAAGAGTGACAAGATTCCATGCAGAATCTCAGAGTAGCAACATTCCCTCTAGAATCTCAAATATTAGCAACAGAATTACTAGCAACATTCCATGTAGAATCTCAGATAATCACAACATAACATTACATATATTTTGCTCACACCTTTCAGTAGTAGCTCAAGGTGAGTTACATTCAGGTACTCTGGATGTTTCTCTGTCCCAGAAGTGCTCACAATCTAAGTTTGTACCTGAGGCAATGGAGGGTTAAGTGACTTGCCCAAGATCACAAGGAGCAGCAGTGGGATTTGAACCATTGCAAGACCGGTGCTCTAACCACTAAGCCACCCCTCCATCCCAAAGAATCTTGCTAGTCGTTGGGGTTCTACATGGAATGTTGCTAGTGGAGGAGTGGCCTAGTAGTTAGAGCACTGGTCTTGCAATCCAGAGGTGGCCAGTTCAAATCCCACTGCTGCTCCTTGTGATCTTGGGCAAGTCACTTAACCCTCCATTGCCTCAGGTACAAACTTAGATTGTGAGCCCTCCTGGGACAGAGAAATATCCAGAGTACCTGAATGTAACTCACCTTGAGCTACAACTGAAAAAGGTGTGAGCAAAATCCAAATAAATATGCAAATCTGAAGCATGCAGACCTTGTGCACTAATCAGGATAAGCCTGCCAGTCTCAAGCGCTCAGGCTCTGCACAAAGGGCAGTGTGTGCAATGCTGGACTGGTATTCTATGGGTACATATCAGCCTCACAAAAATGTCTTGCAATTAAAATGTTTGCAATGCTGATACTTATGTGCAGTACATGCCTGGATACAACTTTGTTCTGTTTGGACATCTCCCATTCTGTCTTGTTAAGTTTGCAACAGAAACAAAAAAAACAACCCTGTATTAAATCCTCTCAATGAACCTGTCACGAAACACTTAGCCACCTGCCTGGGGTTACCTCACAGCCACTTAGAGGGTCTACCCCAAGCTCAGCTCAGCCTGCACCTGCTGCTGCTTGTGCTCTACACTAGCATCCTCCTCCCACCGACTGGGTCACAACCGCCTCTGGGCGAGTCTCCCACTCTCAAATTATCCCCAGTGATTTCTAGGTTACAGGAGCCACACTCCCTGTGGTCCCCCAGTTTCCAGAAAGCACTCACAGACCCAACACACAAACCACCAGGATTCTTTATCAGTCCAGACAGGAAGAACAAACAAACAAATGTGTTTATTCTCACACTGGAGAAATGAACCAAAAAAAATATGCAATTAGCATACAATAACCAGAAACTGAAATATGGATTAATTATAACAGTAACTAAACATTTTCATACTGGCTAACCTGTACCTGGGATGATCAGGACATATAATTATTCACAGAGCCTTAGCAAAGAGATCTGTCTTCCTCTTCTTCCAGGCTAAGACTGAAGCAATAGTCAGTACTACTGGGTAATTTCAAACTCCAGGCCAATTAGAGTCCAGAACAGTCAAGTTTCAAATAAAAACTGGTTACATCACTACAGATACTTCCTAGTATGTGTGTGCCAAATAAAGACATGCCAGTCCTCTGTAAAAGCTTTAAGCATAAACATGCACCATTTGTTGGCCAAACTGGAGAAATACACTTCAGAACAATACAGGACAATATCCAATACATTTTACATGCTTAAAACACATTGTTTCTTCATAGAACCCTTCTATGTCTCCTCAGACCTGGCGTTCAAGTTCTAGCGTTGTGCTCACCTTAAAGTCCTCAGCACTTTCTCTGCCTGTGTGGATTTGAGGAGTGTTATTTTCTCCATCCTGTAGCCATAAAATTTATTGCACACAAACATCTCACTCTCTGTGTGCATCTGCCCATGCTAGCTTTCTGCATCGGTCCCTAAGGAGTCGGACACCAGGCAAGGGGGCTGATCGATTATGCTTTCTCCAAAGTGAGCGGCTTTAACTCTTTAGGAGCTGCAAGGTGAAGTAAGCAGAACAAAGGGCCTCCTGTTTCCAACTTGCAATTCCTGTGTCGTCCCCCCCCCCCCCCCCCCCCAGTGCTGGAGTGGATTCCTCCGGTGGAAAAGCCTCCAATCACTAGTAGCAAAGAGCCCTTGAAAGCAGGCTGCGTCTTCCACCGCACTGTAATTGTGTCAGAGGAAGTTTTACTATGAGGTCATCAAACACTGTGAAAGCAGCCTTGCCATTGGCTAGTGATGCAGCAGAAAAGCAAATTAGCTTCTTGTGCATTGCACTACTGAATCATATGCACCAGTGTGTGCAACGTGAGAGCCAGGAAGCATAGTAAGGCGGTATGGGTCGATGGGGTTTCTGGCTTTATGGGGATGAAGTTCCTTCCTCACCAGACGGGAATTCAAAACAGAACTAACTCAGAACAAATGAGCAGCAGTGGTTGAATATGGACCAGTCAATATTCAGCTGGTAGCAGTCAGCATTTTCAGTGGACAAGTAGCCCAGTGGTTAATGCAGTGAACTTTGATCCTCGGGAACAGGGTTTGATTCCCACTGTAGCTCCATGTGACTCTAAGAAAGTCACTTAACTCTCCATTGCCCCGGGTACAAATAACCACCTTTCTGTGGTTTTTGCAACTACATTCAAAGGGGTTTACTAAGTCCCATTTCCCTTACCCCTTTCCCCCTTTAATTACTGGCTGCCACTGGCTGAATTAGTGTCAGATATGGGTCCCGGCACTGAATATCTATGATATCCGGATAACTTCCGGGTTCACCCCAGCTCTAACTGGACAGTACCATTCTGGTCAGTGGAAACATTCAGCACACTATCTGATTAAGTGCCACTGAATATTAGTGGTTGGGCAGGACACGGGCAGAAGCTGCTCCTTGTCTGGTTGAATCGTTTGGAATATCAACCCGTACCGTAGCGCTCTGTAGTGCTACCGTTTCTGAATGCAGGACACTAGCCTTTTCACCTCCCATCTATTGAAGGTGTTGGCCAGTACATCAGAATTTGAAGAAGCCTTTTCCGAAGCTGACTGGCAAGGGAAAGGGTCACTGCAGCTGGATGCCACGTTTCCACCCATGAAAACCACAGAACATTCAAAAAGCCACTGAATTATGCAAACAAGTGTTTATTTGAATATAAAACACTACACATGTGTACTGATAGGCACACGAAATTAGCAGGTTCTTTCCCCCTGCCTCTTCAACTTCTGAACACCAACAGCAGGATGAAAGAACACGTACAACTGATCACAAGCTATTGCGCATCTTAGTGCAAAAATAAGAATAAAGGTAAATCAGGTAATGGATCCTCGGCACTCCATAGGGCATGAACACAGTCCACCAGACACTGAGATGGAGGGAAGATGGTTATATGCACTACCTTGCATACACACATTTATTTTATTTTTGTTACATTTGTACAATGCACAGAATCTCCAATAGTAGCAACATTCCATGTAGAATCTCCAATAGTATCTATTTTATTTTTGTTACATTTGTACAATGCGCAGAATCTCCAATAGTAGCAACATTCCATGTAGAATCTCCAATAGTACCTATTTTATTTTTGTTACATTTGTACCCTGCGCTTTCCCACTCATGGCAGGCTCAATGCGGCTTACATGGGGCAACGGAGGGTTAAGTGACTTGCCCAGAGTCACAAGGAGCTGCCTGTGCCTGAAGTGGGAATCCAACTCAGTTCCTCAGTTCCCCAGGACCAAAGTCCACCACCCTAACCACTAGGCCACTCCTCCGCGTACAACTGACCTGATCCAGTGAGCAAGCTGCAGGAGGGAGACATGCAGTCATTCCCAGGTTCTGTATCTCCTCGCCAGAGCACCCTGTGCCCATCAGCACTGCACGTACCAGGGGGAAGAGGCAGCATGTTCAGGCCTGGCCCCTGATCTGGGAGCCACCCTAAAGGTTCATCCTATGAGCCCATCCAAAAGAGGAGCTAGTGTCACGGCACGGTTCACTCAATTTATTTTTCAAACTGTGCAGCCCTGACGCATCTTAACCAACACATTTACAAATTTATGAGGCATGGCACCAGGGCACTCCATGCCAATCTGACTATTCGAGTCAGGCCTTGCTGGAGAATACCCACCCAGCAACTATGTGCCTCAACCCACAGGGCACAGGGAAAACACAACCCTGGCACAGACAGAATGAACGGAGTTTCCTTAACATGTATTCACTAAAAGTTTTATGCTACTTATCAGAGAATATACGTCCAAAACAGAAAACCAGACTTCCTTGAGTAAAGTGACAGTGAACAGCTCTACAGTTCAATGACGCGATGAAATGAATTGATGCTTAAACTGTTTTCAAGGTTCTTCAGGCTATCCATGGACTGGTGGCGCCTGCCGAATACAGGCATGAGAGACCCCGGGGAAACCCAGCGCTGGCTCAGCTTCTCCCTGGAGCTGACAGGTTACTTTAAGCTGCTTCTCTTCTCCAGTGGTTTATCCTTCTTTACTTTAAAAAAAACAAAAACAGGGCAATCTAGTATATTTAGGCATTTTGCAGCCTCCTCCCACTGTCCCTTAGTGATTTCTTCTTCATATCCTGCAGGAAAAAGTCCCAGAAACATGAGGACGATTTTCCAGAGGACCTCACCTGCCCACAGGTCCGCAGCATCACTCCAGCCAGTGTGTGAATAGATCTGAGGCAGGAAACAGGAGCTGCTCCAGGACTCCCCTGTCCATCTGTTCTATTAAAAGAAGCCATGAAGACAAAGTGGGGGGGGGGGGCACTGGAGGGAGGGAGCCGCTATAAACTGCGAACTTTATTAAAGAGTAGCGTTGGTCGCTGCGCCATGCAAACCACCTCAACTCAATCATCTGCTAGGACTGGGCATTTGTTACTATACATTCGGTTTGTTACTGCTCCTTAAAAAAATTTAGTGCGCACTAAATTAATATAATGGGCTTTAACTTACAAACTAACGTGCATTACTTAGAGCACCCTAAAAAGTTCTAACCCATGGGTTACAGCAGTTTTATTAGAATGAATGTGTGAAACAAGTTGAGTCTCTCCACTCCTCCTCCCCCCCCCCCCCCCTCACCAAAGCCACCAGGGAAAAGGCCAAACTACAGACAAACCAAGTTGTACCCTGCATTTACTGATGCCTTCTAATTTAATTTCTCTCGTGCACACACAGCAGGACAACCCCTCTTTTTATAAAAGCATTTTTCATAACCAGCACTGGGATTTCTAGAGTTCCATTCCCCCAGTAAGAATCTCTATGTGCCTTTGTACCAGAATTAAGGCACATGGAGGGCACAACTGTACCAGACTATGCAGCCACCTCCGAGGTGCTAAACCTGCCTTCGCTAGTGGTTCCTGTGCTGAATGCTAGATCTCCATCCAGAGGGGACAGGGAAAGAGCAGACCTGATTAGGGCTGTGCTGTCATTTAAAATCATGCAAGCTATTCATTTTCCCCCTTGGTGTTTTAGTGTTCAAGTTAGAGAAACTCATCGGTGTCACCAGTCCCAGTATATCTGACATGCTGCTGTGAATTTCTTACAGCTAAACCATCAGCCACCACAATGTAACATAGTAGATGACGGCAGAAAAAGACTTGCACGGTCCACCCAGTCTGCCCAACAAGATAAACTCACATGTGCCATTTTTTGTGTATACCTTACCTTGATTTGTACCTCTTTTTCAGGGCACAGACCGTATAAGTCTGCCCAGCACTATCCCCACCTCCCAATGACTTCATTCCCCACTACGGAGGGGATACTGGTAGCTGGAGGAGTAGCCTAGTGGTTAGTGCAGTGGACTTTGATCCTGGGGAACTGAGTTCGATTCCCACTGCAGCTCCTTGGGACGCTGGGCAAGTCACTTAACCCTCCATTGCCCCTGGTACAAAATAAGTACCTGAATATATGTAAACCATTTTGAATGTAGTTGCAAAAACCTCAGAAAGACGGTATATCAAGTCCCATTTCCCTTCCCCCTTTCCCTTATGACATCACAATATCAAAAGTGAGCCAAGTATCGGGCAATCAAGCCATTGTGACATCACTGATGAGGTTGGCTCTTATTGGTGGAATGAGTGGAGGAGTAGCCTAGTGGTTAGTGCAGTGGATTTGATCCTGGGGAACTGTATCGGGCAATCGAGCCATTGTGACATCACTGATGAGGTTGGCTCTTATTGGTGGAATGAGTGGAGGAGTAGCCTAGTGGTTAGTGCAGTGGATTTGATCCTGGGGAACTGTATCGGGCAATCGAGCCATTGTGACATCACTGATGAGGTTGGCTCTTATTGGTGGAATGAGTGGAGGAGTAGCCTAGTGGTTAGTGCAGTGGACTTTGATCCTGGGGAACTGGGTTCAATTCCCACTGCAGCTCCTTGTGACTCTGGGCAAGTCACTTAACCCTCCATTGCCCCTGGTACAAAATAAGTACCTGAATATATGTAAACCGCTTTGAATGTAGTTGCAAAAAACCTCAGAAAGGCGGTATAGCAAGTCCCATTTCCCTTTTCCCCTTGCTGTCCCAAGTTCTCTCACTGTATCTCACTGGCAGTGTAATATCTCCCACAGAGAGCAAGAAATAAATTGCATAACTACAGTTTATGAATATGTAAATAGTTACATATTCATAAACTGGCTGTCTGGCATTCCCAAAGACCCCCATTTGGCGAGGGGAAAAGCAGACAGGGAAGAGACCTTCTTCCCAAATATTTGCAACTCAGAATTCACTTTATATTAACTAGCAACATGTTTGTAATCTGCAGGGCCCAGGTGGCTGCAGTGTGTGAGGAAGGAGGGGCCCAGGACTCCCAGGCTGCTGTGTCTGGAGAAGGCCACTCGGCGCTAATGTTGAGATGAAACAAGGTGATGCTGCCTCCCACTGGCAGGATACAGACACTACATAAACACATTACTGCATTCCCTGGAACAAATTATCCTGATCACCAGTAACACTGCGGGGAAAACAGCATGGGAAAAGTCAGGATATAACTGTGAAAAAAATAAGTCCCAGGACCCTTCAGGTGCATCATCTCTGCACATATTAGACACCCCCACGTCAGCCTGCTCCTGACTCCAGTATCACAGCTTCTTACATTAGCTGTACCCAAGATTATAATTAGGGCTTCTGATTTTAGGTACTAATAAAACACCCTTGGTGGAAGAACACCACATCCGCTAGTACCGTTTCACCCCTCCCCGGCTCTGCTTAATTTTTGTGCCTTTTTACACTGAGAGTTTCAAAGTGGAACCAATGTACAAGTTTGGTTGTGCTGGAAAAGGTCCCCAGTAATAACACCTGTTATACCCTCAGCTCCTAATTAAGTGGAAAAGAAGCACATCAATTTATAATGTATGAACACCTAAGACGAGAGGCCCAAATCATAATGGACTTTCAGCCGCAGGACACTTGTGTACAGCACTCACATCTATCTGTCTCCCATCCAGATGTGACTCCCAGGGATTACATCCTACAGCAGTGACCGGAGGACGCAATTCACAGCAACACGCAGTAAACAGTGCTGAGTAACCCACAATCACCCTCTTTCTGACGTTTTATGGTGGATCCAGCTTGACAGTGAATACGGGAAACTGCCCACACAGCATGATGTCAGGAATTAAAGTCTCTGGTAAAGGAACAGACCCGCAAGAGGAGATACAGGTGAGGGTACACCCCTACAGCACCACAGTGGGCCATATGCAGCCACTAGGCTCAATTTTAGGATATTAAAATGCCACCAGAGGTCCATCCGCTCCAGTTTTGTATTTCACAGTTCTTACAATGTCTCGAACCACTCGGAGCCCTCAGCTAGGAGGTGCTAGAGAGCAGCCCTGGGCTGGTGCTTGTGGCAGTAACTGGCTATGTCACACGCCAGTGTCCAGCACCGGAAGCCACAGGACACCACTCAGTTCGAAAGTGCTTTCTGTAATGCATTTGTAATTGGAGGCCAGCCCCCTGTCCCTTCCAGCATCTACAGGGCAGGGGACAGGAAGGTCTGTCTCTCACAGTTCCCCTTCCTCTCTCTGCCCAGACACAGCACTGGGGACCCCTGGGTGAGTCGGCCTCCCCTAGTGCCGCTCCCGGCAGCTGTGAACCCAGTTCTGAGTCAAGTGGTCACACAGCAGGGAGAGAGCGTCCCAGCGCTGCAGCTTGTACAAGGTCTGGAGCAGGGTGGGGATGGTGCAGGGGCTACTGCAGGAGAGGTAGGTGTGCAGGTGTCTGAACCCCGTCATGTGCCTCAGTTGTTCAGTGGGTATCCCCAGATCCACCCCCACGTCCATGAAATTCTTCACTCCGTGTAGGAAAGGGTCCAGCTTCAGGCCGAGCAGAAGTACCATAGCAGGTGGTATCTCTGCTACGTGCAGACCTGAAAAACAGCAGCCAAAGAAATTGAAGAGAGAAAGAAAACACAGTGATAAAGCAAGGGGCAGAGACGAGTGGAGAGTGGCCAGTGGGTAGAGCGGCAGACTGCAAACACAGGAGCCAGGGCTCAAATCCTGCTTCTGATCTTGGACAAGTAACTCAAGGTCGCCATCCACCCGAGGTCGCCGGGCCCCCCTCCACCCGCTATCGGGCCGGGCCCTCGGAACTAACCTTAAGCCTCCTTTCACTTCGCAGCAAGCAGCGGCAGGGCAGACCTCTCCTCCTTCCTTCCGTGCCCCGCCCTCGCGGATGTTACGTCAGTTGAGGGCGGGACATGGAAGGAAGGAGTGGCCTGACCTGCTGCTGCTTGCTGCGAAGTGAAAGGAGGCTTAAGGTTAGTTCTGGGAGTGACGGAGGGCAGGCCAGGCAGCGGCGGCGCCGGGCCTGGGACTTTTGTCCCCCCTGTCCCCCCCTCTCGGCGGCTCTGCCCTGTACGAAAGGAGCAGCAAAACCACCAAGGTGGAAGAGAACAACAATGTCCCACGGATAATCACAAGAGCAAAGCAGAAGTGGGAACAGAACCAGGCTCTTCAGAAAACAGACCAAAGGCGTCCAATACGTGAGGTTAAGTTTATTGACTCTACAAGGTATCCTGTTTCGGAACTACAGGTGCCTTCTTCAGGCAACAAGATAGCGGCGTTATCCAGCCGGACCTTTGACTGCACTTTTAAAAGGTCTTTTTCAAGACCAGAACATCGCCCTCAATTGGCTCTGTTCTGAACACTTTGTCCATCATTTCCCTGAGGCAAAGTACCAGATTCCTGAAGAAGGAACCTGCAGTACCGAAACAAGGTACCCTGTACAGTCAATAAACTTAACCTCACATATTGGACGCCTGTGGCCTGTTTTCTGAAGAGCCTGGTTCTGTTCCCACTCCTACTTTGCCCTGCATGAAAAACATTGCTGTAAAACCTTTTCGTTTTTTTTAAAACAAACAGACTTAAAAGAGGGAAAGAGCACCATCCATTGCCCCAGGTATCAGATTCAATTATAAGGCCTTTGGGGCAGGGATCTGATTACCACAACTCAACTGTAACTCACTGACAGGACAATTAATTAAATCCAACCATATCACAGTGACAAAAGCAACAGTGGGCTTTTCACAGCCACCTCTCTCTCTCTCTCTCACCGTGTGTCATGTGACCAATCCTGAACACTTGACTCTGGACCTCATTGACCTGCGGAGAGAAAGACAAGATATCGATGATCGCTCAGAACGGACAGAGGCCCCAGTTCACGGCTAGTTTAGGGACCCTTTTACAATGCCGCGGTACAGCTACTGTGGCGTTGGCGTACACCAATCAGGCTCTACCGCCAAGCTTCTGCAGGAGCCCGGCAGTTGTGCCTGCTCCCTCTGTGTGCCATTTACGGTGCACTAGGTTTTTAAAAGGTTTCTGCACTGAGGGCTTAGTACAGGAGCCCTTAAACGGGTGATGATAAGGGTTCCCTGGGGAAATGACCATGTGGCAAGTGCTTAACTTGCCACACAGCCATTTCCTTTAAAACGAAACAAAACGCGTTTTACCCACTGTGATAAAAGGGGGCCTCAGTGTGCGGTAAACCCGCATACCGACGCCACCACGGACCCCCTTGTATTGCAGCATGGTCAAGGGAGCCCTTAGCGATTTACAGACTACACCACAGATAGCAAAATGGTTTACAATATAATAAACACAATGAAGAACATAGAAATTGACACAGATCAAGGCCTGTCAGCTTCCACTGGTCTTTTATAAAAGGATCAGACCACACCCCCTTGCAATATGCATGAATTGGCAATTTGGATATGTGTATTGCTGCTTTCTAAAATGTTAATATTAAGTTTTCAAAATAAACAAATGATTGGAGGGAGGAATGGAGAGCACGGAAGGAAGGGAAGTTTTCTCAAATTAACATAATGCTGTAATTTTTTTTTATTTTTTGTTATATTTGTACCCCGCGCTTTCCCACTCATGGCAGGCTCAATGCAGCTTACATGGGGCAATGGAGGGTTAAGTGACTTGCCCAGAGTCACAAGGAGCTGCCTGTGCCTGAAGTGGGAATCAAACTCAGTTCCTCAGGACCAAAGTCCACCACCCTAACCACTAGGCCACTCCTCCACTGTTGCTACTATTTGAGATTCTACATGGAATGTTGCTATTCCAGTAGCAACATTCCATGTAGAAGTCGGCCCTTGCAGATCACCAATGTGGCCGCACAGGCTTCTGCTTCTGTGAGTCTGACGTCCTGCACACTCACAGAAACAGAAGCCTGCGCAGCCTTCTACATGGAATGTTGCTAGTGGAATAGCAACATTCCATGTAGAATCTCCAATAGTAGCAACATTCCATGTAGAATCTCCAATAGTATCTATTTTATTTTTGTTACATTTGTACCCTGCGCTTTCCCACTCATGCCAGGCTCAATGCGGCTTACATGGGGCAATGGAGGGTTAAGTGACTTGCCCAGAGTCACAAGGAGCTGCCTGTGCCTGAAGTGGGAATCGAACTCAGTTCCTCAGGACCAAAGTCCACCACCCTAACGATATGCTCTGCTGAACACAAAGTGACCTTAATCCACAGGTATTTGGATAATAAGTCCATGTTGAAACTAAAAAAATATCACTTTTCTTACTGCCAATGAGGACTAAGGTTTCTGAAAACAATCCGGTTCTCATTCTGTCCTTCTGAACCTCAGTGGGTGCGGTAACGCTCCCCTCAGTTTACAGGGATAGAGGGGTACTGTACCCCTACACGGAGGTATTTTTCTGGGGGCAGTGCTCCTGGCTGGTTTCCCTCGGATTCCCTGCCAGCACAATCAGGAAGCAGCTGGGGGGGAGTGTGTAATATCCAAGGGGGGTGGGGGTGGATAAAGAGGTCCTGCTGAGTACTTTTCACCTGTTCACATGAGGGAGGTGAGAGCATAATTAACTAGGATTAAGTACTATTTAAGTATCTGAGTACTTTCACAAACAGATCGTCTTAACCATAAGTTTCTCTATGGATCAAAATTGTGCTTGAGGAAAAGGAGAGCTGTGTATTATCTGAACCAGTGGCCACCAGGCTATCCCATCTCTCTCTCTCTGTGCAGAACAGGTCAGGGCTGGTAGGGAAGCGGGATCAATGTATGGTCCTCTGTCACCACCTGCAGGTAACTTTATGTAAATGCACGTCTGTGTTTAATAAATGAGCAGAATCCACAAAACCTCAAAACCGCTGCCCTGCCCCAGGACATGGGGAGCTGTGTGGCTGAGCTGTATTTCAGAACAAAATGGGACAGAGGTGTCAGAATCACGCTGACAGCCACTACACGGAACAAGAGCCTTTAATGGAAGAAGTAACTAACTTGTTAGTCTCACTCACACACGCAAGGATTGACTCGGGCTGCACATACTGCAGCCAGACATGTTTATCCACTCCTACCCTAGCTGAGACAATTAACCATCTCTCTGACCTCATGTGCAACTTTCTTCAAATCAATCACCTTATTTTCTAATTCTTTGGTGCCTTTTTGTTTTGTTGGACATGATTTGGTGCATTTCTTGATTGGCTTTCGGGAGTTGCCCTTCTTCGTCGGATCGGAGATGGGCAAATGTGGTAGCAGATAGCAGATAGTGGAGGAGTGGCCTAGTGGTTAGGGTGGTGGACTTTTGTCCTGAGGAACTGAGTTTGATTCCCACTTCAGGCACAGGCAGCTCCTTGTGACTCTGGGCAAGTCACTTAACCCTCCATTGCCCCATGTAAGCCACATTGAGCCTGCCATGAGTGGGAAAGCGCAGGGTACAAATGTAACAAAAAAAAAATAATTATAATGTTCTAGTACATATTGTGTTGTCATTGCAAGTAGTATACCAGGCCACACTTTATATTGTTGTTTGAATATTTTTACTGCTCTAATTGCCTCCTGCTCATGTTTGATCTATTCTTACTGTTCACCGCCTTGAGTGAATTCCTTCAAAAAGGTGATAAATAAATCCTAATTAAAATAAATAAATAAATAAATAAATAAGAGAAAACTAGTGGCAAAAGAAGATACCATCTGATTTTGGGGAGCATGGGGATTGGAGGGGGGGCAGGGAGAGGGAAGAGAAGACCCTGTTTCTGTATTATCCTAGGACTCTGGAATTCTGTACTTTTGTCCATGTCCTGTGTCATCCTGCAGAATCTGTAAAGTTAGATCCAAGACCACCTGCTCCAGGTAGAAATTGCTTAACTGCAAATGTCAAATGCATGAATCAACTGCAGGGAGCTGGTCCAGCCACACAGAAGACCACCTGAACTTATCTAGGCATTGTTTTCTCTGTGTCCTGTTTAGAGGGTAAGCTCCAGGGGCAGGGACTGTCTCTTATATGTATTTGTACAGCACTGTGAATGTCTAGAAGAGCTATGGAAGAAGGAGAACTGGACCACTGGTCTGACCCAGTTCTTAAGTGATATGAAATAAATATCTATTAGGGAGATGTATTTGGGCACCTAAACATTAATTGTGGCAAATCGCTTATATGTGGCAGGGGCGTAGCCAGACTTCGGCGGGAGGGGGTCCCAGAACCCGAGGTGAGGGGGCACATTTTAGCCCCCCCGGTGCTGCTGACCCCCCCCCACCACCACCACCACCACCATTGCCGAACCCCGCAGCCACCAACTTTGACCTCACCTCCCACCGCCAACCCGCCGTCGCCTACCTTTGCTGGCGGGGGACCCCAAACCCCGCCAGCCGAGCCGAGGTCCTCTTCTTCCCAATCCCGCGCAAGGCTTCATTCTAGTCTGATATCGGACGTCAGACTCACAGAAACAGAACAAAGCCTTGCGCTGGAAGAAGAGGACCTCGCTGGCTGATATGCAAGGCTTCGTTCTGTTTCTGTGAGTCTGACGTCCGATATCAGACTAGAATGAAGCCTTGTGCGGGATTTGGAAGAAGAGGACCTCGGCTCGGCTGGCGGGGGTTGGGGTCCCCCACCAGCAAAGGTAGGCGGTGGCGGGAGGGGGGGTTGTCGGCAGGGGGGTCCAGGGGCAAATCTACAGGGGCATACTAAAAGTGAACAGGCATACAATCACTTGCATGCATTTTTACATAGGGTGCATGCCTAAAAAATTTGAATAGGTCAAACAAACATTACAAAAATTCCCCAAAACTTGGAAAAATTTGATTTAAATGAGCTTGAACAAACTTTTTAGGTGTGCTTTGCCCAAATGATAGCGCCGATTGGGGAGGCTCCGTCTGTCTGTCTGTCCATGATCCCGGAGGATGGGAGAATAGCAGATGCGGTCCCTCTCCACAAAAGTGGAAGTAAGGGCGAAGCTGTAAACTAGAGGCTGGTAAAGCTGATTTCTGTGGTAACTAAATTAATGGAAATAGTAAATAGAATAGTAAAGTTTTTGGAATCCAATGGATTACAGGACCCGAGGAAACATGGCTTCACTAAAGGCAGGTCTTGACAGACAAATCTGATTAATTTCTTTGGGTGACCAGAGAGTTGGATTGAAGGAGAGTGCTAGATGTGGTGTATTTAAATTTTAGCAAACCCTTTGACCAGGGGCGTAGCCAGACTTTGGCGAGAGGGGGTCCAGAGCCCGAGGTGAGGGGGCACGTTTTAGCCTCCCCGGGCCGCTGACCCCCCCCCCCCCCATTGCCGACTTTGCCCCCCTCCTGCCGCCAACCCGCCATCGCCTACCTTTGCTGGCAGGGGACCCCAACCCCCGCCGGCCGAGGTCCTCTTTTTCTCGCAAAAGGCTTCCTTCTGTTTCTGACGTCCTGCACATTGTATGTGCAGGACGTGAGAAACAGAAGGAAGCCTTCTGCGAGAAGAAGAGGACCTCGGCTGGCGGGGGTTGGGGTCCCCCGCCAGCAAAGGCAGGTGATGGCGGGTTAGCGACGGAAGGGAGCGGTCAGGCGGGTCATTGTCAGGGGGGTCCCAAGGCCAAATCTACGGGGGCCCAGGCCCCACGTAGCTACGCCAGTGCCTTTGACAAGGTTCTGCATAGACTAATAAATAAACTGAGTGCCCTCGCTATGGGCCCTAAAGTGATTGACTGGGTTAGGAACTGGTTGAGTGGAAGGCGACAGAGGGTAGTGGTAAATGGAGGCCATTCAGAGGAAAAGGATTTCATCAGTGGTATGCCGCAAGGTTCAGTTCTTGGGCCGGTTCTTTTTAACATTTTTGGAAGCGATATTGCTGAAGGGTTGTCTGCTAAGATTTGCCTCTATGCGGATCATACCAAAGTCTGCAACAGGGTAGATATACCCCTGATGGTGTAGATAATATGAGAAAGGACTTAGTGAAGCTAGAGGAATGGTCTGGAATTTGGAAGTTTAGATTTCATGCTAAAAAATACAGGGTCATGTGTTCGCCTTTATTTGGCGCAAAAAGGCCACCTCGTGTGAATAGAAGAATACTCTATCAATTAAGGAAGGATGGGGGCATGGGGGTACCGAACTTTGGGCCGTATTATAGAGCTGCCTTAATCCAAATGTTATCCACTGTGCAGACAGGTCCGAATAAGATGTGGACCTATGTGGCTCAGTGGGGGCTGAAGGGGGTGCCCTTATGGGCGGTGGCGTGGCTTCCTTTACAATTGTTGAGAGGTCTACTAACGGGCTTGAGGGGTCAAATGAACGTGGTGCTAGGGGAAGGGGTAAGATGCAGAGCGGCCTGGTTTCTGGGGCGCAAATATCATCTGACTACGCCCATAAGATATGCCACAGATTTTATTCCTGGTAGGGGAGAAGGGGTGTATGGGCACTGGTCAGCGGCATCCCTGCGACTGTTGGGGCAGATCAGAGACTTTATGCAGAAAAAAAGCTAGAGAGGATTTGTCTCTGGAGGCCACGGAGCTTGAAATGGCAATGAGATCTGGGGAAGGTAAGGGGGGGATCTCCCGAATTTACAGAGCTTTACTTCATAAGTCCCAACCATTAAATAAATGTATTTGTAAATGGGAGTCCCTACTAGGTAATACATATGAACCAGAGACCTGGAAAAAGATATTTAAACGACTGTTGTCATTTTCAGTGGCTACCCCCTTGCTGGAAAATGGGTATAAAATGCTGTACCAGCGGTATTTGACTCCTTATCCGGTTATCTCGCATTTTTAAAACTGGAGTGGCGAGATGCTGGCGCAACTGAGGAGCAGAAGGAACATTTTGGCATGTGTGGTGGGATTGTCCGGTGATACAGCAGCTCTGGAAGGACTTACAGATGCGACTGCAGAGCGGCTTGGGAGCCGAGGTTATGCTAACTCCTGACTTGTGCTTGTTGAATGTACCGATGAGGGGAGGTCGTGGCACTTGTCACGGTCCTTTGTCCTATATTGTTACAGCAGCCAGGATCTTAATTGCAAGATATTGGAAACAGCCGGCGACTCCCACCGTGGATCAAGTGCTGGCTAAGGTGGACTATTGTTGTTTAATGGACAAACGTACAGCCTTAAGGCGAGGGGGAATGGTGAGATTTCTAAAAACTTGGACCCCTTATGTGGAATGGTGGGGTTTAACCGGATGATGTGTGGACTAAGGGGGTCTTCCAGCGCAGGGGGAAAATGTTATATACCTGAGATATCCAGAGGGGAGGAGGGGGGGGGGGGCGGTTGTTGATAATGCATAATTGTGAAAGTGCCTAGATTGTTATGTTAGGTTTGGATTATTTATTTATTTATTGTTTGCATTTATATCCCACATTTTCCCACCTCTTTGCGGGCTCAGTGTGGCTTACAATAAGATATGAATAATGAGAATACAGTTGTTACAAATTGGTTGTGGGTTACATTGTACAAGTTATGCGAGATAATCGAAGTATCATTAGGAATATCACAATGGGACATCAACATTGAGACTTTGGGAGGAGACAATGGGAAGCTTAAGGGCAGTGTTAAGACAAAGGAGCACATGGTGTACATATTCCTGTAAGTATATGTATGAGTAATGTGGAATTAGGGGGGATGAGAGATCATAAGTGGATGTGTGATGCATTGATGTGAGTGAGTGTGGACTCTATGTGTTTTGGTTTTTTCCGTAAATTGTCTCAAACAGATGGGTCTTCAGTAATCTGCGGAAGGATGCTTGTTCGTGGATCGCTCTTAAGTTGCATGGCAGTGATGTTATGTAAAGAAAAATGTAATAAAGACATTTAACAAAAAAAATACAGGGTCATGCATTTGAGCTGTAAAAGCCCAAGGGAACGGTACAGAATAGGGGGTGAAGAACCTTTGTGCATGAAAGAGGAGCAGGACTTTGGTGTGATCGTATGTGATGATCTTAAGGTGGTCAAACAGGTAGAAAAGGCAGCGGCATACCGAGGACAGGGCGGTGGGGGTGGTCTGCCCGGGTGCACGCTGCAGGGCGGGGGGTGCATGGAGCAGCCGCGTGGCTGTCGCCTCCGCCAGTTCTCTGCTCCCTCTGATGTTACTTCCTGTTCCGGGGTAGAGGGAGCAGGGAACCGGCGAAGCCACAGCCCCGTGGCTGCTCCCAGCACCTCAGGAGGTAAAAGCAATGCACTGGGGGGGGGGGGGTGTTTGGAGGTGATGCGCCAGGGGGGTGCTGCTGCACCTGTGGAGGGGGGGGGGGGTGTTTGGAGGTGATGCGCCAGGGGGGTGATGCTGCACCTGTGTGTGTGTGTGGGGGGGGGTGTTTGGAGGTGATGCGCCAGGGGGGTGATGCTGCACCTGTGGGGGGGGGGGGGGGGGTGCAGCCTCAATCCACGCCTGGTGGCAGCCGTCCAAGGAACAACACTGAGAAAAGGCAACAGGAAAAGCTAGAAGGATGCTTGAGTGCATAGGGAGAGGAATGGCCAGCAGGAAAAAGGAGGTGATGATGCCCCTGTGTAAGACTCTGGTGAGACCTCATTTGGAATATCATGTACAATTCTGGAGACGCACCTTCAACAAGATATGAATAGGATGGAGTCGGCCCAGAGGGCGGCTACTAAAACGGTCAGTGGTCTGTGAGATAAAGCATATCATTATGTACTCTTTGAAAGAAAGGCAGGACACAGGAGATGTGATAGAGACATTTAAATGCCTGTGTGGTATATATGCACAGGAGGTGACTCTCTTTTAATTGAAATGAAGCTCTGAAACAAGGAGGCGTAGGATAAAGATGGAAGGGGATAGAATCAGAAGTAACCTGAGAAAACACTTCTTCACAGAAAGAGTGGTGAATTTGTGGAACAGCCACCTGGTGGAAGTGGCAGAGATGAAAACAGTACCTGGATTCAAGAGAGTTTGGGACAAGTCCATAGGATCTCTAAGGGAGTGGCAGGGAGAGCAGGTGGCATGGATGGGCAGACTGGACAGGCCATATGGGCTTTATCTGCCTACATTTGTCTCTGTTTCTCTTCATACAGCCCCTGTCACCCTTAACATATCTTTTCACACCCAGTCCCCAAACATGAGTTTCCAAATGAAGAAAGGGGAAATATTCCATTTGGTCATGATATAAAATTTGCACTTACAAACTCATTTTTGGCCATCCACAACCCTAACGTGCACCTAAAAAAAACTTTGAAAACAAGAGGAAATGTGGATCGATTTACTTCAGCCGTAAAGAAATGGCTTTGTTTGGAATTTATGGGCTAAAATCAAAGCACAAGGGCTTGTACCTAAGTAACACGCCTGATCCGAGAGAGACCACAGCAAATGGTAGAGTATTGATGCATCACTTACCTCATTCTGCAGGACAACAGGTTGGAAGCCTGGGCATGACTCATGGCACGCTGCCTCTGGCACCTCTGAAACATGGGCTTTCTGAAGACTGGCAGTGCAGACACAGTCCACAGGTGCTTCCCTTCGTAACAGCGTCCCATCGCCTAGCATTGTCCTCGTTCCCTGGTTTCTAGACCACTCTTGGTCCTTGGTGTCTGTAAACCCCATCTCTGTAGAGAATTGCTGAAGGTCCAGTTCTGTGCACTCCACTGGGAAGTGGGCCCAGTGCTGCTGACGTTGTGGCTCTGGGGCACAGGGTGATGCTACTGGGTTCTGCGGGGAGGGCATCACACATCCTACTGGGCTCTGCCGGGCATCTGAGGACATTGAGCAGTCGCTGCAGCCAGAGTTCCTGAGCAGAGGTTGGGTTTCTGACAAGCTCCTTATTAGCTGGGGTTCCGTTGCAGGCAGTGGTATTGGAGCACATGAGAGATCTGGCTGCAGGGGGCAGGGTAGACCGCAGGGTCCAATGCAGGATGTAGTGACTGGCTGCATCTCTTCAACTGGACCTAGCAAAAGCAAAGCGAGACAAAGCCACACTCATTAGTCAGATCCGTGCTCCGACCACAATAAGAACATAAGAGAACATTAGAGTAGCCATACTGGGTCAGACCAATGGTCCATCTAGCCCAGTATCCTGTTTTCCAAACAGTGGCCAAGCCCGGTCACAAGTAACTGACAGAAACCCAAAGAGTAGCAACATTCTATGTAGAACCCCAAAGAATAGCAAGATTCTGGAATTCTAAAGAGTGACAAGATTCCGGAATCCTAAAGAGTAGCATGATTCCATGTAGAACCCCAAAGAACATCAAGACTCCGGAATCCTAAAGAGTAACAAGATTCCATGTAGAACCCCAAAGAATAGCAAGATTCTGGAATCCTGAAGAGTGACAAGAGTCCATGCAGAATCTCAGAGTATCAACTTTCCATGCTACAAATCCCAGAGCAAACAGTTGCTTCCCATTTCTGTCTCAATAGCATACTATGGACTTTTCCTCCAGGAATTTGTCCAAATCCAGCCAGAATGACCAACTGGCGCCAGTTTTCTCAGGACAGCTCAGTCCTAGTTTTATCTTACTTGCATGCAGGAACTCACAATCCTGCTTTTCACAAGACTATAGGTGCTGAACTTAAACCAAGACTGGATCAGCCTAACATACACAGTGGAACTAAATGTAAGCCTAGTATGGACTAGGAAGTGTTGTCTAATGAAACAAGATTTAATAACAGAGATGCCCAAGAATTTCAGCCTTCCAACAGAATAGGCATAGGACTGGGCATTTCTGTTCACACAGGTAACCAGGATGTTGGGAATGAAGCTTCCGGATGCAGGGCAGGGTGAGCATGATCCAGTGGGTTTATCCCACAATGCAGTGGGCCTTAGTCTCACGAATGTTTGCAGAAAAAGCAGACCTTCAGTTTGATCTGCGATCTGCCAAGCTTTCTAAGAGGCTTCTCCTTGCTTTCGTTTACTGCATGGAGGAAACAGTATCTGATATCTGGGGTGGCTGAAATCTACTGAGCTCACAACAGGGTTATATGTGTGGCGTGGGTATTGGAGGTCTCGGTCTCTTCCTCCACCTCGTACCCTTTCCTGAAGGGCAATAATCAAAGAGAACAAAACTGAATTTCCAGCTATTGCACTTAGGAAACGTGACGGCAGTGCTACACCCCAGAGGTGGCTGCACTCTTGCACTTGTGCTTGTAATGTTAGTAAATCCAACAGAAATTGCCCAGTCATGTCTCTTTCTTCTCTAAAGGGACAACTGAAATTCACTTTATAGCATAACGCCTGCCCTCTTCAACCTCACATTCAGGCTTATTTTCGAAAGAGAAGGGCGCCCATCTTTCGACAAAAATCGGGAGATGGGCGTCCTTCTCCCAGTGTCGCCCAAATCGGCATAATCGAAAGCTGATTTTGAGGGCCCTCAACTGCTTTCCATCGCAGGGACTACCAAAGTTCACGGGGGCGTGTCAGAAGCATAGCAAAGGCGGGACTGGGGCGTACTTAACACATGGGCGTCCGCGGCCGATAATGGAAAAAAGAAGGGTGTCCCTGACAAACACTTGGCTGACTTTACTTGGTCCTTTTTTTTTTTACGACCAAGGCACAAAAAGGTGCCCAAACTGACCAGATGACCACCAGAGGGAATCAGGGATGACCTCCCCTTACTCCCCCAGTGGCCACTAACCCCCTCCCACCCTCAAAAAGAACTTTAAAAATATTTTGTGCCAGCCTCAAATGTCATACTCAGGTCCATCACAGCAGTATGCAGATCCCTGGAGCAGTTTTAGTGAGTGCAGTGTAGTTCAGGCAGGCGGACCCAGGCCCATCCCCCCCTACCTTACACTTGTGGTGGTAAATGTGAGCCCTCCCAAACCTACTGTACCCACATCTAGGTGCCCCCCTTCATCTCTAAGGGCTATGGTAGTGGTGTACAGTTGTGGGGAGTGGGTTTTGGGGGGGCTCAGCACACAAGGTAAGGGAGCTATGTACCTGGGAGCAATTTATGAAGTCCACTGCAGTGCCCCCTAGGGTGCCCGGTTGGTGTCCTGGCATGTCAGGGGGACCAGTGCACTACGAATGCTGGCTCCTCCCACGACCAAATGGCTTGGATTTGGTCGTTTCTGAGATGGGCGTCCTCGGTTTCCATTATCGCCGAAAATCGGGGACGACCATCTCTAAGGTCGACCTAAATGTTGAGATTTGGGCGTCCCCGACCGTATTATCGAAACAAAAGATGGCTGTCCATCTTGTTTCGATAATACGGGTTTCCCCGCCCCTTCGCGGGGACGTCCTGCGAGGACGCCGTCAGGAAAACTTGGGCGCCCTGTTCGATTATGCCCCTCATTGTGTCCCTATCTTCCACTTGTAAACACTTTAGGGCAGGAATTAGCAACCTGTTGTGTGTCTGTAATTTCCTATACTAACCTCACTGAAGATCACCTACCAGACAAAGGAGTGAAGCTTTCAGCCTGCATCTAACAACCCCATCTGTACAGCAGTGCATAGCTTCTACTGCAAGCATAATACCGTGCCATGCAGAAAGCTAATAGAATGCAAATTTTATGCGTGGAAAACTTGCGGCTAATAGTGGTGAATCTAGAAACTGAATCCGTGGCAGAAATCTATGGCTCGGTTTCGGCTCGTGCCTACTCCCCCCCCCCCCCCCCCCCCCAGCAAAAGATGTCGTCCCCCCCTCCCCCCGCACCCTTCCTCAAAGGAGAATGAATCCTTGAGGGCTGCTGCCACTGCCACCCCTTGAGCACCCCTCGAACCCCAAATTTGGTCGGCCTCTAGGTGAAACATACTGGACACATGCGCACAAAGGTTTCACGGTGAGCGAGGGTTTTGTGCGTATTTTCAAACAGATATCGCAAGTGAAAGCACACCCTGGTGCTTTTCTTCTGCGACTGAATATGAGCCCCTCAAAATATTGCTTACACATAAATTTTTGCGAGGCTTCTATTTAGGCAAAGAAGGTATAAACAAGGAACGTGGTGAAGTCTACTTATATGGGGGAACGTTGTTTGATAACCGTGAGTTGCTTTGCTTGGAGGGTGGAGAGAGGAGATCTGGTGGCGGTGCAGTCACCGTGCTCGGATACGGAGAAGGCACTTGCCAGCCAAAATTTTAAAGAAACATTGGACTGTTTAACAGAGTGGAGGAGTGGCCTAGTGGTTAGAGCATTGGTCTTGCGATCCAGAGGTGGCCGGTTGAAATCCCACTGCTGCTCCTTGTGATCTTGGGCAAGTCACTTAACCCTCCATTGCCTCTGGTACAAACTTAGACTGTGAGCCCTCCTGGGACAGAGAAATATCCAGAGTACCTGAATGTATCTCACCTTGAGCTACTACTGAAAAAGGTATGAGCAAAATCTAAATAAATAAATAAAGATTCTAGAATTCTAAAGAATAACAAGATTCCATGCAGAGTTTCAAAGTGTAGCAACATTCCATGTAGAACCCCAAAGAGTAACAAGACTCTTTGGAGTGGAGGAGTGGCCTAGTGGTTAGAGCACTGGTTTTGGGATTCAAATCCCACTGCTGCTCCTTGTGATCTTGGGCAAGTCACTTAACCCTCCATTGCCTCAGGTACAAACTTAGATTGTGAGCCCTCCTGGGACAGACAAATATCCAGAGTACCTGAATGTAACTCACCTTGAGCTACTACTGAAAAAGGTGTGAGCAAAATTTAAATAAATAAAAATAGACACCAATATGCATTTTTACAGTAACCGTGCACCTAAAGCCCCGTTTACCTCCGGATGCCACGGAATTCTCAATGGCCTGATTAGCACTCATTTTAATGCAATGTGTGGGCCATGTGTTGCCCATTAGTTACCACCTGCGCTCAATCCCTCTCTGCATTGCTCAGCACGTACAACCCGTGTTCAACACACGGTAACCACGTGGCTAGGACCACGGTAGCTTTTTGCATCAGCCCGAAGACTGTGTTTGAAGATTGGGTGTAAAGGCCACGTGTTTCACAACTTGTTTCGGGTTTTTTTCATCCCGACAACCAGGTTTATGCTCTAAGAATGCCCCTGTGTTCTGTAGCTATCCGTCTGCACGCTTACTGTTTTGGCAACTGAGCCAGTCTCCTGAATAAACCTTTGAAAATGTGTAATGCACTTCTTGCGTATTTCATAAGCCCTCACCTCGCACATGCTGACAGATGTCTGCGTCAGAGGCAGATGAGGGATGCTGGGGGTCACAGGGGGGTCTGGTTGTGAACAGCACCGTCTGCACAGCTTCATCCTCCGATCTCTGAAATGCTGAGCAAGAAGAAAAATACTTGATCAGTTAATGAGGGATAAGCCCTCCTCTTCCTTACACAACATCCCCCGCCCCAACCTTAGTCCTCCTTTTTTCTCTCAGTGCTCGGCCCCGGGGTACACACCGCAAAGATCTTTGTGCGACTTTCAGTAAATAATGGAGTGTCACTAATATTCAAGAGGAGGGGGTGATATGCTGTATATGGGAGTGAGATATGGGGGTCTCTAACCCCAAATTATCCCGAACTGGACGGAGCGCCAACAGAAATCCTGCACCCCACATCCACAGAAACACCCCAACAATGGATACCAGGCAGAATTAGGGCACTTTCCTTTACCACTCAGTGACAGCAACAAAACCTCCTTCCACTAATAGGCAGCCTGTGAGGTAACATAAAACCCTGGAAAAACACACTCAACACATACATAGAAATCCTAGTCTAACAAATGAACATACACACAGAAGAACCCAAACAGCTTCAACTCTGCTTAGGAAAAGGAGCAGTGGCATGCAATCAGGGCCTTCAAGGTGTTCACAGAATCCCTAGCACTGCCCCAACCAAGGAGGTTTGATTGAGAATAGGAGACGGCATGACGTCAAAAAGTTGAAGCCACCAGTGGCGTTCCTGGCCTGGATGGCACCCGGGGCGGAGACCCCCCCCCCCCCCCCGCTAAATGACACCTTCCCCCCCCTCCGGCAAAATGACACCTCCCCCGGGTGCACGCCACGGCACGCGCCTGCTCTGAGTTCGCTAAACTTCGCTTTGCTGCAGCTCCCTCTGCAGCGAACGAGCGACGAAGTTTAGTGAACTCGGAGCAGGCGCGCGCCGCGGCACCCCCCAGCGGTGTGCACCCGGGGCGGACTGCCCCCCCCCCCCCCGCCACTGGAAGCCACTTAGGTCAGTCTGTGTTTCTCCTTCCCCGCGCAGCCGTCGTTCTGCATACTCTCAAAACAAAGCAAACAAACCTATGAGCTGCTGCATCCACGGTGTCGTTATGGTTGGCAGCATTTTTATTTCATCTGACTTGTATTTTCAAACATGCCTACTTTTGCAGCATACGGATGTACACAGAGAAAGTATAATAACGGAATAACTTTTCATAGGTAGAGCAGTAATTTGTTATAAATCATAATCGGCGTGTCGTTTGGAGAGGCTGGTTATAGGGACAACCTAGCATGTGTTATATTCGTGCAGAGATTTTTTTTTCTCCTGGGAAAGGGCCACTAAAACAGATATCACGTTATGAGAATCAGAGTTTATATCTATCTATCTATTTATTTATTTACTTATTTATGACATTTATAGACCACATGAAAACATGAATTAGGTTGAAGCCTGGGAGCATTTAAAATCTTTTTTTTTCCTGTGCCTAGATCAAAAGAGAAAGATGGTTTGTGGGAACTAGCTCCTTTTGTTTTGTGAAATGAAGGTATATTATAAAAATGCAGTTAATATTGTTTATTACTACTATTTAAGAGAGGTATTGAATAATGAGGGCAGAGCTACCTTCATGCAGACTAAATGTGCCAGACTTACTATTTATAAGTACAATTTAAAAAAAAACATTAGGTTGAAACCTGGGAGCCTTAACATCTTTTTTTTTTCCTGTGCTTACATCAAAAGAAAAAGATGGCATGTGGAAACTTGCTGCTTTTGTTTTGTGGATTGCAGTGGTATATTATAAAATGCACTTGCCTTTTTTATTACTACTATTTCAAAGACAGGTATTGAATAATGAGTGAAGGGCTTCTCTCATGAAGAAGTTCTGTCCAGAGTCAATCTAAATGTGCCAGCATTGTCCAGTTCAGTACACTATTAGCCGCCAAGTTTATAGAAAGTTAATTATGTTCAATGGAAAATAAATCTGTTGGCTCAGGCTTCTTGCTATCTGAATATTCTATCACTGTTTCATTATTGCTACCAATAATTACATATTAAGGGCATTTGCTTTAAACTTTGTTTTAATTCATTTATCCATAGTAATATAGTAGATGACGGCAGAAAAAGACCTGCACGGTCCACCCAGTCTGCCCAACAAGATAAACTCACGTGTCATTTTTTGTGTATATCTTACCTTGATTTGTACCTGTCTTTTTCAGGGCACAGACCGTACAAGTCTGCCCAGCACTTATACGGTCGAGGGGGCGAGGTTTAGGCAAGACGAGCAATGAAAAAAATACAGACGCGGGTCCCAATTTTTTGGGCTGCTCCACCATTGTTGGGTGACCTGTGGCCTCTCCCCCAACAACGCTGATTGGTTCATTGAAGGATGCAGCACTATCCCCACCTCCCAACCACCCGCCCCGCCTCCCTCCACCGGCTCTGGCACAGACCATGTAAGTCTGCCCAGCACTATCCCCACCTCCCAACCACCAGCTCTGCTTCCCACCGTCCCTACATGCACATGGTTTTGCTTTTTAAACCCAAATGTGAATCCTAAGGGTGGTTGAATAATTAGGTGCAAATTGTGCTTCTGACTTTACTTGTTTTGGACTGCTTTGTGTCCCGCTGATCTGTGTAGCTGCTGTCTGGAATTTTGGAAGATGGAAATGAGAAGATAATAATTAAGTTTTGGAAGTATTGTGTATATGTCAGTTTTTCAATGTGCGTCTGCCAGAACTGGTTTTAGACATGGCTGGAGCCCACAAGAAAAACCTCACTCATTGGCCTTCAATCTCCAGAGTGGTAAATCTCCAGCTTTGAGAAGGGCCACCCTTGGCATCTCTGAACTGACAGCCAAATAAATGGACTGCTCCTGCTCCCCGCTGCTTGTTTCAGGTTCTGAGCAGCATGCCAGGGCTTCTTGCGCAAGTATGCATGAGAATTCCTGGCATGCTGCTCAGAGCCAGAAACAAGCAACGGGGAGTGGCAGTAGTCCATTTATATGGCTGGTGAGGCTCAGCATCCCTGCCAGCAAAGGTATGCCTAGCATGCCCACATGAGGAGAGAGAGGAATTTGTTGCTCCCTTAGTCCATCTTGGGGGTCCCCCAAAATTACAAGCTGGCTGTGCACGAAGAGAAAGCCTGTTAAAAATTTCCCAGCACGCCACTGGCTAAATATGTGGATATTTTTCAAAGTTCAGCTCACTTCAGCTCTCCAATGCCCTCCCCCCCTCCCCTCCCCTGTCCAGTGCAGAGGCTCTGGTAGAATCCAGCCAATGGGAAGGCTTCAAGTTCTAGTTACAGTAAGGATGGGCTGAGCTGCAAGCAGGGTTGCCAGTTCCGCGATTTTATCGCGGAACTGGGTGAGGTTTAGGCAAGACGAGCAATGAAAAAAACACAGACGTAGGTCCCGATTTTTTGGGCTGCTCCACCATTGTTGGGTGACCTGCGCCCCCCCCCCCCCCCCCCAACGACACTGATTGGTTCATTGAAGGATGCAGCCTGAGCCTGCATTGAGTGATGTCACTGGCCAAGTTGCGTCACTATTGGAGGGCTCAGCTCACCATACTGGTCCAAAATGGTGAGCCCTCCATTAGTTAGGCAGTGACATCACTTGGCCAGTGACATCACTCAGTGCAGGCAGGCACAGAGAGGAGGGGGGATGCAGAACAACTCGAGGGCTGGCCAGCTGAGCAGCACACTTGGAGGACTGAGGACTCAGCACATAGATGAGCAGGCTGAGGGGTGGAATGGATGGATGGGCGGGCACCCCCCTCTCCTCATCTAACTTCAGGTTGCTATTTTTGGCATTGGTTTAGGCTGGAAAATTTTACGCCACCTGGCAACTCTGGCTGCAAGAGCTTCGGGGGGAGCTGAGCTCTGCACGGGGTCTTAGGAGAGAACCAGTGAGTTTTCTGGGGCAGAGACAGAAGGGGGGAGATTGTTGAAAAAAAAAAAAAAAGAGTAGGACTGAAGAATATGGGGGGAATTACGAAGGGTCTGCTGTCAGCTGAGGAAAAGGACTGGCAAATGCCAGAATTCAACACAATGGTGGACCGGGGTTGGGGGCACTGCCTGGATGAGCAAATGACCAGCAGGCCAACACTAGAAAAGAGAGCTAGAAAGTGCATGAAAGTGGAGGAGTGGCCTAGTGGTTAGGGTGGTGGACTTTGGTCCTGGGGAACTGAGTTCAATTCCCACTTCAGGCACAGGCAGCTCCTTGTGACTCTGGGCAAGTCACTTAACCCTCCATTGCCCCATGTAAGCTGCATTGAGCCTGCCATGAGTGGGAAAGCGCGGGGTACAAATGTAACAAAAATAAAATAGATACTATTGGAAATTCTACATGGAATGTTGCTATTCCACTAGCAACATTCCATGTAGAAGGCTGCGCAGGCTTCTGTTTCTGTGAGTCTGACGTCCTGCATGTACGTGCAGGACGTCAGACTCACAGAAGCAGAAGCCTGCGCGGCCACATTGGTGATCTGCAAGGGCCGACTTCTACAAGTAGAATCTCAAATAGTAGCAGCAAGGAGTGGCCTAGTGGTTAGAGTGGTGGACTTTGGTCCTGAGGAACTGAGTTCAATTCCCACTTCAGTCACAGGCAGCTCCTTGTGACTCTGGGCAAGTCACTTAACCCTCCATTGCCCCATGTAAGCCGCTTTGAGCCTGCCATGAGTGGGAAAGCGCAGGGTACAAATGTAACAAAAAAAAAAAATCAGTATTTTCGAAACCTATTTTTAGACGTTTTTCTATGAAGTCCATCAGAAGTGTGTTCAAATCACAAGGAGGCGTGTTGGGGCATTTCGAAGGTGGGATTAGGGCGTTCCTAACACTTGGACATTTCTGTTTTGTTCCATTACGGCTGTAAAATGCCCAAGACTAAAACCAAGACGTTTTGGTCTAGACCTGTTTTCACAATATATAAGGAGCAACAAAGTGCCCTAAATGACCAGATGACCACTGGAGGGAATCAGGAGTTACCACCCCCCCCCCCCCCCCCCCCAGTGGTCACTGACCACCTTCCCACCTCCAAAAAATGTGAATACAAATATGGGTCACCAGCCTCTATGACAGCTGCAGATGTTAAAATCAGGTCTATTAGAGCAGCAGGCAGGTCCCTGGAGTAGCGTAGTGGTCGGTACAGCACACTGTGGCGGACCCAGGTCCCTCTCTCCCTCTACCTGTCACACTTGTGGTGGAAACTGTGACCGCTCCCAAAGTCACCAAAACGCTACTGTACCTACATAGGTGCCCCCTTCACTCATAAGGGCTATTGTAGTGGGGGACAGCGGATTTTGGAGGGCTCAGAGGACAAGATAAGGGAGCAAAGGTGAGATGTATACCTGGGAGCATTTCATGGAGTGCCCCATTGCTCTCCTGGGATGTCTGGGGGACCAGTCTACTAAAAATGTTGGCTCCTCCTAAATCCCAACGGCATAAATCGCTACGTTTTGCACCTATTCGCTTTTTTTTGTTTTTTTGCTTTTTTTTCCGAAAATGGACCAAAAAACAAAACATCCAAATCACAAAACCTTGTTCAAAACAGTATTTAAAAAAAAAAAAGATAAGACAATTTTCTTTTTTGAAAATGACCTTCTTTCCTATTCGGATTTAGACGTCACATCAAAAATGCTCCTCCACATGTCCCTTCTTCCCCCTCCCTCCAAGTTTGTCAATGGTCTTCTACCACCCCGCTGCTGTTGTGCTACTTCTTAAGGCTCATATACCCCAGTGCCCCCACCATTTCTACCTCCTGTAGGACGTAAGGGGGTAATGATATTTAAAATATTTGTGAGCAATGGGAACAGTGCTAGTCATCCATCTGTCTATAACTCTGAAGATAGATTTCGGAAAGGTGAGGGTGACACAGAACTTAAAAGTTTCTTCAAATCAACACAGAAGTCAAAATGAGAAGTGACAAATGTTATAGGTGACTCTCAGAAAGAGACAAAGACGAGACGCTGTTCAGCAGAAACAGTGAGTACATTAACCTTAGTTAAGGGTATGCACATCTCATGAATCCCCTGCTATAAATGTCACCGCACGCCACTAAAAAGTGTGTAGAACACCAATAAACCACAAAGACAGCTGCCTAGCATGCCAGATTTTGAAGGTATTCCAGCCAGAAGTGTCTGTTCCCCACTTACTTGAAGGCCAAGTGCATGATTCCAAGTTTTCAAATTTATTGGTACTTTTTACACTTCCTAATGAAATATCTCGTAAGGAAGTTTTGAAAAAAAGGGAAGTTAGATAATCATTGAATCAGTAAGCGAACAGGTAGAGACAGGATGCCGTCTGCTTATATTTTCACATTCTTAGACAGTTCCGTTCAGTAATTGGATTGCGACACTTTTCTCTCTCTGCTCATTACCAGATTACATTATTGTAATATTGTGTATCTTGGCTGTCCCCATTTTCGTATTAAAAAAAAACAAAAACGGAAACACTCCGCCGCTCTGACCACATTTTTCATCTTCTGCAGAGTCACCACTGGCTTCTGGTGGGACAACACATCATTTCTAAAACACTACTCTTCACTTTTAAGGCTTTAACGATCCCCAATTCACCGTCTCGTGTTCTTTGATCCCTGAATGATCATCGCCTGGTTCTTCCAGGCCCAAAACAAGCTACTCTCGAATCCACCAGACGCACAGCCTTTAGTCCTGCCTCCAGCCCTACGTGCAGAATCCTCACTGAAACAATTTAAGATTGCTTTGAAAGCTTTCTGTCCTGCATAGAGGGGTTACGTCCATGCGTTAGGATCTTTCTCCTTTCCCCTTGTCCCCCTTCTTTTTTCCTCTTCCCTACCTACCTCCCTTTTCCCCCTAATTTCACTTTGTTGGAGACTTCTTTCCTATCTAAGGGGCCCTTTTACTAAACCGTGTCGGTGCCTATGCACGCCCAACGCATGTCAACTTGGAGTTACCGCCTGGCTACCGCGTGGCCCGGTCGGTAATTTTGGGGGTTTTTTACGAGCCTTCTTATTTTCCTGCGCGTGGCGGAAACCGGCCGGTTAATTGTCATTCTACGCGCGTAGACGATTATCGCATGGATCGTGCAAGAGACCTTGTGGTGGTAAGGTCTCAGGACCAAAATGGATGTGCGCCAGTTTTTATTTTGCCACACGTCCATTTTCGGCAAAAATTTTTTAAAAAGGCCTTTTTTACAGGCACGCAGAAAAATGGATCTGAGCGCCCAAAACACGCGCCTACGCTAGTGCAGCCCATGTTTCAGTGCACCTTAGTAAAAGGATCCCCCCAAATTGTAATTCCTTTCCTACTATCTATTTGTAAACTTGTTAGAAAGAAAATGAATGAATGAATTACAGGGCAGAATTGCAGCACTGCGGACCTTCCTCTTTGCTCTCCAATATATGGCATCTCTGGCACCCCCTCTCTTTTGGGATCTGCTGTCTCCATGTGTGCCACATTCTTAAATCTGTCTAGAGGGAGATACAGAATGGAAGCTGGCCTGCTAGAGTTAGTCCCCTTTCCCTATGTGTCCTATCTGTCTGTCCTACCCTTATCCCTTATTTGTCCTGATTCAGATTGTAAGCTCTTTTGAGCAGGGACTGTCTTTTCTTCATGTTCAATTGTGAGGCACTGCATACGACTGGTAGCGCTGTAGAAATGATTTGTAGTAGTAGCAGTAGAGATCCCAGTCCAGAAACTATAGACTAGAGGAATGCCTAACCTTGGTCACACATGCAGAACACAGACAGACTCTCACTAAATATAGAATAAGTGACCACAAACTAGAAATAGAAAGAGGCAGAGAAAAACAGAACTAGAAACCCCAAGGAGCCCGAATCTGCATGTAATGCAACACCGGAGAAATAGAAACAGAGATGCGTGTCCTAAAATACAATATAAGAACACAGTGGAGGAGTGGCCTAGTGGTTAGAGCACCAGTCTTGCAATGGTTCAAATCCCACTGCTGCTCCCTGTGATCTTGGGCAAGTTACTTAACCCTCCATTGCCTCAGGTTCAAACTTAGATTGTGAGCCCTCCTGGGACAGAGAACTATCCAGAGTACCTGAATGTAACTCACCTTGAGCTACTACTGAAAAAGGTGTGAGCAAAACCTAAATAAATCAATAAAGATTCTAGAATTCTAAAGAATAACAAGATTCCATGCAGAATTTCAAAGTGTAGCAACATTCCATGTAGAATTCCAAAGAGTAACAAGATTCTTTGGGGTGGAGGAGTGGCCTAGTGGTTAGAGCACCAGTCTTGCAATCCAGAGGTAGCCAGTTCAAATCCCACTGCTGCCCCTTGTGATCTTGGGCAAGTCACTTAACCCTCCATTGCCTCAGGTACAAACTTAGATTGTGAGCCCTCCTGGGACAGAGAAATATCCAGAGTACCTGAATGTAACTCACCTTCAGCTACTACTGAAAAAGGTGTGAGCAAAATCTAAATAAATAATAATAAAAGAATAGCCATACTGGGTCAGACCAGTGGTCCATCTAGCCCAGTATCCTCCTTCCAACAGTGGCCAACCGAGGTCACAAGTACCTGGCAGAAACCCAAAGAGTAGCAACATTCCAGAATCCCAAATAGTAGCAACATTCCATGCTACCAATCCCAAGGCAAGCATAATTATATATGAAAATTATCCTTATTAGCTTCAATTCAAAAAGTCTCACCCTAAAATATGTTAAAACACGCACACACATTAAGAAATTCTCATGTAATAAGATATGAATCTGTTCTCCGTTCCTCTATGTATTTGTACTAGAGAAGGACAAAAGATGAAATGCAGCCCTTAGAAAGAATTACTGACTGCTAGCGCTTAAATAAAAAAGATAATAAAAATACTGACTATCAATGCATAGATGAGATTAACTCAGACAAACAGAAGCTTCTCTCAGAACCACTTTGGCTTATATTCTTACTTTAAAGCAATGGATTAAAACAACCACAGTATCAATATAAAAGGCAAAATCATATTAATCTCCAAGAGAATCTCCTGGGCCCTGGGACCTGTTACCTCACAGGCCAGCAGCCTTAGATGCAACAGCTTCCTGGGTTTGGTAACAGTCTTGAGTAGGTCCCTGGCCATACTGGGTCAGACCAATTGTCCATCTAACATAGTAACATAGTAGATGACGGCAGAAAAAGACCTGAATGGTCCATCCAGTCTGCCCAACAAGATAAACTCATGTGTATACCTTTACCTTGATTTGTACCTGCCTTTTTCAGGGCACAGACCGTACAAGTCTGCCCAGCAGTATTTCCCGCCTCCCAACTACCAGTCCCGCCTCCCATCACCGGCTCTGGCACGGACCATATAAGTCTGCCCTCTACTATCCTCGCCTCCCAACTACCAACCTCTCTTCCCCCACCTGCTCTGCCACCCAATTTTGGCTAAGTTTCTGAGGATCCATTCCTACTGCACAGGATTCCTTTATGCATATCCCACGCATGTTTGAATTCCGTTACCGTTTTCATCTCCACCACCTCCCGCGGGAGGGCATTCCAAGCATCCACCACCCTCTCCGTGAAAAAATACTTCCTGACATCTTTTTTGAGTCTGCCCCCCTTCAATCTCATTTCATGTCCTCTCGTTCTACCGCCTTCCCATCTCCAGTGTCCTGTTTCCAACAGTGGCCAAGCCAAGTCACAAGTACCTGACAGAATCCCCCCCTCTGTTTAGATAACTTTATTGGCATGACACTTTTCCTGGTGCTGCATGTAGAGGTTAAGCTTAAAAACAGAGGAGATAATTTAGAAAGTAAATAAAAACAGTGAAATCAAATAACTGTATAGAGAGGTAAATAACAAAACAGTTCCCAGGATTCTGGTTCTGGTCACATTTCGCATCTGGTGACAGGATACAACGGACTTTGCTGCTTCTCTTCTTTCTCCAGGATTATAGACATTTTCCTGCTCAGTCTTGGATTTTCTCGGAAAAAAGATGACTGAGGGGGATATGATCAAGGTCTATAAAATCCTGGGTGGTGTAGAACGGGCAGAAGCGAATCAATTTTTCACTCTCTTTCAAAAAGTACAAAGACCAGGGGGCACTCAATGAAATTATACGGAAATGCTTTTAAAACAAATCGAAGGAAATATTTTTTTCACGCAGAGAATAGTTAAGCTCTGGAACTCGCTGCCGGAGGATGTAGTAACAGCGGATAGTGTATCTGGGTTTTTAAAAAGTTTGGACAAGTTCCTGGAGGAAAAGTCCACAGTCTGCTATTTAGACAGACATAGGGAAGCTACTGCTGGCCCTGGGATTGTAGCAGGAATGTTGCTACTCTTTGGGATTCCGGAATCTTTTTGCTGTTTGGGATTCCATTTGCTTTCATTGTGTGTGACCTGGTCTTTGTACTTTATGAAAAATCGATTCACTTCTATTTATGATATTAAGGTTATGGCATTCCCATTTTTATTGTGTCTTAGTTTGGCACATTTGTATATATATTTCTTCTTTTCCAGAAGATGGTAATTTTTAACAGCCTACTCATTGGTTTATACAGGTATTTTCCTATTTTTCTTTACTGTTTCCTGTTGGTATATCTGATGCTCTTTCATCACTTTTTGTACGAAGACACATTATTTACTTATTTTATAACTTATTTACGATACGTGTGTATGGGTATATATATACACACACACATTTAACTTTTTTGTTTTCTAATTCTCTCTTTTTTCTCTTTTCCTTTCCAATTATCACTTTATTGGGAATTCATCACACATTTTGGATGATCTCCTATTATTGATTATATTATTATATTTCACTTGCACTTATTATCATCACTTTTACAAATTATTTTAATCACATATATTTTTTTATGTTTATATTTTCACGAGGACCCCTGGCGAAGGCCAAGCATGCCGAAACACGTGTCGGGTTTTAACTGTGTGCCTGTGGAGGCAGGGCATGCAGATCTCTCTCATGAATATTCATTGCTGGTATCCTGAAAACCTGACTGGTTGGGGTGCCTTCAGGACCAGGTTTGGGAACCATTGCCTTAAACGGAACATGAAATGAATTTCTTAAAAACGCCAGTGTCCTGTGTCACACAAGATACCTGGCCATGTCCCCGCCCCCGACTGTCTATGCAGTGTCTTACCTTGCTGGACCTGCCGTTTCAAGAACCTTCTGCAGTAAAGGATAGACAGGATTCCCAATGCCAGCAGGATCAGCCCCAGTGCCATACCAATAACGACAGCCAGGATGGTGCTGTCATGGGATGGCAGGCTGGGGGTCACAGGCTTCAGCTGTCTCACCCTGGACATGCCTGTGGACAAAGCAGCGACAGTGTTAGAGGTATGAAACTTCCCTGACTGGAACATTCACCCCATGTATATCATCCCTTTCCCCATCAATGTACTGCTCCCTCCCCTCAGTATACAACACTTTCCTATAGGAATTAGTAGATTTTCCTCCAGAGGGTTCAGTAACCTCATTCATAGGCGACAGAGTACCAACAACCTTTACAATCAAAGTACCACAGTACTGCTATTTGATGAACTCATTCCCTGTACTCACTACAGAGGGAGTTCTGTCCCTGTCCTTATTATACATGGAGGGGCATTTTTGATAGGACATCTAAGTCCAACTTTGGATGTTTTGCTCAAAAGGTCCAGAATCTGAATAGCAAATAGAGCCATTTTCGAAACAGCAAAACATCTATCAAAGTAGTCAAATCGCGGGAAGATTGTGAAAAACTACAAGAGGACCTTACGAGACTGGGAGACTGGGCGTCTAAATGGCAGATGACGTTTAATGTGAACAAGTGCAAAGTGATGCATGTGGGAAAGAGGAACCCAAAATATAACTACGTCATGCAAGGTTCAGCATTGGGAGTCACGGACCGAGAAAGGGATCTAGGTGTCATCGTTGATGATTCATTGGAAACTTCTGCTCAATGTGCTGCTGCGGCTAGGAAAGCAAATAGAATGTTGGGTACCATTAGGAAAGGGATTGAAAACAAAAATAAGGATATTATTCTGCTGTTGTATCGCTCCATGGTGCGACCGCACCTCGAGTATTGTGTTCAAATCTGGTCGCCGCACCTCAAAAAAGACATAGTGGAATTGGAAAAGGTGCAGAGAAGGGTGACAAAGATGATTTTTAGTTATTTATTTATTGCATTTGTATCCCACATTTTCCCATCTATTTGCAGGCTCAACGTGGCTTACAGAGTTTTGTTATGACATAGTCATTACAGGATATCAGATACAATTGGTAATGTACAAAGATTAAGTACGGGAAGAGGAAAGAAGGTGTTAGGCGGGATAGTATAGAAGGTGGACTTTAATAGCTGGGTGGGTTGGTGAGGTACCATCGTGCAGATCTTAAACTCAATGTGTTCCTTGAGTGGGAGCCAGTGAAGTTTCTCTCTTAAGGGTTTTGCACTTTCATATTTAGTTTTTCCAAATATGGATTTTCCAAATATGATACAGGGGATGGGACGGCTTCCCTATCAGGATAGGCCGAAGAGACTGGGGCTCTTCAGCTTGGAGAAAAGGCGGCTGAGGGGAGATATGATAGAGGTCTATAAGATAATGACTGGAATGGAACGGGTCGATGTGGAGCATCTGTTTACGCTTTCCAAAAATACTAGGACAAGGGGGCATGTGATGAAGCTGCAGTGTGGTAAATTTAAAACGAATTGGAGGAAATTTTTCTTCACTTAACGCGTAGTTAAACTCTGGAATTCGCTGCCGGAAAAGGTGGTTAAGGCGGTTAACTTAGCGGACTTCAAAAAAGGGTTGGACGGCTTCCTGGAGGAAAAAGCCATAGAATGTTATTGAATGGACGAGGGAATAATACAGTATTTCTGGGATGGGCGGGACAAATTGCTTGTTCTTTCGGCTGCTGTCGGTGACAGGGTGCTGGGCTCGATGGACCCTTGGTCTGTCCCAGCATGGCGATGCTTACCTTTTTGTTTCAAAAATGGACACTTGCTAGATGTTTTTGTGCTCTGTGCATTTATCTTTTTGATTCATTTTTGAAAAAAAAAAAAAAATCCAAGTGAAAAATGCACAAAATCAAGCCTTTGGGATGTAGGAGGAGCCAGCATTCTTAGTAGACTGGCCACACAGACATCCCAGCAGAGCAGTGGGGCACCGTAGGGGACACTGCAGTGGACTTCACCTAAAAGCTCCCACATAAGCACCGCCATACTGGGAAAAGACCAATGGTCCATCAAGCCCAGCATCCTGTCTCTGACAGCGGCCGATCCAGGCTTCAAGAACCTGGCAACCCCCCCCCCCCCCCCCCCCCCAAAAAAAAAAGAAATTTTAATAATGTTCAATGGACTTGTCCTTCATGAATCTGTCCAAACCCCCTTTAAACTCCGTAAGGCCAGCCGCTGCCACCACATTCTCCGGCAACGAGTTCCAGAGTCCAACTACACGCTGAGTAAAGAAAAATATAAGCACCGCCATACTGGGAAAAGGTACACATCTCACCATTGCTCCCTTATATTGTATAGTGAGCCCTCCAAAACCCACCAAAAACATACTGTACCTAACTGCACAATTGCCATAGCCCTTATGGCTGCAGGTGTCACCTATATGCGGTTACAGCAGGTTTTTGATGGGTTCTGGAGGGCTCATACTTTCCACCACAAGTGTAACAGGTACAGTGGGATATGGGCCTGGGTCTCCTTATACTACACTGCACCAATCACTAGGTGACCCCGGAGACCTGCGTGCTGCTCTAATAGGACTGGTCAGAACATCTGTGGCCGTCATAGAAGCTGGTATGTACTGCTTATTTTACATTTTGGGGGGTGGTGGGTGGGTGGTCACTGACCACTGGGGGAGAAAGAGGGGGCATTCCTTTATTCCTTGTGGTCAGCTGGTCATTTAGGGCACTTTTTTGGGTTCAGTCATTATTTTCTAACTGTATTTCCACTTATCACGATGTATTGTAAGCCACATTGAGCCTGCAAAGAGGTGGGGAAATGTGGGATACAAATGCAATAAATAATGATAACATTGAAACAGGTCTAGCTCAAAACGTCTTAGGTTTAGTCCTGGACGTTTTCGCTTTGTTCCATTATGGCTAGAAAAAATGCCCAGGTCTTAGGAACACCCAAATCCCGCCCTTAACACGCCCCTGACATGCCCCTTTGAGATTTGGATGCACTGCAGATGAACTGCATAGAAAAAACATCTGGAAAATGGCTTTCAAAAATGCCGACATTTTGGTGAGCAAAACATCCAAATGCTACTTTATGCCACTTTTTAGAGATTTTTCTCTTGGTGAACGAAATCCCTGTCCTTATTAAACAAAAAGTCTATACCTACTCTTATTACCAAGGGGAAGTTCAATCTCTGCATGTCTTACACAGCAAGAGCTTGAATCTTGTCAACTGTCTTTATGTATTTTGATTTTCCTCACACCTTTTCCAGAAGTAGCTCAAGGTGAGTTATATTCAGGTACTCTGGATATTTCTCTGTCCCAGGAGGGCTCATGATCTAAGTTTGTACCTGAGGCAATGGAGGCTTAAGTGACTTGCCCAAGATCACAAGGAGCAGCAGCGGGATTTGAACCATTGCAAGACCAGTGCTCTAACCACTAGGCCACTCCTCCACCCCAAAGAATTTTGCTACTCTTTGGGGTTCTACATGGAATGTTGTTGCTACACTGAAATTCTGCTTGGAATCTTGTCATTCTTTAGAATTCTAGAATCTTTATTTATTTAGATTTTGCTCACACCTTTTTCAGAAGTAGCTCAAGGTGAGTTACATTCAGGTACTCTGGATATTTCTCTGTCCCAGGAGGGCTCACAATCTAAGTTTGTACCTGAGGCAATGGAGGGTTAAGTGACTTGCCCAAGATCACAAAGAGCAGCAGTGGCATTTGAACCGGCCACCTCTGGATTGCAAGACTGGTGCTCTAACCACTGGGCCACTCCTCCACCCCAAAGAATCTTGTTACTCTTTGGGGTTCTACATGGAATGTTGCTACACTTTGAAATTCTGCATGGAATCTTGTTATTCTTTAGAATTCTGGAATCTTTATTTATTTAGATTTTGCTCACACCTTTTTCAGTAGTAGCTCAAGGTGAGTTACATTCAGGTACTCTGGATATTTCTCTGTCCCAGGAGGGCTTAGAATCTAAGTTTGTACCTGAGGCAATGGAGGGTCAAGCCACTTGCCCAAGATCACAAGGAGCAGCGGCAGGATTTGAATCAGCCACCTCTGGATATCAAGACCAGTGCTCTAACCACTAGGCCACTTCTCCGTAGAGGGGGAGCAGATCCCTGCCCTTACTATAAACAGGAAGTCTATCCCTACTATTATTACCATGGGGAGGTTTAATCCCTACACTTCTTACACAGCGACAGCTTAATTCCTGTCCTCAACATACAGGAGAACTTTACTCCCTGCCTTTATTACAAACCGAGGGTCAGACACTGAAAAACACTTGTCCAGAAAACAGCAGCCACTGTACAGAGAAGTCCACTATCCATGAAGTTTCAGCAGCACTATACAGTGGTGGAAATAAGTATTTGATCCCTTGCTGATTTTGTAAGTTTGCCCACTGACAAAGACATGAGCAGCCCATAATTGAAGGGTAGGTTATTGGTAACAGTGAGAGATAGCACATCACAAATTAAATCCGGAAAATCACATTGTGGAAAGTATATGAATTTATTTGCATTCTGCAGAGGGAAATAAGTATTTAATCCCTCTGGCAAACAAGACCTAATACTTGGTGGCAAAACCCTTGTTGGCAAGCACAGCGGTCAGACGTCTTCTGTAGTTGATGATGAGGTTTGCACACATGTCAGGAGGAATTTTGGTCCACTCCTCTTTGCAGATCATCTCTAAATCATTAAGAGTTCTGGGCTGTCGCTTGGCAACTCGCAGCTTCAGCTCCCTCCATAAGTTTTCAATGGGATTAAGGTCTGGTGACTGGCTAGGCCACTCCATGACCCTAATGTGCTTCTTCCTGAGCCACTCCTTTGTTGCCTTGGCTGTATGTTTTGGGTCATTGTCGTGCTGGAAGACCCAGCCACGACCCATTTTTAAGGCCCTGGCGGAGGGAAGGAGGTTGTCACTCAGAATTGTACGGTACATGGCCCCATCCATTCTCCCATTGATGCGGTGAAGTAGTCCTGTGCCCTTAGCAGAGAAACACCCCCAAAACATAACATTTCCACCTCCATGCTTGACAGTGGGGACGGTGTTCTTTGGGTCATAGGCAGCATTTCTCTTCCTCCAAACACGGCGAGTTGAGTTCATGCCAAAGAGCTCAATTTTTGTCTCATCTGACCACAGCACCTTCTCCCAATCACTCTCGGCATCATCCAGGTGTTCACTGGCAAACTTCAGACGGGCCGTCACATGTGCCTTCCGGAGCAGGGGGACCTTGCGGGCACTGCAGGATTGCAATCCGTTATGTCGTAATGTGTTACCAATGGTTTTCGTGGTGACAGTGGTCCCAGCTGCCTTGAGATCATTGACAAGTTCCCCCCTTGTAGTTGTAGGCTGATTTCTAACCTTCCTCATGATCAAGGATACCCCACGAGGTGAGATTTTGTGTGGAGCCCCAGATCTTTGTCGATTGACAGTCATTTTGTACTTCTTCCATTTTCTTACTATGGCACCAACAGTTGTCTCCTTCTCGCCCAGCGTCTTACTGATGGTTTTGTAGCCCATTCCAGCCTTGTGCAGGTGTATGATCTTGTCCCTGACATCCTTAGACAGCTCCTTGCTCTTGGCCATTTTGTAGAGGTTAGAGTCTGACTGATTCACTGAGTCTGTGGACAGGTGTCTTTCGGAGAAACTAAACAAATTCTCTGTAACCTTGGAGGATGTAATGGGTCAGTTCAGCAAGCTGAAGAGTAGTAAATCACCGGGACCTGATGGTATTCATCCCAGAGTATTAATAGAACTAAAAAATGAACTTGCGGAGCTACTGTTAGAAATATGCAATCTGTCCCTAAAATCGAGTGTAATACCGGAAGACTGGAGGGTAGCCAATGTTACTCCGATTTTTAAGAAAGGTTCCAGAGGAGATCCGGGAAATTATAGACCGGTGAGTCTGACGTCGGTGCCGGGCAAGATGGTGGAGGCTATTATTAAGAATAAAATTGCAGAGCATATACAAAAACATGGACTGATGAGACAAAGTCAGCACGGATTTAGTGAAGGGAAGTCTTGCCTCACCAATCTAATGCATTTTTTTGAGGGGGTAAGCAAACATGTGGACAATGGGGAGCCGGTTGATATTGTATATCTGGATTTTCAGAAGGCGTTTGACAAAGTGCCGCACGAAAGACTCCTGAAGAAATTGCAGAGTCATGGAATCGGAGGTAGGGTATTATTATGGATTAAGAACTGGTTGAAAGATAGGAAGCAGAGAGTAGGATTGCGTGGCCAGTATTCTCAGTGGAGGAGGGTAGTTAGTGGGGTCCCGCAGGGGTCTGTGCTGGGTCCGTTGCTTTTTAATGTATTTATAAATGACCTAGAGATGGGAATAACTAGTGAGGTAATTAAATTCGCCGATGACACAAAATTATTCAGGGTCGTCAAGTCGCAGGAGGAATGTGAACGATTACAGGAGGACCTTGCGAGACTGGGAGAATGGGCGTGCAAGTGGCAGATGAAGTTCAATGTTGACAAGTGCAAAGTGATGCATGTGGGTAAGAGGAACCCGAATTATAGCTACGTCTTGCAAGGTTCCGCGTTAGGAGTTACGGATCAAGAAAGGGATCTGGGTGTCGTCGTCGATGATACGCTGAAACCTTCTGCTCAGTGTGCTGCTGCGGCTAGGAAAGCGAATAGAATGTTGGGTGTTATTAAGAAGGGTATGGAGTCCAGGTGTGCGGATGTTATAATGCCGTTGTATCGCTCCATGGTGCGACCGCACCTGGAGTATTGTGTTCAGTACTGGTCTCCGTATCTCAAAAAAGATATAGTAGAATTGGAAAAGGTACAGCGAAGGGCGACGAAAATGATAGTGGGGATGGGACGACTTTCCTATGAAGAGAGGCTGAGAAGGCTAGGGCTTTTCAGCTTGGAGAAGAGACGGCTGAGGGGAGATATGATAGAAGTGTATAAAATAATGAGTGGAATGGATCGGGTGGATGTGAAGCGACTGTTCACGCTATCCAAAAATACTAGGACTAGAGGGCATGAGTTGAAGCTACAGTGTGGTAAATTTAAAACGAATCGGAGAAAATTTTTCTTCACCCAACGTGTAATTAGACTCTGGAATTCATTGCCGGAGAACGTGGTACGGGCGGTTAGCTTGACGGAGTTTAAAAAGGGGTTAGATAGATTCCTAAAGGACAAGTCCATAGACCGCTATTAAATGGACTGGAAAAATTCCTCATTTTTAGGTATAACTTGTCTGGAATGTTTTTACGTTTGGGGAGCGTGCCAGGTGCCCTTGACCTGGATTGGCCACTGTCGGTGACAGGATGCTGGGCTAGATGGACCTTTGGTCTTTCCCAGTATGGCACTACTTATGTACTTATGTACTTATACAGGTGACCATTGCCGACAGCTGTCTGTCATGCAGGTAACGAGTTGATTTGGAGCATCTACCTGGTCTGTAGGGGCCAGATCTCTTACTGGTTGGTGGGGGATCAAATACTTATTTCCCTCTGCAGAATGCAAATAAATTCATATACTTTCCACAATGTGATTTTCCGGATTTAATTTGTGATGTGCTATCTCTCACTGTTACCAATAACCTACCCTTCAATTATGGGCTGCTCATGTCTTTGTCAGTGGGCAAACTTACAAAATCAGCAAGGGATCAAATACTTATTTCCACCACTATATGAGTGATACCACTAAACATTCCTACAGGCCACCCTGGCACTATCCGGAGCGAGGGTTGAGCTTGGCATTTCGCATAACTCTACAGACAGTGACATTCAGCTGTTATCCATACAGCTGTGCGGATTAATTTAGACCAGCAAAAGACCGTCCCAACATAACTGCATTTGAATATCTACAACTATGTGAACAGGCCAGCGGCCAACACTTCTCCCCGTCCAGTTACTGGTGCTGACTGTCGGGACAGATTTAAACACCACAGCCAGTGATTAAAGAAACACACTTAACTATGGCGTTTAAATACTTACCTGAGAAACTCTGTCCTTGATCTTATGGTCAAGGAGGGTTCAAGTCCCTGCTTCTTCTTAGTGAGAGTTGGATTCCTGTCAGTTCAGTGCCTGCCCTTATTATATAGGAAGAGTTTGAGCCTCCATCTTAAACAGTGAGAGAGCAACTGCCTCCCCCTCCCCAATTATGGAGCAAGAGCTTGGTCCCTGCCAGTCGGGTCCTAATAACATATTATTCTACAGAGAGAGCTCAGCCATTCTCCTTATTACACAGTGAAAGCTTGGTCACTATGACAGCGGACTTATTACATATACAATAACAGATGGCAACAGACTTGAACTTACACTGAGACTCAGTAATTGGGGTCTGCTGTGTGCAGGGGATACACTCCTGATCCTGCAGTCCTCCTATCCTGGTTTTACTGTAGAAGCTAAAGGAAACAGAGACAGGATTAGAAAACTGAAGTTAAAGGTTGCCCCCAGCACCAGCGGGCTCACTCAGCTGTACTTACCCGGGCAGACACGTGCCACACACCGCGTTGGCCACGGCTGTGCAGTTTGATTTCTGGACACGATTGATGAGCGCGCAAGAGAGGCAGGTTTTGCAGCGGTGATGACCCCAGTCATTTTTAAACCTGTGCACCTGGCAGGCCATGCACTGGCCGTCTCCACCTTCCCCGTAGCCACATTCCTAAAGAAAGAGAAGGAAGCCAACAGTTTGGCATAAGACAATAGCTGGACTCAGCAGCTGCCACATGTACAAGGATCAACAGTAGAGATGTGGGTTCCAATCCTGGTCTAGACCCCTACTGCTTCCAAGTCCTTAAGGCAAGGTGCACTTACATCAATATATGACCCTGGAGCAGCACTGAACCCAGCAGTCAGGGAGCTGCTACCTCAGCATAGATGGCCAACATGCTGACACAGGGCAGCTGATTTAGCAAAACTGCAGATTCATGTGTGATCGCGTCACAGGATCCGTCACCTCCACCCCTCCTTTCAACTCAGAATGAGATGTAGGGTTTAGGTAAATGATTAGGGGACTTTGGCCATAGTCCAAGCCAGCCCTCCCTCTCTCGTGTGCACACAGCAGGACACGTGCTTCAGGGAATCTCGATGTCCCGGGACCACATGACCCTTGCGAGAAACGGTACCAGGGCAGAATAATTTCTTCTCCCTGGATGTGTGCTGGTTAGCAAAAACTTTTTTTTTTTCCTTTTTTCAAATTTCCTTTCTGGTTCAATACTTATCCCTGTAGTGAAGGGAGGGAGAGTGAGGGAGATACACTTTTAAATCAGGGCTAGGTGACTGAAAATACAGATATACATCCCGAGATGAATACATTACGCAGACACAGTAGTTTGGGATACCCTTTAGCTCCTTATTAGCGTTCTTGTCCTTATTACCCAGTGAAAAAAATAAAACAGCCTCCCTTTGCATGTACTGGGGTAAAGTTAGGACTGGCTCAGCCCACCCCTCTTGCCATGGGACTATAACCCCTGCCCCCCTCCCCTTCTCATGGCAATCCCTCTCTTTACTTAGGCTCTTCCTCTGTGGAGTGGTGTCCTGTCAGTGCCCCTAGCTGCCCCCAGCATGAAGAGGTACCTTGGACAGCTCCTGGCCAGGCCCACACTCCTTGCAGGGGACACACCTCCCCTGATCATCCCAGTACTGGTTCTCCTGGCACTCAAGAGGGTTGGCAAGACCACAGCACAGCTGAGGAAGAGGAGAAAGCAGGAGTTAGAGAGAGAAGGGTGCAGAGGTCTAATTTTCACTGCTCCTAAGTGCTCAGTCCTTGAAATGAGCTGGAGTGTATGGCAGCAAATCGAAAATCATCACTAGGGGAGCATCTATGACGGTACAAGTTTGGTAGCACTGGATGTACCTCCGTGAGAGAGAGCAGCAACAGTGGCGAAAATCCCTTCCTTCCCATAACGAGTTCCCCACAGCCTCAGCGCGATCAGCCTGGAAGGAATGAAAGCAGAGATACAGGGTGAAAGACGTATAAAGAGCAACACAGCTATAGGAGTGTGACGGGAAACGTCAAAAGCATTCCCCATATCCAGGGCCGCTGAGAGAGTAGGCTGTGCCCGGGGCAAGGCCGCCCCGCCTCCACCCCCCCACCCCCCCCCCCCCCCCGCTGCCCTGCCTCTGACCCCCCCCCCCCCCCCCCCCCCCCGCTGCTGTCCGCGGTCTCACCTGCCTGCCTCCACGGCTCCGGGCCCCCTTCATTCAAAGCGGCAGTCGCAGATCGCGTCTCTTCTGGCCTTCCCTCCCTGTGTCCCGCCCTCGTCTAATGTAACTTCCGGTTTCCGTGAGGGCGGGACACAGGGAGGAAAGGCCAGAAGAGAGGTGATCTACAACTGCCGCTTTGAATGAAGGGGGCCCGGAGCCATGGAGGCAGACAGGTGAGGCCGGGGACTCCCCCTTGGAGGCCCGGGCCAGGGGAATTTTGCCCTCCCTGCCCCCCCTCTCGGCGGCCCTGCCCGTGTCACAGCATGTCATTTGCAAACAAAAACACGGTATCTCATGGTTTGTCATGTGTCATTAACATTGTGCACTCTTTCGGTAGCGTGTGTGCACACTATGTGCTGGATTCTACAAATTGTGCCACAAAAGATCGGCACTAACGCCATTCTATAAAGGGTGCGTGCCCTTTGTAGAATTGCAATTAACGCCAATTCCCATGCCCTGACTGTGCGCCAGGCGTATTACACCTGCTGAAACTTGGGGTAAACGCTGGCGCCTAAATTGTGCATGGAGACCTGGGATTCTATAACATGCGCTACATTTTGGAATGCCCCTGACCCTCCCGTGGCCACACCCCCTTTGAGTTACACATTATAGAATAGAGCGCAGCCAGGTGCCATGTTAGCATCCACTTATTGATGGTTAACAGCTCATTAAGCAATTAATTTTCACTCGCATCTCGGCAGCATGCATAAATTTCGGTGCCATATATAGAATCCCGGAGTACGTGTGCACTCTTGATGACAGAGTCAGCATGGGTTCGGCCAAGGGAAGTCTTGCCTCACCAATCTGCTTCATTCCTTTGAAGGCGTGAATAAACATGTGGATAAAGGTGAGCCGGTTGATGTAGTGTATCTAGATTTTCAGAAAGCTTTTGATAAAGTTCCTCTTGAGAGACTCCTGAGAAAATTAAAGAGTCATGGGATAGGAGGCAAGGAATTGGTTACTGGACAGACAACAGAGGGTAGGATTAAATGGTCATTTCTCTCAATGGAGGAGGGTGAACAGTGGAGTGCCGCCGGGATCTGTATTGGGAACGATGCTATTTAACATATTTATAAATGATACGGAAATCGGAACGACAAGTGAGGTGATTAAATTTGCAGATGACACAAAACTATTCAAGGTTGATAAAACCCATGCGGACTGTGAAATATTGCAGGAAGACCTTAGGAAATTGGAAGGCTGGACATCCAAATGGCTGATGAAACTTAATATGGACAAATGCAAGGTGATGCACATTGGAAAGAATAATCTGAATTATAGTTACCTAATGCTGGGGTCTACCTTGGGAGTCAGCACTCAAGAAAAAGATGTAGATGTCGTGGTAGATAATATGTTGAATCTTCTGCTCAGTGTGCGGCAGCGGCCAAAAAAGCAAACAGGTTGCTGGGAATTATTAGGAAAGAGATGGTGAATAAGACCGAAAATACTATAATGCCTTTGTACTGCTCCATGGTGTGACCACACCTTGAGTATTGTGTTCAGTTTTGGTTGCCGTAACTCAAAAACAATATAGTGGAATTAGAAAAGGTTCAAAGAAGAGTGACCAAAATGATAAAGGGGATGGAACTCCTCTCATATGAGGAAAGCCTAAAGAGATTAGGGCTCTTCAGCTTGGAAAAGAGATGGATGAGGGGAACTATGATTCAGGTCTACAAAATCCTGTGGTGTAGAACAACTAGAAGTAAATTGATTTTTTACTTGTTCCAAAAGTACAAAGACTAGGGGACACTCAAGGAAATACTTTTAAAACAAATAGGAGGAAATATTTTTTCACTCAACAAACTCTGGAACTCTTTGCCAGAGGATGTGGTAACAGTGGTTAGAGTATCTGGGTTTAAAAAACGTTTGGACAAATTCCTGGAAGAAAAGTCCAAAGTCTGCTATTGAGGCAGGCATGGGAAGCAACTGCTTGCCCTGGGATTTGTAGGATAGAATGTTGCTACTCTGAGATTCTGCATCAAATCTTGTCACTCTTTAGTATTCTAGAATCTTGCAATTCTTTGGGGTTCTACACGGAATGTTGCTACTGTTTCGGATTCTATATGGAATCTTGTTATTCTTTGGGATTCTGGAATCTTGCTATTCTTTGGGGTTCTACGTGGAATGTTGCTACTGTTTCAGATTCTATATGGAATCGTTACTCTTTGGGATTCCGGAACCTTGCTATTCTTTGGGGTTCTACATGGAATCTTGCTACTCTTTGGGTTTCTGCCAGGTACTTGTGACCTGGCTTAGTCACTATTTGGAAAACAGGATACTGGGCTACAGGGACCATTGGTCTGACCCAGTATGGCTACTCTTACATTCTTATGACATTATTCCCATAACAAAAAAAATGCTCCAAAATACCTGAGCAAAATGAATGATCCAATAATTGACATGGGAAATGACGCAAGATGACAATTTGAGCTGCACCCCCTACAAAACAACAAGCAGTAAGATAATCTCTTTATAATTCATGGACACATTGAGGGACGCCCTGCTCTCCAGTACCAGATGACATACACGGGTCAGCTTAGACTTCTGTGCTATATTTATGCCAAAAGGATTTTCAAGCTCAGTTCTACCATTCCTTTCCCTGTCATTTCATATTGTGTTTTCTTTCTTAGTCTGTTTTGGTCAGTGTCCCGCAGCAGTAACCTAGCAGGGGAAATCCTAGCTTCCCTCAGGGGTCCTTTTACTAAACTAAGGTAAAAGGGAGCCTGCACTAGGGTCAGCGTATGTCTTTGACGCTCACCGAGGCCCCTTTTTACCACAGATAGTAAAAGGCTGTCTTTTTCTGAAGAAAAGAAACGGCCCACCGCGTGGCCATTTCAAGGGACAGCCCTTACCACCACCCACTGAGATGGCGGTAAGGGCTCCCGAGCTAACTGTTAAGTTACAGTGCTACAAAAGTAGGATGTATTTTTGAAGTGCTGGAAATGGCACGCACTATTATTATTAGCATTTGTATAGCGCTACCAGACGCATGCAGCGCTGAACACCTGATACAAAGAGACAGTCCCTGCTCAAAAGAGCTTACAATCTAAGTAATACAGACAAACAAGACAGTTACGCACTAGGGGTGGGGAACTACCACTTGGCTCCTGCGGTAGCCCAGCAGTTCCGGATTGGTGCACGGTAAGCCCACTTAGTAAAAGGACCCCCTCAAGTTTTATTCTGATATACTACTACTACAAATCATTTCTATAGCGCTACCAGTCGTACGCAGCGCTTCACGACTGAACATGAAGAAAATAATGGCCCCGGCTGGATTCCACGCGTACGTTGTCTCTGTAATAAGCTCACACGAGTTATCACAAAGTGAATGGAAGGTGTGGATTACGCAGAAGCCGGGGGTTTATTTTTACAGAATAACTAATATGATTGGGGGATTAGGAAAGCATTTTAAAAATATTAGGGCTCCATATCCAGCTGGCGGCGGTCAGCATTTTTATGTCTGCCGCCAGCTGTACTCCCAGATGCTCAATGCTGGGCAATGTCCGGACACTGGCATTGAATACCCGGTTGTATGTTAGCTGCTAAAACGTATGCAGTTAAAAGTACAATATTCAACCATTCATTGCACAAGCTTAAAGATCAGTTCCTTATCTCTTGCTTAACTATACAACGAACTTGACTTGAGTTTAACCAACCCTCAAATTATCCCAACTGACTCTGTACCAGGAATCTTGTTCCCATCATATATCTGCTCTTGGTCCCTCAGCTACAGTGGTGGAAATAAGTATTTGATCCCTTGCTGATTTTGTAAGTTTGCCCACTGACAAAGACATGAGCAGCCCATAATTGAAGGGTAGGTTATTGGTAACAGTGAGAGATAGCACATCACAAATTAAATCCGGAAAATCACATTGTGGAAAGTATATGAATTTATTTGCATTCTGCAGAGGGAAATAAGTATTTGATCCCCCACCAACCAGTAAGAGATCTGGCCCCTACAGACCAGGTAGATGCTCCAAATCAACTCGTTACCTGCATGACAGACAGCTGTCGGCAATGGTCACCTGTATGAAAGACACCTGTCCACAGACTCAGTGAATCAGTCAGACTCTAACCTCTACAAAATGGCCAAGAGCAAGGAGCTGTCTAAGGATGTCAGGGACAAGATCATACACCTGCACAAGGCTGGAATGGGCTACAAAACCATCAGTAAGACGCTGGGCGAGAAGGAGACAACTGTTGGTGCCATAGTAAGAAAATGGAAGAAGTACAAAATGACTGTCAATCGACAAAGATCTGGGGCTCCACGCAAAATCTCACCTCGTGGGGTATCCTTGATCATGAGGAAGGTTAGAAATCAGCCTACAACTACAAGGGGGGAACTTGTCAATGATCTCAAGGCAGCTGGGACCACTGTCACCACGAAAACCATTGGTAACACATTACGACATAACGGATTGCAATCCTGCAGTGCCCGCAAGGTCCCCCTGCTCCGGAAGGCACATGTGACGGCCCGTCTGAAGTTTGCCAGTGAACACCTGGATGATGCCGAGAGTGATTGGGAGAAGGTGCTGTGGTCAGATGAGACAAAAATTGAGCTCTTTGGCATGAACTCAACTCGTCGTGTTTGGAGGAAGAGAAATGCTGCCTATGACTCAAAGAACACCGTCCCCACTGTCAAGCATGGAGGTGGAAATGTTATGTTTTGGGGGTGTTTCTCTGCTAAGGGCACAGGACTACTTCACCGCATCAATGGGAGAATGGATGGGGCCATGTACCGTACAATTCTGAGTGACAACCTCCTTCCCTCCGCCAGGGCCTTAAAAATGGGTCGTGGCTGGGTCTTCCAGCACGACAATGACCCAAAACATACAGCCAAGGCAACAAAGGAGTGGCTCAGGAAGAAGCACATTAGGGTCATGGAGTGGCCTAGCCAGTCACCAGACCTTAATCCCATTGAAAACTTATGGAGGGAGCTGAAGCTGCGAGTTGCCAAGCGACAGCCCAGAACTCTTAATGATTTAGAGATGATCTGCAAAGAGGAGTGGACCAAAATTCCTCCTGACATGTGTGCAAACCTCATCATCAACTACAGAAGACGTCTGACCGCTGTGCTTGCCAACAAGGGTTTTGCCACCAAGTATTAGGTCTTGTTGCCAGAGGGATTAAATACTTATTTCCCTCTGCAGAATGCGAATAAATTCATTTACTTTCCACAATGTGATTTTCCGGATTTAATTTGTGATGTGCTATCTCTCACTGTTACCAATAACCTACCCTTCAATTATGGGCTGCTCATGTCTTTGTCAGTGGGCAAACTTACAAAATCAGCAAGGGATCAAATACTTATTTCCACCACTGTATATGGTAAGCCGTACTGAAGAAAATCTTTAGCAGAAGGCAAAAGTAGATAGTTTGTATCCAGCATATTCTGTTTGGTGCTACGTGATCAGTGAGCTGACAACACACATACAAGTAGGACTTTTCGTTTTGCATTCACTACTTGGTGTATTTATTGACCCCTGATGCAGACGCTTTTTAGCGTCGAAACACGGCCTGTGTCGGGTCGTTATCGTTGATATAATAAAGACTGTTGGACTCACGTCTCCAGTGGTGAATCGTCTATTAGTCTCTACTTTTGCCTTCTGTGATTCGTCATCGTAGAGAACTTTTCCTGTTCTACACTTTAGAAAATCTTTAGCATCATATCTATGTTGGTTGAATGTTTGAATGCTGTTTATTAGGTGTATCATTAGTATTATGCTAACATTGTATTATCTCTCTGGTATTTGAATTCCAGTGCTGTTAAATGTGTATATTTTTGATCAGTGGCATAGCTACAAGGGTCACAGGGGCCTGCCCTTCCCCCATATTGGCTCTGGGGCCCCTGGTATGGCTGGTGGGGGTCCCCAACCCCCGCCAGCTGTAACGTTTGTCCAGCACTGGTCTCCGCCACATTGCCTGCCCTGCTCTTCTCCTTACGTCGCGTGCATGCTCGTTTTAGTGAAACGAGTGTGTGGTTTAGGACCCCCACCAGCCAAGGTATGTGAGGAGGCGGGCCGAAATGTGCCCCTCCACTTTGGGCTCTGGACCCCCCTCGACTTTGAGGTCTGGCTACACTGTTGCTTTTGATACTGTTTCATAGTAGCTCTATTATTAGGTTTCAATTTACTGTTTTAAAGTTTATCTTATTTATTGTATTTATGTTTATTCTTGGTTATTTTACTATTGTTATGCTGTTATTAAAATTGTAAATTTTATGTTAAACTGTACCTGCTGTACACTGACTTGGGTGAATCTCTTCATAAAGGCGGTTAATAAATTCCAATTTATAAATGAATGAAGATAAGACTGGGTGCCACAGAAAATCGATTTCAATGACCAGGAGCCTCTTCGGGCTGATTAAATTGCTTTTGACCATCAGGCGGACGCAGTGTAATATTTAAACATTGCAGTTTGGCGGGTTTTTAAAAACAGCAGCCAGGGCCTTTAAATTATTCACATATACTCAATGCCACTATCCGATTAAGGAGTGACATTGAGCGGTGAGTGCCACTGCTAAATTGGTCCTGGTGATATCTACGCAGTATCTGGACACATTTAGGTCCAAATAAACAATAGGGCGGATGATCTACAGGATCCAATGTGGTAAAAGCAAAGAAGAAGATCTGAAGAAAATCATATTTTTAAAAGCATTTTATTCACTACAATAGATAAAAGAACCAGATACCCCACAAAGGCCATGTTTTGCACTTTGCAGGACTGCGTCTGAGGCAAAAAAATAAAAATAAAATCACTATTACCATCAAATCATAAAAAACAAGTACATAACAATAAATACATAATACCACAAACATAATAAGACTATGTAAATAAAGGAACAGCAATACTACCCCCCCCCCCCTCCGTAAGCCCATTCAAAGTGAATTTGTTGTGTCAGCATTAGCGCAGGGCAGCCGCTAGTGCGGCTTAGTAAACAGAGGGGGGGGGGGGGGGGTAAATGTAAAACCACTAATAAAGGACATAAATACTGTATTGATTATGGATAGTAAAATAAATATGTATAAATAACTTCTTTAAAAGCATGGAGATAAGAGTACATATTCACTTGGTATAAAATATATGTATCATCTATGTGTTAAAATAGCTGGGCACAAATGTTTAACTTCCTGTGAAAATTTTCCCCTAACTTTTGTAGAAAAGAATTACATATTTGGGAATTTCTCCCTGAAACTAGATAACAGTTTTTCCAATAACCAGTCTCAGACCCAGAGAAGCATACATTAACCGTTGCCATCTTCATAAATATCCTGCCAGCCTGTACTGGCTCATCCATCTCCTTCCTGTTCTTCCTCCTCATTCTCCTCACAGCTGCTCTGTGTGACCCAAAGTGCACCAGAGCGACAGTTCTGGCCAGTCCTAATGGCACCTGCACATAGTCCTGCTTCATCCATTTCAAACAGCACTTCGGGTACCAAAATGTGGTAATAAGGTCTGTTAAAAATGCAGGAGTGTGACTGGCCACATAGGAGAGGCAGTTTCAAGACCTAAGCCTGACCAGTGGTCTTCATACAAAACACGCTCAGGATGGCACATAATTCACAGCCCAGGGGAGGCAGGGTGTTCCTGTCATAAGAACATAAGAATAGCTATACTGGATCAGACCAATGGCCCATCTAGCCCAGTATCCTGTTTCCAACAGTGGCCAAGTCAGGTCAGAAGTACCTGGCAGAAACCAAAATCTTGGCAACATTCCAGGTAGACCCCCAAAGAATAGCAAGATTCCGGAATCCTAAAGAGTAGCAACATTCCATGTAGAACCCCAAAGAATAGCAAGATTCTGGAATCCTAAAGAGTAACAAGATTCTATGTAGAACCCCAAAGAATAGCAAGATTCTGGAATCCTAAACAGTAACAAGATTCCCTGCAGAATATCAAAGAGTAGCAGCAACATTCCATGTAGACCCCCAAAGAATAGCAAGATTCCGGAATCCTAAAGAGTAGCAACATTCCGTGTAGAACCCCAAAGAATAGCAAGATTCTGGAATCCTAAAGAGTAACAAGATTCCATGTAGAACCCCAAAGAATAGCAAGATTCTGGAATCCTAAAGAGTGACAAGATTCCATGTAGAACCCCAAAGAATAGCAAGATTCTGGAATCCTAAAGAGTAACAAGATTCCCTGCAGAATATCAAAGAGTAGCAGCAACATTCCATGTAGAACCCCAAAGAATAGCAAGACTCTGAAATCCTAAAGAGTAACAACATTCCACGCAGAATCTCAAAGAGTAGCAGCATTCCATGCTACTGATCCCGGGACAAGGAATAGTCCTCTGCATTACGAACATAAGAGTAGCCATACTGGGTCAGACCAATGGTACATCTAGCCCAGTATCCTGCTTCCAGCAGTGACCAATCCAAGTCACAAGTACCTGGCAGAAACCCAATTAGTAGCAACATTCCATACTACCAATCCCAGGGCAAGCAGTCGCTTCCTCATGTTTGTCTCAATAGCAGACAATGGACTTTTCCTCCAGGAATTTGTCCAAACCTTTTTTAAACCAGATACGCTAACCACTGTTACCAAATCCTCCAGCAAAGAGTTCCAGAGCTTAACTATTCGTTGAGTGAAAAAAATATTTCCTCCTATTTGTTTTTAAAGTATTTCCATGTAACTTCCTTGAGTGTCCCCTAGTCTTTGTACTTTTGGAACGAGAAAAAAATTGATTTACCTCTACTCGTTCTGCACCACTCAGGATTTTGTAGACCTGAATCCTATCTCTACTCATCTGTCTCTTTTCCAAGCTGAAGAGCCTTAACCTCTTTAGCCTTTCCTCATACGAAAGGAGTTCCACCCCCTTTATCATTTTGGTCGCTCTTCTTTGAACCTTTTCATAAGGGTGACAAGCTGATACCGGATCAAGGCAAGGGTGCACTTGTGCCAGATAACGGAGAGAAACATGGCCTGGACCTTTTATGTACATGACTGTGGTTGCCACTGATGCCCTGGGGTGCTTGAGCACCAATATTGTCCCGGGGGGGGGGGGGGGGGGTCATCTGCATTGTTTAGCTGCCCCAATCATTTTAAAAAGTTGGTTCTCACTGGCTCCAATGACTGAATCAGACCAGAGAGGGTTAATGATAAAGAGCCTTAAACATTCACAAACACCATGTGCAACAGGTGAATTGTCCCAGTTTCTAAACCCACAGAGAAAAAAGTTTAAAAGTTTAAGGAGACAAGAAATTTTGGGGCAGCTTAGTTCAATAAAATAGCAGGATTCAGGATTGGACTCAATGGGAGGGGGTGCAGTTTGTGTTTTCTTGTGTGTCCCCCACCCCCTTATAACTTTGGGACAAATCTGATTCAAAGGACAGTCCATAAGGGAACATATGGCTTTTCCATGGGGCTGGGGGGGGGGGGGGGGTGCAAATTTGGCAGTTTTCTCATAAGAATCCAAGTGGTTTAGGTGTATGACCTCCCTCCCCCCTCCATACACTGAATCTATCTCTACCAAACTGTGTAGAAGGAGGGGGGGCATCAAAAGTTTCTATTTTTCCAAGATGGGGAATAATATTGGAGGGGATATGGCCAAGGGGAAGCGGGGGCTAAACTGAAGCTCTGCAGAGCATCATCAATTTTATAAAAACAATTTTTCACTTGATCCCTAAGTTTAACGGGAAAGGGTTTTGTTTTTTGTTTAATGTTGCACTAGGTATATAAGTTCGATGGGGAAACTTGTGATTTGTTTTTTTAATTTTGCAGGGGATCCATAAGTTTAATAGGAAGTCATTATTTCAATATGGACCTATCCTGAAAATTCGGTTATTCTAGATTAAATGGTTCAGAGATGGCCGAGAGGGAAGACATCATCAGCCACATTTTAAGCAGACCCCCTCACCCCCCCTCCCCTGAAGATGATGAAACCGCATGTAATAAGCGCATATCGGAAGCTGAGATCAGGACACCCATCAGTAATAAGAGCATGGTCGGGAAAACGTAGGTTCGGGGGTGGGGTGGGGGCAGCAAGACCACCACACTCCCCATGTCATTATATAACAGCTCGGGAAGTTCCCGGAGTACGGACACGTGTCCCCCAAATCCCTGAGTTTGAAGAGACGAAAGATTGAAAAACGCACAAAGCAGTAAAATCAGCCTCCACCCCCCCCCCCCCCCCCCCCCCCTTCACGCCTTACTGTATCGGGATTTTCCTGGACCTGCTGCAGTCGCCGCCTGGATCCCCTGACGGGGGCTGGAGCTGAGGGTCTCTCGGGTCCCCGGTATCCAGCCACCTGCAAGTCCTGACTTGTCCTGCGACACATGGCAAGTCCCGCCTCCCCGCCCCCACACTGACGGCCGGGCGCTCAATTCGAATCTGCAGCTGGGAAACTTGCCCAGGCATGTCCCGGAGCCCTGCCCGTCCCTCAAAGGTGAGGGGTGGGGGCCAGAAGCACTGGGGTCTGGCGAGTAATAAAAGTTAGAGGTGGTCAATTCGGAGCAAGATTCATCCGCGCTTACCTAGCAGAAAGGGATGGGAAGAGCATGACAGGCTGCGTTTTCTCCCCACATACGTGTTCAGTGTGCTTTTGTGGACACACAACAACAATAAGCCTCATAGGGCGGAGCTGTGTGGAGGGGTAGGGGTCTCAATGCAGGAATACAAGGGGCGGTGCACGGTAGGAGTGAGATCCGGTGACAGAAGTGGGGGGGGGGGGGGCGTCAGGGAGTGCCTTGTGGCAGGAGCAGCAGTGTGTGTGTGGAGGAATGTCTCAGTACTGAAATAACGGGGGTCGGGGTGGGGGGGGGGGGGGGACAGGGTTACTATATGGCAGGAGCAAGATGCAGTGACTGAGCTCAGTGGGTGGAGACAGATTTCCATATTGGGATAACGGCGAGGTGGTACAGCGGGACAGGAGTGGGGTGTTCTGGCAGATCTGAGGGTCAGGGCACTGCGTGACAGGAATGAGGTACAGGGTAGTGCTGTGGAGGGGTCTCTACTAGGAGAATAGTACAGATGTGTGTGAGTTGGGATCTGAACTGTGACTGCAGGAAGGTAGGAGAGGGGCACAGTGGCAGAGATGTGTGTGAAGATTTCAGAACTGGAACTGAAGGGGGTGTCGCTTGGAAGGAATGAGGTGCAATGGCAGAGCTGTGAATGAGAGGCTCAGTACTGGTGTGTGAGGTGCATTGCCAGAGCTGAAGTTGGGGGAGGAAGTCGCCTAGTTTTTGGAGCAATGTGCAGGACTGAAATCCTCTTCTGCCAGGGACCTTCAGCAAGTCCGTTTATCGTCTGTTACCTGAAGACTAGAATGAAGAGTTTCCACACCTTTAGAGATGATTACTCTGGAAGGTTATGAATTTATGCCTTATTGTTTTACAGAGACCCATGATCACGATGGACACATATGAGCTTATTTATAATCTCCAGCACACCAAACCCTTTAAACTACTGTACCAGGCATAGATGGTTTCTTCTGGGGGGGGGGGGGGGGGGGGGGGGCAGATTCCCTACAAAGTGCAGGTTGCTTATTCTAGCCCAGTGACTTATAAAGAGAATCCATGTTTCACTGCTATATTTTAATTCTATGTTCAGATTTAATGCACTGTTTTTTAGAGGTGTCTTTTTAGGGTACTCATTCTCTTTGCTGGGGGTAGTGCCCTCCTTTTGGGATACAGGCGTTGAATTAGAATGTGGAGTCAACCTGCCCAGGCATATTCTGTCACCATCCGGGGAAGGTATTCAGCCTTCCAACTCTCCTCCCAGCTCTATCCATCCATTCCTTGCCAGCATTCAAGTATGCGAGGGAGTCCCAGCCAATACCCAGCCCCCCCTTCCCGGGTTTTACTTTTTTTTTTACTGCTGGGTGCCATTCCCTCTACCTCCTGCTCACAACTGGGGCAGAGATGCTGAGGACTGCCAGCAAGCCAGCCTCCTCCCCTTCCGCTCTCTGGACCTGGTTGATGAAATCCCTCTGCAATCCATTCAGACTTTCACATAAATCCACCTTCACACACACTGATAGGTTCAATACTGCCTGTGGGCAGGCAGTATGCAAACTACTCTGGCTCTTTCTCTCTGCTCCCTCTGTGGTCCATGCAAGAGATGAATGACAGGCACCACTGCTGCTCAATTCTGGTTGCCACATCTCAAAAAAGATGTAGTGGAATTAGAAAAGTTACAGAGAAGGGCGACGAAAATGATAAAGGGGATGGGACGACTTCCCTATGAGGAAAGGCTGAAGCGGCTAGGTCTCTTCAGCTTGGAGAAAAGAAGGCTGAGGGGAGATATGATAGAGGTCTATAAAATAATGAGTGGAGTGGAACAGGTGGACGTGAATCGTTTGTTTACTCTTTCCAAAAATACTAGGACTAGGGAGCATGCGATGAAGCTACAAAGTAGTAAATTTAATACAAATTGGAAAACATTTTTCTTCACTCAATGTGTAATTAAACTCTGGAATTCGTTGCCAGAGAATGTGGTAAAGGCGGTTAGCTTAGCGGGGTTCAAAAAAGGTCTGGACGGCTTCCTAAAGGAAAAGTCCATAGACCATTATTAAAATGACTTGGGGAAAATCCACCGCTTATTTCTAGGATACACTACCGCAGGCAATTTTTCAGCGCACTTTAATAAATGGGCCCCTAAGCTAAGAGAGACAATTAGGAGGGCGTGCCCCCAAGTTTTTCATTTCATTTGGATATTTTTCAACATTTTCACTTATTTTTGTTATTTTATTTCATTTTGCTGTTCTGTCCTTCATTTGTATGGAGGCAGACGATAGGGTATATAAAACTACAAATCCCTATAATCCTGCAGTTCAGTTGTGTTCAGTTTTGGAGGCCGTATCTTGCTAAGGATGTAAAAAGAATTGAAGCGGTGCAAAGAAAAGCTATGAGGATGGTATGGGATTTGCGTTACAAGACGTATGAGGAGAGACTTGTGGACCTGAACATGTATACCCTGGATGAAAGGAGGAACAGGGGTGATATGATACAGACGTTCAAATATTTGAAAGGTATTAATCCGCAAACAAACCTTTTCCGGAGATGGGAAGGCAGTAGAACGAGAGGGCATGAAATGAGATTGAAGGGGGGCAGACTCAAGAAGAATGTCAGGAAGTATTTTTTCATGGAGAGGGTGGTGGATGCTTGGAATGCCCTCCCGCGGGAGGTGGTGGAGATGAAAACGGTAACGGAATTCAAACATGCGTGGGATAAACATAAAGGAATCCTGTGCAGAAGGAAGGGATCCTCAGGAGCTTAGCCTAGAATGGATGGCAGAGCTGGTGGTTGGGAGGCGGGGCTAGTGCTGGGCAGACTTATACGGTCTGTGCCAGAGCTGGTGGTGGGAGGCAGGGATAGTGCTGGACAGACTTATACGGTCTGTGCCAGAGCTGGTGGTGGGAGGCGGGACTGGTAGTTGGGAGGCGGGGATAGTGCTGGGCAGACTTATACAGTCTGTGCCAGAGCTGGTGGTGGGAGGTGGGGTTGGGGGTTTGGAGGCGGAGATAGTGCTGGGCAGACTTATACGGTCTGTGCCAGAGCTGGTGGTGGGAGGCGGGACTGGTAGTTGGGAGGCGGGGATAGTGCTGGGCAGACTTATACAGTCTGTGCCAGAGCTGGTGGTGGGAGGCGGGGTTGGGGGTTGGGAGGCGGAGATAGTGCTGGGCAGACTTATACGGTCTGTGCCAGAGCTGGTGGTGGGAGACGGGGCTGGTGGTTGGGAGGCGGAGATAGTGCTGGGCAGACTTATACGGTCTGTGCCAGAGCTGGTGGTGGGAGGCGGGACTGGTGGTTGGGAGGCGGGGATAGGGCTGGCCAGACTTATACGGTCTGTGCCAGAGCTGGTGGTGGGAGGCAGGGATAGTGCTGGGCAGACTTATACGGTCTGTGCCAGAGCTGGTGGTGGGAGGCGGGACTGGTAGTTGGGAGGCGGGGATAGTGCTGGGCAGACTTATACAGTTTGTGCCAGAGCTGGTGGTGGGAGGCGGGGTTGGGGGTTGGGAGGCGGGGATAGGGCTGGCTAGACTTATACGGTCTGTGCCCTGAAGAGGACAGTACAAATAAAAAAGTAGCACATATGAATTTATCTTCTTGGGCAGACTGGATGGACCGTGCAGGTCTTTTTCTGCCGTCATCTACTATGTTACTACTCTGTTCCCTATAATAGGCTGTTTCAGAGCACATTTCCAGTTTCCTGTGTCTTATGGGCAGGGCCGGTCTTAGCAATTGTGGGGCCCTGTGCAGACTGGTTTGGTGGCCACAGTAAGAAGGAGAACCAAGCCAAGCAGCCGACTAATCCGCACTTAATAATAATAATAAAACTTTATTTATAACCCGCTATATCTTTAAAAGTCTAAGCGGGGAACAAATCATATACAAAATATAAAAAAAAATAAAAATTATTTCATTACACAACAAACTATACAAACATACAGCAGATTAAAATGTACAGGGTATTAAAATAATTAATACATCAGAGAAACCAAAAGCCTGAAGAAATAAATGAGTTTTCAATGCTTTTTAAAACTGGTCCATATTTTGTATTGAATGAAGATCAATGGGCAAAGCATTCCATAATTTCGGACCTTTGATGTAGAATATAGATGATCTGCATTCTTCTAAATAAACCCGATGAAATGAAGGCATGCCGTTTATGAGATGATCTCAGAGAGCGAGTAGGTTGATAGCATTTCAGAGTGGCACTAAGAGTTGGTGAAGTACGACAGGTTACTTCCTGTTCCGGGGCAGAGGGAGCAGGGAGCCAGCGGAGCCGAGAGCCGCGCGGTTGGTCCCAGCAGCTAAGAATGCACCCGGGGGGGGGGGGGGGGGGGTGCGCATCGGCGATCCGCCCCGGGTGGCAGCAGACCTAGGATCGTCACTGGAACTGGGTTCAAGGTCCCATTGCAGCTTCTTGTGATCCTGGGCAAATCACTTAACCCTCCATTGCCCCAGGTACAAAAAGAAGAATATGAACAGCTGCATATACTGTAACAGATGTTACCCACGTTGGTTGTTCCCCAGAAAAGCAGTATATCACATACAATACCCTTTCTAAATGTTTGTGTACACACTGGTGGTTCTTTGAGTCTATGTGGCTGTCAGGATATATTGTATGTGGTTTGGAGGCGGGGATAGGCTGGGCAGACTTATACAGTCTGTGCCAGAGCCGGTGGTGGGAGGCGTGACTGGTGGTTGGGAGGCGGGGATAGTGCTGGGCAGACTTATACGGTCTGTGCCAGAGCCGGTGGTGGGAGGCGGGACTGGTGGTTGGGAGGCGGGGATAGTACTGGGCAGACTTATACGGTCTGTGCCAGAGCCGGTGGTGGGAGGCGGGACTGGTGGTTGGGAGGTGGGGATAGTGCTGGGCAAACTTATACGGTCTGTGCCAGAGCCGGTGGTGGGAGACGGGACTGGTGGTTGGGAGGCGGGGATAGTGCTGGGCAGACTTATATAGTCTGTGCCAGAGCCAGTGGTGGGAGGCAGGGATAGTGCTGGACAGACTTATACGGTCTGTGCCAGAGCCGGTGGTGGGAGACGGGACTGGTGGTTGGGAGGCGGGGATAGTGCTGGGCAGACTTATACGGTCTGTGCCAGAGCAGGTGGTGGGAGGCGGTGCTGGTGGTTGGGAGGCGGGGATAGTGCTGGGCAGACTTATATAGTCTGTGCCAGAGCCAGTGGTGGGAGGCAGGGATAGTGCTGGGCAGACTTATACGGTCTGTGCCAGAGCAGGTGGTGGGAGGTGGGGCTGGTGGTTGGGAGGCGGGGATAGTGCTGGGCAGACTTATATAGTCTGTGCCAGAGCCAGTGGTGGGAGGCAGGGATAGTGCTGGGCAGACTTATACGGTCTGTGCCAGAGCCGGTGGTGGGAGACGGGACTGGTGGTTGGGAGGCGGGGATAGTGCTGGGCAGACTTATACGGTCTGTGCCAGAGCAGGTGGTGGGAGGCGGGGCTGGTGGTTGGGAGGCGGGGATAGTGCTGGGCAGACTTATATAGTCTGTGCCAGAGCCAGTGGTGGGAGGCAGGGATAGTGCTGGGCAGACTTATACGGTCTGTGCCAGAGCAGGTGGTGGGAGGCGGGGCTGGTGGTTGGGAGGCGGGGATAGTGCTAGGCAGACTTATATAGTCTGTGCCAGAGCCAGTGGTGGGAGGCAGGGATAGTGCTGGGCAGACTTATACGGTCTGTGCCAGAGCCGGTGGTGGGAGACGGGACTGGTGGTTGGGAGGCGGGGATAGTGCTGGGCAGACTTATACGGTCTGTGCCAGAGCAGGTGGTGGGAGGCGGGGCTGGTGGTTGGGAGGCGGGGATAGTGCTGGGCAGACTTATATAGTCTGTGCCAGAGCCAGTGGTGGAAGGCAGGGATAGTGCTGGGCAGACTTATACGGTCTGTGCCAGAGCCGGTGGTGGGAGACGGGACTGGTGGTTGGGAGGCGGGGATAGTGCTGGGCAGACTTATACGGTCTGTGCCAGAGCAGGTGGTGGGAGGCGGGGCTGGTGGTTGGGAGGTGGGGATAGTGCTGGGCAGACTTATATAGTCTGTGCCAGAGCCAGTGGTGGGAGGCAGGGATAGTGCTGGGCAGACTTATACTGTCTGTGCCAGAGCCGGTGGTGGGAGACGGGACTGGTGGTTGGGAGGCGGGGATAGTGCTGGGCAGACTTATACGGTCTGTGCCAGAGCAGGTGGTGGGAGGCGGGGCTGGTGGTTGGGAGGCGGGGATAGTGCTGGGCAGACTTATGTAGTCTGTGCCAGAGCCAGTGGTGGGAGGCAGGGATAGTGCTGGGCAGACTTATACGGTCTGTGCCAGATCCGGTGGTGGGAGACGGGACTGGTGGTTGGGAGGCGGGGATAGTGCTGGGCAGACTTATACGGTCTGTGCCAGAGCAGGTGGTGGGAGGCGGGGCTGGTGGTTGGGAGGCGGGGATAGTGCTGGGCAGACTTATATAGTCTGTGCCAGAGCCAGTGGTGGGAAGCAGGGATAGTGCTGGGCAGACTTATACGGTCTGTGCCAGAGCAGGTGGTGGGAGGCGGGGCTGGTGGTTGGGAGGCGGGGATAGTGCTGGGCAGACTTATATAGTCTGTGCCAGAGCCAGTGGTGGGAGGCAGGGATAGTGCTGGGCAGACTTATACGGTCTGTGCCAGAGCCGGTGGTGGGAGACGGGACTGGTGGTTGGGAGGCGGGGATAGTGCTGGGCAGACTTATACGGTCTGTGCCAGAGCAGGTGGTGGGAGGCGGGGCTGGTGGTTGGGAGGCGGGGATAGTGCTGGGCAGACTTATATAGTCTGTGCCAGAGCCAGTGGTGGGAGGCAGGGATAGTGCTGGGCAGACTTATACGGTCTGTGCCAGAGCCGGTGGTGGGAGACGGGACTGGTGGTTGGGAGGCGGGGATAGTGCTGGGCAGACTTATACGGTCTGTGCCAGAGCAGGTGGTGGGAGGCGGGGCTGGTGGGTGGGAGGCGGGGATAGTGCTGGGCAGACTTATATAGTCTGTGCCAGAGCCAGTGGTGGGAGGCAGGGATAGTGCTGGGCAGACTTATACGGTCTGTGCCAGAGCTGGTGGTGGGAGACGGGACTGGTGGTTGGGAGGCGGGGATAGTGCTGGGCAGACTTATACGGTCTGTGCCAGAGCAGGTGGTGGGAGGCAGGGCTGGTGGTTGGGAGGCGGGGATGGTGCTGGGCAGACTTATATAGTCTGTGCCAGAGCCAGTGGTGGGAGGCAGGGATAGTGCTGGGCAGACTTATACGGTCTGTGCCAGAGCAGGTGGTGGGAGGCGGGGCTGGTGGTTGGGAGGCGGGGATAGTGCTGGGCAGACTTATATAGTCTGTGCCAGAGCCAGTGGTGGGAGGCAGGGATAGTGCTGGGCAGACTTATACGGTCTGTGCCAGAGCAGGTGGTGGGAGGCGGGGCTGGTGGTTGGGAGGCGGGGATAGTGCTGGGCAGACTTATATAGTCTGTGCCAGAGCCAGTGGTGGGAGGCGGGGATAGTGCTGGGCAGACTTATACGGTCTGTACCCTGAAAAAGACAGGTACAAATCAAGGTAAGGTATACACAAAAAATGACACATGTGAGTTTACCTTGTTGGGCAGACTGGGTGGACCGTGCAGGTCTTTTTCTGCCATCATCTACTATGTTACTATGTATGTTTTGGGCTGTATGTCTGTGGGTTACATATTCTATGTCTGTTCGGTTTGGCTGCAGCTGCTCTGTGCCACTCTCCAGAAGCTGTAGCCCTAGGCAGCCATCTAAGTCTGCCTGAAGGAGAAACTGGCCATTTCCTGCTCTCTGGTTTCTGACTCAAAGAGCTGTGGTTGGTGTGTTGGTGGTGGTGATTGGAGGGAGGGGGGGGGGGGGGTTGATATCCTGAGCCACTAATGTGGGAATAAAGAAAATGATGTCAGCCTTTGCTGGGATCACAGAGCAGAGCCTGAATGATGAAATCGCTAACTAAAGCGATGAGGTAAGTCAGGGGCAGAAGACAGACACCTGGGAGCTGACAGAGAGTCAGTCCTTGCGAGGTTCAGACTACAGCCCTCCCTAAATCAGTTTCAAGGATCCTTTAGCGGTGCCTCTGCAGTGCTGCTTGTACTTCTCTCATGCTAATGGTGCGCTCCTGTCTCCCTGTTGTGAACTAAACTCCCAGGCAGCCTGTCAGAAAACATATGGGGACACACCCGATCCGTAGACTTTGGTAGAAAGACCGGGTGAGGGAGATGTTAGATATTGCCGAGGCAGAAATGCATGGGAGACGAGTCTCTTCCAATTGAAAAGAAGCTTTGGAACGAGGGGGCATAGGATGAGGGCACATTCGCAAATAACCTGAGGAAAGGGTGGTGAATTTGTGGAGCGGCTCCCCGGAGGAGGTGGTGGAGATGGAGACTCAAGAAAGCTTGGGACAAGTACATAGGATCTGTAAGGGAGTGATAGGGAGAGTAGATGGCATGGTTGGGCAGAATGGATAAGCAACAGAGCTTCAAGGAGAGGTTCATAATGTACAGATCCAGACCAAATCCCCCCCCCCTCCCATATATATACACACACGTAGACAGGGCGACCAAAACCACAATTCAACAGTAGCTTACAAGCGAAGCTGAAGCGGCCTAGCCTGGTCCCTAATGGAACGAGCCTCCACTCCCTCCTTCCTTCCCCTTCCCCCCCCCCCCCCCCCCCCCACACACACAGAACAAGCCCCCACTCCAGCTCTCTCCTCTGCCCCCCAAATAAAATGAGATCCCCTTCCAGACCTACCCATAGGCTTCCTCTGGTCCTATCGTACATCCCCTGGTGGCCTACTACTACTAATCATTTCTATAACGCTACTAGACTTACACAGCACTGTACACTAAACAAGTTTGAAACAGTCCCTTTTCCACAAGGCTTACAATCTAATCAAGACAGTCAAACAGAAAGGATTAGGACATTATTTATTGTGGGAATGATTAAAATAGACATAGGTATTGAACAGGTGAATAGGAGTTATGAGCTAAAAGCAACCTCAAAAAGGTAGGCTTTTAACCTAGATTTGAATATGGCCAGAGATGGAGCTTGACGTACTGGCTCAGGAAGACTTTCCAGGCATATGGTGCAGCAAGACAAAAGGATCAGAGTTGGCAGCGGAGGAGAAGGGTACAGATAAGAAAGACTTACCTGTTGAACAGAGTTCTCAAGGAGGGCTGTAGGGAGAGTATAAGAGAGGAGAGATACTGAGGAGTTGCAGAATGAATGCAGATCACGAGACCCTGCAGGATCGATGCCATGACTTCACCCGCCCTTGAACCGAACAACTGGTACGCAGCCCTGGAAATGGAGGAGGTGAGAGAATCCCAGAGCGAGGAGGACCCAAAGGACAAACTCCCCAAAGTTTCTGGATCAGTGACCACTAGGAGGCGAAAGGCAGTGGTAGTTGGTGACTCACTTCTCAGGGGTGCAGAGGTATCCATCTGCAGACCATACGTGATGTCCCAGGAGGTGTTCTGTCGGCCATGTGCCCAAATTCAAGATGTTACAGAGATCTTGCCGAAACTCATCAAGCCTAATGACTATTAGCCGATGTTGCTCATCCATGTTGGCACAAATGATACTGCAAGGTACCCCTCCAAATATATCAAAAAAATGACTTCATGGCTCAGGAAAAGAAGGTGAACATAGTAACATAGTAGATGACGACAGAAAAAGGTGTGCAGGTGGTGTTATCCTCAATCCTCCCTGTAGAGGGTAAAGGCCAAGAAAAACTGCACTGGCTCCCAATCAAAGAACGTATTGCTTTCAAAATCTACACCCTGGGTCATAAAATTATCTACGGCGAAGCCCCCAGGATACATGACAGACCTCATAGACCTACCAACCAGAAACACAACAGGATCAACACGAACATACCTAAATCTCCACCACCCAAGCTGCAAAGGACTCAAATAGAAATCAACCTATGCATCCAGCTTCTCCTACATAAGCACACAACTATGGAACGCACTACCAAAAGCCGTGAAAACAACTTATGATCACCCAAACTTCTGGAAATCATTAAAAACTAACCTGTTCAAAAAGGCATACCCTACCGACCCAACTTAAATGCCTGTACCCTGCAACACAATGAAACCAAAGCTCGTAACGGACATATAATAACTCTTCCTCTCTACGATTCCCTAATGTGTCTGTTACACACGAACCTTATTCTACCACAACATTATTGTATTTGTTCATACCGGAATTGGCGAACGCCTTTACGGTACTATGTAAGCCACATTGAGCCTGCAAATAGGTGGGGAAATGTGGAATACAAATAAATAAATAAATCTTGCATCCTGGAAATAAATATGCGGTTACATGGATGGTGTTGTAAAGAGTGTTTTGGCTTCCTGGACATGAGATGATTTTCCAAGGGCTGCTGAGCAGAAATGGTGTCCATTGATCAAAGAAGGAGCAGACTGGCTAACCTATTGAAGAGGCCTTTAAACTAGAATCATTAGGACTGGGTGATCAAAGCTACCAGGTAACATAGTAAATGACGACAAATAAAGACCTGAGTGGTCAATCTAGTCTGCCAACATCACACTTATCATCAATTAATGATTAAACCAACAATGAATGTGATATCAAATATTTGATCATGGTTTTTCTTTGGCATTTCTTGGGCATAGCCCATACAAGTTCGCCCGGCACTGTCCTTATGTTCCAACTACTGGAGTTGCTGTCAAAACCCACTCCAGCCTATCTGAATCCATCTTGCCATTTGTAGGACACCGACCGTAAAAGTATGTCTGGCACTGTCCTCGTGTTCCAACTACTGGAACGCGGGAGGTGGTGGAGATGAAAATGGTAGCGGAATTCAAGTATGCGTGGGATAAACATAAAGGAATCCTGTGCAGAAGGAATGGATCCTCAGAAGCTTAGCCGAGATTGGGAGGCGGGGCTGGTGTTTCGGTGGTGGGGCTAGTTCTGGGCAAGACTTCTACGGTCTGTGTCCTGAAAATGGCAGATACAAATCAAGGTAAGGTATACACAAGAAGTAGCACATATGAGTTTATCTTGTTGGGCAGACTAGATGGACCGTGCAGGTCTTTTTCTGCCATCATCTGCTATGTTGCTATGATACTGAAGTTGCTGTTGAAACCTTCTCCAGCACATCCTAAACCAGATTGCCACATATGGGACACACAGATTGTACAAGTCTGCTGGCAATGGCCTTAGTTCTTCACAGCCAGAATTGCCATTTAAGCACCACTTGACACATCAACACATGCAGTCAAGTTTCAAGCTTATTCAGAATTTTCTACCCCGCCCATCATAGGACATATCTGGGCAACTTACATTCTAAAAATAAAAGTACATAAAGAAGAAGAAAAAGAACTACAGTTTTGATAGGATAGAAGATGTGGAGATAGAGTGTGTGCAGTGGCGTACCTAGGGTAGTTGACACCCGGGGCCGGTCATATTTTAACACCCCCCCCCCCCCCCAATGCAGTACTAGGCATGCCGAGAATACAAAACACTCAGGACCTATAGAGCAATTCTACCATACCATAAGCAGTAATTTCTATGAGTCACACAAGGAAAAGGAAAGCATCTTAAACACTACAGTGAGCACTAGAGCATCAATTCACCTATTGTAAAATGAAACCTGACAGAATAGTACAGATAGTCGATCCTGCACAGTCAATGCCAACTGAAAGCCATGTCTTTTTCACAAACACAGATACACCCTAATCCACTATAGAATAAGCAATAATACCCTTTCTATTTAGACAAAAATTAAACTGAACCCCAAGATGCCAGACTCTGCATACAATGCAACACCACAGAAACAGAAACTGTCCCCTAGTACTGTGCAAAATATAAAGACAGCAGATGTAAATTTGAAAAAACTAACAAGTACCAATCACCACTTTACAAATTAACAAATAGAAATAAAACAAATACAGAAAATAAAATAATACCATTTTATTGGACTAATAAATTTAGCTTTCAGAGGCCAAAACCTCCGTCCTCGGGTCAGTACAGTATAGTGCTGTTACAGTATTCTATCCTGACCTGAGGAAGGGGGTTTTGTTACTTTCGGAGGAAAGTTAGTCAAAATGTACTAAAATTAGTCCAATAAAAAGATTACCTTATTTACATGTTCTATTATAAACATTTAACATATCTACAATACTTTATCCTAAAGCAAAAAAAATAAAAAAAATAAAAAAATATATTTTATTTACAGTTTGTTGTCTCTGGTTTCTGCTTTCCTCATCTTCTTTTCACCGTCTTCCTTCCATCCAGCATCTGTCTTCACTCTCTCTCTCTCTGCCATCCAGTGTCAGCCCTCTCTGCCGTCCCTTCCATCCACTGCCTGCCCTTTCTCTCTGCCCCTTCAATCCACCATTTGCCCTCCCTCTCCCATCCATCCAGGGTCTGCCTTCCCTCTCGCTCCCCCTTCCATCTAGGATCTGTCCCCTCTCTCTCTCTCTGCCCCTTTTTTCAGCCCCCAGTTCCAGCCCCCTTCTCCCCTCCCCTGTCTGAGACCCCCACCCCAGTCCCCTTCTCCCCTCTGAACACCCCCACCCCAGTCCCCTTCTCCTCTCTGAGATCCCCACCCCAGTACCCTTCTCCCCTCCCCTTTTCCCCTCTGAACACCCCCACCCCAGTCCCCTTCTCCCCTGAGATCCCCACCCCAGTCCCCTTCTCCTCTCCCCCTCCCCTGTCTGAGATCCCCACCCCAGTCCCCTTCTCTCCTCTGAACACCCCCACCCCAGTCCCCTTCTCCCCTCCCCTGTCTGAGACCCCCACCCCAGTCCCCTTCTCTCCTCTGAACACCCCCACCCCAGTCCCCTTCTCCCCTCTGAGATCCCCACCCCAGTCCCCTTCTCCCCTCCGCTGTCTGAGATCCCCACCCCAGTCCCCTTCTCCCCTCCCCTTTTCCCCTCTGAACACCCCCACCCCAGTCCCCTTCTCCCCTGTCTGAGATCCCCACCCCAGTCCCCTTCTCCTCTCCCCCTCCCCTGTCTGAGATCCCCACCCCAGTCCCCTTCTCCCCTCCCCTGTCTGAGATCCCCACCCCAGTCCCCTTCTCCCCTCCCTTTTTCCCCTCTGAACACCCCCACCCCAGTCACCTTCTCCCCTGTCTGAGATCCCCACCCCAGTCCCCTTCTCCTCTCCCCCTCCCCTGTCTGAGATCCCCACCCCAGTCCCCTTCTCCCCTCCCCTTCCCCCGTCTGAGACCCCCACCCCAGTCCCCTTCTCCCATCCCCTTTTCCCCTCTGAACACCCCCACCCCAGTCCCCTTCTCCCCTCCCCTGTCTGAGACCCCCACCCCAGTCCCCTTCTCCCCTCTGAACACCCCCACCCGAGTCCCTTTCGCCCCTCTCCTTCCCCACCGGCTAAGCAGCGTCGCAGGCAGCGCCTCGTGCCCTGCTTGTAAAAAAAAAAAAAATCAAATCTCCTTCCTTCTCCTCGTCTTGACGTCTTGACGTCGACTCGGGCCTTCCAATCAAATTGATTGGAAGGCCCGAGTCGACGTCAAGACGAGGAGGAGAAGGAAGGAGGAGATTTGATTTTTTTTTTTTTTACAAGCAGGGCACGAGGCGCTGCCTGCGACGCTGCTTCGCCGGTTTTTTTTAATGTGCGGCGCCGCGGGAACGGCCACGGGAGGCGGCGGGAGCGGAGCACCCCCCATCCACTGGCACCCGGGGCAGACCGCCCCCACCACCCCCCCCCTTGGTACGCCACTGAGTGTGTGTGTGGGGATGGATTGACTGGTCTCTTGGGTCCGACAGTCTCAACTTCCATGGACTACAAATAAGAAACTATGAATAAGCATCGGAAAAAAGAAATATTTTGTTGGGTTTTAAAGTTTTGTAGAGTTCTTTGATCCCGAAGAGACTGAGGTCATTTATTCCAATGGCCATGGCCTTGAACCGAGAAAACCGCCTTTCTAGTTATGCAATTATTTAAGGGTTTTTTTTTTTTTAAATGCCATCCATTTTTTAATTAGAGATCCTCTGTTTTCATCCCATGGCGTTTTGAATTCTATCACCATTTTTGTCTCTACTACCTCCCTCAGGAGGGCATTCCAGGCATCAACCACCCTCTCCGTGAAAATACATTTTCCTACATTACCCAAGTCTTCCTACATTACTCGTCCTTCCCTACACCCCTTCCCGTGCACTCCGCTCCATGGATAAATCCTTCTTATCTGTTCCCTTCTCCACTACTGCCAACTCCAGACTTCGCGCCTTCTGTCTCGCTGCACCCTACGCCTGAAATAAACTTCCTGAGCCCCTACGTCTTGCCCCATCCTTGGCCACCTTTAAATCTAGACTGAAAGCCCAGCTATTTAACATTGCTTTTGACTCGTAACCACTCGACTCCACCTACCCTCCTCTCCTCCTTCCTGTACACATTAATTGATTTGATTACTTTTTTTTTTGGTCTATTAGATTGTAAGCTCTTTGAACAGGGACTGTCGTTCTTCTATGTTTGTGCAGCGCTGTGTACACCTTGTAGCGCTATAGAAATGGTAAATAGTAGTAGTAGTAGTAGTAGTAAGTCTACCATCCTACAACCTCAATTAATGTCCTCTAATTTTACCATTTCCCTTTCTCTGGAAAACATTTGTTCTATATTGATACCTTTCAAGTATTTAAACATCTGTTTCTTATCTCTCCTGTCCCTTCTTTCCTCTAGGGTACATATATTCAAGTCTTCCAGCCTCTTCTCATATGTCTTTGGCGCAAGCTCCATACCATTTTTGTCACAATTCTCTGGACCACATCAAGTTTTTTTTACATCCTTAGCAACATATGGCCTAAAAAAATGAACACTGCTTAAGCTTTTGGGTTTCTGGATTGTTCATTAATCCTACATTAGCTCTCCATGTCCTCTCTAACCTCCCCCCCCCTCCCCCCACCACCACCACCTGATAATTCTGTTATTCTCATGAGTACAGCATGGCCAGATATATTGATGGCTGGATAGTCAAGACTTTACACAGCCCTATACATTTTTGTTCTACAAAGTAGAGGAGTGTGGTAGCCATGTTAGTCCACTCTTAAGGTTATCAATAGAAATCAAACAAAATAAAACATGGAAAAGAAAATAAGATGATACCTTTTTTATTGGACATAACTTAATACATTTCTTGATTAGCTTTCGAAGGTTGCCCTTCTTCCTCAGATCGGAAATAAGCAAATGTGCTAGCTGACAGTGTTTATAAGTGAAAACATTCAAGTATTACTATGACAGTAAAATAGATACTATTGGAGATTCTACATGGAATGTTGCTACTATTGGAGATTCTACATGGAATGTTGCTATTCCACTAGCAACATTCCATGTAGAAGGCTGCGCAGGCTTCTGTTTCTGCGAGTCTGACGTCCTGCACGTACGTGCAGGATGTCAGACTCACAGAAGCAGAAGCCTGCGCGGCCACATTGCTGATCTACAAGGGCCGACTTCTACATGGAATGTTGCTAGTAGAATAGCAACATTCCATGTAGAATCTATAGAAATCAAACAAAATAAAACATGGAAAAGAAAATAAGATGATACCTTTTTTATTGGACATAACTTAATACATTTCTTGATTAGCTTTCGAAGGTTGCCCTTCTTCCTCAGATCGGAAATAAGCAAATGTGCTAGCTGACAGTGTATATAAGTGAAAACATTCAAGCATTACTATGACAGTCTGATAGGGTGGGAGGATGGGGGTGGGTAGGAAGTATGCATGGGGACATCAAAGCATATCATTGATATTCTAACAGGGTGGGTGTGGATAGGTGAGGGGAGGGTGATCAACAGAGACATACAGCTTTATGGTTTATAATGGGCTAGGAACCCCAGATCCTTGTTAAGTCCTTTCTGTTGGGTGTTAAAATATTCAATCATTCTGACTTCAAAGGTCTTACGTTCTTGTATGGTTTTAAAGTTACCTTTGAGGATTCTCACTGTGAAATCACTGGTACAGTGTCCTGGTCCTGTAAAATGTTGACCAACAGGCGTGGGAACCCTGCTGGCACCAGTATTGTTCATATGATGTCTATGTAAATTGAATCTTGTCTTAAGCATCTGGCCTGTTTCTCCAATATAGCATCCTTCGTTACATTTTTTACACTGAATGATATATACCACATTGGAAGATGAGCAAGTGAAAGATCCCTTTATGTTGAATATCTTTCCTTTGTGGATGACTTTGGGGTCCTGTGAAATATTTTGGCATAGTTTGCAACTGGACAAATTACAGGGAAGTGTGCCCTTCTGTTCCTTTTCAGTCTGTGAAGGAAGTTTACTTCTGATTAGCTTGTGTTTTAAATTGGGTGGCTGTCGGAAGGCCAGTACTGGTGGGGATGGGAATATCTCTTTCAGTAATTCATCCTCCTGGAGTATAGGTTGTAGATCTCTAATGATTTTCCTCAGTTTTTTCAGCTCTGGATTGTATGTCACTACAAGCGGGATTCTGTCTGTGGATTTTTTTTTTTTGTACTGTAGCAGATTCTCCCTGGGTGTTTTGAGGGAGGAGGCAATATTCTTGGAGATTATTTTGGGGTTGTAGCCCTTCTGTTTGAAGGATTCAGTCAGGGTTTTAAGGTGTCTGTCTCTGTCCCCTGGGTCAGAGCAGATACGGTGGTATCTTGTGGCTTGGCTGTAAATGATGGATCTTTTTGTATGTGAAGGATGGAAGCTGGAGTTGTGGAGGTAGCTACATCTGTCTGTGGGTTTCTTGTATATAGATGTTTGTATACAGCCATCACTGATTGAGACCATGGTGTCCAAAAAATTGACTTTTTCTGGGGAGTAGTCAATTTTGAATCTGATTGTAGGATGGTATGTATTGAATGCAGAATAAAATTGTTTCAGAGTTTCTTCACCCTCCGTCCAAATCATAAAAATGTCATCGATGTACCGGTAGTATTTTAGAGGTTTGGTCTGGTGTGTATGCAGAAATGTCTCTTCCAGCTCAGCCATAAAAAGGTTGGCATATTGGGGTGCTGTCCTGGTGCCCATCGCAGTGCCCATTATTTGCAGATAGATATCATTGTTAAAGTGGAAGTAGTTGTGAGTTAAGATGAATTTGATTAATTTTGTAATAGTTTCTGGTGAGTATTGATGGTCCAGTGTGGACTTTTTTAGGAGTCTTCCACATGCAGCTATGCCATCCGCATGTGGAATGTTGCTGTATAGTGATTCTACATCCATCGTGACCAGAAGGGTGTTAGGTGGTAGTTGCTTGATATTTTTCAATTTATTCAGAAAGTCTGTGGTGTCTTGTATGAAGCTGTTAGTTTTGTGTACGAGAGGTTTCAGAATTCCCTCTATGAATCCAGATATTTCTTCCGTGAGTGTGCCAATACCTGATATGATTGGTCTGCCAGGGTTTCCCAGTTTGTGGATCTTGGGTAGCATGTAAACTGTGCCCACGGAAGGTTGAATTGGTATGAGTTTCTTCAGGTGAGGACCTACATAACATCCAAGGAGAAAAACAATACATTACTATCCGCAAAAAGGAAATAAAGCTCAAAGGTAACTTTAAAACCATACAAGAACGTAAGACCTTTGAAGTCAGAATGATTGAATATTTTAACACCCAACAGAAAGGACTTAACAAGGATCTGGGGTTCCTAGCCCATTATAAACCATAAAGGTGTATTTCTCTGTTGATCACCCCCCCTCATCTATCCACACCCATCCTGTTAGAATATCAATGATATGCTTTGATGTCCCCATGCATACCTCCGACCCACCCCCATCCTCCCACCCTGTCAGACTGTCATAGTAATGCTTGAATGTTTTCACTTATATACACTGTCAGCTAGCACATTTGCTTATTTCTGATCTGAGGAAGAAGGGCAACCTTCGAAAGCTAATCAAGAAATGTATTAAGTTATGTCCAATAAAAAAGGTATCATCTTATTTTCTTTTCCGTGTTTTATTTTGTTTGATTTCTATTGTTCTACAAAGAAATAGTCAAGCATTTAGTGGGTCTTCTTGAATAGAACGTGAATTCTTTCCCATGTGGATTAAGAATTCTCCATATATCTTCCAAACAGTAATTCATAAGACATCTCTTTAAAGTGTTCCCCTCCCTAAAGAGTGATAAGATTCCCTGCAGAATATCAAAGAGTAGCAACATTCCATGTAGAACCCCAAAGAATGACAAGATTCCGGAATCCTAAAGAGTAGCAAGATTCCATGTAGAACCCCAAAGAATAGCAAGATTCTGGATTCCTAAAGAGTGACAAGATTCCATGCAGAATCTCAGAGTAGCAACATTCCATACTACAAATCCCAGGGCAAGCAGTTACTTCCCATGTCTGTTTCAATAGTGACTATGGACATTTCCTCCAGGAATTTGTCCAAACCTTTTTTAAATCCAGATACACTAAACGCTGTTACCACATCCTCTGGCAAAGAGTTCTAGTGCTTAACTATTTGTTGAGTGAAAAAATAATTCCTCCTATTTGTTTTAACAGTATTTCCATGTAACATCCTTGAGTGTCCCCTAGTCTTTCTACTTTTGGAACAAGTGAAAAAACGATTTACTTCTTGTTCTACATCACTCAGGATTTTGTAGACCTCAATCATATCTCCTGTCATCTGCCTATTTTCCAAGCTGAAGAGCCTTAACCTCTTTAACCTTTCCTCATACGAGAGGAGTTCCATCCCCTTTATCATTTTGGTTGCTCTTCTTTGAACCTTTTCTAATTCCACTATATATATTTTTTTGTTACATTTGTACCCTGTGCTTTCCCACTCATGGCAGGCTCAATGTGGCTTACATGGGGTAATGGAGGGTTAAGTGACTTGCCCAGAGTCACAAGGAGCTGCCTGTGCTGGGAATCGAACTAAGTTCCTCAGGACCAAAGTCCACCACCCTAACCACTAGGCCACTCCTCCATATCTTTTTTGAGATAGAGTGACCAGAACTGAACGCAATAAACTCAAGGTGCAGACGCACCATGGAGTGATACAAAGGCATTATAGTATTTTCGGTCTTATTCACCATCCCTTTCCTAATAATTCCTAGCATCCTGTTTGCTTTTTTGGCCACCGCCACACACTGAGCAGAAGATTTCAGCATATTGTCTACAATGACACCCAGCTCTCTCCAGCTCACCCTAAACCGGAACTTCATATATGGGACTCAGACCGTACAAGTCAGCCCTGCACCGGCCTTAGTTGATGCAGCCAGAGTCACCATCTAAGCACCACTTGACAAGCAAACACATATGCAACCCTTTAAGTTTTGTTTTTTATATCATTTATTTTCTAATTAGAGATCCTCTGTGTTCATCCCATGTCTTTTTGAATTCCGCCACTGCTTTTTTTTTCTACCACCTCCCTCGGGAGGTCATTCCAGGTATCCACCACCCTCTCCGTGAAAAAGAATTTTCTGACACTACTCCTAGGTCTACCACCCCACAACCTCAATTCATGTCCTCTAGTTTTACCACTTTCTCTTCTCTGGGAAATATTTGTTACTATATTAATACCTTTCAAGTATTTAAATGTCTGTATCATATCTCTCCCGTTCCTCCTCTCCTCTAGGGTATAAATATTCAGGTCTTCCAGTCTCTTCTCAAATGTCTTTTGGCGTAAGCCCCTTATCATTATTGTCGCCTTCATCTGGACTGCTTCTTACGTCTTTAGCAAGATATGGCCTCCAAAACTGAACACAGTACTCCAGGCAGGGCTTCACCAACGACTTGTACAGGGGCATTAACACCTCCTTTCTTCTGCTGGTTACACATCTCTCTATGCAGCCTAGCATCCTTTTGGCTACAGTACCGCCTTGTCATACTGTTTCGTTGCCTTCGGATCCTCAGATACTATCACCCCAAGATCCCTCTGCCTGTCTGTGCATATCAGCCTCTCACCGCCTAACACATATGTCTCCCATGGATTTCTACTTCCTAAGTGCATTACTTTGCATTGAATTTTAATTGCCAAACATTAGACCATTCTTCTAACTTCTGCAGATCCTTTTTCACGTTTTCCACTCCCTCCGGAATGTCCACTCTGTTACAAATCTTGGTATCCTCTGCAAAAAGGCAGACCTTACCTTATAAACCTTTGGCAATGTCACTCACAAATATATTGAACAGAATCGGCCCCAGCACCGATCCTTGAGGCACCCCACTACTCACCTTTCCTTCCTCCGAGTGAATTCCATTAACCACTACCCTCTGGCGTCTGTCTTTCAACCAGTTCCTAATCCAGTTCACCACTTTGGGTTCTATCTTCAGCCTGTCAAGTTTATTCAAGAGCCTTCTATGAGGAACCATGTGAAAGACTTTGCTGAAATCTAAGTAGATTACATCTAGTGCACTTCCTCAATCCAATTCTCTCGTCACCCAGTCAAAGAATTTAATCAGATTCGTTTGGCATGATTTACCTTTGGTAAAACCATGTTGTTTCAGATCTTCTAACCTATTGGCTTCCAGGAAATTCACTATCCTTTCCTTCAGCTTCGCTTCCATTAATTTTCCAATAACTGAAGTGAGACTTACCAGCCTGTAGTTTCCAGCTTCTTCTCTGTCACCACTTTTGTGAGGAGGGACCACATCCGCTCTTCTCCAGTCCCAAGGAACATCCCCTGTCTCCAAAGATTTATTAAACAAATCTTTAAGAGGACCTGCCAGAACATCTCTGAGCTCCTTCAATATCCTGGGATGGACCCTGTCTGGTCCCTTGGCTTTGTCCATCTTCAATTTTTCAAGTTGTTCATAAACACTTTCTTCCATGAAGGGTGCTATATCCATTCCATTCTCATATGTACCTTTGCCAATCGATCGTGGTCCTTCTCCAGGCAGTTTGGAGTTTTTTGATAGTCTGTTCCTTGCAGCTAGCGTACAGTGCGTTGCAGTTATCCAGGTGACTTAGTACCATTGACTGCACCAGGCTATGGAAGATGGATCTCAGGAAGTAAGGTTTTACTCTTTTTTTTTTTTTTTACCCATGCCCCTAGCATTTCAGTTGCTGTGATATTTTTTCTCACAGATCGACTCCTCCATCTTTATGACCATTTCTATCCTTCCTAAATAGCTTGTAGGCTGGTTTGTTTGCATCCTATTCATAGGAATCACTGAACCGTACCTCCATCATAGCAACAATATCTAAGTCTGCCTCTAACATCAGGGCTTGCAGATCATGAACTTTGTTGCTTAGACTGTGAGCATTTGTGGTCATCGCTTTCCAGCTACATTTCAGTGGCAGTCTCATCTTCTGTTTAATTTTTTCTTTAGTCTCACTTCCTGCTGTGTTGGTGATTTGCAAAGATAGTTGTTTTCATTACTACTGTCACAGCTTGTCTTTAGCAGGGGGTGACCACTGGAAGTGACCTGCCTCCATATGCCACCCCTGCCTTCTAGTTTAAACGTCTAGATGCATATTGTCTGAATTTCTCTCCAAGGGATTTTCTTTTCAGTCACAGTGAGATGCAGTCCATTGTTACAATATAGCCTTTTCTTTTTCCATGTATTGCCCCATCCTCCTATGTACCTAAAACCTTCTTGATGACACCTAACTTTCAGCCACCTATTGAAATTCTCGGTATTTTGTACACTTTTCTCTCCCTTTCCAAAAGTAGGTAGTACTTCAGAAAAAGCTACTGTTTGTACCAAAGGTTTTAACCCCTCCACCAGCTCCTGAAAAGCTCTGTGCTGCAAGTGGGGTATTATTGGCCAGGTCACTTGTTCCCAGGTGGATAACAACATCAGTGTTTGGCTCCTTAGTTTCTTCTCTGATTATAGTCAGTATTTGTCTGGTACTCCTGGTAGCTGAGGAGCCTGGAAGGCATTTCATTTTGCTGGGTCCCTTGAACTGTGCTCCAAAGTCAATGCCTCTGATAATAGAATCTCCTAGCAGCACCAGTTTTCTAGTTTGAGATTCATTATTACTGCTTGAAGGGTGTCCTTTTGTTCCACCTCAGTTCTATTTTCTGGAGCCTCACAGCGCTGTATGGAGCAAAAGAATTCTGTAGGGGCAACAATTGTGAGGGTGGATGCTTCTGTGCCACCTGAGCTTACTGTGAGCCATCTATTCTTAGGTGGCTTTATTCTTTGAGGCACTGGTGAGAAATTGATATGATTTTGTGCAGTGATAGAAGCTGCTTTAATTGCATCCAATTCCTGCTTTATTTTGCTTAGCTCCTTTTTTTTATACCAGCAAGCTGAAGACAGACAGGACAAGCACTAAGCCTCCAGATGGTTTGCCTTGGAACTAAAGCACCACAATTATTACACAGAATAAAAGTCATCTTGATTGGTTGGAATGGGTATGAACAGGTGTACAATGATATGGTTAACAGTCTGTAAGATTGCCTGTGTATGCCTGAGGAGTAATTCTAATGACTTTTTGTCTATATATGAGTAGAAAATCCTGGGGAGGGTTGGGGTGTGGGGAGGGTGGGTGGGACTATAAGTTCCAGTGAGTCAGGCAAGTCCTCTACCAAAAAGGTTCTGGGGCAAGCAATGTCACAGTTTGCTGAAATAATCATAAGTATGTAAGTATTGCCACACTGGGACAGACCAAAGGTCCATCAAGCCCAGCATCCTGTTTCCAACAGTGGCCAATCCAGGTCACAAATACCTGGCAAGATCCCCAGAAAGCTCAATACATTTTATGCTGCTTATCCCAGAAATAAGCAGTCGAATTTCCCCCAAGTCCATTTAAATAATGGTCTATGGACTTTTCCTTTAGGAAACTGTCCAAACCTTTTTTAAAACCCTGCTAAGCTAACCACCTTTACCACATTCTCTGGCAACGAATTCCAGAGTTTAATTACACATTGAGTGAAGAAAAATGTTCTCCAATTCGTTTTAAATTTACTACTTTGTAGCTTCATTGTAAACAAACGATTCACGTCTACCCGTTCCACTCCATTCATTATTTTATAGACCTCCATCATATCTCCCCTCAGTCGTCTTTTCTCCAAGCTGAAGTTAAGGAGGCCCAGAGGGAAACGGTGATGTTGAACTGCATTTGCCTTCACCACCTACATGTGAGCTACAACTGCTATAGTCAGGTAGGCCAAGTTCAGATGTTTGACCCAAGTAACTGCAAGAGACTATATTGGTAAAACTGGGGAACCAGGCCAGAAACAAGTAAAGCATTCCGCTAGACTAGGAGACAGTAAAGTGCACTGTGGCCCTGCAGGAGAAGGCCCCCCAAGGACATTGTTATGGTTGCAGACTACTTTTGTGTTTGACTGTTCCCCACCGGCAAACAGAACTGAACCCCTACCCAAGACTTATAATAAATTGTGTTTTCCTTTATCTGCAGCCATTGTGCAGCTCCAGTTTGTCCTGGCTCCAGGCCATTGCTTACATTAATACACTGTCTAACAGGACTTTTAGGGTTCAGAGGAACAGTGACATGTGGGATCCCCCAGGGCTCACCACTGTTGCCGGTGTTGTTTAACGTTTTCATGACTTCTGTAGGTAGCAAGATGGCGTCCTGAAGCTCCTGCACTAACGGATCTGTTGTAAGTTGGAATTTCTACTTATTATTTCCACTCAAGATGCCACAATCTTAGAGAAAGGGAACGGCGAAGGGACAGCCGCCGATGACCCTTGTATCATCCCCAATCCAGCAAACGTTGGACCACTATGTGCGGAGTTCCCCACAAGAGACCGACTTTACGAGTCCCGTGTTGACTGCCGACGGAGGAGCGTCGACAATCTTGGGCATGGATACCACCTTGTCGCCGCTGGATCTGAATCCTCCTCCATGCCCTGCGAAGTCTAGAGTAGAGTCAAGAGGCCACCCTGAAACGGAAGGCGTTTACAGCAGTGACCTGCTCGGTAGCTCTCTCTCTCTCTCTCTGGACTCACAGAGAATACCAACTTGGAGAAAGATACTCCCTTGGAGGTGATGATGGCGGTTATTTGGAAAGCAGTCCAGGATTTAACAACCGAAGTTGCTAAATCGACCCGGGAAATGTCGTTAATAGTGAGTAAACTGGGAAATATTACTGAAACTGTGGAGAAGGTTAAAATTGATACAACAAACCAAGTTCTTCAGACACAAGAGGATGTTAGTAATGTAAAACTCACAGTAGATGTTTTAGTGAAAAATAAGTTAGACTTATACGGTCTGTGCCAGAGCCGATGGTGGGAGACAGGGATAGTGCTGGGCAGACTTGTACGGTCTGTGCCCTGAAAAAGACAGGTACAAATCAAGGTAAGGTATACACAAAAAAGTGGCACATTTCTTGGGCAGACTGGATGGACCGTGGCAGGTCTTTTTCTGCCGTCATCTACTATGTTACAATCCATTGGAAAATAGAACAAATTGAGAATTATAACAGGCGTTTAACATTGAGACTTTTGAATTTTTCCAAAATCATTACATAGAGGGGCATAATCGACCAGAAACGCCTATCTCCATGGGCGTTAATCTCCGAGAACGGGTCCGTGAAGGGGCGGAGTGAACCGTATTTTTAAAAAAAAATAGACGCCCATGCTTTATTCGCCAAGGTGTGAGCTGGGCGTTTTTGCTTTTCACCGATAATGGAAAATGAAATCGCCCAGCTCAAAAACGAATAAATGCAAGGCATTTGTTCGTGGGAGGGGCCAGGATTCATAGTGCACTGGTCCCCCTCACATGCCAGGACACCAACCGGGCACCCTAGGGGGCACTTTTACAAAAACAAAAAAAAAGGTAAAAGAGCTCCCAGGTGCATAGCACCCTTCCCTTATGTGTTGAGCCCCCCAAATCCCCCTCAAAACCCACTGCCCACAAGTCTACACCATTACTATAGCCCTAAGGGGTGAAGGAGGGCACCTAGATGTGGGTACAGTGGGTTTGGGGGGGGGGGGTTGGACGACTAAGCATTAAGCAGCACAATTGTAACAGGTAGGGGGGGATGGGCCTGGGTCCACCTGCCTGAAGTCCACTGCACCCCCTAACAACTGCTCCAGGGACCTGCATACTGCTGCCAGGGAGGTAGGTATGACATTTGAGGGTGAAAATAAAAAGTTGTGAAACATCATTTTTTGTGGTGGGAGGGGGTTAGTGACCACTGGGGGAGTCAGGGGAGGTCATCCCCGACTCCCTCTGGGGGTCATCTGGTCATTTAGGGCACTTTTTGGGGCCTTATTCGTCAAAAAACAGGGTCCAGGAAAAGTGCCCTAAATTCTAGCTACAAACGCATCCATTATCGGCGAAGGGCGCCCATCTCTGTTCGGCTGATAACCACGCCCCAGTTCCGCCTTCACCACGCCTCCGACACTCCCCCGTCAACTTTGTCCGCATCCGCGACGGAGTGCAGTTGAAAGCGTCCAAAGTTCGGCTTTCGATTATGCCGCTTTATTTGTTTTTGTGAGAAGAACGCCCATCTCCCGATTTAGGTCGGAACTTGGGCGTTATTCTCGTTCGATTATAAGCAGGATAGTAACATAGTAGATGACGGCAGAAAAAGACCTGCACGGTCCATCCAGTCTGCCCAACAAGACAACTCATGTGTGCTACTTTTGTGTATACCCTACTTTGATTTGTATCTGTGCTCTTCAGGGCACAGACCGTATAAGTCTGCCCAGCACTATCCCCGCCTCCCACCACCGGCTCTGGCACAGACCGTATAAGTCTGCCCAGCGCTATCCCTGCCTCCCAACCTCCAGCCCCGCCTCCCACTACCGGCTCTGCTATCCAATCTCGGTTAAGCTCCTGAGGATCCTTTCCTTCTGAACAGGATTCCTTTATGTTTATCCCACGCATGTTTGAATTCCGTTACCGTTTTCCTCTCCACCACCTCCCGCGGGAGGGCATTCCAAGCATCCACAGCTCTGACACCATATGATTTCTTCAAAAAATACCTACAAGACTTATTGAAAGTTTCTTCAACAGATATGCCTCCATGTAATAAAATGTATTACTTGCCAGTCCCTGCTTTGAAACGAGGAGAACCTTCTGCTTCAGTTAACTTAGTGAATTTGCCTCAAACGCAAGGAACTTAACTTTTACTGAAATTACAAACTGTATTGATAAGATAAACCGAAGGGTACTGAAAATATGCTTAGCCTGAATTTGAACAAAACTAAGGTGTTATGGTTTAACAATTCTGACCGTGACATTCCTCTTGTAATCCCTCTGAATGACTGTGGATCACTCTTCTGAAGTGCTTGGTGTGTTCTTCGACTCTCCCCTTTCTTTTGAAATCCAATTTAATATTTTATTTAAAAGAGCATTTTTTAAGCAAAAACATCTTAAACACTCAGCCATCTCTCTCCTCTTCAATCTGTCCAAAATTCTGCTGCACGATTAATATTTCGCCAAAGTCGCTATGCCCATATCAGCCCTCTCCTGAAGTCACTTCACTGGCTCCCTATCCGTTCAAGCTCCTCTTATTAAACTATACGTGCATTCACTCTGCTGCCCCTCACTACCTCTCCACCCTCATCTCTCCCTACACTCCTTCCCAGAAACTCCGTTCACTAGGCAAATCTCTCCTAATTGTACCCTTCTACTCCATCGCTAACTCCAGACTCTGTTCCTTTTATCTCACCGCACCTTGTGCCTGGAATAGACTCCCTGAGCCATTACGTCAAGCTCCATCCCTGGCCGCCTTCAAATCCAGGCTAAAGGCCTACCTGTTTGATGCTGCTTTTAATTCCTAACTTGTCACCTACTCGTAACCTTTATCTTGTCTTCTTCTCTTCAATAGTCCCCTTTCCCTATGTGTCCTATCTGTCTGTCCTACCCTTATCCCTTATTTGTCCTGTCTGTCTGTCCTGATTTAGATTGTAAGCTCTTTTGAGAAGGGACTGTCTTTTCTTCGTGTTAAATTGTGAAGCGCTGCGTACGACTGGTAGCGCTATAGAAATGATTTGTAATAGCAGCAGTAGTAAACATCTTCAGATCTCTTTCTCTTTGGATCCTTGTGCTCTTTCAGTGCAACGTTTAATAATGTCGCAGTTAGATAATCGCAACTCATTACGGGGCCCTTTTACCAAGCTGTGGTGAAAGGAGCCCTGCGGTGGTATCAGCACGTGGATTTGCTGCGTGAGGAAGCCCCCTTTACACCAGCGAGTTGTTTTTTTAAAAAAGGGTGGTGCAAGCTTTTCAGTCCTATTTATACGCAACGCTAACACACAACGCCGGTCTTTTTAAAGACCACCCTGCTCGTTCATAATTGACGGCTTTAGAATGTTACCTCCTGCAGTTTTTAAATCCCAACCGTTTACACAGACTCCTGATGCAGGCCTTGTGGCCGAAACACAACGTTTGTGTCGAGTCCTTTGATTATCAATAAACATTGTTTAAACCTAAGACAGGGTGTGCTCCAGTCTCTGGAACCCATAGTCTCATCTCCCACCTTTCTTCTTCCACCAGTGGCGTAGCTACGTGGGGCCTGGGGGGGGGGGGGGGCTAAGAGGTGGGATAATGTGGGATACAAATGCAATAAATAAATAAACCGCAGGTCAACGTTTTTGGATAACACGGTCCAGGTACTTTAGACTGGACATTCAACTGGTCTTGTGCTCAGGCTATTATTAGGATACAGTTAACTGGACAAAATTGTCTGACAACTTTATCTGGCAACCAGGGGCGTAAAGAGAATCCACAGGCGTGGAGAACTCAATAGATCCCACGAGATAGAGAATAAATACAATCAAGAGGAGGAATGTAAACCAGGCTTATCCAAAGAACAGGAACCAGACAAAAATTAGAATTAGAATTAAAAACTAACAAACTGTATTTATTTAAATATACTTAAAAAGACTAATGACTTTTTAAAGTATCTCTCTATGTAAAACGCACCTCCAACGTTCTATGAAGCCTCCACAACACCGAACGTTCTACATGCATGGTGGTGAAACCCGAAATTCACTCATGCCTGTTTGCCCCGCCCACGCGTCAAACGTCATGACGTCGAGGGCAGAGCAATCACACAACAAATCGGATCGCCGAGCCGTTACTAAGCGACACAATGTCAAGTAAGACGCATCACGGACGAATGAAAACCAGCACAACAAACCGTTGCTATGCGACGTACAACGTCACCTAAGACGCATCGCGGAACAACGCAGCTATGGAGAAACAAGAGAAGGGCGGAGTCCTGGAGACTAAAGGCGGAGAGAATGGACTCCCCCACCCCCTTCCTATAATCAAGGAAACCATCGCAAGCAGGTACTTCCCAGACACGATTGAGAGGAATGGTTGCGGAGGGGACAAGGGGAGAGAGACACATCGACCCCCCCCCCCCCCCAACGCTAACATCAACACCCTCGCCACCCCCCTCCCACTGGAAACGCTGAGTGGCTGCTGCTGGCCCCTCCCCCATACCAGCGAAAGTACACAGTTTCAGCCCTTCACAAAGCCCCGCCCCCCGGGGCCAGAGCTAAGAGAGGCTAGCGGAGGGGAGCAACTACGGAGGAAACCAGAGAAGAGCGGAGTCCTGGAGATTAAAGAAAAGTTGTTTATAACAGCATTCCTTAGTAGATACCTGCACAAAAATTGAGAGTTAGGAAGGCCAAAGTCAAATTTGAGCCACGCAAAGGATTTAAGGGCTTCATTGGTAAAAAGTTGGATAACAAACCAAAGTGTTACATTTCTGCAAAGCCTGTTGTTCTTATATTATTTCATATTAGGACATCTTCTAAGGCATTTGTGAGTTTTGCACGAGACTACTCCTTCAAACTTAGACACCCCCAAAGCTACGTGAGAAGTAGCATCAGTGAGACTGGATCATGGGGAGTGATTGGCGGAGGGGGGGGGGGCACTTCAGAGCTTCTTATTTATTTATGGTGGACCTGTATCATGTTACATGTACTGAACCCGTGCTATCTGGCAGAGCCTGTGGTGCATTAACTGTGACTCACATATGCACTTGCACACCCTTATTCTCACACACACACACACACACACACACACACACTCTCTCTCTCTCACACAGACACACTCCCACCCAGACTCACTCTCTCTCTGTCACACACACACACACACACTTGCACACTCACTCTCACACACACTGTCACAAACACAGTGGCACCCACTCTGTCACACACACACACACACTTGCACATTCACTCTCTCACACACAGTCACTCTCACAGACACTCTCTCTAACATACACACTCAGCAGAAAACCTTGCTAGCACCCATTTCATTTGAGCCAGAAACGGGCCTTTTTCACTAGTATTTAAATAAATACAGTTTGTTGGTATTTAATTCTAATTTTTGTCTGGTTCCTGTTCTTTGGATAAGCCTGGTTTACATTCCCACTCTTGTTTGTATTTAACCAGGGGTGTAGCCAGACCTCACGGTGGGAGGGGCCAGAGCCCGAGCTGGGGGAGGAACATTTTAGTCTGCCACTCTGCTCCCCGCCGCCTCGCTGCTCCCCCTCATCGCACCAAACAGTAGCAAATACCTTTGCTAGCGGGGGTCCCCAACCCCCGCCAGCCGAAGCCTTCTTCAGCACCAGACTCTGTTGGCTGCCCTGCTCTTTCTTCCTGCTGACGTCTTGTGCGCGCTCCTTGAAGTGAAACTGAGCAGTTTCACTTAAAGAAACGTGCAGGACGTCAGGAGGAAGAAAGAGCACAGGGCAGGGAACACAGCGTGCCGAAAACCAGCGCTGAAGAAGGCTTCGGCTGGTGGGGACTGGGGACACCTGCCAGCAAAACCAGGTGCCCGGATGAAATTTGGGGGGGGGCCCAGGCCCCCGTGGCCCCCACCTAGCTATGCTAGTGCTGACAACCACAGTGTTTCAACCTCAATGTAAAGACAGATGGGCAAAGCAAATAGCTAACATATTTTGGGATAAAAATGCTAAAAAGCGATCCAGGAAACTAAAATAGTAAACTTGGGGGCCCCTTTTACTACGGTGTGCTAACGTATTTAGCACACAGTATCGAATTAGTGTGCACTATGTGCCACGCAGTCCTGCATTTAGCGTGCACTAATTATTAGCCCACACTGAATTCGTTCGTGCACTTTAGTGAAAGGACCCCTTTTCAACCTAATGATGGTCCCCTTGGCAAAACTTCTATCAAACCATAATCTTAACCCATACATATATGCCGACGATGTAACGATATATATTCCTTTCAAACAAGACATTAATGAAATCTCCAACGAAATCAACCAAAGTCTACACATCATGAACACCTGGGCAGATGCATTCCGATTGAAACTGAACGCAGAAAAAACTTAATGCCTCATACTTACCTCCCAATACAACACAAATCAATTTACTGCTATTAACACACCCAAACTAAATCTGCCAATCTCAGAATCTTTAAAAATCCTTGGCGTCACTATTGGCCGCCACCTAACAGTTGAGACTCACGTGAACAACACAACCAAAAAGATGTTCTACTCCATGTGGAAACTGAAAAGAATAAGACCGTTCTTTCCAAGATCTGTCTTCCGCAGCCTAGTGCAATCACTCGTACTCAGTCATCTGGACTACTGCAACTCACTATACGCGGGCTGCAAAGAGCAAATACTGAGGAAACTTCAAACAGCCCAGAATACAGCAGCCAGACTCATCTTCGGAAAACCAAAATACGAAAGTGCAAAACCCTTATGTGAGAAACTACATTGGCTCCCACTCAAGGAACGTATCACTTTTAAAGTATGCACCTTAGTTCACAAAATCATTCATGGTGAAGCTCCTACATACATGTCTGATTTAATAGACCTGCCACCTAGAAACGCTAAAAGATCATCCCGAACTTTCCTCAATCTCCACTTCCCTAAGTGCAAAGGCATAAAATACAAAGTACTGCACGCATCAACCTTCTCTTATATGAGCACGCAATTCTGGAATACACTACCACGCAACCTGAAAACGATCTACGAATTAACCGACTTCCGCAGACTATTGAAGACTCATCTCTTTGAGAATATTTACCGCAAAGACCAAAACACATGAATCCATACACACTAAAAGAAAAGCACCAATACACTCTCTTCTGAATTCTCTTCCCCGTAATTTCACCACACTTAAAACGCTACCCACAGATAAAATTGTTATACCCTAATCTTCTCTTGCTATTGTTCTATCGCCCTATCATTTCCCCATTGTTACATTCCATTGTTCTATTCCCCAAATGATGTTTTGACTTTGACTTTGTCTTCCCATAACTCTTCACAATGTAACCCATAATCGTACTGTAACACATTGTATTTCCATCATTCACAATGTATTGTAAGCCACACTGAGCCCGCAAATAGGTGGGAAAATGTGGGATACAAATGCTATAAATAAATAAATAAATAAATAAATAAAATGTTGCGGCCAGGGAAAATGCATGTTTCTTTTTTTGTGTGTGTATGTTTAAATATCTTTATTGAATTTTTTCAGTAAGAAAAATAATACACAGAACAGTAAAATAAAAGAAGATAATGTTTTATACTACTGGGACGCTGCAAACTTAAGAGCTCCTTTTACTAAGGTGCGATAACAGATTTAAGCGCATGGTAATAGTTAGCACGCGCTAAATGCTAAGAAGCCCGTTCTATTCCTTTGGGCTTCTTAGCATTTAACACACGCTTACCGTTAGTGTGCGCTAAATCTGTTAGAATTCCTTAGTAAAAGGACCCCTAAGACAGAAAAATATACCTATTTATTTATGATAATTTTCATATCTTTACAAGTCAAACACTTGTGTACAGAAACACAGTTAGAATATTATTAACAAAGAATTTTACAAAAAATAAAGGCAATTAAATCATTAACTTTCTTAGACCACTTTAGGGGGGGGGGGGGTGATTATAGAATAAAGGAGTGGAGGAGTGGCCTAGTGGTTAGGGTGGTGGACTTTGGTCCTGGGGAACTGGGTTCAATTCTCACTGCAGGCACAGGCAGCTCCTTGTGACTCTGGGCAAGTCACTTAACCCTCCATTGCCCCATGTAAGCCGCATTTAGCCTGCCATGAGTGGGAAAGCGCAGGGTACAAATGTAACGAAAATAAAATAGATACTATTGGAGATTCTACATGGAATGTTGCTACTATTGGAGATTCTACATGGAATGTTGCTATTCCACTAGCAACATTCCATGTAGAAGGCTGCGCAGGCTTCTGTTTCTGTGAGTCTGACGTCCTGCACGTACGTATGTGCAGGACGTCAGACTCACAGACGCCTGTGCGGCCACATTGGTGATCTGCAAGGGCCGACTTCTACATGGAATGTTGCTAGTGGAATCTCAAATAGTAGCAACAGTGGAGGGGTGGCCTAGTGGTTAGGGTGGTGGACTTTGGTCCTGAGGAACTGAGTTTGATTCCCACTTCAGGCACAGGCAGCTCCTTGTGACTCTGGGCAAGTCACTTAACCCTCCATTGCCCCATGTAAGCTGCATTGAGCCTGCCATGAGTGGGAAAGCGCAGGGTACAAATGTAACAAAAACAAAATAGGAAAAAAGAAAAATTTTAAATCAAGGCAGTGAATAGAGACTCTGCTTTTACATTATCTAATATTACTTAAGTCTTTTCAAATCTAGAAAAACTTTTAATTGTTCTGGCTCATAAAATATATACTTTCAGTCTTCATGTCTTATCATGCATTTACACGGGTAAACCAGGAAAAAAGTAGCTCCAAGATCAAGCACTTGTTGTTTCATTTCCAAGACTATCTTTCTCCTCTCCTGAGTAACTCTGGTAACGTCTGGATAAATCCAAATTTTTTCACCCCCAAACAGGTCTTTAGAATGTTTAAAGTATAATCTCAAGATATTGTTGAGATCCTGTTCAAATACAAAGGAAACCAATAATGTAGCTCTTTCAGATGTATTATCAATCGATTGTTCCAGAACTGCTGAAATAGTATTTAAATCCATATTATCAATTTCAACTCTACGTTCTCCGTCATTCTTACCAGGCCTTTTAGGAAGATAATAAATCTTGTTTATAGGAGGAATAGCATTTAAAGGAATCTTTAAATTTTCCGACAAAAATCTTTTGAATAGTTCTAGAGCTAGTATTCCTCGTAATTTTGTAAAATTAAATATACGAAGAGTCAATCTCCTATTGAGGTTCTCAATCTGTTCAATTTTTCTTTGAATAGCCATTTTTGTTATATTCTTGTATTTTCTTAATATTTATTTATTTATTTGTTGCATTTGTATCCCACATTTTCCCACCTATTTGCAGGCTCAATGTGGCTTACAATATTCCATCATGGCAAGCGCCATTCAAGAGTAGATAAACAATTGGTTGCATAAAGAACAAGTGTAACATAACATGACCAAAACTGAACTTCTCATTTCCCCCCCCTAAACCCACCTCCCCTCTTCCCCCTTTCTCTATCTCTGTTAATGGCTCTCACATCCTCCCTGTCTCCTCGGCTCGTAACCTTGGAGTCATCTTTGATTCCTCTCTCTCCTTCTCTGCACATATTCAATAGATCGCCAAAACCTGTCGTTTCTTTATCTACAATATTAGCAAAATCCGCCCCTTCCTTTCTGAATACGCTGCCAGAACCCTTATCCACACCCTTGTCACTTCTTGCTTGGACTATTGCAATTTACGTCTCACTGGTCTTCCGCTCAGCCAGCTCTCTCCTCTCCAATCTGTCCAAAATTCTGTGGCACGACTTATTTTCCGCCAGAATCGTTATACCCACACTAGCCCACTCCTCACGTCACTTCACTGGCTCCCTGTTCAATTCCGCATACAGTTTAAACTTCTCGTACTGACCTTTAAATGCATCCACTCTACAGCCCCCCATTACCTCTCCACTCTCATCTCTCCCTACATTCCTCCCCGTGAACTCCGCTCACTGGACAAATCTCTCTTGTCGTCCCCCTTCTCCTCCACTGCTAACTCCAGGCTTTGTTCCTTTTCTCTCGCGACACCTTATGCCTGGAATAGACTTCCTGAGCCTGTACGTCTAGCTCCATCTCTACCTGTTTTCAAATCTATGCTGAAAACCCACCTTTTCACTGCTGCTTTTAGCTCCTAGCCACAATTGCCCTCCCCTTGTCCCTTCCTTCCTTCTCACCCATTACTTCCCTCACCCGTAACTGTCTTGTCTGTCTGTATTATTTAGATTGTAAGCTCTTTTGAGCAGGGACTGTCTCTTTGTATCAGGTGTTCAGCGCTGCGTGCGTCTGGTAGCGCTATACAAATGCTAATAATAATAATAACGTAATGGATATAATCAATTCAGTAAATCAGAAAACAGTCAGAATATCAAGTAAGTAGTGATGTGTTAGAATTCCTATTATTGATTATTATGGTAAGTCTTGTTAAAAAGAAAAGTCTTTAGTGATTTTCGAAAGTTGGTTATGTCATGAATAGCTTTCAGATCAAGTGGTAGTGCATTCCACAGCTGCGTGCCAATATAGGAAAAGCTGGACGTATGTACTAGTTTGTATTTTAGACCTTTATAGCTTGGGAAGTGAAGTCCCAGGAATGTGCGTGCTGATCTTTTAGCGTTCCTAGGTGGCAAATCAATAAGGTCTGACATGTAGGCCGGAGCATTTCCATGAATGACTTTATGAACCAGAGTACAAACTTTGAACACAGTACGCTCTTTAACTGGAAGCCAATGCAGCCTCTCTCTTAGGGGTTTAGCACTTTTGTATTTTGTCTTTCCAAATATGAGTCTGGCTGCGGTGTTCTGGGCTGTCTGATGTTTCCTGATGATATGCTCTTTACAACCAGCATATAGCACGTTACAATAGTCTAGATGACTTAGCACCATTGACTGTACCAGGTTGCGAAAAATGCCTCTTGGGAAGAAAGGTTTTAGTCTTTTGAGTTTCCACATTGACTGAAACATCTTCCTGGTTGTATTCTTCACATGGCTTTCAAGTGTGAGATTTCGATCAATGGTAACTCCAAGAATCTTCAGGGTGTCTGAGACAGGAAGGGAAAAGTTTGGTGTGGTTATGGAGGTGAATTTACTTGTGTTATGTTGTGATGTAAGTATAAGACATTGTGTTTTTTCAGCGTTAAGTTTTAATTGAAAAGCATTCGCCCATGAATGCATCATTTGGAAGCTGTGGTTGATGTCATCCATAATTTCCATTAGATTATATTTGAACGGGATGTAGATCGTTACATCGTCTTTTTGCATCACATTAACACGGGATGTTAGATCTTCTTTCACAGCTTCTACTGTTTTAGCCATTTCCTCAAACTTAAGAGATAATACTGAGATCTCACCTGAAGACTTTTGTAGAGTATTATCCATCACATTCAGTTTTATCCAGATTTTTTCAAGACTTATCTCCATGGCTGGTCCCGAGGCTCCGACTAAATCTCAGGCCTCATCTTCCAGGCGCTTCTGTCGTGATGCAGGGCCCAAGCCAGACAGTTGTCCTTCTACACTTAAGGTAGTTTGGAGGCTGTCTCCTAGCATCGCTGCAAGCAATGGACATGGCGGAATATTAGAATCTGAGGGCAGAGACAGAGATGTTTCCTGACCCAGCGCTGCTTCCGCTCCTTCAGTTAGCTGTGCAGCGGGTCTTGCCGTCCCCAGTTCACTTGTTGAGGCTCCGGCGATATAGCGATCGAGGCTTTGTTGGACTGGTGAGGAAGTCAAGGTAGGCGGGGGAACAAACCTCAAAGTTCCTTTCCTTTTAGTGTGAGGCATCGTAGCTAGAAGAAAAAGTTAGGAGCCCAGCAAAGCACATCGATCGTTCAACAAATGCCTTCATGTCGCCATCTTGACACGCCCCCCTCTCCACCCCTCAGGCTACAGAAAAATATACCTTTTTTTTATTTACTATTGATAATTGTATGTTGCCTTTCTGGTACCAATCTAGGTGGCTCAGATGATTACACAGAAAGAATAAATTTGACTTGTACAAAAATGTAAAAAGTTCATGAAAAACTAAGACTTCTCAGCAAAAACCAGCTTAAAAGTAATTTTATATTGGGTAACATCTGAATTGGCGATGTCGGCTTTACAGCATCAACACTCGGCAGCCTTAATACTGTTAATAAAATAGATACAGTAATGATATCATCCTCCTAAATCTATCCCACTGCATTTCTTTCTCAGTAGAATACAGGCTCAGAGATCCCTGTTTATCATAAAGAAATTAAAACATGAGAGTGGTTATCCTTGTATTTGCAAACTGCTTTTATGATGCACAGAAAGTAAAGTGCAAACCTTTAGAACATAATTAGTGTCGTATCAAGAACAGAATTGCTGCCCATAAAGATAAATCCTGGCTTAATGGGACAGAGCTAAAGGGATGCTTCCTCTTATCACTCTATTGCATATTTTTTGAAGGTGTTAGTGTGTTGACATAGCATATCTAGATTTTCTAAAAACATTTGACAAAGTCCCTCACAAGAGACTCCTGAGAAAATGAAAAAGCCATGGGATAGGAGGCAATGTTCTATTGTGGATCAGGGACCGGTTAAAATGGAGGGAGGTGAATCATGGAGTGCTGCAAGGATATGTACTGGGACTGGCGCTATTTATCAGATTTATAAATGATCTGAAAATGAGAACCATGAGTGAGGTGATCAAATTTGCAGATGACACAAAATTATTCAGTTGCTGAATCGCACGCAGGTTGTGAAGATCCACAGAAGACTAGGAGACTGGGCATCTAAATGTCAGATAAAATTTAATGTAGACAAGTGCAGAGTGATGCAGAAAGGAAAATATAAACCCAACTATGGGCATGATTCTGCATGATTACTAATTTGATTCTGTAATGTATGTACAGACAAAATAAAAAAAATTATGTGCAGTGTCAGAGCTGAGAATGGTCCTTTCTCAGCCTTTTGGTTGATAATGATATGCTTTATGGGGCTTAACACACTGCCATACAGCCCCATTTGGAAAAGGATAAGGTTACATTTATTTACCAAAGCCGGAGTATTAAATGTCTTTGTAAAAAAGAAACCTGTTGCTAGTTTGATACTATCCAGCAGAGGGCAGCATCTACCTTCTCTAAGAGCAGCTCACGCAGACCAGCTGCAGCAGTGAGCGAAAGGGGACCAAAAGTGGGGTCTGTGACATATTTTATACCACAAGATAGAGGGACATCAACTGCATAATCCTGCAAAATTTCAGCTTCAGGTATGGGCTAATTACATCTTTAAAAAATAGAAATGTTTATCAATAAAAAAGTAATTAAGCCCCCAAATCACATACCTTACCTTAAGTGGCCACCTTGGGTAGTTGGTCTTCTTGTTGCTGTGTGTCCAGTGAGTCTACATGTAAATTTGACTGTTTACTTACAAAATGACCAAAGTTATGTGTTGCAAAAAAAAGTGGGGGGAGGGATTGGGATGGTCCAAGGCAGGAGAAAAAAGCCATTTGTCAGCAGCAAAATTCAGTTGCTGAATTTATAACATATCTGTTGAAGAGTTGATGGGTACACGGCAGTTACAACTTTCAATGTATATCTGGCCATTTCTGGGTAATTCTATACAGAAGATGTTAACATTTACATATTAACTATACACATAAATTACTATCATATGTGTGTAAATAATAAAAATCAGCCTGAGCGCTATTCTGTAAATACACACATTCTTACACAACCTATATGTGGCAGGTGGGAGTTCACAGGGGCAGGGTCTGGGCGGAGCATGGGTGGAGCACAGAGTTACACACATAACTTATAGAATACTGTCAGTTATGTCCATACATATGTGCTACAATGTAGTAAATTTAAAATGAATCAGAGAAAATTTTTCTTCACTCAACGTGTAATTAAACTCTGGAATTTGTTGCCAGAGAATGTGGTAAGGGCGGTTAGCTTAGCGGAGTTTTAAAAAAGGTTTGGACGGCTTCCTAAAGGAAAAGTCCATAGACCGTTATTAAATGGACTTAGGGAAAATCCACTATTTCTGGGATAAGCAGTATAAAATGTTTTGTACATTTTTGGGATCTTGCCGGGTATTTGTGACCTGGATTGGCCACTGTTGGAAACAGGATGCTGGGCTCGATGGACCTTTGGTCTTTCCCAGTATGGCAATACTTATGTAGTTATGTATATCTATGTACGAGCACTTTGAGCAGTTTGTGCGGCTGTGTACGTGATGTTGGCAGTCTATAGATGAAAACATCTAAATCTAGCTTCACTGTTACAGAATTGATCTCATAACGCTGTAGTTGGATTTTCAAAGCCAGCGATTATTTGATTATCGCCACCACCCCCGATATGTAAGTAGTGACTTTGTTGCTGTATATTGACTTCAGCGAACCTCACCCTTCTTAAATGAAGCTGTTTGATCCTTTCTGCTAAATTCATTGACATCTGCACCACAGCTAGTGGAGCATTCAGTGACCCCTTCAACCTTCCCTCCCCCCCCAGCTCACATCCTCCATGTGTTCTTGATGCCCCGACTCCTAGAATCCCGACTCCTAGAATCCCGTCTCCTTTTTTATTTCCAGTAGAACAAGAAGCTGGGCTGAGGTCCAATATTGTCCAATATTGCCTGCATCTCGTAGTTCCACACAGCATGTATGGGAACTGGATCTCCAAGATACGTTGTCTGCTTCTCAATGGTCTCGTCTTTGGTCGTCCGGTCCAAGGGCTTCCTTGTCGGCTGCCATAACACAATCTCTTTTCTTTATGTATCACAGGGCCCTTTGGACGCCTAGAAAGAGCAAATTGTCTGGGTCCTCTAAGTGTGAGTTGTGTTGGTCATGCAAAGCCTCTACTGGAACTCTTGTGCCTCTTTTGCTTGAATGTCCTAATCTGGTAGTATTTTGGTCAGATGTTTAGGATAAATTAAAAGAGATTTTTGGGTTTGAAGAATTTTTTTTACCCAAATATGTAATTTGGAAATCTATTTGCATCCCACTTTTATTTACAGCACATGATAAACTATTGCTTGACTTTTTTTTGATTTCTGTTGCTTTGAAACTATCGCATTGGAAGGACAATTCTCAAGTTAATGTCGTTGTTTGGTGGAAAAAAATATGAACAGACTGCATTGACTTGTATACATGGCCATAAATCTGGTCTTCAGAAATGGAGATCTTTGGATCTGTTCCTTTCATCTATGGTTTGACTTTATAACATGGACTCAGCTTGATGTATACATGCAGAGCAGCGCTCCGGGCAGGAAAGAGGGGTCTCTTTCCTGCCCCGAAGGCGGAAGAGGTCACTAGACCACCAGGGCTGTAGTAAGTAAGGGGAGGCTAGCAACCTGCCCGTTTGTCCAGAAATCTGTTCAAACGGGCAGGCTGGTGGGCGGCCTGCCCACCAGCCTGCCCGTTTGTCCAGAAATCTGGACAAACGGGCAGATTGGCAAAACCCGCCTGGACATGTCCTCAAAAAGAGGACATGTCCGGGTAAATCCGGACATATGGTAACCCTAGGGAAGGGGATATACATGGGGAGAGAGGGAATCTGGCTTTCTTTAGGGGGGCTCAAAGTGACAGGGGCGGGGTGGAGTGGGACAGGGGGGTGGGTGGTGTGGGACAGGGGGACTGGGTAGGTGTGACAGGGTGCAGGGCATTGTCCTCTTTTTCCTTAGGGCAAATATGGTAACCCTACACATAACTCTGTAACGGTAAACCCAAGCAAATTAATCTAGGGCTGCCATTATTCATATCAGTCACAGATCTTATAGTATACTGTATGTGGAAGGGACAGACCATCTAGAGACGGTGGAGAGCAGTCATGAACGAACGCCCCAGCTGAAGATTTCCATGTACAGCTGGGAGTAAGATGTAGAGAAGGGGGGGGGGGGGGGGGGGGGAGGAAGAGGCCTGACAGCTTGAGAGTAGAAATGAACATTTGCAAAGGGTTGTTGTAGCCTGCACACAACAACCAAGGACAGGAAGCAGCTCAGTAGTTAATGCGAATCCCACGTCTCCCACTGACCCTTTCCATGAGCTCAGGCAAGTCAGTTTATTTCCCATTATCTCAGGTATTGTCAGCCCTCTGGGGTAGGGACTTTTTTGCACCTGGGTTCTGCTACACATTTCAATAGTGCTGTAGAGATGATAAATATGTAAAAACAAATACGGTAAGAAATCTAGAAAGGACATTAAGAGGGGACAATGGCACAGAAGAAAGACACTTTGTATCTGGACGGCTGTAAAGAGCAGCTGCCTCTTTACAGCCGCTTCACTGGCTCCCTGTCCGTTTTCGCATCCTGTTCAAACTTCTTCTACTAACTCACTCTGCTGCTCCCCAGTATCTCTCCACACTCGTCCTTCCCTACATCCCTTCCCGTGCACTCCGCTCCATGGATAAATCCTTCTTATCTGTTCCCTTCTCCACTACTACCAACTCCAGACTTGGCGCCTTCTGTCTCGCTGCACCCTACGCCTGGAATAAACTTCCTGAGCCCCTACGTCTTGCCCCATCCTTGGCCACCTTTAAATCTAGACTGAAAGCCCACCTCTTTAACATTGCTTTTGACTCGTAACCACTTGTAACCACTCGCCTCCACCTACCCTCCTCTCCTCCTTCCTGTACACATTAATTGATTTGATTTGCTTACTTTATTTTTTGTCTATTAGATTGTAAGCTCTTTGAACAGGGACTGTCTTTCTTCTATGTTTGTGCAGCGCCGCGTACGCTTTGTAGCGCTATAAAAATGCTAAATAGTAGTAGTAGTACAGGGTGGCCTCTGCTCTCTCTGAATAAGCGCAGATGCTGTTGGTAGTTTAACGTGTCTGATTCATCTGTAGAAAGCAACTTTGAATTTCAGAACTTGTACAGCGTAAAGAAATCATTACCTAGTTCCAAACTCTTGAAGGTCTTGGGGAAGGGGGGCACCGGTCCCTCTAATCTGAGTGAGAGACCGCCAATTGCATTGCTGCCAGTGGGGGGGGGGGGGGGGGGGGGGAGGGTGCTGCTTCAATATTGTGTTTTTTTCAGTCATTAGGGACGGGCGGGTTCCCTGGAGTCCTGCAGAGCTTGCTTGTCCCTCACTACTGAAATTGTGATAGTGTAACAGCGCCACCCACTGGCAGGACTGTAGGTGGAAGACTCCTGCTCAGCTTAGAGGGAACAGTGAAGGGGAGAGAGGCTTGGCGCAGGCTACACACTGCATCCTCTATTCAGTCAGTAGACGGGAGGGTCTTTTGGCTCCCTTACAATTACAGTGACCAGAAGATGACACATGCAATGAGCTCCCTCTAGTGCTAAGAGGTAGTACTGCATCTAAATAATCTCCCGTCCGTCTATTTTATTATTATTTATTTGTTGCATTTGTAATTCCTACATTTTCCCACCTTTTCGCAGGCTCAATGTGGCTTACAGTATGCCATAGTGGCAATCGCCATTTCCAGAATGAGAAATACAATGTGGAATTTCATTAAGGACATAAATGATAGAGCATAGTAACATACATAGTAACATAGTAGATGACGGCAGAAAAAGACCTGCACGGTCCATTCAGTCTGCACAACAAGATAAACTCATATGTGCTACTTTTTGTGTATACTCTACTTTGATTTGTACCTGTCTTTTTCAGGGCACAGACCATATAAGTCTGCCCAGCACTAGCCCCGCCTCCCAACCACCAGCCCCGCCTCCCAACCACCGTCTCTGGCACAGACCGTATAAGTCTGCCCAGCACTATCCCCGCCTCCCAACCACCAGCCCCACCTCCCAACCACCGTCTCTGGCATAGACCGTATAAGTCTGCCCAGCACTATCCCCGCCTCCCAACCACCAGCCCCGCCTCCCAACCACCGTCTCTGGCACAGACCGTATAAGTCTGCCCAGCACTATGCCCGCCTCCCAACCACCAGCCCCGCCTCCCAACCACCGGCTCTGGCACAGACCGTACAAGTCTGCCCAGCACTATCCCCTCCTCCCAACCACTAGTCCCACCTCCTATCTCCAGCTCTGGCACAGACCGTATAAGTCTGCCCAGCACTATCCTCACCTCCCCAGCCCTGCCTCCCAACCCCGGCTCTGGCACAGACCGTACAAGTCTGCCCAGCACTATGCCCGCCTCCCAACCACCAGCCCCGCCTCCCAACCACCGGCTCTGGCACAGACCGTACAAGTCTGCCCAGCACTATCCCCTCCTCCCAACCACTAGTCCCACCTCCTATCTCCAGCTCTGGCACAGACCGTATAAGTCTGCCCAGCACTATCCTCACCTCCCCAGCCCTGCCTCCCAACCCCGGCTCTGGCACAGACCGTACAAGTCTGTCCAGCACTATCCCTGCCTCCCAACCACCAGCCCCGCCTCCCAACCACCGGCTCTGGCACAGACCGTATAAGTCTGCCCAGCACTATGCCCGCCTCCCAACCACCAGCCCCGCCTCCCAACCACCGGCTCTGGCACAGACCGTACAAGTCTGCCCAGCACTATCCCCTCCTCCCAACCACTAGTCCCACCTCCTATCTCCAGCTCTGGCACAGACCGTATAAGTCTGCCCAGCACTATCCCCGCCTCCCAACCACCAGCCCCGCCTCCCAACCACCGTCTCTGGCACAGACCGTATAAGTCTGCCCAGCACTATCCCCGCCTCCCAACCATCAGCCCCGCCTCCCAACCACCGGCTCTGGCACAGACCGTATAAGTCTGCCCAGCACTATCCCCGCCTCCCAACCTCCAGTCCCGCCTCCCAACCACCGGCTCTGGCACAGACCGTATAAGTCTGCCCAGCTCTATCCCCGCCTCCCAACCTCCAGCCCCGCCTCCCAACCACCGGCTCTGGCACAGACCGTACAAGTCTGCCCAGCACTATCCCCTCCTCCCAACCACTAGTCCCACCTCCTATCTCCAGCTCTGGCACAGACCGTATAAGTCTGCCCAGCACTATCCTCACCTCCCCAGCCCTGCCTCCCAACCCCGGCTCTGGCACAGACCGTACAAGTCTGTCCAGCACTATCCCTGCCTCCCAACCACCAGCCCCGCCTCCCACCACCGGCTCTGGCACAGACCGTATAAGTCTGCCCAGCACTATGCCCGCCTCCCAACCACCAGCCCCGCCTCCCAACCACCGGCTCTGGCACAGACCGTACAAGTCTGCCCAGCACTATCCCCTCCTCCCAACCACTAGTCCCACCTCCTATCTCCAGCTCTGGCACAGACCGTATAAGTCTGCCCAGCACTATCCCCGCCTCCCAACCACCAGCCCCGCCTCCCAACCACCGTCTCTGGCACAGACCGTATAAGTCTGCCCAGCTCTATCCCCGCCTCCCAACCATCAGCCCCGCCTCCCAACCACCGGCTCTGGCACAGACCGTATAACTCTGCCCAGCACTATCCCCGCCTCCCAACCTCCAGTCCCGCCTCCCACCACTGGCTCTGGCACAGACCGTATAAGTCTGCCCAGCTCTATCCCCGCCTCCCAACCTCCAGCCCCGCCTCCCAACCATCGGCTCTGGCACAGACCGTACAAGTCTGCCCAGCACTATCCCCTCCTCCCAACCACTAGTCCCACCTCCTATCTCCAGCTCTGGCACAGACCGTATAAGTCTGCCCAGCACTATCCTCACCTCCCCAGCCCTGCCTCCCAACCCCGGCTCTGGCACAGACCGTACAAGTCTGTCCAGCACTATCCCTGCCTCCCAACCACCAGCCCCGCCTCCCACCACCGGCTCTGGCACAGACCGTATAAGTCTGCCCAGCACTATGCCTGCCTCCCAACCACCAGCCCCGCCTCCCAACCACCGGCTCTGGCACAGACCGTATAACTCTGCCCAGCACTATCCCCGCCTCCCAACCTCCAGTCCCGCCTCCCACCACTGGCTCTGGCACAGACCGTATAAGTCTGCCCAGCTCTATCCCCGCCTCCCAACCATCGGCTCTGGCACAGACCGTACAAGTCTGCCCAGCACTATCCCCTCCTCCCAACCACTAGTCCCACCTCCTATCTCCAGCTCTGGCACAGACCGTATAAGTCTGCCCAGCACTATCCTCACCTCCCCAGCCCTGCCTCCCAACCCCGGCTCTGGCACAGACCGTACAAGTCTGTCCAGCACTATCCCTGCCTCCCAACCACCAGCCCCGCCTCCCAACCACCGGCTCTGGCACAGACCGTACAAGTCTGCCCAGCACTATCCCCTCCTCCCAACCACTAGTCCCACCTCCTATCTCCAGCTCTGGCACAGACCGTATAAGTCTGCCCAGCACTATCCTCACCTCCCCAGCCCTGCCTCCCAACCCCGGCTCTGGCACAGACCGTACAAGTCTGCCCAGCACTATGCCCGCCTCCCAACCACCAGCCCCGCCTCCCAACCACCGGCTCTGGCACAGACCGTATAAGTCTGCCCAGCACTATCCCCACCTCCCAACCACCAGCCCCGCCTCCCGATCTTGACTAAGCTCCTGAGGATCCATTCCTTCGGCACAGGATTCCTTTATGCTTATCCCACGCATGTTTGAATTCCGTTACCGTTTTCATTTCCACCACCTCCCGCGGGAGGGCATTCCAAGCATCCACTACTCTCTCCGTGAAAAAATACTTCCTGACATCTTTCTTGAGTCTGCAAATTATAGAGTAAGTTCAGTGGCGTTCCTAGGGGCACTGACACCCGGGGCGGTCGCCGATGCGCCCCGCCCCCTGGGTGCAGCGCAAACCCCCTCGTCACCCCCCCACACCCTGGTGAAAGAACCCCTCACCGGGTGCACGCCGCTGGGGGGGGGGTGCCGCGCGCCGGTCAGCTTCGTTGTTTCCATGCTCCCTCTGCCCCGGAACAGGAAGTAACCTGTTCCGGGGCAGAGGGAGCATGGAAACAACGAAGCTGACCGGCGCGCGGCACCCCTCCAGCGGCGTGCACCTGGGGCGGGCCGCACCCACCGCCCCTCCCTTAGTACGCCACTGAGTAAGTTAGATAATCAGTTCATTTCCGGCGTGAGAGATTAGTTGATGAAGCGTCGGGTGTAGAGAATTCGATTTTGTCTAGTTCTGGAAGACTTTCATCGTTTGGTGTTTAGGAAGGATCATTGTGGTATGCTTTTTTGAACAGGTTGGTTCTTAGTCATTTTCATTCCGTTGCGATCCCAACTGAGATCCATTCTTCAGAGGATGAGATGGGTTTTAAAAAAAGGGGTAGATTCCAGGAGCCATTACAAAGACCCCGCTGTACACCTGGGAGGAGATGCAGTCCCCCCCCCCCCCCCCCCCCCCCCCCCCCCCGCCTCCTGCTTCCAGGTATCACAGCAGTACAGGCACCACTGATTAACCGACTGCAGTCTCCCCCTCCTGCTTCCAGGTATATCCGAGCTGGGAAATGTTCAAAGCACAGGCCTACTGCTTGTGGCAGTGTTTGTACAAATACTCCTGTTTTTTGGCAGGTGGTGCAGATCCTTTCAGATGATATGTGGCAGCCTTCCAGGGACAGCGCCTCAGTAACTGTAAATACACGGACATTAATGTCACCATATTTCATTATTGTGACATATGGGCAACGCCACAGTGCAGCAGACCCGGAGAGCCGCACTAGCGGGTCCCTTTGGGTGATCTGTAGCAGTGTTGGTGTAGCCTCACACCTGGGTTGCGTGTTCAGGCAGCGAGAGGCAGCTCTGAGGCCTGTGGAGATTCTCATAGAAATCTCTGCATATAAATATCAACCTGACAGGTCAGGGTGGGAGGAGGGAGCAGGATGGGACAGAGAAGCCAAGAGAGGTGGAATAAGTGATCGTCTTGGGGAAAACTAAAATCAGGGCTCCAAAATGTTGAGAGAGGCTGATTTTCACATCATAAGGTCCAAATGCAAATTGTGTTACTGAGTTCTGCACTTCAGTTTGTTATCTAATCTATGATTTTCTAACCTCCCGTGTAATAAAAATGAGCTCAGTGTTTTTATTAAGTATTTTACGAGAGGCTGTTCTGGTGACTTTAGTCATGTTTTCCCAGAGATGGAGTGCAGGAGTAGCCTAGTGGTTACTGCAGCGGCCTTTGATCCTGGGGAACTGGGCTCAATTCCCACTGCAGCTCCCTGTGACATAGTAACATAGTAGATGACGGCAGAAAAAGACCTGCACGGTCCATCCAGTCTGCCCAACAAGATAAACTCATATGTGCTACTTCTTGTGTATACCTTACCTTGATTTGTATCTGCCATTTTCAGGACACAGACCGTAGAAGTCTTGCCCAGAACTAGCCCCACCACCCAAACACCAGCCCCGCCTCCCAATCTCAGCTAAGCTTCAGAGGATCCATTCCTTTTGCACAGGATTCATGCTTATCCCACGCATGCTTGAATTCCGCTACCATTTTCATCTCCACCACCTCCCGTGGGAGGGCATTCCAAGTATCTACCACTCCCTCTGTGAAAAAATATTTCCTGACACTTTTCTTGAGTCTGCCCCCCCCTTCACTCTCATATCATGTCCTCTCGTTTTACCGCCCTCCAATCTACTACTACTATTTAACATTTCTAAAGCGCTACTAGGGTTACGCAGCGCTGTACAATTTAACATAGAAGGACAGTCCCTGCTCAAAGAGCTTACAATCTAATGGACACGTGAACAGTCAGTCAGATAGGGGCAGTCAAATTGGGGCAGTCTGGATTTCCTGAAAGGTATAAAGGTTAGGTGCCGAACGCAGCATTGAAGAGGTGGGCTTTAAGCAAAGACTTGAAGATGGGCAGGGAGGGGGCTTGGCGTAAGGGCTCGGGAAGGTTGTTCCAAGCATAGGGTGAGGCGAGGCAGAATGAGTGGAGCCTGGAGTTGGCGGTGGTGGAGAAGGGTAATGAGAGGAGGGATTTGTCTTGTGAACGGAGGTTTCGGGCGGGAACGTAAGGGGAAATGAGGGTAGAGAGGTAGTGAGGGGCAGCAGACTGAGTGCATTTGTAGGTAAGAAGGAGAAGCTTGAATTGAATGTGGTATCTGATCGGAAGCCAGTGAAGTGACCTGAGGAGAGGGGTGATATGAGTATGTCGGTTCAGGCGGAATATAAGACGTGCAGCAGAATTCTGAACAGATCTCCAGAAAAGGTTCGTTTGCGGATTAATACCTTTCAAGTGGCAAGTCACTCAATCCTCCATTGCCCCAGGTACAAATAAGTACCCATATATACTGTGTAAACTGCTTTGAATGTAGTTGCAAAAACCACATAAAGGCAGTTTATCAAGTCTCTTTGATATAGTCCTTCATTTGGCCCAAGGCAGCCCCCTGGCCTTGAAGCATGTCTGGCTTCCAGGATATGGATAATGAATATACATGAGACAGATCTGCATACACTGAGGAGTCAAATCTACCTCATCCATATTCACAATGCTGAAACCTCCCTTGGATAGATGCCACCTCCCAGCGCTTTCTGCCCTGGACCCGCCTGGGTTCCCTCTGCTCTGCGGGTGGGATTGAGAGCCTGCGGTACAGAGACAGTTGGCATGGCTGAGATGCTGCAGCGAATCACTCCCTAACACATATTGTCAATATGTCTTGTTAATAAAATCACGAAATCTTCAGTGGTTTCCCCTGAGGCCTATTAGAAAAGGATTTAAATGACAGCAGAGGGGGAAGGGGAATAGCGAGAGTGTCCAGGTGCTAAATGCATTTCCAAGAGTAGCTTTCTCTGTATTGAAGACATCTGAACACTACATGTGAGATCATACTGCATATTTTTTTTGATGTCTGTAGATAAGGGATTGATGGTCTGTGTGTTTTGCACTACAGGTCCCCTCCCTCCCCATCTATCTCTCTGCAGTCAGGCTTGCTTTCAACTCCTGGAAATGTTTCCAGCTGTCTGTAGGAGAAGACGCCCCGCCGTAGCTTCAAAGATCCCCCTCACCCAACCTTATACTTTACATCTTCATCCTGACCATGGATTTTGGAAGCCGTGCAAAATCCTCAAGCTGCATACATGGGAAAGTATGTGGAGAGAATCAACCCACAGGGTCTTATTTTCATGAGACAAAGAAAAGCCTTTTGGACTGGGGGGTTGCTGAATGCTCCATTCTGTTACCCAAACTTGTGATAGTGGACATCAAGGGACAGGCTTATGCAGTGCATTTTTTCTAGTGAAAAAGGTACCGGAACTCAAATGCCAGGAAACTCTTCAGGGGTGGGGTGATCATTGAGGAACCCCCCCCCCCCCCCCAAGAGCCAGGCCCCCTGCAACCAGTCACAGGATCTATGATTAGGCAGAATTGGTGTGTAGAGCCTGAGCTCTTTCATTAAAACTTGGGGTCCATGGGTCAATTTTAGCAGACACTGGAAAAGGTGCCGGTACTCAGTACCCCCAAGTACCCCCTCAAAAAAAGCCCTGGGCTTATGAGCCTCAACATGTATACGCTGGAAGAGAGGAGGGAGAGAGGAGACATGATAGAGACATTTAACTATCTCAAGGGCATTAATGTACAGGAAGTGAACTTTTTTCAACTGATGGAAAACTCTGGAACAAGGAGGCATACAATGAAGTTAAGAGGGAATAGGCTTAGGAGGAATCTAAGAAGGTATTATTTCACGGAAAGGTTGGTGGACGCATGGAATGGCCTCCCAGTGGAGGTCGTGGAGTCGAGGACCGTATCAAAATTTAAGAAAGCGTGGGTCAGGCACGTGGGACCCCTTAGGAAAAGGAAGAGTTAGTGGTTACGGAGGATGGGCCATTTGGCTTTTATCTGCTGTCTTATTTCTGTGTTTCTCAGGCTGCGGCAGTGGTGCGAACTCTGTGGAGGTTGCACTGCGAATCAAAGCAAAATGCCTGGACAATCCTCAGGGGCCTTCTATGGCAAAATGAAACCAGCCTGATGCAGTAAGCTAACGAGATGCTCATTTCAAGTGTGCAGAATTTGTGCAAATCGGGCAAAGGTTCTACGAGGAGGACGGCCCACGGTGCGCTTGTCCGCAGAAAACGAAAGTGCTTGTTCAGCACCTAAATTTTAGCCTCGCAAAAAGTTCTTTGCACAAAACTTTTTTGCAAGGCTGATAATTAGGCACAGAACAACAGGTGCAGAGGTGCGTTCGCGCTTTTGTTTTTGTTCCGACACATGCACAGGAGCTGTTACCTCCCGTCTGTCCTTTAATGTCGCAGGCCCTGGTCTGGTCACTGGAAAAAGACAAAACTGTTATTGAGACCCCAAAACCTTGCACTAAAACCGCTCGACCAACTCTTTCATGCTGCCGTCGGACTTTGCAAAAATTTCTCACAATAAAAGCCACCGTTTCTTTCTGTGCATTGCAGAGGAATATTTAATGGCCTCATTACCATTCATTTATGCAGCGTGTGCCCGTGCGAACCATGCGAGTTAATTCCCGCTCTCAACCCTTTTCTGCACTGCGCGGCCAATAACCTGGGCGAACAATCCACAGTAAATGTACACTTCAAAAGGGATGAGGAGGTTAGAAGGGTACAATCATTTTCTAATAAAATTTTGCAGCTCAACACAACTCAGTTACATCCATACTTGTGTAGTAACGAATTTTAAGTCTGTTTTGCAAAGACACGTGTGTGTCCTTTACAGCTGTTCCGCAGTGAGTGTGTATGTGGCTGAAGTACACATGTAAGTGAGAGTGAGGTGGGGGGAGGGGCATACCGGCTTCTGCTGCATAGCATTGAACTAGGGGGCACAAAATGAAGCTACTAAGTAGTACATTTAAAACAATCAGAGAAAATGTTTCTTCACTCAATGAGTAATTAAACTTTGGAATTTGTTGCCAGGGAATATAGTAAAAGCAGTTGGCTTTGCAGGGTTTAAAAAAAAGGTTTTGGTAAAGGCGGTTAGCTTAGCGGAGTTTTAAAAAAGGTTTGGACGGCGTCCTAAAGGAAAAGTCCATAGACCGTTATTAAATGGACTTGGGGAAAATCCACTATTTCTGGGATAAGCAGTATAAAATGTATTGTACTGTTTTGGTATCTTGCCAGGTATTTGTGACCTGGATTGGCCACTGTTGGAAACAGGATGCTGGGCTTGATGGACCTTCGGTCTGTCCCAGAATGGCAACACTTATGTACTTGGGATTCTGAATGGAATCTTGCTACTCTTTGGGGTTCTACATGGAATGTTGCTACACTTTGAAATTCTGCATGGAATCTTGTTATTCTTTAGAATTCTAGAATCTTGCTACTCTTTGGGGTTCTACATGGAATGTTGCTATTGTTTGGGTTTCTGCCAGGTATTTGTGACCTGGATTGGCCACTGTTGGAAACAGGATGCTGGGCTTGATGGACCTTTGGTCTGTCCCAGTTATATCTGGAGTTATGTTATGGCCCTTATCTTAGAATCATCTCCACATGTAAAGAGTGTGAACAAATGTAAATTTCAGAAAGACGCTATTCACACATGAGGATCCACCCCAGGGTGAGATTTCAAGGGGGTGCGCTGGGAGCCTGATCTGAGCATGGTTTCAGTGGGACAAAAATCTACACAAGACACAAGTAATTCCCCATTTTACACTGAGACTCCACATGTAGGGGGGAAAGTCCCCATCAGGATTTCCAGCAGCTCAGAAACATGCACAGATTTTTTTTTTTTTTTTTTTGAAAAGTGCTGCTTTTGGACTGGGCTTTGCAGGTACATAAGGGAATATGGGGGTCATTCTTTTTAATCCTCTTTTGTTTATTTCCACCTCAAAAAGGTGAGGCAAGGAGTGACCTAGTGGTTAGTTAGTGTGGTGGACTTTGGTCCTGGGGAACTGAGGAACTGAGTTGGATTCCCACTTCAGGCACAGGCAGCTCCTTGTGACTCTGGGCAAGTCACTTAACCCTCCATTGCCCCATGTAAGCCGCATTGAGCCTGCCATGAGTGGGAAAGCGCAGGGTACAAATGTAACAAAAATAAAATAGATACTATTGGAGATTCTACATGGAATGTTGCTACTATTGGAGATTCTACATGGAATGTTGCTATTCCACTAGCAACATTCCATGTAGAAGGCTGCGCAGGCTTCTGTTTCTGTGAGTCTGACGTCCTGCACGTACGTGCAGGACGTCAGACTCACAGAAGCAGAAGCCTGCGTGGCCACATTGGTGATCTACAAATAGTAGGAACAGGCAGTTCCTTGTGACTCTGGGCAAGTCACTTAACCCTCCATTGCCCCAGGTACAAATAAGTACCTGTATATAATATGTAAGCCGCATTGAGCCTGCCATGAGTGGGAAAGTGCGGGGTACAAATGTAATAAAAACTGAAACCTAATGAAAATTGCAGCCTCACTACATAACTGGCAGCACTTACGCCTTTAGGTCCGTATAACGGAGCAGCCAGACACAGAAGAGGGTACCATGTCCATTTGAAAACTGAGCATTTCTGCTGTTTATTTTCTCCATCTGTATATTTTTAAAATGGCTGCTCCTGCCGTGTGTGTCTCTGCAGAACCTTTTTCTAAACTCCTGCCGGAACTGAGCACATCCCAACCCGGACGACTCAATTCCAATCTCCATGCTCTGTGTCAAACAGGATGTCAGACTAGTAATATTTATATTATAGGCTCAGTGCGTTGCTTGTAAAACAGGATAAACGCACTGCCCACACCCTCAAACACATAAATTGGAGGAGGGGGGGGGGGGAGAGAAGGGGCAGGGCAGGGGGTGTAATTCTGACTGTGAGTGTCCTGGTCCCTGCTCTTCTAAGGCCTAAGCAACAGAGAAGCTGGTCCAAGACGTTACGTTATGCTCACGAGCCAGATATTGAGATACAGTTTCTAAATGGAAGAGGATTTCTGAGATCTGACCCAGTTACCAAGGCGGAGAAAGCAGGAACAACTGGAAATGCGCATTACCCTGCAAAATGGACTCAAATGAGCTTTGTGTCTTCTTTCTTTCTATTTTTCAACACGTAATCGGTGTATTTTTCATGCTCTTGGAAGGGTGAATGTGACCATCTGTTTTTATTGGTTTAGTAAGTGCTGTAATCTCTAATTGTGTTGTCGCCAATGAAGTTTAATTTTGCTTGCAACAATACTCAATCTGTGGGGAGTTTTACTGGAAGATGTGGCGCGTCGCTCCCTTGGGATCCACTGGAAGAATATGAGTAACATAGTAAATGATGGCAGAAAAAGACCTGCACGGTCCATCCAGTCTGCCCTACAAGATAAACTCATATGTGCTACTTTTTGTGTATACCCTACCTTGATTTGTACCTGTCTTTTTCAGGGCACAGACCGTATAAGTCTGCCCAGCAATATCCCTGCCTCCCAACCACCAGCCCCGCCTCCCACCACCGGCTCTGGCACAGACCGTATAAGTCTGCCCAGCACTATCCCCGCCTCCCAACCACCAGCCCCGCCTCCCGATCTTGACTAAACTCCTGAGGATCCATTCCTTCGGCACAGGATTCCTTGATGCTTATCCCATGCATGTTTGAATTCCGTTACCGTTTTCATTTCCACCACCTCCCGCGGAAGGGCATTCCAAGCATCCACTACTCTCTCTGTGAAAAAATACTTCCTGACATTTTTCTTGAGTCTGCCCCCCTTCAATCTCATTTCATGTCCTCTCGTTCTACTGCCTTCACACCTCCGGAAAAGGTTCGTTTGCAGATTAATACTTTTCAAATATTTGAACGTCTGTATCACATCACCCCTGTTTCTCCTTTCTTGCAGAGTATACATGTTCAGGTCATCAAGTCTCTGCTCATACGTCTTGTAACACAAATCCCATACCATTCTCATAGCTTTGCACCGCTTTGATTCTTTTTACATCCTTCGCAAGGTACGGCCTCCAAAACTGAACACAATACTCTAGGTGGGGCCTCACCAATGACTTATACAGGGGCATCAACACCTCCTTTCTTCTGCTGGTCACACCTCTCTCTATGCAGCCTAACAACCTTCTAGCTACGGCCACTGCCTTGTCACACTGTTTCGTCGCCTTCAGATCCTCAGATACTATCACCCCAAGATCCCTCTCCCCGTCCGTACCTATCAGATTCTCCCCGCCTAACACATACGTCTCCCGAGGATTTCTATTCCCTAAGTGCATCACTTTGCATTTCTTCGCATTGAATTTTAATTGCCAAACCTTAGACCATTCTTCTAGCTTCCTCAGATCCTTTTTCATGTTTTCCACTCCCTCCCGGGTGTCCACTCTGTTACAGATCTTAGTATCATCCGCAAATAGGCAAACTTTACCTTCTAACCCTTTGGCAATGTCACTCACAAATATATTGAACAGAATCGGTCCCAGCACCGATCCTTGAGGCACTCCACTACTCACCTTTCCCTCCTCCGAGCGAATTCCATTCACCACCACCCTCTGGCTTCTGTCTGTCAACCAGTTCCTAGAATATGAATCTAGGACTGCAGAGCGAGCATTGCTTCAGATGATGGGTACTAGCCACAGCCCAGACAGGAGCCAATTCAAATCAAGCTGTCCCCAGTAGCCAGAAGAGATCCAATAGTGCTGAGTTGGCTGCAGGGCCGACGTTACAAGTGTTGCAACCAAGCAACTGCCATGAGCCTACCATGTCACAAGGACCCAAACCTACCTGCAGGGCTAGCTCAAGAAACTGTGGTGCCTTGAGCCAACTTTTTCATTGCTGCCCCACCTGCAATCTGGTATCTGTGCCCCCACTCTCCCTCCCTCCTCACCTGTGATCCAGTATTATTATTATTATTTAACACATTTATACCCCGCATTTTCCCACTTGTTGCAGGCTCAATGTGGCTTACACAATAACAAGGGTATGCTACAATATCAATAAACGATGTCATAGTAAAAAATTAATCGTAAACATATCGACTAAAACAACAATGATAATAAAATATAAAAGAAAATTGTTAAGGTCCATATATTTGCTGTAACAGATATTAACGTAAACTAAGTAATGTCTGGAAGGTAGGCCTTCTTGAACAGGGTGGTCTTCAGTAATTTCCTGAAGTCTAGATGATTCTGAGTTGATCTTTAGGCAGTGCGTTCCGTAGCTGTGTTCCCAAGAAGGAGAAACTGGACGCGTAGGTAGATTTGTATTTGAGGCCATTGCAATCTGGGTAATGTAAGATTAAGTAGGATCGAGAGGAACTGGAACTGTTTCTGGATGGTAGATCTATTAAATTTAACATGTATCCACCCTGCTGAAATGCATTTCAATCATCACCCCTGCTCAGCATTATTACATAGTTCTATATATACCCTGAGGAAACAAAAGACATTTCTTCAACAAGTAGGTTGAAATCAGCCAAACAAATAATGGAGTAAATGATAGCAAATAAGAAGAAAATAGCCAATTCAGGCTGCCCATTTTTTTTTAGGGCTACAACTACTTCAAGCAGGTTCCCTCTCCCCCTTCCCCCCCCCCCCAAAGCATTCTACTTAGGGCTTTAAATGCCACTGTGTGCAGGTTATTCCCCAATGCCATTCATAGGCGCCCGGTATAAGAGGCTTGGAGAGGCTAAGCCTCCCCTGCTGTGCTCTGAGAGGTTTAAATTGTTGATTTACCTCCATCCTCACAGCAGGAGCTGCAGTGAAAGCCCTCTAGCCTTGTGTAACCAGTTGTAGAAATTGGTTTATGGTTTGTTTACCTTACTGCTGGGAGAGGGGGGGGGGTGTCCTGGGTTGCCAGGGAGATATTTAAAGAGGATGACTTCCTGACCTGCACTGAGAACAGATAGCAGCAGAATCGGACAACCAGACAACAAAGGTAGAAAAGATCATTTTATTTTCATTATAGTGTTTGGAATATGTCCACTTTGAGAATCAGGTGCTCAACATTAAAAGATTATATTTATTTACTTATTTATGGCATTTTATCCCACATTAATCATGAATTAGGGTGTTTTGTGGCTCTACATGAGAATTGTGATGATATGATCCCTTGTTTCATATTGTTGACGGTATGGGTGGTATATTGGTGTATTAGGTTCTGCCCAGTGTAATATTTATGGTACAATAAGGTTCTGAGTGTGTTTTTGCACAAAGTTGTGCATAGTGTATTGCAGTTGAGCGATTGTGCTTAGAATATACTTTGAGCAACCACTTTATTCTTTCACATATGATACATATCTAATATCTAAATTTAATAAAGGGTATTAATTGTGACTTTTATTTTTATTTATTTATTTTTTTCTGTGTGTTATCAGACAATTATGGATTTAAGCTCCACCCCTGGCCCCACCCCTAACCCCGCCCCCTTTAGCCTCCCCAAAGAGTTGGACCACCGACCGCCTATGATGCCATTCTATATTAGTGAGGCCCCACTTGGGAGTCTTGTGTTGAAGCGGTGCAAAGAAAAGCTACAAAAATGGTATGGGATTTGCGTTGCAAGACATGCAAGGACAGACTTACTGACCTGAACACGTAATACCCTGGAGGAAAGGAGAAAGAGGGGTGATATGATACAGACATTCAAATATTTGAAATGTATTAATCCGCAAATGAACCTTTTCCGGAGACGGGAAGGCGGTAGAACTAGAGGGCATGAACTGAGATTGAAAGGGGGCAGACTCAGGAATAAGGTCAAAGTATTTTTTCATGGACAGGGTGGTAGATACTTGGAATGCTTTCCCTTGGAGGGGTGGTGAAGATGAAAATGGTAACAGAATTAAAAAATGTGTGGGGTAAACACAAAGGAATCCTGTTTAGAAGGAGTGGATGCACAGAAGCTTAGTGGACATTGGGTGACAACACTGGTAATTACTACTACTATTACTTAACATTTCTAAAGCGCTACTAGGGTTACGCAGCGCTGTACAATTTAACATGGAAGGACAGTCCCTGCTCAAGGAGCTTACAATCTAAAAGACAGGTGTACAATCTAAAGACAAGTGTAGAGTCCGTCTGATAGGGAATACTATATTTCACGAAAGGTTAGGTGCCGAAAGCAGCATTGAAGAGGTGAGTTTTAAGCAGAGATCTGAAAATGGGAAGGGAGGGGGGCTTGGCGTAGATTGTTCCAGGCAAAGGGTGAGGCAAGGCAGAATGAGCAGAGCCTGGAGTTGGCAGTGGTGGAGAAGGGAACTGAAAGGAGGGATTTGTCCTGTGAGCGGAGGTTACGGGCGGGAACATAGGGGGAGATGAGGGTAGAGAGGTAGTGAGGAGCCGCAGACCGCTACTAGAGTTACGCAGCGCTGTACAATTTAACACAGAGGGACGGTCCCTGTTCAAAGAGCTTACAATCTAAGAGACAAATGAACGGTCAGTCCGATAGGGGCGGTCAAAATGGGGCAGTCTGGATTTACTGAACGGTGAGAGTTAGGTGCCGAATGCAGAATTGAAGAGGTGGGTTTTAAGCAAAGACCAAATTAGGAAGCAAACCCAGTGCTGGGAAGACTTCTACAGTCTGTGCCCTGAAAATGGCAAGGACAAATGAAGGACAGGTATACATATAAAGTATCGCATTCAATGAGTTTATCTTGTTGGGCAGACTGGATGGACTGTACCTGCCGTCATCTACTATGTTATGTTACTATGTATTTAGAGAAGAACAACTGGAATTTAACGTGTATCCAGAAACTTCACCGTAAATAATCGTATGACTCAAGGTGCAGATCTTAAAGGCAATGCGTTCCTTGATAGGAAGCCAGTGCAAGTTTTCTCGAAGGGGCCTGGCGGATTCAAATTTCGACTCGCTGCTGTATTCTGTGCAGTCTGAAGTTTCTCTCCCTCTCTCTCAAACAACCCCCCCCCCCCCCCCTCCTGCTGGAGCAGGTGAGGCACTGGCTCAGGGCGCTGTGATAAAAAAAAAAGTGCCAAAATCCCAATCTAGCAATGTTGCTCTAGGAGTTTGAAGGTAGATTGAACTACTTATTTGGCACCCTGAGCCAGCGCTTCACCTGGTCCGTAGGTTGAGCCAACCCTGCCCGCCTGAAGCTGAAGCAAGAAGTACAGCCTGCTGGCAGGCTCTAAGCCTCCTCCCAAGTTCCTGCCCTGGGCTTCAGCATGCCCTAGATGGCTGTACCTTTTTGCTGCAACCGAATGACTTTCATTTGATTAAAACTCAGGCTGTTACTTACAATATTTTTTTTTCAGTGGGTGCATATGTGTGGGACGTAACGACACAATGATATTATAATTTGAAATATGTTATTAAAACAAACTGTGCTCAAGATAGCTCTGCACCCCTTGGAGAGACGCCACCGGATCCTCTGAGGATAATAATATATACTGGAGGAATTTGGACTTTTTCCCGGTAGACAAGTATTTTTAATAGCTTATGCTTTTTCAGCATTCACCACTGCTTCAGAACATGGCATTTCTTTCCAAGGTAGAGAGTAAAGTAATCTGTACCTTTTACCCACAGAGGAGTCCAACAGGGCGCATGTTAAACATTAACAAAGAATTTGGCAGTTGCATTACCGAAAGTTTATTGCCCTCATTAAACGTCTGTAGTGTAGAGAGATCCAACAGCTGTGTTTCTGTAGAAACCCACATCTTTTGCAAACTGGGGCTTCTCATATGGGACCAACAGAAGAATCCCCAGAGGTGATGTAATAGATGAATCTTGAGACCTTGGCAAGACCCCTTCTTCAGGGGTATGCTTGAAAAAACTCAGATGGACATGCTCCAATAACATGTACACCTCAAAAAGCTGCATATCTGTTCTACAGTTAAATAATCAAAGATCTGCATATCAGGAATTGGAAAATGTTCAAGGTTTCCAAATCAAACAATCGAGCCCTGTAAACAGCCCAGTCGAATGATACAGTGCATGAACGCTAATATGTAAAAACTGTTGGATCATGATTCATTCCTGCCATAATCAAATTGTATCAACGATATACAATCTTAGGTCCTTCCATTGATGCACAAGAAATCACTCAAAACTCAGAAGGTGCAACAATTCATTTCTGTGCATAATCATAACTCAATGTATTAAGCAAATTTTATATTATAATTTCATATTTCAATGGTGGTCAATGGTAAAATAACTCAAAATCCTGGAGCAGGACATCAATCTATAGTGCAAATTCAGATCTGCATGAGAGCATAAGCTAACAATTCAGACATAGTACTATGTGTTAATATAAGAACATAAGAATAGCCATACTGGGTCAGACCAATATGTAGCATCTAGCCCAGTATCCTGCTCCCAGCAGTGGTCAATCCAGGTCCCAAGTACCTGGCAGAAACCCAAATAGTAGCAACATTCGAGGGTACCAATTCCGGAGCAAGAAGTGGCTTCCCTACGTCTGAATCAATAGACGACTATAGACTTTTCCTCCAGGAACTTGTCTAAACCTTTTTAAAACCCAGATACACTAACCGCTGTTACTACATCCTCTGGCAGCGAGTTCCAGATCTTAAGTATTCGTTAAAAAATATTTCCTCATATTTGTTTTTAAAGTGTTTCCATGTAGTTTCATTGAGTGTCCCCTAGTCTTTGTACTTTTTGAAAGAGTAAAATATCGATTCACTCCTATTCGTTCTACACTACTTAGTATTTTGTAGACCTCAATCATATCTCCCCTCAGCTGTCTCTTTTCCAAGCTGAAGAGCCCTAACCTCTTTAGCCTTTCCTCATACGAGAGGAGTTCCATCCCCTTAATCATTTTGGTCGCTCTTCTTTGAACCTTTTCTAATTCCACTATATCTTTTTTGAGATACAGTGACCACAGCTGAATGCAATACTCAAGGTTAGGTTCCACAAGAGAGTGATACAGAGGCATTATAATATTCTTGGCCTTATTTACCATCCCTTTCCTAATAATGCCCAGCATCCTGTTTGCTTTTTTTGGCTGCTGCCACACACTGGGCAGAAGATTTCAGTGTTATTATCTGCAACGACACCAAGAGCTTTTACTTGGGTCCTGACCCCCAAGGTGGACCCCAGCATCAGGTAACTATGATTCAGATTATTCTTCCCAATGCGCATCACTTTGCATTTGTCCACATTAAATTTCTTCTGCCATTTGGATGCCCAGTCTTCCGGTTTCACAGTCCGCATGTGTTTTAACAACCTTGAATAATAATAATAATAATAATAATAATTATTATTATTATTACATTTGTATCCCACATTATCCCACCTTTTTGCAGGCTCAATGTGGCTTACATTTCATCGTGGATATTGGAAATAGAAAAGAATGTACATTTGGATTTACAGCAAGTTTTGGGTACAAGATGGTGAAATACATGATAGTGTTAGAGTCAAAGGCATTAGGTACAAGAAGGTATGGGAGCAAAAGACATGAAGAACATTCCTGGATATCTAGAAGAAGGTGGAGTTACGCATGTTGTTCTTTATGATATATTTTGTCGAAGAGGTAAGTCTTTAGGAATTTGCGGAAAGTGGTCACTTCGTAGACTGATTTCAGGTTACGTGGCAGTGAGTTCCAGAGCTGTGTACATGTGTAGGAAAAAGTTGATGCATGCATCGATCTGTATTTCAAGCCTTTGCATTTAGGAGGATGAAGATTGAGGAATGTGCGGGAGGAGTTTTTTGCATTTCTGGGTGGTAGTTCTATTAGATCCGACATGTATGCTGGGACGTCACCATGGATGATTTTATGGACCAAGGTACAGAGTTTGAACGTGATGCGTTCTTTGAGTGGGAGCCAGTGTAGTTTTTCGCGAAGGGGTGTTGCGCTTGGTTTGCCGAATATAAGTCTGGCTGCCGTGTTCTGGGCTGTCTGGAGTTTTTTGAGTATTTGCTCTTTGCAACCGGCGTAGAGTGAGTTACAATAGTCCAGGTGACTAAGTACCAGTGATTGTACCAGGTGTCAGAAGACATTCCTTGGGAAAAATGGTCTGACTCGTTTTAGTTTCCACATTGAATGGAACATCTTTTTAGTTATGTTTTTTGCATGGTTCTCAAGTGTTAAATGTCGGTCAATGGTGACTCCAAGGATTTTTAGGGTGTCTGAGACTGGTAGACTTAGATTGGGTGTGTTGATGGTGGTGAATTCCTTCTTGTTGTATTGCGAGGTGAGTACCAGGCATTGTGTCATCTGCAAATTTAATCACCTCACTTGTTCTGATTTCCAGATTACTTATAAATATGTTAAATAGTACCGGTCCCAGTGCAGATCCACTATTCACCCTCCTTCACTGAGAAAAATGGCCATTTAACCCTACCCTCTATTTTCTGTCCAATAACCAATTCCTAATCCACAAAAAGGTTATCAATAGAAATCAAACAAAATAAAACATGGAAAAGAAAATAAGATGATACCTTTTTTATTGGACATAACTTAATACATTTCTTGATTAGCTTTCGAAGGTCGCCCTTCTTCCTCAGATCGGAAATAAGCAAATGTGCTAGCTGACAGTGTATATAAGTGAAAACATTCAAGCATTACTATGACAGTAAAATAGATACTATTGGAGATTCTACATGGAATGTTGCTACTATTGGAGATTCTACATGGAATGTTGCTATTCCACTAGCAACATTCCATGTAGAAGGCTGCGCAGGCTTCTGTTTCTGTGAGTCTGACGTCCTGCACGTACGTGCAGGACGTCAGACTCACAGAAGCAGAAGCCTGCGCGGCCACATTGGTGATCTGCAAGGGCCGACTTCTACATGGAATGTTGCTAGTGGAATAGCAACATTCCATGTAGAATCTATAGAAATCAAACAAAATAAAACATGGAAAAGAAAATAAGATGATACCTTTTTTATTGGACATAACTTAATACATTTCTTGATTAGCTTTCGAAAGTTGCCCTTCTTCCTCAGATCGGAAATAAGCAAATGTGTTAGCAGATAGTATATATAAGAGGGTGGGGGTATGCATGGGGACATCAAAGCATTTCATTGATATTCTAACAGAATGGGTGTTGGTAGGTGAGAGGAGGATAATAAACAGAGAAATAAACAGAGAAATACAGCTTTATGGTTTATAATGGGTTAGAAAACCCAGATCCTTATTAAGTCCTGTCTGTTGGGTGTTAAAATATTCAATCATTCTTATTTCAAAGGTCTTACGTTCCTGTATTGTTTTAAAATTACCTTTCAGTATTCTTACTGTGAAATCACGGGTGCAGTGTTCTGGTCTTGTAAAGTGTTGGCCCACAGGGGTGGGGGCCTGACTGGCACCGGCTATTTTCGTGTGATGTCTGTGCAGATTGAATCTTGTCTTAAGCATCTGGCCTGTTTCTCCAATATAGCATCCTTCGTTACATTTTTTACACTGAATGATATATACCACATTGGAAAATGAGCATGTAAAATAGACCTTTATGTTGAATATTTTTCCCTTGTGAATGACTGTGGGGTCTTGTGAAATGTTTTGGCATAGCTTGCAGCTAGATGTGTTACAGGGAAACGTGCCCTTTTCTTTTTAAGTTTAATGCTCATCTTCCAATGTGGTATATATCATTATAGGATAACTGCCCGGTTACCGCTGGGTTAGCGTGGGATCCCTTATTGCCACCTCTTACCGCATGGCTACGTGTGCCTGGGGTCTTTTTACCCGCTACAGTGAAAAGGACCCTGGTGCATGGGTAAAAACGGCCCCCGCCCTTTTTCCAGTCGCTTCGTAAAGGGACCCCAGGGAAATTAAGTAGGCAGGCCTCCTGTAGAGCGCTGCCCAAAACAAGCACTTGTATGAAGCTTAGATGAACCCGGGAGCAAGCGTTAGATCTCGATGTTGATCTTAGTGGTCGTAGGCGGGTACTATCCCTTCTGAAGTGGGAAATACAGTGTACATTTTGGCCCCGCCCTGGTCCCATCCTACCTCACTCTCTTACTATACGTGCATATTTATGGTTTGTACATGTAAATCTTGGCTTTCTAAAACTGGGTTTTCTACATTGATTTGAAATTCATCTGTAAATACTACCAGTATTACTATTTACACATTCAAATCATGAACAGGGCTTCTAAATACTCAGAATACCAGTGCTATTCCAGGGCAGCTCCTCTTCTGGTTAAATTGCACTGGCTTCCAATAAATTCTCGGATCACCTTTAATCTCTGCGTACTTGTTTACCAAACTTTTGTATGGCGTATTGCCTAGTTACCTGCAGAACCTGATAGACCTGCCTTCAATAAATTTTCCGAAGCAAGTTTCAATCTCACCTCTTTTAACCTTTAAAAAAATTATCTAACGGATGTTTTGAAAATTCCGGAACAATCACATCCTCCTATATCCAGTGACGTAGGAAGGGGGGGGGCGGTGGGGCGGTCCGCCCCGGGTGCACACCGCTGGGGGGGTGTCGGCGCCTCGCTGGTTCCTTGCTGTCTCTGCCCCGGAACAGGTTACTTCCTGTTCCGGGGCAGAGAGAGCAAGGAACCAGCGAGGCGCCGACACTCCCCAGCGGCGTGCACTCGGCGGATTGGCCCTCCCGCCCGCCCCTCACCGCCTTCCAGGTATGTTCTCGCAGGGGGGGGGTTGCGCTACGGAGGGGGGAGGGTGCATCGCACTGCACCCGGGGGGGGGTGCGCAGTGGCGACCCGCCCCGGGTGTCAGCTGCCCTCAAGACGCCACTGCCTATATCTAAAAGTTATTGTATTTCACCTTTCGTAAAGAAGGAACTACAACGTGGAGAGAGAGCTGATGAACCTGTAGTAACTTTAGATATGAACTTAACACAAATACTTGAAGAAGAAAAAGTGGGATTGACAACCGCAACACTTAAAGTATCTTTCATTTTACAACCTGATAGAGACTGGGTACTTAAACAATATTTTTTTGCATAGAGAACAAGATTTCCTGGATTGCAAAATAAGAATGTATCCAGATGTCTCTAAGATTACATGAAAGAAAAGACAAGAGTTTCTTAAATTGCCCCCGAAAGCTCTGCAACTGGGCGCTTTATACTGGTTGACTTTTCCCTGTAAATGTGTCTTAAAGTTAAATTTTTTTTTGAACCTAAACAGTTAATTTCTTTTTTGGAAGCTAAGCTGGCTGAGTCACCCATGTTACAACCAAAGCCTATAACGAGTTCAACTCCTTAATAAGTATTAATATCCCTGGGTCCTGTTCTCAGCCGTCTTATTTCTTTAATCATACAAGTTATTTTGTTACGTTATGTTTTTTGTTACCTTAAGTATTGTGTAATGCCTCCATTTTTTTTTTTTTACTTATAATCATCTTTTTCTAATTTCAAGAATTGTACTTGAAGTAAAATGTAAATTTATAAATAAAATAATAAAAGAAAAAAAAAAAAAAAAAGAAATGCTTTTCCTACATCTAGGGAATATGTCACACTTCACTATCCAAGTTGTAAGAATCTTCCACTATACTTCTGTTCATATTGCAGGTTTTACCTTTCAGCCTTCTAAGATGTGGAACTCTTTGCCTAATGCATTGAGATATGTTACCGATTATCTAAGATTTCGTAAGTTGCTGAAGGTATTTCTGTTTCATCCAGTGCATTTTTTCCAATGAAGAAAGGTGCCGGTACTCAAATACCAGGCCACCCTTCAGGGGTGGGGTGATCACTGAGGGACCCACCCCACAATAGCCAGGCCCCCTGCAACCAGTCACAGAGTCTATGACAAGGCAGAATTGGTGTGTAGAGCCTGAGCTCTTTCATTAAAACTTAGGGTCCATGGGTCAATTTTAGCAGACAATGGAAAAGGTGCTTGTACTCAAATGCCAGGCCACCCTTCATGGGTGGGTGATCACTGAGGGACCCACCCCATAATAGCCAGGCCCCCTGCAACCAGTCACAGAGTCTATGACAAGGCAGAATTGGTGTGTAGAGCCTGAGCTCTTTCATTAAAACTTGGGGACCATGGGTCAATTTTAGCAGACAATAGAAAAGGTTCCGGTACTCGGTACCCCCAAGTACCCCCTCAAAAAAAGCCCTGGTTTCATCAATCCCTCACCTACACTTGTTGGTTCCTGAGCATGGGGGTATTTTACTAAAGCTGAGCTCGAGTTATCTGCAGCAGGGTCCATAGGAATAAAATGGGCCCTGCTGCAGATAACTCGAGCTAAGCTTTAGTAAAAGACCCCCCCCCCCACCCCGCATCCATTTTCGGTCTCAGACCTTAGCGCCAGCCATTGACCTAGTGGTAAAGCCATAAGTACATAAGTACATACATAAGTACATAAGTATTGCCATACTGGGACAGACCAAAGGTCCATCAAGCCCAGCATCCTGTTTCCAACAGTGGCCAATCCAGATCACAAATACCTGGCAAGATCCCAAAAAAGTACAAAACATTCTATACTACTTATCCCAGAAATAGTGGATTTTTTCCCCATTTAATAACGGTCTATGGACTTTTCCTTTAGGAAGCCGTCCAAACCGTTTTAAAAGTCCGCTAAGCTAACCGCCTTTACCACATTCTCTGGCAACGAATTCCAGAGTTTAATTACACATTGAGTGAAGAAAAATGTTCTCCGAATCGTTTTAAATTTATTACATTGTAGCTTCATCACATGCCCCCTAGCCCTAGTATTTTTGGAAAGCGCGAACAGACCCCCTCACATCTACCCGTTCAACTCCACTCATTATTTTATAGACCTCTATCATATCTCCCCTCAGCCACCTTTTCTCCAAGCTGAAGAGCCCTAGCCGCTTTAGCCTTTCCTCATAGGGAAGTCGTCCCATCCCCTTTATCACACGGTAACCGGGCAGTAATGACTTATGCGTGCCAATTGCCACTTGGTGTGCGACCGTTACGCGCACCCGAAAATAAAAAGTATTTTTCAGATGCGCATATTGGACGCACACCAAAAATGAAATTACCGCAAGAGCCACACGGTAGTCGGGTGGTAACTCCATTTTGGCACACGTTGAGCGCACGTAGATGCTTACGTGGCTTAGGTAAAGGGCCCCTAGATTAATTGGACATCATTCACAATTAACCGCTTGTAAAATTATGGCTGCCATAGTGAAACACTGCATGCCAAAAGGCCACACTTTTGCATAACTATGCCAGCATGCAATTGACTAGGCAAGGATTATTGGAGGGAAGGTGACTGGGGCATGAGTCCAAATTACTGTGGACAATTTTGGATTTATACATTGAATACTGTGGTTCTACGTGGTTTAAATGCCAAGCTGGAATGAATCAGAAGAAACCAACCTCCATAGATCTCAAGTCAAAACAGCAGAGGTACAGCATATCAAAACATAATACATACATGCTCTCATGCAGGCCTGAATTTGCAAGGAGAAGTTAATGTCCCGGCATAGGATTTTGACACGTGAAATTCTGAAGCTTAACATTTGCGTAATACATTGTGTTATGCCTATGCACAGAAATTAGTCGTTGCACCTTTTAAGTTTTGGGGTGTATCAATTGAAAGGCCTAAGACTCTACTCCTTTGGCACAGTTCGACTGTGTCTGGAAGAATCTCGGTCCAAAACAGTTCGTATCACTTGAGTGAATTGTTAACAGGGCTTGATTGTTTGGTCTGGTACCTATTCTACTGTGCATCAGCCCAGCCAGGAAGTGGGGTTAACAGCTGACAGTCCTCTGCTCTGTTCAGAGGCCTTTGCAAGTCATGCAGCATTTAATGCCTTTAACTGCTAAACTCTTCAGGTTTTATCTCTTGAATAGCTCCTTATTCCTTCAAGAGGAAATCTTTAACCAGAGAAGGTTTCAGGAGCTGTGATACTTGAAATTCATGGTATGGTCCATAATTTTCTGGATATTATGTCCTGATACAGTATGGTCAGCCAATGAGAATATTGAATGAATATTCAGTGGCCATTGACAATATTTCTGATCCAGTGTACACTGAAGAGAGGGTCATCACTTCATAGACTGGAGAATAACCACTACATACTGAAGAGGGGAAGTGACCACTACATGCTGTCCAAAGGGAGGAGTCACTGCTGCACACTGTCCAGAGGGAATGACCACTGCACACTGAAGAGGGAGGAGCCACTGCTGCACACTGTCCACAGGGAATGACCACTGCACACTGAAGAGGGAGGAGTCACTGCTGCATATGGTCCAGAGGGAATGACCACTGCATACTGAAGAGGGAGGAGTCACTGCTGCACACTGTCCAGAGGGAATGACCACTGCACAGTGAAGAGGGAGGAGTCACTGCTGCACACTGTCCAGAGGGAATGACCACTGCACACTGAAGAGGGAGGAGTCACTGCTGCACACTGTCCAGAAGAATGACCACTGCACACTGTCCACAGGGAATGACCACTGCAAAGAGGGAGGAGTCACCACTGCACACTGTCCAGGGGGAATGACCACTGCATACTGAAGAGGGAGGAGTCACTGCCGCACACTGTCCACAGGGAATGACCACTGCACACTGAAGAGGGAGGAGTCACTGCTGCACACTGTCCAGAGGGAATAACCACTGCATACTGAATGAGAAGTCCATTCTGTACAGGGGGAACGGCCACCACACAGGGGGAATCTCTTTGTGTGTCTGTTCTTCAGTTTGCTATATTCTAATCAAAATCAGATAATGTTGCAACAGTAAACTGCTAAAGGTGAAGCCACTGCCCCTTACAGAGACCTGAGAATGAGAAAGTTTAATTTAGCACTTGGTGAATGTCAGAGGTTAGGTTTCTGATCTGGAGCAGGTGCATATTGGTTCCAGTCACTGCACGGAAGCCAAGAGTATTCTAGCATTGAATGTCTTTTGAATATATATCTCTGACTGTGATGATTTAAGCTCCTGGATAAAGCTGTGCTACCAGGGCAGTAACCCAAAAGCTTAGGACCTGGGTCACATGGCAGAAAAACCAAGATCAAGGTAAAAGGATTTGATACCCTTGAGCAAAAAAATGATCTTTGTATTGGATCAAAAGTCACACTAGAAACTATTGTGTGACTTGGCTTGCACAAAAGTGAAGGAAGAAGGTTCAAAGTGAGGAGAGGATTTGCCAAGCAAGGTTTTGTAGCTTGTGTTTCACGTTCAAAGTGACAGTCTCCATAATCACACCATCCTACATTTTATGGGACTGCTTGAAAGCTGCAAAAGAATGAGGTCCTTCTCCAACCCTGACCAACAGCACAAGTTTCAAGTTGCAGCTATATTTCGGACTTACTACCCCACCCATCAAATGATATAAAATGATATTTAATCAAGCCTGTAGCTGGAAGAGCCCTTCCGGGGAGTTTGAGTGTTAACAGGTAGAGAATGAAACGGAGATGGGGACGGGGATAGAGCCCACGGGGAGGGGGCGGGGATGGGGACAGAAACCGTAAGGACGGGGACAAACTTTGTCCCCATGTCACTTTCTACTTTGAAGCCTGTTAATAAACTGGACTGTTATTTACGTTTGATTGATGCAGACGACAATATTTCTATTTTTTGGAAAAACAAGCAAACACGCTGGCCACAACTAGCAAAATTTGCATGGGGGATCCTGTACATTCCTGCTACCAGCACATCTTCTAGGAAGACATCTTCTATTGCAGGAAGGACTGTGGAAGACAGGAGAGCTAGATTGAATCCTGAGATTGTTGATGACTTCTTATTTATCTACAGATTGAAAAAAACATAACAGTGCTACATAGGGCATATTTCTCCCCTCTAGGGCATACAGAACGGGTTGTATTTTGTAACCCTGAACATTTTAACAGGGTGGATTAGGATTTTAGGATTCCTTGGGATCGTAGAAGTCAGCTGTTGTTGGGGTTGGAAGGGTAGAGGGTGCTGGTGGTGGGAGGGTTATTATAGCTGCTAGTTGTTATTATTGTTTTCTATTTGTAATTTATACACTACAGTTGCACAGCACATTGTTCCTTTTTATACTTTAATAAAAAGATTTAAATATGAAATCATAAGTGTTTGAGGCTTCTGCAGATGAGGACAGAGCCCACGGGGACGGAGCGGGGATGGGGAGAGAACCTGCGGGGATGAGGTGGGGACGGAGACGGGGCCCGCGGGGACGTGACAGGGATGGAGATGAGGTCTGCAGGGACGGGGTGAGGATGGAGACAGAACCCACGGGGACAGGGCGGGGACGGGAACAAATTTTAAGCCCATGTCATTCTCTACTAACAGGTCCCTCTAAGGAAGAACAATTGGACATTCAGTTTCATCGGAGTAGCCTAATGGTTAGAGCTGCAGGCTGAAAATCAGAGGGTTCAAATCTCACTGCTGTTTTTTGTGACCTTGGGAAGTCACTTAACCCTCCAATGACTCAGGTATGTAATTAAGGCTGGATTTATTGAAGTGCATTACCATGTTGGCATCTGTTATTAGTAAATGAGTCTCAATGTATAAAATGGGATCTGAGGTAAACAACACATATTAATATTAAGCTACAGTAGAAGGAGGTCTGCGTTAGCGTCAGCTCGTGTTTTTGACGTGCGCTGAGGCTCCCTTTTACTGCAGCGGGTAAAAGGCTGTCTTTTCTTTTCACAAAAAGAAATGGCCTTGTGGTACATGAACCACTTGCCGCGCTGCCATTTCGGGGAAGGGGGGCACTTACCACCTTGACCCATCGAGGTGGCGGTAAGGGCTCCCACGCCAACCCAGTGATAACCGGGCAACACGTGGCACTGCCTGATTACCTCCGGGTAAGCACCAGCGCTACAAAGATAGAAAATATTTTTGTAGCGCAGGTAAACGACGCACGCTGGGGGTGGGAATTAGCGCTGGGCTCCTGGGGTAGCCTGGCAGTAGTTTCAGATTGGCACGCGGCAAGCCTGTTGCCATGCGCCAACCCTTTCGTAAAAGGGCCCCAGAGGTCTGTGTGTATGCTAACACACACGCACACTCTGCCACAACACTGGTGAACATAAGCCAGTGACCCGAAGACAGGATCAAGCCACAGGGTTGTGACCAGCTGAAGTCAACACAGGAGGAAAGAGGTACGGCAGGGCAGGGAGGAGAGGAACAAGTGGATTGAGTTTGTGTCCGAGTGGGAGAAGTGACGGAACTGTCCAGAAAGAGGGCATTAGGTCCGGAAGGTTCTGAGTAAGATTGTGATGACGATCATGTTTGGGAGTGGAGAATTTTCAAAAAAGGAGAGGTTTGCTTGGCGGGAGGGGGGAAGGGGGGGAGCATGCTGACTTCCTGTTCTTGTTCAGGTAGCTGAAGGAGGAGAGGAATGTTTGGGACAGATATGATGGGATCAGGCTGGGGAAAGATGAGTTAACGAGGGCACAAGGAATAAACAGACTTTTCTTCCGCTGTGTTTCACTGGATGCCTGCTACTATACTAGCAAATTGCTGCAAAACATTTGCAGTGGCCTCAGCATCTGCTGTACCTCCCAACTGGCCCAGGCACTTTCCCTTCCCTTCCCTTACTTCTTCCAGGCTATCTCCCTCTTCTTTTGCCTCCCCCATCTCTCTCTTTCTCTCTCTCTCTCTCTCTCTCTCAATCTCTCTCTCCTCCCTCCTTCCCCCTACCCCAAGTGTCTATCTCCCCTCCTCTATCTCTCTCTTCCCCTCCTCTTCCCTCAACCCCATCTCTCTCTTTCCTCCCTTCCCTCACTCACATTCTCTCTCTTTTCCCCCTCTCCCCTCACCCCATCTCTCTTTTTCTCTCTCTCACCCCCAAAGTACTCTCTCTCCCTTTTTTTACCCCCTTCCCTCACCCATATTCTCTCTCTCTCTCTCCCTCTTTCACCCCCATGGCACTCTCTCCCTTCTCTTCTCTCTTTCCCCCCTTCCTTCACCCACATTCTCTCTCTCTCTTCAGGAGGAAGGGGGAATAGCTGGAAGAAGATGCAAGTGGTTTAGGCAGCCTTTTTGTTGGAGGGGTCCTGCTCCCTGCCCTTGCTCCCACCCCAATTTCTCAATTTTCATTTACACTTACCATTTCATTCTTATATACATTTTAAGTACATCATAGAGTGTAAATGAGGCATTCCCAGACCAACCAATAAACCTCCCTAAGTGGGAAACAGAAGTAGCCTGTTCCACTTTATAACTCAATATGCAAAAAAAGATTCTGTTCAAATTCTGGTATCACATCAGTCATAGTAATGCCAACCCTTCTGTTGCCAGACACTGTGTGATGAAACATAAAACCTTGCAAACGGATACTCAGAAATTTACCATACCAGCACCAAGTCCAATAAGCAACTGCAAATTAGAAACAAATATGCAGACAAAAATGAAATGGAAAACCTACAAAACCAGACTCTGACGCATGGAACACTGAAGTGGATTTCCTCCTATACTGAACAAAATTCAAAGAAATGTACTGACATTTTTTTTTTATATGTATCTTGCCTGATCATTTTATTTTTCCAGTTGGATTGGTCCTGGTCTCTTGGATCTTGTCTCCGTTTTCTGCATCTTCTTCCCTTGCTCCTCTCCATCTGTCTCTAATGAGAGAGTGGTGGATGCTTGGAATGCCCTCCCGCGGGAGGTGGTGGAGATGAAAACGGTAACGGAATTCAAACATGCGTGGGATAAACATAAAGGAATCCTGCTCAGAAGGAAGGGATCCTCAGGAGCTTAACCGAGATTGGATAGCAGAGCCGGTAGTGGGAGGCAGGCTGGAGGTTGGGAGGCGGGGATAGTGCTGGGAAGACTTATACGGTCTGTTCCAGAGCCGGTGGTGGGAGGCGGGGCTGGTGGTTGGGAGGCGGGGATAGTGCTGGGCAGACTTATACGGTCTGTGCCAGAGCCGGTGGTTGGGAGGAGGGGCAGGTGCTTGGGAGGCGGGGCTAGTGCTGGGCAGACTTATACGGTCTGGGCCCTGAAGAGCACAGGTACAAATCAAAGTAGGGTATACACAAAAGTAGCACACATGAGTTGTCTTGTTGGGCAGACTGGATGGACCGTGCAGGTCTTTTTCTGCCGTCATCTACTATGTTACTATGGTCCTTCTGTTTCATGTTCTTCATCTGCTTATTATCTACCTATAGATAGACTTCATTCCTCCTCTCCTTCCAGTCTTTTCCACCTTCCATTTACTTAGCAGCTGTCCATTTCCTATTCTTACTTCTCCAGTTGCCCAATTTCAAGTTCCCTATTTTATCTTATGTACCCGAGCGTCACCTCCCTTCACCAACACCAGTTCCTTCTCTGTCACTTATCCCTTTATCATCTTCACTTCCTTTTTTGTTTCTTACCCCCATCCAGACTCCCGTTCCCTCTTTTATCTACCCCCATTTCTACCCTTTGTCTCATACCTTCTCTGTTGTTACAATCAAAGCAGTTTACATACTATTTATTTATTTATTTATTTATTGTATTTGTACCCCACATTTTCCCACCTTTTTGCAGGCTCAATGTGGCTTACAGAGTATGGAAATGAGAACGTCATTACATGATTTAAGAAAACAGTCGATCATAAGCTGAGGTGAAAGAGGAATTTAGGTAGAAGGTGTTAGGTAAGGTCGTGTGAGAGGTGTTTTGGGTGTACTTGGGTGGTTTAAAGAATGATATGTTTCATTGATATACACAGGTACTTATTTTGTACCTGGGGCAACGGAGTGTTTCCACTTTCTCCTGCACACGTCCTTGTTCTCCGCCCTCCTTATCACAGTATCCATCCTCTTCTCCCTTCTGGCTTTCTCATACTTCTTGTTAAAGCAAAATTATTAAAAATTATTTTTTAAGGGGTTTTGTCGGGTTCTTGAAGCCTGGATTGGCCGCTGTCGGAGACAGGATGCTGGGCTTGATGGACCCTTGGTCTTTTCCCAGTATGGCGGTGCTTATGTTCTTATGTTCCATCTTAGATTTCCATTCATGTGTATTATTATTTACCAGGTCCTCTAAATACAGCTTTTGGGATCCTACCCACCTTTCTTCCATTTTGGCTGCTAAGGGGGCTATGACAGTGCTTCCCCAGAATCAATGGAGTTGATTAATGTTTCTCTCCTTGTCTAATTTGCACTAATGCCTTTTTTAAAATCTTTTAATTAAAATGTCAACTTTTCCTCTTTCTCCTCAGTAGTATTGGATTCCCCTTAATTGAGGACTTAATTGAGGATGAAACTGAAAGAAGCCAAGAGAGAGATACGACTGGCAAAAGCGCAAGCGGAAGATCAAATGGCTAGAAATGTAAGGAGGGGTGACAAAAATTTCTTCAGGTATATAAGTGAAAGGAGAATGGCTAAAAAGGGAATTGTGAGACTAAAAGATACTGCGAACTGCTATGTGGATAATGATGAAGAAAAAGCAAATTTTCACAGAAGAAAATCCTGGAGAAGGACCGCGATGGACTGCAAAAAGTATAAATGAGATTGAAGGGGATAGAGCACCGTTCACGGAAGAGAGTGTGTATGAACAACTTGAAAAGCTAAAGGTAGATAAAGCCATGGGACCGGATGGGATCCACCCCAGGATATTGAGGGAGCTCAGAGAGGTTCTGGCGGGTCCTCTTAAAGATTTGTTTAACATATCCTTGCAGAAGGGAGAGGTTCCGAAGGATTAGAGAACGGCGGAGGTGGTCCCTCTTCACAAGAGTGGTGATAGGGAAGAAGCTGGAAACTACAGGCCGGTAAGCCTCACTTCAGTTATTGGAAAAGTTATGGAAGCGATGCTGAAGGAAAGGATAGTGAATTTCCTGGAAGCCAATAAGTTGCAAGATCCGAGACAACATGGTTTTACCAAAGGGAAATCGTGCCAAACGAATCTCATTGAGTTTTTTGATTGGGTGACAGGAGAATTGAATCAGGGACGAGCTATGGACGTAATCTACTTAGATTTCAGCAAAGCTTTTACTACTACTACTACTACTTAACATTTCTAGAGCGCTACTAGGGTTACGCAGCGCTGTACAAAATAAACAAAGAAGGACGGTCCCTGCTCAAAGGAGCTTACAATCTAAAGAACGAAATGTCAAGTTGGGCGGTTTAGATTTCCTGGGTAGAGGTGTAGAGGTTAGGTGCCGAAGGCGACGTTGAAGAGGTGGGCTTTAAGCAGAGATTTGAAGATGGGCAGGGAGGGGGCCTGGCGTATGGCCTCGGGGAGTTTGTTCCACGCGTTGGGTGAGGCAAGACAGAAAGGGCGGAGCCTGGAATTGACACAGCTCCCCACAGGAGGCTCTTAAATAAACTGGATGGGCTGAAGATAGGACCTGAAGTGGTGAACTGGATTAGGAACTGGTTGACGGACAGACGCCAGAGGGTGGTGGTGAATGGAATTCGCTCGGAGGAGGGAAAGGTGAGTAGTGGAGTGCCTCTGGGATCAGTGCTGGGGCCGATTCTGTTCAATATATTTGTGAGTGACATTGCCGAAGGGTTAGAAGGTAAAGTTTGCCTATTTGCGGATTATACTAAGATCTGTAACACCCGGGAGGGAGTGGAAAACATGAAAAAGGATCTGAGGAAGCTAGAAGAATGGTCTAAGGTTTGGCAATTAAAATGCAATGCGAAGAAATGCAAAGTGATGCACTTAGGGAATAGAAATCCACAGGAGACGTATGTGTTAGGCGGGGAGAGTCTGATAGGTCCAGGCGGAGAGAGGGATCTTGGGGTGATAGTATCTGAGGATTTGAAGGCGACGAAACAGTGTGACAAGGCGGTGACTGTAGCTAGAAGGTTGTTAGGCTGTATAGAGAGAGGTGTGACCAGCAGAAGAAAGGGGGTGTTGATGCCCCTGTATAAGTCGTTGGTGAGGCCCCACCTAGAGTATTGTGTTCAGTTTGGGAGGCCGTATCTTGTTAAGGATGTAAAAAGAATTGAAGCAGTGCAAAGAAAAGCTACGAGAATGGTATGGGATTTGCGTTACAAGACGTATGAGGAGAGACTTGCTGAACTAAACATGTATACTCTGGAGGAAAGGAGAAACAGGGGTGATATGATACAGACGTTCAAATATTTGAAAGGTATTAATCCGCAAACGAACCTTTTCCGGAGATGGGAAGATGGTAGAACGAGAGGACATGAAATGAGATTGAAGAGGGGCAGACTCAAGAAAAATGTCAGGAAGTATTTTTTCACGGAGAGAGTAGTGGATGCTTGGAATGCCCTCCCGCGGGAGGTGGTGGAAATGAAAACGTTAGCGGAATTCAAACATGCGTGGGATAAGCATAAAGGAATCCTGTGCCGAAGGAATGGATCCTCAGGAGCTTAGTCAAGATTGGGAGGCGGAGCTGGTGGTGGGGAGGTGAGGATAGTGCTGGGCAGACTTATACGGTCTGTGCCAGAGCCGGTGGTTGGGAGGCGGGGCTGGTGGTTGGGAGGCGGGGCTAGTGCTGGGCAGACTTATACGGTCTGTGCCCTGAAGACCACAGGTACAAATCAAAGTAGGGTATACACAAAAAGTAGCAAATATGAGTTATCTTGTTGGGCAGACTGGATGGACCGTGCAGGTCTTTTTCTGCCGTCATGTTACTATGAGCTGAGTGGAATTGTGTTTCCTGTTCTATTGCCTTTCTGGAATTGTTATTATTATTTAAGATTAATTGTTTATTCCCTTCGGTTTTGCTGTACAAGTAGTTTTGCTTGATTTGATATTTGAATAATTGCATCAATAAACACATTTTTTTTAAATCTATTTTTTAAAGAATCAGGCCTTTGACGTAAAAGACGCCAAAAAACTTCCTCAGGAAGGTATCTTCCCCCAAGCATTTTCAGGAAGAGAGCTCCTCCCCTCCCCCCCAGCATCTGCCAGTAAGAGACCTTTCCTCTTCCTTCTCCCTTCCTTGATTCTTTCCTTGGGGCCCCGCACAGCATCTAGTACCTGCCTCCTCTGCAGTGGAAACTTGCTTCTTTGTACAGATGACACGGGGACAGGGACCCGCAGTAACCGCGGGGATGCGGACGGGGACAGAGCTTGCAGGGACAGGGCGGGGACAGAGCCCACAAGGACAGGGAGAAACTACTTTGAAGCCTGTTAATGAACTGGATTATTATTTATGTTTGAGTGATGCAGACAACGATATTTTGATTTTTTTGGAAAAACAAGCAAACATGCTGGCCACAACTAGCGAAATTTGCATGGGGGATGCTGTACATTCTGCTACCAGCACATCTTGTAAGAAGACATCTTGTATTGAAGGAAGGATTGTGGAAGACAGGAGAGCTAGACAGTGCTTCGTAGGGCCTTTTTCTCCCCTCTAGGGCAAACAGAACAGGTTGTATTCTGTAGCCCTGGAAATTTTAACGGGGTGGATTAGGATTCCTTAGGGTAGAATAAGTCAGCTATTGTTGGGGTTAGAAGGGTAGAGGGTGGTGGGAAGGAGGGTTATTATAGCTGCTCACTGTTATTATACACAACAGTTCCTTTTTATACTTTAATAAAAAGATTTAAATATGAAATCATAATTGTTCCAGGGTTCTGCAGATGAGGACAGAGCCCATGCGGATGGAGCGGGGACGGGGAGGGGATGGAGACAGAACCCACAGGCAGTGGCGTTCCGGGGGGGGGGGGGGCTGGTACCCAGGGCGGATCGCCGATGCACCCTGCCCCCCGGGTGCAGCGCCCCCCCCCGATGCAGCGCGGACCCCCCCCCCCAGCGAAAGGACACCCCCACGAAGGAACCCCCCCTGCCGGGTGCACGCCGCTGGGGGGGAGGGGTGCCGCACGTGCCTGTCCTCCATTGTTCCATGCTTCTTCTCTGCCCCGGAACAAAACCTGTTCCGGGGCAGAGAAGAAGCATGGAACAACGGAGGACAGGCGCGCGTGGCACCCCCCCAGCGGTGTGCACCCAGGGCGGACCGCACCCCCCCCCTAGGAACGCCACTGCCACGGGGACGGGGTGGGGTCAGTGACAAACTTTGTTCCCATGTCATTCTCTACTTCTTTGCTTCCCAACTTTCCATTCTGTACCTCAGCTCACCTGCCATCAGCACGCAGGAACAGGTCGAAATGAGGGCACAGAGGAAAAAGCACTTTCTAGGTCTTGCAAGACGCAGCCCAGGTCGCCCACCCCATTCTGACACTTATGAAAGGAGAGGATTGTGACAAAGAAACAATACTTGTTTGAACTGGCAGCAGGGGCGGCCCGACCATTAGGCCACCTGAGGCGGGGGCCTCAGGAAGCACTTTTCAGGAGAGGCATCTGATCTTCCCTTCGTGGCGTTACCCGGCAGCAATGCCCATATGCTGCCCTGCCACTGGCACCTGCCTCTTCCCTTTACTGCGGCTGCCTCTGTGATGTAACTTCCTGGTGTCCTGGCATGTTAGGGGGACCAGTGCACTACGAATTCTGGCTCCTCCCACGACCAAAGGGCTTGGATTTGGCCGTTGCTGAGATGGGTGTCCTCGGTTTCCATTATCGCCAAAAATCGGGGACGACCATCTCTAAGGTCGACCTAAATTATGCAATTTGAGCGTCCCTGACCGTATTATCGAAACAAAAGATGGACGCCCATCTTGTTTTGATAATACGGGTTTCCCCGCCCCTTTGTGGGGATGTCCTGCGAGGACGCCCTCAGGAAAACTTGGGCGCCCCGTTCGATCATGCCCCTCAGTGTTTTTAGCGTGCCTACACTTAGCGCACGTGTTAACCATGTAGGCGCCTATAGAGATATTATTGGCACGTACATGGTTAACGCACGCTAAAATAATGCTGCTTAGTAGACAGGGTGCTAAGTGAATTGGGAGTAACTGGCTCAGTGTTAACTTGGTTTGAACAGTTTTTGGTTTCCAGATCATATGTGGTAAAAAGTAAAATTGGAAATTTGGGTTGTGGAGTTCCACAAAGGTCTCCACTTTCCCCTTCTCTGTTTAATATATATTTAAGCTCAGTGGGTAAATTTCTTACAGATCTGGGTATTTTTGTTTTATCTTATACATATATTTTCTTGCTGTTTCTTGTTTCAACTCAATTTTCTGATATTGTTGATAAGGTACAAAGTTACATCTCTGAGCTACTACTCTTTATAGTTAAATAAGCAAAAGACCAAAGTTTTGTGGGGATTTTGATTTCCTTTCAGAAAAAATAGTAATGCTCAGTTTTTTTTTTGTTACATTTGTACCCCACACTTTTCCCACTCATGGCAGGCTCAATGCGGCAGGCAATGGAGGGTTAAGTGACTTGCCCAGAGTCACAAGGAGCTGCCTGTGCCGGGAATTGAACGCAGTTCCTCAGTTCCCCAAGACCAAAGTCCACCACCCTAACCCACTAGGCCACTTCTCCACTCCAGTTGCCTTTTCTCCAAGCTGAAGAATCCTAGACGCTTCAGCCTTTCCTCATAGGGAAGTCGTCCCATCCCCTTTATCATTTTTGCCGCCCTTCTCTGCACCTTTTCTAATTCCACTATATCTTTTTTGAGTTTCGGCGACCAGAATTGAACACAATATTTGAGGTGCGGTCACACCATGGAACGATACAAAGGCATTATAACATCCTCATTTTTGTTTTTCATTTTTTCCTAATAATACCTAATATTCTATTTGCTTTCTTAGCTGCCGCAGCACACTGAACAGAAGATTTCAACGTATCATCTACTGTCACATGAAAGACAAATTAATGCTCTTAGTAAAAAGATTTTTTTTTTTTGGCTTAGACAATTAAGGGCAATTAGATCTTCATAATCTCAAAATTATTTTTATGACAATTGTTCAGGCAGTGCTGCTTCTGCAGGTAGATTACTGTAATTCTCTTTATTTTGGAGTCTCGTCTGGATTGCGGAGACGCTTACAGTTTTTACAAAATACGGCAGCCAGATTGATTTTTGGATTGAATAAGTTTGATAGAATTTCTTTGGTTTTGAGAGACTTACATTGGTTGACTGTTGAAAAATATGTACAGTTTAAAATTATTACCTTGATTTACAAATCTATATATGGATTCTGAACGAGTGGGGGAACTATTGGCCGTGTCAAAGTCGTCAACTTTGTTGTTCTAGGACTCTACGTTTAGGTTTTCCTTCTTTTGAAAATGTACTTGATAAATCTATTTACAATACTTTTATTTTCAGTTCAAGGCACTAAATTTTGGAATCTGTTGCCAATTGATCTAAATCAGGCCCTTACATAAGTACATAAGTACATAAGTAGTGCCATACTGGGAAAGACCAAAGGTCCATCTAGCCCAGCATCCTGTCACCGACAGTGGCCAATCCAGGTCAAGGGCACCTGGCACGCTCCCCAAACGTAAAAACATTCCAGACAAGTTATACCTAAAAATGCGGAATTTTTCCAAGTCCATTTAATAGCGGTCTATGGACTTGTCCTTTAGGAATCTATCTAACCCCTTTTTAAACTCCGTCAAGCTAACCGCCCGTACCACGTTCTCCGGCAATGAATTCCAGAGTCTAATTACACGTTGGGTGAAGAAAAATTTTCTCCGATTCGTTTTAAATTTACCACACTGTAGCTTCAACTCATGCCCTCTAGTCCTAGTATTTTTGGATAGCGTGAACAGTCGCTTCACATCCACCCGATCCATTCCACTCATTATTTTATACACTTCTATCATATCTCCCCTCAGCCGTCTCTTCTCCAAGCTGAAAAGCCCTAGCCTTCTCAGCCTCTCTTCATAGGAAAGTCGTCCCATCCCCACTATCATTTTCGTCGCCCTTCGCTGTACCTTTTCCAATTCTACTATATCTTTTTTGAGATACGGAGATCAGTACTGAACACAATACTCCAGGTGCGGTCGCACCATGGAGCGATACAACGGCATTATAACATCCGCACACCTGGACTCCATACCCTTCCTAATAACACCCAACATTCTATTCGCTTTCCTAGCTGCAGCAGCACACTGAGCAGAAGGTTTCAGCGTATCATCGACGACGACACCTTGCAAGACGTAGCTATAATTCGGGTTCCTCTTACCCACATGCATCACTTTGCACTTGTCAACATTGAACTTCATCTGCCACTTGCACGCCCATTCTCCCAGTCTCGCAAGGTCCTCCTGTAATCGTTCACATTCCTCCTGCGACTTGACGACCCTTCCTCTTTTTCTTTTCCGGAAACTTTTAAAAACATATTTTTTTGAGATTTCATAGTTTTAAGATGTTTGATTTTAAGGGCTTAGATGAAAATGATTAAATGTAATGATTGTTATGTTATTGTTGGACAAGAGAAGATCTCTGTTTTTATTAAACTGCTTAGAAGTCCCTTATAAATAATATGTGCGTTATATAAAACATAAATAGCGTAGCATATAGTTTTTTTTTTTACCCTTAGTGCTTCTGCACTGTTTTCCTGTTTTAAATACAAACTCCACTTAAAGCAGCACAGCAGACAATGCAGCACAGCAGACAATAGGTAGAAAAAAATAATTTCCTTATACTTTGATCCTGTATCTAAAAGGTCAGATTTTTAACAATGAAGATAATTATTCCAGAAAGTCCTTCCTTTTCTCCAACAAAACTTTGACTCCTTACCAAACTATTCATTAAGTTCTGTTACAAGAGTATCTTCCATCCCCCCTGAAATACGCTTGAGGTTTGGAAATCCTTCCCAAGCCAACAGGCTCTTCGGCAAACGCTTTATCCCAGGCCCAAGAGAACTGGAGAAGTCCTAGTACTTGATACCTCAGATTCAAACTTAGATTATAAGCTCTCCAGAGACATGGAAATACCTAGGGGTCATTTTAGTACGGTGTGCTGAAAAATGACGTAGGGTAGCGTAGGCGCGGGTTTTGGGCGCAGGCAGAATAACTTTTCAGTGCACCTTTAAAAAAAAAGGCCTTTTAAAAATTTTTCCCCAAAATGGACGTGCGGCAAGACCAAAATTGCCGCATGCCCATTTTGGGTCTGAGACCTTACCGCCAGCCTTTGACCTAGCGGTAAAGACTCACACGGTAACCGGGCTTGTTCTTTTGGCCGCTGTCGGTGACAGGGTGCTGGGCTCGATGGACCCTTGCTCTGTCCCAGCATGGCGATGCTTATGTACTTATGTACTTATGACATGCGGCAATTTTGATTTTGCCGCATGTCCATTTTCAGGGGGGGGGGGGGGGGGGGAAGAAGGCCTTTTTACAGGTGCGCTGAAAAATGATTCTGCGCACACCCAAAAACCCGTGCCTACACTACCGTAAGCCATTTTTCAGTGCACCTTTGTCAAAGGACCTCCTAGAACACTGTCTACGCCAGAGAACGGATTGCAAACAGTGGAGAACAACAGTTTTAATGATACTCTAGGGGCAGTGTTTCCAAATGGATTAGTTTTGCAATCCTGAACCCAATATATAATAATATCACATTAGTTGAGCAGTGTAGTGCCATATTATTACACAAAAATTTAAAAAGAAAACTTTTAAATATATGTATATATGAGTGCTCAGAAAAACCTAACCACAGCCAGTGTGAAACAACAAATAAGCATCCACTTTCCCATCATTGCACACAGGAGAAAGCCTGGCTCTTCTCCCAAGCCTTAAAATACATAGAGTGACTGACTACATGTTCATTCTGCACCTGGACTAGGTTTGCTTCACACACTGTAACTTAGACCAGTTCTGTATATCTTGATTAACTGTACACAGAACTTGCCTTGAGTTTAGCCGCCCATCTATTTATCCCAACTGACTCTGTACCTCCCATCTTGTTCCTATCTATATATCTGCACTTTGCCCCTCGGCCACATGGTAAGCTGTGATGTAAAAAAGCATTAGCATCATATCTCTGTGATTTGAATGCTCTAATTGTGTGCTTATTAGATATTCACCAACGAGAAATCACCAACGAGATCAACCAAAGCTTCAGAACCACGCATAGCTGGGCAGATTCATTCCAGCTAAAACTCAACGCAGAAAAAACTCAATGCCTAGTACTTACATCTCAATACAACACAAACAATTACTCCACTATAGCTACACCATACTGCACCCTTCCTATATCAGAAAACCTGAAGGTTCTTGGAGTTACTATCGACCGAAACCTCACTCTCGATACCCACGTGAAGAACACGACAAAAAAGATGTTCTACTCGATGTGGAAACTCAAAAGAGTTAAGCCTTTCTTCCCAAGAAACATTTTCCGTACCTTGGTACAATCTATGGTAATTAGTCACCTGGACTACTGTAACACTCTGTATGCTGGCTGCAAAGAACAGACTATTAAGAAACTCCAAACAGCCCAAAATACTGCAGCCAGACTCATATTTGGAAAGACTAAATACGAAAGTGCGAAACCCTTAAGAGAGAAACTTCACTGGCTTCCACTCAAGGAACGTATCGAATTCAAGATCTGCATGATCGTACACAAGATCATTCACGCAGATGCCCCACTGTACATGTTTAACCTTGTGGACCTACCGCCCAGAAATGCCAAGAGATCAGCCCGCAAATTCCTCAATCTGAACTTCCCCAGTTGTAAAGGACTTAAATGTAAGCAGGCATACGCCACTACCTTCTCCTACAGAAGTACACAGATATGGAATGGGTTACCACCAGCCCTAAATCTATGGACAATCTAAGCAACTTTCGCAAATCTCTGAATCTCTTCAATAGAGCCTACAAAAAGACCCCGTAAAGACACAAATCACCTCCTAAACTATCCTATCTAACACCATCTTCTCTAATTCCTCATCCATCTTCTGCATACTATTGATTGTATCCAATATCCTGTCATGACTTTGTCATAACAACACTCTGTAAGCCACATTGAGCCTGCAAAAAGGTGGGAAAATGTGGGGTACAAATGCAATAAATAATAATAATAATAATAATAATAATATATCTCTGGTATTTGAATTTCAGTTCTGTTAAATGTGTGTATTTTTGATCCTGTTTCATGGTAGTTCTATTATTAGGATTCAATTTACTGTTTTCGAGTTTTCCTCTTTCATTGTGTTTATGTTTATAGTTCTACATTTTACGATTGTCAACAAAATTGTAAGTTTTATGTTAAACTGTACCTGCTGTACACCGCCTTGGGTCAATCTCTTCATAAGGGAGGTTAATAAATCCCAATAAATAAAAGGCCAGGGTTTAATGGTGTTTGAAACTAATTTGAATGCTCTTTGTTAGTCTGCTTAATGATCCATTTGAGTGTTTATTTTCTTTTAAAGAACGTTAGCATGCTACAACGTGGAGCACAGTTTAATAATTATAACGCCAGTAAATATGTAGGTTGTTGAATATCGTCTGCTCTCTGGTACATTCTGGGGTGCAAGGAAGTTTGTCACAGAGTTCAGTGAACAACTGTCTTGCATTGTAGAAAAGCTTTAGTATCACAGCAATGTTTTTTGAATGTTCCAAATAACATTGCTGAAGAGCCCGCAGCGAGGGAGGGGTCGCTTTCCTCTCCTTTGCCCCGGGGTGGGTTTCGAGTGGAGGAGTGGCCTAGTGGTTAGGGTGGTGGACTTTGGTCCTGAGGAACTGAGTTCGATTCCCACTTCAGGCACAGGCAGCTCCTTGTGACTCTGGGCAAGTCACTTAACCCTCCATTGCCCCATGTAAGCCACATTGAGCCTGCCATGAGTGGGAAAGCGCAGGGTACAAATGTAACAAAAATAAAATAGATACTATGGGAGATTCTACATGGAATGTTGCTATTCCACTAGCAACATTCCATGTAGAAGGCTGCGCGGGCTTCTGTTTCTGTGAGTCTGACGTCCTGCACATATGTGCAGGACGTCAGACTCACAGAAGCAGAAGCCTGCGCGGCCACATTGGTGATCTGCAAGGGCCAACTTCTACATGGAATGTTGCTAGTGGAATAGCAACATTCCATGTAGAATCTGAAATAGTAGCAACAGTGGAGGAGTGGCCTAGTGGTTAGGGTGGTGGACTTTGGTCCTGAGGAGCTGAGTTTGATTCCCACTTCAGGCACAGGCAGCTCCTTGTGACTCTGGGCAAGTCACTTAACCCTCCATTGCCCCATGTAAGCCGCATTGAGCCTGCCATGAGTAGGAAAGCGCGGGGTACAAATGTAACAAAAATAAAAAAATTAGATATTCCATCATTATTAACGCTTACATCATATTATATCTGTTATTTGAATTTCAGTGCTGTTAAATGTGTATATTTTTCATTCTGTTTCATGGTACTCCTATTATTAGGTTTCAATTTGCTGTTTTCAAGTTTCCTCTTTCATTGCATTTATGTTTATTCTTGTACATTTTACTATTGTTATGCTGTTAACAAAATTGTAAGTTTTATGTTAAACTGTGCCTGCTGTACACTGCCTTGAGTGAATCTCTTCATAAAGGCGGCTAATAAATCCCAATAAATAAATTGTCACAATATTTAAGGTTCCATTCTTTTGAGAATAATTACCGAGGGTCCCTTTTACAAAGCTACTACTACTGCTTATCATTTCTATAGCGCTACTAGACGTATGCAGCGCTGTACACTGGACACAAAGAGACAGTCCCTGCTTGACAGAGCTTAAAATCTAATTAGGACAAACAAGAGATAAGGGAATATTAAAGTGAGGATGATAAAATAAGGGTTCTGAACAAGTGAATAAGGGTTAGGAGTTAAAAGCAGCATCAAAAAGGTGGGCTTTTGGCTTAGATTTGAAGACGGCCAGAGATGGAGCTTGATGTACCGGCTCAGGAAGTCTATTCCAGGCATATGGTGCAGCAAGATAAAAGGAACGGAGTCTTTTCTTTCCCTAACAAATATATAAAGAGAAGGGAAGGGCACGAGGCAGACCAGCTGCAAACCGATAATGAAGAGCTCGCAGCGAGGGAGGGGTCGCTTTCCTCTCCTTTGCCGCGGGGTGGGTTTGGAGCTTGGCTTGACAGTAATCATGCACAGGCAGCAGTAATCATGCACAAGCGTCCTGCGGTAGTTCTGGGATCAGCGCGGGGGGGGGGGGGGGGGGGGGGGGTTGCAGTTCCAGATAGGAGAAATACATAATTGGGGTAAAGGGACAGATTAGGTTAGGTTACAAGAGGAAAGTTCGTCCTATGATAAGAGCTAAAGGTAATAGGTTTAACTTCATTCATGACAAAAAAACTTGAACAATTAGGATCATTAAACTAGAAAGCGATAATTAGCAAGACAGTTGAGATATAGAGAATACATGTTGTGTAGTTGCGTTTTGTTTTGTTTTATTGTCTGCTGAGCACCCCAAAACCCACTACCCCCAACTTTGCACCACTACAATAGCCCTTATGGGTGAAGGGGGCACCTATGTGTAAGTACAGTGAGTTTCTGGTGAGTTTTGGAGGGCTCACAGTTTCTACCACAAGTGTAACAGGTAGGGGGAGGTATGAGCCTGGGTCCACCCGTCTGTAGTGCACTGCACCCACCACTAGACTGCTCCAGGGACCTGCTTGCTTCTCTAACGGACCTGAGTATTACATCTGAGGCTGGCAAGCAATGTTTTAGTTACATTTTCTGGCGGTTAGTGACCACTTGAGAAGTAAGGGGAGGTCATCGCTGATTCCCTCCGGTGGTCATCCAGTCATTTAGGACACCTTTTTGTGCCTTATTCATTATAAAAACAGGTCTAGACCAAAATGTTGAAATCTTCACTCTAGAAATTTTTGTTTCATTATGACTGTGAAGCGTCTGAGTGTTAAGTATATATATATATTTTTTTTGTTACATTTGTACCCCGTGCTTTCCCACTCATGGCAGGCTCAATGTAGTAGGCAATGGAGGATTAAGTGACTTGCCCAGAGTCACAAGGAGCTGCCTGTGCCGGGAATTGAACTCAGTTCCTCAGGACCAAAGTCCACCACCCTAACCACTAGGCCACTCCTCCACTCCACCTAAGCCCACCCTAATCCCACCTTTGAAACACCCCCAACATGCCCCTTTGTGATTTGAATGCACTGCAGATGAAATGCATAGATAAACATCTGCAAAACATGTTTCGAAAATACCGATTTGGACGTTTTGAGAAGAAATCCATCCAAATGGTGCTTTTATGACACTTTTTGGACGTTTTTCTCCTCCAAAAATGATCAAACTAGCAAACAGCATAATGGCAAAAGAGAGGAAAAAGCCTCAGAACCCCACCTTCACATCAGGGGCGTCGCTGCTATGGGGCCGCGGGAGCCAGGGCCCCTGTAGATTTTGTCCTGGATCCCCCCTACTGTCGACCCCCCCCCGCCCGCTCGCCTGCCCGCTCGCTCGCTCGCCATCACCTACCTGGGCTGGCGGGGACCCCATCCCCCACCAGCCAAAGTCTTCTTCCTTCCTTTAAGGTTTCTGAGTCTGACGTCCTGCACGGACGCCAAATTCAGAATTACCGCCCAGCTAGCGCTGTACACGTGTAGGCCCTCCCACGCCTTTGAAAAGGGCCCCTAGGTGACTAATTGTCATTTAGCGTGTGTAAACATCTGTGAATCCCACCAACTAAGGCCCACATTTTGCAAAGGCTGTTTCAAGGTATAACAGATCAGTGATCAGAATAGTTGACCAGCAACATTTCAAGGCTCCCTGTACTATATATTTAGGAATAATCCATTTGCCAGTGTTTACAGGAAAGTTTTCTTTACTACGCACACAGCCGGTAATTGGGAAACAAAACCAATGCTGGACAGACTTCTACAGTCTATGCACTGATCATGACTGAATAGATATGGCTGGGCTGGAGTGCAAATTTTAAGGGGCTTCGACGTTAGCTTCAGAACTTTTAGTACAAGAACAGTGCTGGGCAGACTTCTATGGTCTGTGCCCTGAGAAAGGCAGGGACAAATCAAACTCGGATATTCATATAAAGTATCACATACCATGTAAAATGAGTTTATCTTGTTGGGCAGACTGGATGGACCGTACAGGTCTTTATCTGCGGTCATTTACTGTGTTACTATGTTACTCTTTGGGGTTCTACATGGAATGTTGCTACTCTTTGAGATTCTACATGGAATCTTGTAACTCTTTAGGATTCCAGAATCTTCAGAACTTTTAGTACAAGAATAGTGCTGGGCAGACTTCTACGGTCTGTGCCCTGAGAATGGCAAGGACAAATCAAACTCGGTTATTCATATAAAGTATCACATACCATGTAAAATGAGTTTATCTTGTTGGGCAGACTGGATGGACCGTGCAGGTCTTTATCTGCTGTCATTTACTATGTTACTCTATGGGTTTCTAAATGGAATGTTGCTACTAATTGGGATTCTACATGGAATCTTGTACCTCTTTAGGATTCCAGAATCTTCAGAACTTTTAGTCCAAGAATAGTGCTGGGCAGACTTCTATGGTCTCTGTCCTGAGAATGGCAAGGAGAAATCAAACTCGGGTATAAAGTATCACATACCATGTACAATGAGTTTATCTTGTTGGGCAGACTGGATGGACTGTACAGGTCTTTATCTGCCGTCATTTACTATGATACTATGTTACTCTTTGGGGTTCTACATGGAATGTTGCTACTAATTGGGATTCCAGAATGTTGTAACTCTTTAGGATTCCAGAATCTTTAGAACTTTTAGTCCAAGAACAGTGCTGGGCAGACTTCTACGGTTTGTGTCCTGAGAATGGCAAGGACAAATCAAACTCAGGTATAAAGTATCACATACCATGTAAAATAAGTTTATCTTGTTGGGCAGACTGGATGGACCGTACAGGTCTTTATCTGCGGTCATTTACTGTGTTACTATGTTACTCTTTGGGGTTCTACATGGAATGTTGCTACTCTTTGAGATTCTACATGGAATCTTGTAACTGTTTAGGATTCCAGAATCTTTAGAACTTTTAGTACAAGAAGAGTGCTGGCCAGACTTCTACGGTCTCTGTCCTGATCGTAACTGAATAGATAGGGATGGGCTGGAGTGTAAATTTAAGGGGCTTCGACATTAGCTTCAGAACTTTTAGTACAGGAACATTGCTGGGCAGACTTTTACGGTCTGTGCCCCGAGAAAGGCAGGGACAAATCAAACTCGGATATTCATATAAAGTATCACATACCATGTAAAATGAGTTTATCTTGTTGGGCAGACTGGATGGACTGTAAGGTCTTTATCTGCCATCTTTTACTACGTTACTATGTTACTAACTAAGGTCCACATTTCCCAAAGGCTGTTTCAAGTATAATGGATCAGTAATCAGAATAGTTCCTGACAAACATGTCAAGGCTCCCTGTACTATATATTTAGAAATAATCGATTTGCCAGTGTTTACAGGAAAGTTTTCTTTACTATGTACACAGAAATGACACATCAAAGGTAAGTGCTATAAATATTATTGTTACCAGGACTGCAATGATAGAAAAGTGAATGCCAACCCGCTGTTCCACGCTGGGAGCGATTTGGTTTTTCTGAACACTCATCTATATATTTAAAAGCTTGTTTACTTCTTATATTTAATAATATGGCAATATATTACTGACCTGAATGTTTTATTATTATTAGGTTTCCACATACCGTAACAGTAATGAATCTCATTCTTAAGCCAGGGCGTTTATTTATTGTTCATATTTATATCCTGCTTTCACCATCACAGGTAAAAATAAAACATTTTAAACCCCATAAAAACATTATCAGATATCATTTCAACCGCCAGCCTTGAACATCATTAAAAAGCTCACTCCTCCAAAATAAAGCTTTCACAAAACAGTGGATTATGAGCCCAGCCGCTCACATTTACTGGTACTTCCCTCAGGCCACAGAAAGCTTCCTTCTGGAGTTCATGTGAGGTAATGGCAACAGTTCAATAACTTGGCGGCTCATATAACAATGACATGAGTGTTTGAGAGGGAAAGACTTCAATTCAGTTGGATCTGCCTGTTTCACACGGATCTGGTTATTTTAACCCCTGAAGCAGCCGTTTGGCGAAACTTGGCCAAGTCGGGCTCTGTGTTGGAAACCCTCCACTCTTGTTCTATAATAAAGGTGTTTTTCTATTTATTTTGGACTTCTGCAATCTTTTTATGGTCTGCTCACCATTTCCTTTGCCTCCCTGACAGTTGCATGCTAAGGGCTGTAGCCTGTACACCGCTCTGCTCTGCCTTGGTAGCTAGAGAACATAAGTCTTATCTTCCGCCTGAACCGATACACTCATATCACCCCTCTCCTCAAGTCACTTCATTGGCTTCCGATCAGATACCGCATTCAATTCAAGCTTCTGCTACTCACCTACAAATGCACTCAATCTGCAGCCCCTCCTTACCTCTCAACCCTCATCTCCCCTTACGTTCCTACCCGTAACCTCCGCTCTCAAGACAAATCCCTCCTTTCAGTACCCTTCTCCACCACCGCCAACTCCAGGCTCCGCCCTTTCTGCCTCACCTCACCTCACGCGTGGAACAAACTCCCCGAGCCCATACACCAGGCCCCCTCCCTGCCCATCTTCAAATCTCTGCTTAAAGCCCACCTCTTCAACGTCGCCTTCGGCACCTAACCTCTACACCTCTACCCAGGAAATCTAGACTGCCCAACTTGACATTTCGTTCTTTATATTGTAAGCTCATTTGAGCAGGGACCGTCCTTCTTTGTTTATTTTGTACAGCGCTGCGTAACACTAGTAGCGCTCTAGAAATGTTAAGTAGTAGTAGTAGTACATAAGTACATAAGCATCGCCATGCTGGGACAGACCAAGGGTCCATCGAGCCCAGCACCCTGTCACCGACAGTGGCCAAAAGAACAAGCAATTTGTCCCGCCCATCCTAGAAATACTGTGTTATTCCCTCGTCCATTCAATAACATTCTATGGCTTTTTCCTCCAGGAAGCCACTCAACCCTTTTTTGAAGTCCGCTAAGTTAAACGCCTTAACCACCTTTTCCGGAAGCGAATTCCAGAGTTTAACCACGCGTTGAGTGAAGAAAACTTTCCTCCGATTCGTTTTAAATTTACCACAACTGCAGCTTCATCGCGTGCCCCCTTGTCCTAATATTTTTGGAAAGCGTAGACGCTCCACATCGACCCGTTCCATTCCACTCATTATCTTATAGACCTCTATCATATCTCCCCCTCAGCCGCCTTTTCTCCAAGCTGAAGAGCCCCAGCCTCTTCAGCCTCTCCTGATAGGGAAGTCGTCCCATCCCCTGTATCATTTTTGTCGCCCTTCTCTGCACCTTTTCCAATTCCACAGAGTAGTCTAGAACATCATAATAACCCTTTAGGTGCCAGGATTACGCCTGCTGAAACCTGGTGTACATAGTTAGGCACACTGTGTCTATGCTTACAGGGCTTAGGAGTGGAGGAGTGGCCTAGTGGTTAGAGCACCGGTCTTGCAATCCAGAGATTCTAGAATCCTAAAGAATAACAAGATTCCATGCAGAATTTCAAAGTGTAGCAACATTCCATGTAGAACCCCAAAGAGGAACAAGATTCTTTGGGGTGGAGGAGTGGTTAGAGCACCAGTCTTGCAATCCACAGGTGGCCAGTTCAAATCCCACTGCTGCTCCTTGTGATCTTGGGCAAGTCACCTAACCCTTCATTGCCTCAGGTACAAACTTAGATTGTGAGCCCTCCTGGGACAGAGAAATATCCAGAGTACCTGAATGTAACTCACCTTGAGCTACTACTGAAAAAGGTGTGAGCAAAATCTAAATAAATAAAGATTCTAGAATTCTAAGGAATGACAAGATTCCATGCAGAATTTCAAAGTATAGCAACATTCCATGTAGAACCCCAAAGAGTAGCAAGATTCTTTGGGGTGGAGTAGTGACCTTGTGGTTAGAGCACCAGTCTTGCAATCCAGAGGTGGCCAGTTCAAATCCCACTTCTGCTCCTTGTGATCTTGGGCAAGTCACTTAACCCTCCATTGCCTCAGGTCCAAACTTAGATTGTGAGCCTTCCTGGGACAGAGAAATATCCAGAGTACCTGAATGTAACTCACCTTGAGCTACTACTGAAAAAGGTGTGAGCAAAATCTAAATAATAAATAAATAAAATATGCACACCCAATTTGTGCCAAAATGGAGTTTCCACATGGTTCTTGCAGTAATTTCATATTCTGGTGCGCATCCAATACACACAGCCAGAAAATAAATGTTATTTTTTGCCACATGTATCAGACACGCGCCAAGTGGCATTTGGCATGCGTAGGTCATTACCGCCCGGTTACCGCATGAGACTTTACCACTAGGTCAATGGCTGGTGGTAAGGTCTTAGACCCAAAATGGACGCGCAGCAATTTTCATTTTGCCGTACGTCCATTTTCGGCAAACATTTTTAAAAAGGCATTATTTTAAGTTGACACAAATCAAACTCTAACCCACTATCGGTTTCAGACCCACTAAGGCTTGTTCAATGACTTTGCAGTTCTGGAAGGAAAAAGGCCTCAAAGAGCTCTCTAATATGCCATTCTTAGCAGAGCTTAGCGGATCCATTTAATCCTCTCTTCATCATCGGCCTAAAAAAACCTTCCATATATTATATTATATTGTTCTCCCACTCCCCATTGGGTATGTTTAATTATTTTAAGGTGCGCTGAAAAGAAATTCTGCACGCACCCAAAACACGCGTCTACACTACTGTCATTTTTATTTAGTTATTAGAATTTATTTAGTGCCAGAAAGTTGCTTGAACATTATCTTAGCTAGGGTAGGAGTGTCCTGCTATAATATGTGCAGCCGGTGTCATTTAGTTCTTTTAAAGGCCTGGTCGAAGAGCCGAGTTTTCACCTGCTTCCTGAAGTACAGATAGTCTTGTGTTAAACGGAATCTTTCAGGGAGTGCATTCCAGAACGTGGGGGCTACTCCAGAGAAGGCTTGCTTGCGGGTATCATATTGTGTGATAATTGCATGTGTAACTTCTTGGAATGCCCCTGACACGCCCTCTTTTCAAATATGCGCTATGAAAGCTACGTGCTGAGTTCTACAGAATAGCGAACATCCAGATGCATGTGTAAATCCTAACTGATGCCTATTAACTACAATAATTGGTTGTTAGCACCCAATTATTGCTAGTTAAGGGTTTCTTATCAATTACATTGCAGTCCAAATTTAGGTGCTCAACTTATGACGCCATATCTAGAGTCTGGAGGTAAACACCTAGTGCTTACCCATGTCACTGCCAATTATTGGTGCCGATTGCACGCATAAGCACTACTGTCCTATAGATTAGATGCACTACTGGTGCCTAAATGTAGATAGGAGCTTATCAAACTGCTTTTAAGATGTATTAGTGATACTGGTGCCAGAAAAGATATTCAAAGCTGACGAGTTGGAGAAACTGAATGAAATCTCTATAAACCTGGAAGATGTAATGGCGCAATTTGTCAAATTGAAGAGTAGCAAATCACCTAGACCGGATGGTATTCATCCCAGAGTACAGATACAATTGAAAAATGAACTTGTAGAACTATTGTTAGTAATATGTAATTTATCTCTAAAATCAAGTGTGGTACCGGAAGATTAAAGGGTGGTCAATGTAATGCCGATTTTTAGAAAAGGATCCAGAGGTGATCCGGGAAATAATAGACCGGTGAACTTGATGTTGGTGCCATGCAAAATGGTAGAGACTATTATAAAGAGCATATTCAAAAGCATGGATTAATGAGACAAAGCCAACATGGATTCCATGAAGGGAAATCTTGAATCACCAATCTATTGCATTTCTTTGAAGGGATGAACAAACATGTGGATAAAGGTGAGCCGGTCAATATTGTGTATCTGGATTTTCAAAAGGCGTTTGATAAAGTACCTCATGAAAGACTCCAGAGGAAATTGGAGAGTCATGGGATAGGAGGTAGTATTCTATTCTGGATTAAAAGAGTAGGGTTAAATGGTCAGTATTCTCAATGGAGAAGAGTAGTTAGTAGGGTTCCCCAGGGGTCTGTGCTGGGACCGCACATATTTATAAATGATCTAGAGATGAGAGTAACTAGTGAGGTAATTAAATTTGCAGATGACACAAAGTTATTCAAAGTTGTTAAGTCACAAGAGGATTGTGATAAATTACAAGAGAACCTTATGAGACTGGGAAACTGGACATCCAAATCGCAGATGACGTTTAATGTGAGCAAGTGCAAAGTGATGCATGTGGGAAAGAGGAACCCGAACTATAGCTACATAATGCAAGGTTCCACGCTAGGAGTCACCAACCAGGAAAAGGATCTCAGTGTCATTGTTGATGATACGTTGAAATCCTCTTCTCAGTGTGCTGCGGCAGCTAAGAAAGCAATAGAATGTTAGGTATTATTAGGAAAGGAATGGAAAACAAAAATGAGCATGTTTTAATGCCTTTATATCGCTCTATGGTGCGACCATACCTCAAATATTGTGTGCAATTCTGGTCACCGCATCTCATAAAAGATATAGTGGAATTAGAAAAGGTACAGAGAAGGGCGATGAAAATGATAAAGGGGATGGGACCACTTCCCAATGAGGAAAGGCTGAAGCAGCTAGGGCTCTTCAGCTTGGAGAAAAGGTGGCTGAGGGGAGATATGATAGAGATCTATAAAATAATGAGTGGAATTGAACGGGTAGACATGAATCACTTGTTTACTCTTTCCTAAAATACTAGGACTAGGGGGGCATGCAATGAAGCTACAAAATAGTAAATTTAAAACGAATCGGAGAAAATAGTTCTTCACTCAACATGTAATTAAACTCTGGAATTTGATGCCAGAGAATGTAGTAAAAGCAGCTTAGTAGGGTTTAAAAAAGATTTTTGGATAGCTTCCTAAAAGAAAAGTCCATAAGCCATTATTAAGGTGGACTTGGGGGAAAATCCACTGCTTATTTCTAGGATAAGCAGCATAAAATGTATTGTACTGTTTTGGGATCTTGCCAGGTACTTGTGACCTGGATTGGCCACTGTTGGAAACAGGATGCTGGGCTTGATGGACCTTTGGTCTGTCCCAGTATGGCAACACTTATGTACTTGGGATTCTGAATGGAATCTTGCTATTCTTTGGGGTTCTACATGGAATGTTGCTACTATTTAGGATTCTGGAATCTTGCTATTCTTTGGGTTCTACATGGAATGTTAGTACTATTTGAGTTTCTGTCAGGTACTTGTGACCTGGATTGGCCACTGTTGGAAACAGGATGCTGGGCTTGATGGACCTTCAGCCTGTCCCAGTATGGCAACACTTACGTACTTGGAAATTCTTTTTCCTCAAGCCTGTGGTGCTCAAAAATGATAGGAAATATTTCTTATTTTTCTGCCATATTTTCATTGACTTCAACTGCATTGCTTGGTCCTTGAAGGTCTTTTCTCTGGCTACACAGTTCACAGACTGATCACTTGGAACTGACTCCTCTATGATCAATGCGATTCTAGTGGTCTTCTCTGTTGCTACTGTGTCCAGTTTCGTCACATCTAGCTTTTTATTGTCAGGATGGGGATGTCGTAAGCAATCATAACCTCTTCATTCTCCGTAATTCTCTTATGGTTGTCATCCTATTGCTTTTAACCTACAGCAATGTTTACAAGATTGACAATAGATGAGATGTGCCACCTTGTTGTGCCTTTGCGTATAAAACGTTTCTGTCATCAGAACTGTTTCTAGCTATTTCTTGCAGAATCTACAGATGTCTGTTGTACCAGTCTTTTCAATGCTTGCTTGTAAATCATCCCGTCTGTAATCCGCAGTAAAAATTGGCCTTCGGTAGTGTCTTTTGCATGCATGCTGGGCCATTTTTTACCGTGTTTAGGAAAAACGGCCTTCTTTAAGTGGTCGTAAAATAGACGTGCGCTATAATTGAAACCAATGCGTGTCTATATCCAGCCTGAGACCTTACCTGCGCAGTAAGCATGCAGCACGCCCCCACTGCTGTTTAGTGCCAGGTAAGTGGCACGCAGTAGAAAATAGTAAATTATTTTCTACCGTGGGATTCGGTGCACGCCAAATTCAGAATTACCGCCCAGCTAGCGCCGTACACGTGTAGGCCCTCCCACGCCTTTGAAAAGGGCCCCTAGGTGACTAATCGTCATTTAGTGTGTGTAAACATCTGTGAATCCCACAGATGTTTACACACTGGAAGCGGTGCAAAGAAAAGCTACAAAAATGGTATGGGATTTGCGTTGCAAACCGTACGAGGAGAGGCTTGATGACCTGAACATGTATACCTTGGAGGAAAGGAGAAACAGGGGTGATATGATACAGATGTTCAAATATTTCGAAGGTGTTAATCCGCAAACAAACCTTTTTCGGAGATGGGAAGACGGTAGAACTACAGGACATGAATTGAGGTTGAAGGAGGGCAGACTCAGGAGTAATTCCAGGAAGTATTTTTTCATGGAAAGGGTGGTGGATACATGGAATGCCCTCCCGTGGGAGGTGGTGTAGATGAAAACAGTAACGGAATTCAAACGTGCGTGGGATAAATACAAAGGAATCCTGTTTAGAAGGAATGGTTCTGTGGAATCTTAGCGGAGATTGGGTGGCGACGCCAGTAATTGGGAAGCAAAATCAGTGCTGGGCAGACTTCTACGGTCTATGCCCTGATCGTGACTGAATAGATATGGATGGGCTGGAGTGTAAATTTTAAGGGGCTTCGACATTAGAATTAGAACTTTTAGTACAAGAACAGTGATGGGCAGAGTTCTACGGTCTGTGCCCTGAGAATGGCAAGGACAAATCAAACTCGGGTATAAAGTATCACATACCATGTAAAATGAGTTTATCTTGTTGGGCAGACTGGATGGACTGTACAGGTCTTTATCTGCCATCTTTTACTATGTTACTATCCAGCTCATTTTCGAATGAGAAGGCCGGCCATCTTCCGACACAAATCGGGAGATGGCCGCCCATCTCCTAAACCCGGCCAAATCGGTATAATGGAAAGCCGAATTTGGCCGTCTTCAACTGCCGTCCTGTAGCGGGCCCGGCTAAACTCCAAAGGGGGCGTGTCGGCTTTGTAGCGAATGCGGGATGGGGGCATACATTGAGATGGCCGATAATCAAACAAAGAAAGCCGGCCCTGACGAGAATTTGGTCCGTTTTTTTTGGATCATTTTTTTTGGTCCAAGTCCACAAATAGTGCCCCTACTGACCAGATGACCACCAGAGGGAATCAGGGATCACCTCCCCTGACTCCCCCAGTAGTCACTAACCCCCTCCCACCAAAAAAACCCCAACTTTAAAAACTTTTTTTGCCAGCCTGAATTGTCATACCCAGCTCCCTGACAGCAATATGCAGGTCCCTGGAGCAGTTGCTAGTGGGTGCAGTGCATTTCAGGCAGGTGGACCAAGGCCCCATCCCCCCTACCTGTTCCACTTGGGGTCGTTAATGTTGAGCCCTCAAAACCCCCCTAAACCCCACTGTACCCACATGTAGGTGCCCCCCTTCAGCCCTTAGGGCTATGGTAATGGTGTAGAGTTGTGGGCAGTGGGCCTTGAGGGGCATCTGGGGGGCTCAGCACTCAAGGGAAGGGTGCTATGCACCTGGGAGCAAATTTTATTTTATTTTGTACTTTTTTACTGTGTCCCCTAGGGTGCCCGGTTGGTGTCTTGGCATGTGAGGGGGGCCAGTGCACTACAAATGCTGGCTCCTCCCATGGCCAAATGCCTTGCATTTAGCTGGGTTTGAGATGGCCGTCTCCGGTTTCCATTATGGCTGAAAATCGGAGCCGGCCATCTCATCTAAACCCGGCGATCCTGTCTCAAACCCGGCTAGCGATTTGGCCGGCTCCAAGCGTATTTCGAAAATACGCTTGGCACCGCCCCCTCGCGTAGCCGCCCATGAAGATGGCCGGCCATCTATTTGGCCGGCGACGTTCAATTATGCCCCTCCACGTTACTAACTAAGGTCCACATTTCGCAAAGGCAGTTTCAAGTATAATGGATCAGTAATCAGAATAGTTCCTGACGAACATTTCAAGGCTTCCTGTACTATATATTTAGAAATAATCGATTTGCCAGTGTTTACAGGAAAGTTTTGTTTACAACGCACACAGCAATGACACATCAAAGGTAAGTGCTATAAATCTTAAATATTATTGTTACAGTATTGTTATAGTAGAATTGGAAAAGGTGCAGCGAAGGGCGACTAAAATGATAGCGGGGATGGGACGACTTCCCTATAAAGAAAGACTAAGGAGGCTAGGGCTATACAGCTTGGAGAAGAGATGGCTGAGGGGAGACATGATAGAGGTATATAAAATAATGAGTGGAGTGGAACAGGTGGATGTGAAGCGTCTGTTCACGCTTTCCAAAAATACTAGGACTAGGGGGCATGCGATGAAACTACAGTGTAGTAAATTTAAAACAAATCGGAGAAAATTTTTCTTCACCCAACGTGTAATTAAACTCTGGAATTCGTTGCCGGAGAAAGTGGTGAAGGCGGTTAGCTTAGCAGAGTTTAAAAAGGGGTTGGACGGTTTCCTAAAGGACAAGTCCATAAACCGCTACTAAACGGACTTGGAAAACTCCAAAATTCCAGGAATAACATGTATAGAATGTTTGTACGTTTGGGAAGCTTTCCAGGTGCCCTTGGCCTGGATTGGCCGCTGTCATGGACAGGATGCTGGGCTCGATGGACCCTTGGTCTTTTCCCAGTATGGCATTACTTATGTACTTATGTATGACTGCAGTGATAGAAAAGTGGATGCCGACCCAGTGTTCCACGCTGGGAGCGATTTGGTTTTTCTGAGCACTCATCTATATATTTAAAAGCTTGTTTACTTCTTATTTATTTATTTATTTATTATTTTCACATTAATACAAACAAAACCCGTTTGCCAGGAAAAACAGAGAAATATATAAAAGGAAACACTTTTTGTTTAAACACTCTTGTTAAACACATTAAATCTTTTCACTCTTCCTTAGACCACCAAAAGTTGAGGGGAGGAGACCAAACAAATTTAAGGAGAAATATCATTCAAAGAAAATATCATGCTTCGAATTGGCATAGTCCTGATTTTCGTTCTATAATTTACTTTGCTTGCTGATATTGGTCGTTATTCCAATTCAGCTAGATGGATTTTTAGCGTCCAGGAAGTCCTTTAGCTGAAGTGGCTCAAAAAATACATACTTAACCGCAGACATACGAATTATACATTTACACGGATATGCCAAGGTAAATATTGCACCCAATGCTCTCACTTCATCTCCCAGTGCTAGAAATTGTTTACGCCTCTGCTGCGTTTTCTTAGTAACGTCGGGATAGACCCATATTTTCTGCCCACAAAGAAGGACTGAAGAATATTTGAAATACAATTTCATGATCATATTCAAGTCTTGTTCAAATATCATGGATACTATAAGGGTCCCTCTTGATGTTAGTGGAGGAGTGGCCTAGTGGTTAGGGTGGTGGACTTTGGTCCTGAGGAACTGAGTTGGATTCCCACTTCAGGCACAGGCAGCTCCTTGTGACTCTGGGCAAGTCACTTAACCCTCCATTGCCCCATGTAAGCCGCATTGAGCCTGCCATGAGTGGGAAAGCGCAGGGTACAAATGTAACAAAAATAAAATAGATACTATTGGAGATTCTACATGGAATGTTGCTACTATTGAGATTCTGTTGCTACTGTTGGACATTCTACATGGAATGTTGCTACTATTGGAGATTCTACATGGAATGTTGCTACTATTGGACATTCTACATGGAATGTTGCTATTCCACAAGCGAAGGCTGTGCAGGCTTCTGTTTCTGTGAGTCTGACGTCCAGCACGTACGTGCAGGACGTCAGACTCACAGAAGCAGAAGCCTGCGCGGCCACATTGGTGATCTGCAAGGGCCGACTTCTACATGGAATGTTGCTAGTGGAATAGCAACATTCCATGTAGAATCTCAAATAGTAGCAACATTGGAGGAGTGGCCTAGTGGTTAGGGTGGTGGACTTTGGTCCTGGGGAACTGAGGAACTGAGTTCAATTCCCGGCACAGGCAGCTCCTTATGACTCTGGGCAAGTCACTTAACCCTCCATTGCCTGCCGCATTGAGCCTGCCATGAGTGGGAAAGCGCAGGGTACAAATGTAACAAAAAAATAAAATAAATGTTATTCCTATCATTGAATCTTCCAAAACTGCTGTTAAGTTCTGCATGTCTATAGCAGGAGGTTCAGACGTCTCAGCCCGCTTTGGTAAGTTAGGTAAATAGTGGACCTTACTACAAGGAGGGAATATCCGATGGAGATAACTTCAGAATCTCCTGCAAGTATTTCTTAACAAAATCACGAGGCATTAAAGCTGGTGAAATAGGAAAATTCAGCATTCTGAGCGTGAGGCGTCGGTTGTAGTTTTCTATCTGCTCTATTTTACGAGCGGTAAAAGTTTTGTCTTTCACAAGAGAATCAACGGTTAATTTAACCGTGTTTATTTCTTCTTTTATAGTAGCAAATTGAGTTGCAGATTCTCTTTTAACTTCATCGTAGGATTCAGACATTAAAGTCAACTTACTTGCAATCGTGGAAATTTCTTTTGTAGATTTAGCCACCTCAGTGGTCAGTCTCTGGAGCACCGTCCATATAGCTTCCATGGTCACCTCCCGGGGCATTTCTAGCTCCAGTGTATTCTCTACCGCTGCTCCAGGGGAGAAACCGCCAGATAAATACATAAGTACATAAGCACTGCCACGCTGGGAAAAGACCAAAGGTCCATCAAGCCCAGCACTCTGTCTCCGACAGCGGCCAATCCAGGCCCCAAGAACCTGGCAAAACCCCCAAATTTAATAACGATCAATGGACTTTTCCTTCAGGAATCTGTCCAGACCCCCTTTAAACTCAGCAGTAACCATTTCGGAAACCGCTTGTTCCCTTGACTCCACTCTGGCTCCAGTGGGACAGGGAGGGGGATTCAGTGTCGGCAGCGACAGCGTGGTATCTAGGCCCCTGTTCGATGTTGCTCCTTCATCATTGATCACTGCGGGGCTCGCCAAACCGGATTCAAATGGTAAGCTTCTCACGAATCGGTCCAAAGTCTGCTGGATTGGGGACGACGTTAGTGCAGATGGCGGTTGCACTTTTGTTGTCCCCTTTCTTTTAGTATGAGGCATAATACATTCAGGGGAAAGTATCTTGAAACTTCCAGCAGGCAGTTAGAGAGTGTCCGTGAGCACAGCTAGGACGCCATCTTGCTCCTCCCTCTACTTCTTATCTCTCTATATAAAAGGCAACCCCAACATTCTAATGAAGCCTCCACGGAAGTTGAGGCGCCCAAGATATCCGGTGTGCCCATGAGTGTCTGCACCGCCCTCGCGTCAAAACGTGATGACGTCGATTGCGGAGCAATGACACTCGAGGGCCGAAATGGAAACGGCACAGGCACGGAGGCGCAGCAAAAAAAAAAACCCTCCCCACACAGAGCGAACCACGAACAACATCCGACGGTCACACGGAGGCAACAAGCAGCTCGGAAGGACGGAGGGAGGGGGCCCCTACCATTATAGAACCTTGCTAGCGCCCGTTTCATTGCGCTCAGAAACGGGCCTTTTTCCCTAGTATTTAATAATATGACAATAATGTAGATTATTATATTCACATTTATTACTCAGGAACCTTCATGCTATACCATAATGTACTCTTCATTACCATATATGTAACCACATGATATATATATATACCATGATCCATTCCATATATGCTATGTTTCATGTATGTTACCATGTATGTATACACCTTAACGCAATACCTTTTGCAATTTTTTTACCCGGAAATGGCAACCGCCATTATGGCAAATGTAAGCCACATTGAGCCTGCAAATAGGTGGGAAAATGTGGGATACAAATGCTACAAATAAATAAATAAAATAAATTACTGACCTGAATGTTTTATTATTATTAGGTTTCCACATACCGTAACAGTAATGAATCTCATTCTTAAGCCAGGGCGTTTATTTATTGTTCGTATTTATATCCTGCTTTCACCATCACAGGTAAAAATAAAACATTTTAAACCCCATAAAAACATTATCAGACATCATTTCAACCGCCAGCCTTGAACATCATTAAAAAGCTCACTCCTTCAAAATAAAGCTTTCACAAAACAGTGGATTATGAGCCCAGCCGCTCACATTTACTGGTACTTCCCTCAGGCCACAGAAAGCTTCCTTCTGGAGTTCATGTGAGGTAATGGCAACAGTTCAATAACTTGGTGGCTCATATAACAATGACATGAGTGTTTGAGAGGGAAAGACTTCAATTCAGTTGGATCTGCCTGTTTCACACGGATCTGGTTATTTTAACCCCTGAAGCAGCCGTTTGGCGAAACTTGGCCAAGTCGGGCTCTGTGTTGGAAACCCTCCACTCTTGTTCTATAATAAAGGTGTTTTTGTATTTATTTTGGACTTCTGCAGTCTTTTTATGGTCTGCTCACCATTTCCTTTGCCCCCCTCTGACAGTTGCATGCTAAGGGCTGCCCTTTAGGTGCCAGATTTACGCCTGCTGAAACCTGGTGTAAATAGGCACACTGAGGGGCTGTACTGCTATGGAGTTACAGCCTGCTTCACTGACACAGACTACTCAGTAATTACTATGGGTTCTTTTGGATTCATATTAGGTAAATGAGACCTTTATTAGAGGTTCTAAAATTTACAATGATTAAGATATGTACAATGATTAGCTATATAACTAAAAAGAAACAATACCTATCTATAAACAATCATTACATCACTGGTCTCTACATCTAAGCAATGCTAAGAGTTCCTAGACCAGGAAAAGAAGCAATAAAACAATCATCACTGGTTCTTACATCATCCAGGCTCTTATCATCAGCTGGGGGGGCCCAGTTCACAGCAAAAGCCAGGAGTTTCTTTGACCAGGTTCTCTGCGCAGTATGTACATTACTCACAGATGCTTGAGAATGCTTGAGAATTTCTCTGTTTAAGTAAACAAGCCATACTGTGGGAATGTGGTCACATGTTTTTCAGCCCAGGTAGCCAGTCTGAACTCGAAACGGGCTCCACCTCTCCCTTCACATACCAAATTAATTAGAGCTGTGTCTTATCTTCTACATTCCAGCTTATTTTCACACAATCAAAGTTAAACAATCATTTTTAAACAGAATTACTTCTAATCACAAATACAGACACCAAGTGCACTTGTTGGTCAAGGCAGATAGAGTTGAAAAGCAATCTCTAAAATCCTTTTCATTACAGGGGCCCTTTTGCTTAGCCATATAAGCTTCTATGCCTGCCCAACGCATGCCAAAATGGAGTTGCCGCACGGCTACCACATGGCTCTTGCGGTAATTTCATTTTTGGCATGCATCCGATACGCACGGATGGAAAATAATTGTTATTTTCTGCCACGCGTATCGGATGCACACCAAAAGTGGCATTTGGCGCACGTAGGTCACTACTGCCCGATTACTGTGTGAGACTTTACCTCTAGGTCTCAGACCCAAAATGGACATGTGGCAATTTTCATTTTGCCGCATGTCCAGTTTCGAAAAATTTTTTTAGAAAGGCATTTTTTGTAGGTGCGCTGAAAAATAATTCTGCATGCGCCCAAAACGTGCGTCTACACTACCACAGGCCATTTTTCAGCTCACCTTAGTAAAAGGACCCCTGAGGCAGTCTTCAGTCATTTTTATTTATTTTTTATTAGAATTTATTTACTGCCAGAAAGTTGCTTGAACATTATCTTAGCTAGGGTAGGAGTGGATAAGCATGTCCCTGCTATAATATGTGCAACCGGTGTCATTTACTTCCTCTCTTAAAGGCCTGGTTGAAGAGCCGAGTTTTCACCTGCTTCCTGAAGTAGAGATAGTCTTGTGTTAAGCGGAATCTTTCAGGGAGTGCATTCCAGAGTGTGGGGGCTACTCCGGAGAAGGCTTGCTTGCGGGTATCATATTGTGTGATAATTGCATGTGTAACTTCTTGGAATGGCCCTGACACGCCTTCTTTTCAAATATGCGCTATGAAAGCTACGTGCTGAGTTATATAGAATAGTAAACAGCCAGATGCGTGCATAAATTCTAATTGATGCCTATTAACTACAATAATTGATTGTTAGCACCCAATTATTGCTAGTTAAGGGTTCATTATCAATTACATTGCGTAAATATCTTGGACACATATCCAAATTTAGGTGCTCAACTTATGGCGCCATATCTAGAGTCTGGAGGTAAACACTTAGCATTGATTCACGTCACTTCCAATTATTGGTGACAATCGCATGCATATGCACTACTGTCCTATGGATTAGATGCACTACTGGTGCCTAAATGTAGATAGGAGTTTATCGAACTGCTTTTAATATGTATTAGCGATGCCGGTGACAGAAAAGGTATTCAAAGCTGACGAGTTGGAGAAATTGAATGAAATCTCTATAAAACTGGAAGATGTAATGGCGTAATTTGACAAATTGAAGAGTAGCAAATCGCCTGGACCAGATGATATTCATCCCAGAGTACTGATTGAATTGAAATGAAAAATGAACTTGCAGAACTATTGCTAGTAATATGTAATTTATCTTTAAAACCAAGCATGGTACTGGAAGACTGAAGGGTGGCCAATGTAACGCCAATTTTTTAAAAAGGTTCCAGAGCTGATCCGGGAAATTATAGACCTCTGAGCCTGGTGTTGGTGCTGGGTAAAATTACAGAGCATATTCAAAAGCATGGATTAATGAGACAAAGCCAACATGGATTTAGTGAAGGGAAATCTTGAATCACCAATGTATTGCATTTCTTTGAAGGGGTGAACAAACATTTGGATAAAGGTGAGCCAGTCGATATTGTGTATCTGGATTTTCAAAACGCATTTGATAAAGTACCTCATGAAGGACTCCAGAGGAAATTGGAGAATCATGGGATAGGAGGTAATGTCCTATTGTAGATTAAAAACTGGTTAAAGGATAGAAAACAGAATAGGGTTAAATGGTCAGTATTCTCAATGGAGAAGGGTAGATAGTGGGGTTCCCTAGGGGTCTGTGTTGGGACCGCTGCTTTTTAACATATTTATAAATGATCTAGAGATCATTAAATCTGCTGACGACACAAAGTTATTCAAAGTTGTTAAATCACAAGAAGATTGTGAAAAATTGCAAGACGACCTTACAAGACTGGGAGACTGGATATCCAAATGGCAGATGACGTTTAATGTGAGCAAGTGCAAATTGATGCATGTGGGAAAAAGGAGACAAGAAGGGGGGGGGGGGGAGAAGTTTGGCAATTGTTAAAGTTATCAACTCTAGAGATGTTACTGTGTCAGCTATCTTTGTCTGATACTACAAATACTTTTGGTCTGTTACTTTTTTGTAGAGCTCCAGGGACTTGGTCTCTAACTTCTTCTATGTTGTATGAACAGATTCTTGAAGCCAGTACTAAATTTTCTAAGTTAATAATTTTAGGTGATTTTAATTTACACATTGATAACGAGATAGACACTTCTGCGAGAGATTTTTTAATCTTTCCTGTCAGATTTACAATTTATTGTACCTGCTACAATTTGTCCTCATGAAAAGGGTCATTGTTAGACCTGGTATGTACAAACGATTCCTCCTTGTTGACTTTTTGCAACTGGGAACCAGTACTATGGTCAGATCACTACTGTTGTACTTTCACTTTGAACAATTTCTCCTTTAAATCAATTCAAGGTCTCTTTTGTAAAACTCAAATAGGTTGAGGAAAAATAGATAGATTGTCATATTGGTCTTTAGTGACACCATTTTTAGATACATCTGAGCCTAGCCTTGAAGTCTTACTTTCTACATGGACCTCTTTGATGCCATCAGCTCTTTTGATCTGATTGCTCCTGAATGTGAAGTAAGAACTAGTAGGAATGTTAAATCACCTTGGTTTTCTACAGAACTATTGACCTTGAGAAGACGTTGTCGTTCTTTAGAATGTAATTGGAGAAAGCAAAAGCTGAATGGAAACAGATGTTATATCAACATAAACGTGGCCTACAGAAAGCTAAAAGAACGTATTACTCAACTTTAGTAGGAAGCTCCTTGTGACTCTCAGCAAGTCACTTAACCCTCCATTGCCCCATGTAAGCCGCATTGAGCCTGCCATGAGTGGGAAAGCGCAGGGTACAAATGTAACAAAAATAAAATAGATACTATTGGAGATTCTACATGGAATGTTGCTACTATTGGAGATTCTACATGGAATGTTGCTATTCCACTAGCAACATTCCATGTAGAAGGCTGTGCAGGCTTCTGTTTCTGTGAGTCTGACGTCCTGCACGTACGTGCAGGACGTCAGACTCACAGAAGCAGAAGCCTGCGCGGCCACATTGGTGATCTGCAAGGGCCGACTTCTACATGGAATGTTGCTACTATTGGAGATTCTACATGGAATGTTGCTACTATTGGAGATTCTGTTGCTACTATTGGAGATTCTACATGGAATGTTGCTAATATTGGAGATTCTGTTGCTACTATTGGAGATTCTACATGGAATGTTGCTACTATTGGAGATTCTACATGGAATGTTGCTATTCCACTAGCAACATTCCATGTAGAAGGCTGTGCAGGCTTCTGTTTCTGTGAGTCTGACGTCCTGCACATACGTGCAGGACGTCAGACTCACAGAAGCAGAAGCCTGCGCGGCCACATTGGTGATCTGCAAGGGCCGACTTCTACATGGAATGTTGCTAGTGGAATAGCAACATTCCATGTAGAATCTCAAATAGTAGCAACAGTGGAGGAGTGGCCTAGTGGTTAGGGTGGTGGACTTTGGTCCTGAGGAACTGAGTTTGATTCCCACTTCAGGCACAGGCAGCTCCTCGTGACTCTGGGCAAGTCACTTAACCCTCCATTGCCCCATGTAAGCCGCATTGAGCCTGCCAAGAGTGGGAAAGTGTGGGGTACAAATGTAACAATAAACAAACAGAAAAGTTGAATTTTAGGACGTTATTTGAACTAGTAAATTTTGATTTATCATCTTCTTCTTTAACTAGTGGTGCTCAACCTACTTCCAAGGAGTTGTCTGTCTATTTTGAGGACAAAGTGAAATCTGTCTACCATTCATTTGACAGTGCTCCTATCTGTGGCTTGTCAAAATCTACATCCGGTTTCAGCCTCTGCACTGACGCTACTAATTAATAGAATATCCTGTTCTAATTGCCCTTTAGACAAATTACCTTCTTTTTTTATTGAAAGATCCATCACCGGATTTAGGGGTCTTTTTACTAAGGCGCGCTGAAAAATGGCCTGCGCTGGTGTAGACACATGTATTGGATGCGTGCAGGTCCTTTTTTCGGCACACCTGCAAAAAAGGTAAAAAATATAATTCGCAAGGCGTATTTCAAATTTAAAACAATTACGTCTGTTACAGTCATATTTTTTATATGATCACTTCAGAGTAATTGGCTTTATTGTTATGTCTGTTTTTTAAAATCCTTATAAGGCGTATGCTCTGCAGATCTTTCGTACACTTTCATGATTCTAAAACATAATTCTATATCTCGCTCGTGCGATCACTTATTACTGGCTTTTCCATCCATTAGATCTATTCCAGGGGCGTAGCCAGACACCCAATTTTGGGTGGGCCTAGGCCCAGGATGGGTGGGCAGAATAACTTTGCCCTGCCCCACAAGTGATTTGGTTTCTCCCTCTCTCGCCTGCATGCCATTTGGTCTCTCAAACATCCTCCCTCCCTCACATGCAGCAACTAATACACCCTGCTCATGTTGGCTCCACAGCCTTCCCTATGATGCAACTTCCTGTTTCCGCATAGGTTGGGAATACATCAGAGGGAAGGCTGTGGGGATGGTGCAAATAGTATGTATCATAGTAACATAGTAGATGACGGCAGAAAAAGACCTGCACAGTCCATCCAGTCTGCCCAACAAGATAAACTCATATGTGCTACTTTTTGTGTATACCCTACTTTGATTTGTACCTGTGCTCTTCAGGGCACAGACCGTATAAGTCTGCCCAGCACTATCCCCGCCTCCCAACCACCAGCCCCGCCTCCCACCACCGGCTCTGGCACTGACCGTATAAGTCTGCCCAGCACTATCCCCGCCTCCCAACCACCAGCTCCGCCTCCCACCACCGGCTCTGGCACTGACCGTATAAGTCTGCCCAGCACATCAGTCGCTGCTCGCTGCAGGCGAAGATCTGCTATTTACAAGGTATGCAGGAGGGACAGTTGTTGGGAGTTTTTGGCTGGTGAGGCTTAGGGATCCCTGCCAGCCACATCATAGGTGTGCTGCTACTAGGTGGGCCTGAGCCCAAAGTGGGTGGGCCTGGGCCCATCTAGGCCCACCCTTGGCTACGCCACTGATCTATTCGGTTCTGCTCTTCATCTTTGGAATAATTTATCTGTTTTTCGGAGGGTCTTAAAAACACGTTTGTTTCCTTGATCAAGTTCTAGTGTAAGTAATTTGATTTTTATTGTTTCTATTTTGTGACATCCTGATATATGTTTCACTTGTTACTTTTGTTACCTCGCCCTGAATTCCTTTTGGGAGAGTTGGCGGGTTAGAAGAACCAGATAACGTAACAGGAACACAGGTACACCCTCATCAAGTATAGAATAAACAACCACAAAGTAAAAATAGAAATGTGTAGACAAAAATTAAACTGAACTCCCTGGAAGCCAGACTTTGCAAACATGAGAGAAATAAACAGTGACACATAAACCACATAAAATGGAAGAGGTGCAAAGAAAAGCTACGAGAATGGTATGGGATTTACGTTCCAAGACGTATGAAGAGAGACTTGCTGACCTGAACATGTACACCCTGGAGGAAAGGAGGAACAGGGGTGATATGATACAGACGTTCAAATACATGAAAGGTATTAATCCGCAAACAAATCTTTTCCGGAGATGGGAAGGCGGTAGAATGAGAGGACATGAAATGAGGTTGAAGGGAAAGATGTCAGGAAGTATTTTTTCACAGAGAGGGTGGTGGATGCTTGGAATGCCCTCCCGCGGGAGGTGGTGGAGATGAAAACGGTAACGGAATTCAAACATGCGTGGGATAAGCATAAAGGAATCCTATGCAGAAGAAATGGATCCTCAGAAGCTTAGCTAAAATTGGGTGGCGGAGCAGGTGGGGGGAAGAGGGGTTGGTGGTTCGGAGGCGAGAATAGGGGAGGGCAGACTTGTATGGTCTGTGCCAGAGCCGGTGATGGGAGGCGGGACAGGTGGTTGGGAGGCGGGAAAAACTGCTGGGCAGACTTGTACGGTCTGGGCCCTGGGAGAGACAGGTGCAAATCAAGGTAAGGTATACACATGAGTTTGTCTTGGGCAGACTGGATGGACCATGCAGGTCTTTTTCTGCCGCCATCTACTATGTTACTCTGTACTGTGCAAAATATAAAGAAAGCAGATGTAAATTTTAAAAACTGACTGGATAACAGGGAGAGGAAGACCAACAAGAGATGAGAGGAGATACTGGATAGCAGGGAGAGAGACAGACAGACAGAGAAGATGCGGGATAGTGGTGGAGAGAGGGAGAGACAGAGAAGATACTGGCAGGTGGTAGAGAAGCCACATGGGACCCCGGCTCTCTCTGTGCTGCTACTGCTTCCTCTGCCGGTCCCCCTCCTCTGATATAAACTTCTGGAATCAGCAGAGGAAGCAGTAGCGGCACAGAGAAACCTGTGGTTCCGCATGTCTTCACTCCACGTTAATTGGCATGGACCCGGGAGAGGTGGCAACAGGAGGAAGGGACACAAAAGATGCTGTAAGGAGGAGACAGGATAGAGGAGTGAGAGAGAGGGGGCAATGCAAGTGGGAAGGTGGTTTTCCAGTGGGCAGGAAAGGTTGCAGAAGCCTCCCCAAGCCTCTTCTAAGGGGCGCCTATGGAAAGCCACTCCTTGCCCTGGGTTTGGTACCATGGAATGGTGCTACTAATTGGGTTTCTACCAGGTACTTGTCACCTGGATTGGCCACTGCTGGAAGCAGGATACTGGACTAGATGGACCATTGGTCTGACCCAGTATGCCTGTTCTTATGTTCTTATTATAATGGGGGGGAGGGTTACATTAATATTCATTTTTACTAAAGTATAATTTTTATCATGGAAAGTTGCAGTGGGAGAGTCCCTGTCCTGCCCTGCCCAGAGTAAACCCAGCTCTGAGAACTTCATTACACAGTAGACCTCAAAGGAACAGATCGACTTCCTTTATGAGCGGAGGATGAAGCCTCTAAAGGGAACAGCTTGGCTTTTTCTTTAATATATTCTAACTCTGTTCCTTAGCAAATTCTCAATGAATCTATTAGGTGGTAGGATAAATCTGGCAGTTTGAAGTAATCACAGACCTCAGGGAAGACTATCATGTTGATAGCATTCAAGCTATTACTGCATGAAATGGCCATCTTCTTTCTGTCTTCCAATTGAACTCTTTTCTGTGAATAATGACTCCTAATTATAAAAGTCTTGATTACTGCAGTCACTGTTCATGAATAGCTGAAATCCTGAGACTGTCAAGAGAAGGTCGTTCAGCACCAACTCTTTTAATTCAAATTTCAGACAATATGGCAGGCAGATGGATTTTTTTAAACCTTAACCTGAATCTAGAAGATTCCACTCAAGTTCTCCACTGTGAGGAGAAATTAATTTAATCTTGTTTAATGATATATAAACCACGTTCCTGGATTCCAAAGGAACCCACCCAAAGCAACGTAGGTTACAGATTCTTTGACTTTCAAGACCTTTTTTCTGTGTCTGTGAACGTCTATGTCTATACTTTGATTGGGAAGGGATGGGGGAAAGCAAAGGGAGATCCATGAGGTGACGGAGAGAGTGAAAAGCGAAAGGAGATGGGTGAAAGGAGAAGGGTGCAGAACGGAGAATGGAAAGAAGAGACAGGGAGAAAGTGAGATAAGAGGAAGGTGAGAGAGAGAGGATCCAGGGTGAGTGAGGAAGGCGCAAGGAAAGACAGTCCGAGGGAAAAGGGAAGGAAAAGGGGAAGAAAGGGAGCAAGAGGAGGGAGATGGACAGTGGAGTGAATGGGGAAGATTAGTGATAACCTACTTGCAGGGTAAAAAGGGAAAGAGGTACAACACCCCACCACCCCCACAGCTACTTTTCAAAATGATTGGCAGTGTTTGACTCAGCAGACATTACCATGTGTGTAAAATGGAAAACAAATATGGTAGGGTCCTGGGTACGACTGGTCAGGCCATATTTAGATGTAGAGCACAACAAGGAGTGGACACACTGGAAGGACTTGTGTCTAAAAGACCTTGGCCTCCCTATACCTTTCCCCACAGCTCCACTCCCAGTGTATGTCCCCACCACCCCTCTCCCCCTTCCACCTCCTTTCTGTTTCTTCCAGCCTTTTACAGAAGGATAACCCCTTTCAATTCACTTACCCCTTCCCATTCCTCTCCCCACAGCTCCACTCCCAGTGTATGTCCCCATCACCCCTCTCCCCCTTCCACCTCCTTTCTGTTTCTTCCAGCCTTTCACAGAATAACCCCTTTCAATTCACTTACCCCTTCCCATTCCTCTCCCCATAGCAACACTCCCAGTGTATGTCCCCATCACCCCTCTCCCCCTTCCACCTCCTTTCTGTTTCTTCCAGCCTTTTACAGAAGGATAACCCCTTTCAATTCACTTACCCCTTCCCATTCCTCTCCCCATAGCAACACTCCCAGTGTATGTCCCCATCACCCCTCTCCCCCTTCCACCTCCTTTCTGTTTCTTCCAGCCTTTCACAGAAGAATAACCCCTTTCAATTCACTTACCCCTTCCCATTCCTCTCCCCACAGCTCCACTCCCAGTGTATGTCCCCATCACCCCTCTCCCCCTTCCACCTCCTTTCTGTTTCTTCCAGCCTTTTACAGAAGGATAACCCCTTTCAATTCACTTACCCCTTCCCATTCCTCTCCCCATAGCTCCACTCCCCAGTGCATTTCCCTGTCCCCCAGCTCCCTCCGCTTACAGCTGCTTTCTCAAATTTAGTCTTAGCAGCTCATTTTGTTACTGCAAAAGTTTGGAAGCATCAAGAACCTACCAACTCAAGAAGAAAGGATACAGCAGATAATGGCCTGTCTTATCTAGATTGTAAGCTCTTTGAGCAGGGACTGTCTTTTTTGTGTATGGTGTACAGTGCTGCGTATGCCTTGTAGCGCTATAGAAGTGATAAGTAGTAGTAGTAGTAGTAATGTGGAAGCCTGCCCTTGCAGATCAGCAATGCGGCTGAGTTGCTGATCTTCAAGGGCAGGCTTCTAGATGGAATGTTGCTAGTGGAGGAGTAGCCTAGTGGTTAGTGCAGTGGAACATGGGATGCTGTTACTATTTGAGATACTGGAATGTTGCTATTACTTGAGATTCTACATGGAATGTTGCTACTATTGGAGATTCTAGATGGAATGTTGCTACTATTGGAGATTCTACATGGAATGTTGCTAGTGGAGGAGTAGCCTAGTGGTTAGTGCAGTGGAACATGGGATGCTGTTACTATTTGAGATACTGGAATGTTGCTATTACTTGAGATTCTACATGGAATGTTGCTACTATTGGAGATTCTAGATGGAATGTTGCTACTATTGGAGATTCTACATGGAATGTTGCTAGTGGAGGAGTAGCCTAGTGGTTAGTGCAGTGGAACATGGGATGCTGTTACTATTTGAGATTCTGGAATGTTGCTATTACTTGAGATTCTACATGGAATGTTGCTACTATTGGAGATTCTAGATGGAATGTTGCTACTATTGGAGATTCTACATGGAATGTTGCTACTATTGGAGATTCTGTTGCTACTATTTGAGATTCTACATGGAATGTTGCTACTATTGGAGATTCTGTTGCTACTATTTGAGGTTCTACATGGAATGTTGCTATTCCACTAGCAACATTCCATTTTTAGATTGTGAGCTCTTTGAGCAGGGACTGTCTTTTTTGTGTATGGTGTACAGCGTTGCATATGCCTTGTAGTGCTATAGAAATGATAAGTAGTAGTAGTGTAATGGACCACAATAACAATGGAAAAATTAACTCACGTTCTATGTGGCAAAATGGCTTTATTTGAAAAAACATGGAACCCCTTTTATCACATCTGAACAGATGAAGGACACAGAATAAGTAACTTTACTCTTTTCATAATGGATATATATCTTGATTTTATACTATAAAAATACAGATTTTATATATGAGTGGGCAATAAACATTAATTTTAAAATATATACACATTTTCCTTTTGCAATATATTGCCAATACTGTACAGTCATATATAGTGATATATGCCTTTACGGATTATGGTAGTTTAAAAAGAGGTTTTTTTTTCTTTCTTGTTTATCTGTTTATACCTCCTCATGCTTATTGGGTAACATAAGAACATAAGCATTGCCATACTGGGACAGACCAAAGGTCCCAGTATCCTGTTTCCAACAGTGGCCAATCCAGGTCACAAGTACCTGGCATGATCCCAGAACAGTAAACCAGATTTTATGCTGGTTATCTTAGAATCTGTTTTACTGTTCTGGGATCATGCCAGGTACTTGTGACCTGGATTGGCTATTGTTGGAAACAGGATACTGGGCTTGATGGACCTTTGGGTAATAGCAACTCATCACACAATATATATTCTCTTGTAAAAAAAAAAATAAATGTCAATTTTAAATTGCATATTATCTGTTGTACCCAATCTTTATTGAATGTTTTGATGAATGGGTTATTCACTTGTTATTAATTTGAAAAATTAATAAAACATTTTTTCCTATAAAAAAAAAAAAAGAAATTTTACATTTATGTCCAGAAGGTAGAATGAAAGGTAACGTGTGTGGACATTTTTCCGAGTTGAACATCTCTAGCTGCAGTTCTGCTGTAGTTACAGCCTGCCCTGCTTTTAACTAGCAGCAGAGACTGTAGATGGGATCTGACCAATGGGAAAGTACTGGGGGCAGCTCTAGTCACAGAGGAGACGAGGAATTTGTTATGCTGTTGAAGTGAAGGTTCTGCATCTGGAAGGGTGTGAAAAAGAAACGATTCCCCTCCAAAAAACGAATATATTTTTATAGGAGAAGCAGCTCCAAGAGATACAACACACCTACTGATTCATGGTCATTTATTAGGGAAAGGGACTGCCTTTCGGTGGGTTTTGCAACTACATTCAAAGTAGTTTACATAGTATATACAGGCACTTATTTTGTACCTGGGGCAGTGGAGGTTTAAGTGACTAGCCAAGAGTCACAAGGTGCTGCAGTGGGAATTGAACCCAATTCCCCAGGATCAAGGTCCGCTGACTAACCACTAGGCTACTCCTCCACTAGCAACATGCCATGTAGAATCTCTAACAGGGAAAAGGAAATGGGACAATATACCACCTTTTGGTGGTTTTTGCAACTACATTCAAAGCAGTTTACATGGAGGAGAATAATCGAACAGGGACGACCATCTCTAAGAGCGCCCATCTCTAAGGACGTCCCGGCGAAGGGGCGGGAAAACCCGCATTATCGAAACAAGATGGGTGTCCATCTTTCATTTCGATAATACAGTTGGGGACACCCAAATCTCAACATTTAGGTCGACCTTAGAGATGGTCAACCTCAATGTTGAGATGGTCGACTTTGGAGATAGTCGTCCCCGGTTTTCGGCCATAATGGAAACCGAGGACGCCCATCTCAAAAATGACCAAATCCAACTCATTTGGTCGTGGGAGGAGCTAGAATTCGTAGTGCACTGGTCCCCCTCACATGCCAGGACACCAACCGGGCACCCTAGGAGGCACTGCAGTGGACTTCACAAATTGCTCCCAGGTGCATAGCTCCCTTACCTTAGTTGCTGAGCCCCCCAACCCCACCAAAAAAAACCCTACTCCCCACAACTGTACACTACCACCATGGCCCTAAGGGGTGAAGGGGGCACCTACATGTGGGTACAGTGGGTTTCGGGTGGGTTTTGAAGGGCTCACATTTAGCACCACAAATGTTACAGGTAGGGGGGATGGGCCTGGGTCCGCCTGCCTGAAGTGCACTGCACCCACTAAAACTGCTCCAGCATACTGCTGTCATGGAGCTGGGTATGACATTTGAGGCTGGCATAGAGGCTGGCAAAAAATTTAAATTTTTTTTTTTAGGGTGGGAGGGGGTTGGTGACCACTGGGGGAGTAAGGGGAGGTCATCCGCAATTCCCTCCGGTGGTCATCTGGTCAGTTTGGGCACCTTTTTGAGGCTTCGTTGTGAAAAAAATGGACCAAGTAAAGTCGACCAAATGCTCGCCAGGGACGCCCTTCTTTTTTCCATTATCGGCCAAGGACGCCCATCTCTTAATCACGCCCCAGTCCTGCCTTCGCTACGGTGCTGACACACCCCCAGGAACTTTGGTCATCCCCGCGATGGGAAGCAGTTGAGGACGCCCAAAATCGGCTTTCAATTATGACGATTTGGGCGACCCTGAGAGAAGGACGCCCATCTCCCGATTTGTGTCAGAAGATGGGTGCCCTTCTCTTTTCGAAAATGCCCCTGACGGTATATATATATATATGTAGGTACTTATTGCCCAGAGTGGCAAGGGGCTGTAGTTGGAATCAAACCCAGTTCCCCAGGATCAAAATCCACTGCACTAACCACTAGGCTACTCCTCCACTCATTCCACCAATAAGAGCCAACCTCATCAATGATGTCACAATGGCTTGATTGCCTGATACTTGGCTCACTTCTGATATTATGATGTCATAAGGGAAAGGGGGAAAGGGAACTGGGACTTGATATACTGCCTTTCTGAGGTTTTTGCAACCTACATTCAAAGCGGTTTACATATATTCAGGTACTTATTTGTACCTGAGGCAATGGAGGGTTAAGTGACTTGCCCAGAGTCACAAGGAGCTGCAGTGGGAATCGAACCCAGTTCCCCAGAATCAGAGTCCGCTGCACTAACCACTAGGCTACTCCTCCTCTAGGGTTAAAAAATTACACCTTTTAAACAGAGCGCACACACATATACCAACACACGAACACAAATGTACAGACACACTCAGAGATGTACATCCCCCCTCCCCCCCACACACATACATATACACCTTGTATATGTGTAATAAAATTCAGTTTGGGGTCCTTTTACTAAGGTGCACTGAAAAATGGCCTGCGGTAGTGTAAATGCGTGTTTTGGGCACGCACAGAATCATTTTTCAGTGCACCTGTAAAAAATGCCTTTATAACATTTTTGCCAAAAATGAACGTGCGGCAAAATCAAAATTGTCGCACGTCCATTTTGGGTCTGAGACCTTACCACCAGCAATTGACCTAGTGGTAGAATCTCACATGGTAACCAGGCGGTAATGGCCTACACATGCCAAATGCCACTTGGCGCACGTCCGATATGCTCAGCAAAAAATAAAAATTATTTTTTCGGACATGCATATCAGACGCGCATAAAAAATGAAACTACCGCAAGAGCCACACGGTAGCCGTGCGGTAACTCCATTTTGGCATGCATTGGGCATGCGAAGACACTTACGTGGCTTAGGAAAAGTGTCCCTAAGTGACTTTGCCCAGAGTCAACAAGGATCCTGCTGAACTGGAAATCAAACACACCTGAGCAGAATCAAAGCCTGCCACATTAACCACTAGGCTACTCCTCCACTCCTTAGGAAGCCGTCCAAACCTTTCTTAAACTCTGCTAAGCTAACCGCTTTTACCACATTCTCTGGCAACGAATTCCAGAGTTTAATTACAGGTTGAGTGAAGAAAATTTTTCTCCGATTCGTTTTAAATTTACTACATCGTAACAATTATAGTGGTGACTATGCTCAGATTCGAAAGTGTCCCCTGAGATTCAGCTGACTTTGATTTCTACTTAATATTAATGTTACAGCAAAATCAAAAAGTAACTGGGAGCCTAGTATCAATTTATGCAACAAAAAGTCCTTTTTAATGGCCTCTTCGGTAATATACAAGCAGAAATAGAAGAATAATATGGCAACTTGTCCATAAGATTCAGGTGAGATAGTTGCAAAAAAAAAAAAAAAATTGTTTCATCAGATCTCTTCGGAACAGTATTATCCACTTCAAGCTCAATCATCATTCACCTCTTCACAGACTGGGCAATTGCAAAAGCTCCTCACTCCCTCTTTGGTGCCTTCGTCTTCCTTTCATATTAGTTAATTGCCCTCAATGTCAAGTAACTGTAATCCTTGGGCAGTGGGTAAGCTCAGGATTTTTCACTTCTCCCTCTAGTGTATCTGCACTAACTCTTGTGATGTTCAATCTAGCACCCCATTGAGGCTTTGTGTTCCCTAGTGCTTGTTCTCCTGTAGATAAGACTGAGTGGATGTTAGCTCTTGCAGTGGCGTTCCTAGGGGGGCGGACACCCGGGGCGGCGCCCCGCCCCCCCTGGGTGCAGCGCCCCCCACCCGATGCAGCGCGGACCCCCCCCCGGCGAAAGACCCCCCTCACGAAAGAGCCCCCCCCGGGTGCATGCCGCTGGGGGGGGGTGCCGCAGTGCGCGCCTCCTGCGAGTTTACTAACTTTGCTCATTCGCTGCAGCTCCCTCTGCCCCGGAACAGGAAGTAACCTGTTCCGGGGCAGAGGGAGCTGCAGCGAACGAGAGAAGTTAGCGAACTCTCGCAGCAGGCGCGCGCCGCGGCACCCCCCAGCGGCGTGCACCCAGGGCAGACCGCCCCCCTCCACCTTGGTATGCCACTGAGCTCTTGGTATTTTAAGGTAACTAGAACTCAGCAGCTCCACTGCTTCCAACTTTCAGGTCCTGTCCCTGACAAGGACTGTCTTGTTATAGCAGCTTCATTCTGGATTTCTGGAGGGAATCAGGGATGACCCCCTTACTCCCCCAGTGGTCACTGACCCCCCCCCCCTCCGCCCTCCAAAAATGTGATTGAAAAATTACTTACCAGCCTCTATGGCAGCCTCAGATGTTATACTCAGGTCCATTAGAGCAGAATGCAGGTCCATGAAGGAGCCTAGTAGTGAGTGCAGAGCACTGCAGCCAGGTGGACCCAGGCCCATACCTCCCCCTATCCTGTTACACTTGTGGTGGAAACTGTGAGCCCTCCAAAACTCACCAGAAACCCACTGTACTCACCAGAAACCCACTCACCAGAAACCCCTCTTTGTATTTCTCATTCCGGAAATGGCGATCGCCATTACGGAATAATGTAAGCCACATTGAACCTGCAAATAGGTGGGAAAATGTGGGATACAAATCCAATAAATAAATAAATAACTAGGTGGCTTCTTCACCCATAAGGGCTATTGTAGTGGTGTACAGTTGGGTTAGTGAGTTTTGGGGGGGGGGCTCCAAAAACAAGATAAAGGAGCAACTGGGAGATGTACACCTGGGAGCATTTATATGAAATCCACAGCAGTGCCCCCTAGGGTGCCCCATTGCTCTTCTGGGATGTGTGGGGGACCAGTCTGCTAAAAATGCTGGGTCCTCCTACATCCCAATAGCTTGATTTTCTATGTTTTTCACTTGTGCGGTTTTCTTTTAATGGTCTGAAAAGATTAACGCACAGAGCAGAAAACCTTCTTACAAACGGTATTAAAAAAAAAAAAGATGTTTTGCACTTTCAAAACAGTCATCTTTCCTATTTGGATTTGGGACATGTAGCGCAAAAACGTCCAAAGTCCGACTTAAACGTCATATCAAAAATGCCCCTCCACATGTCAATGTAGATGACGGCAGAAAAAGACCTGCACGGTCCATCCAGTCTGCCCAACAAGATAAACTCACATGTGCCACTTTTTGTGTATAACTTACCTTGATTTGTACCTGTCTTTTTCAGGGCACAGACCATATAAGTCTGCCCAGCACTATCCCCGCCTCCCAACCACCAGCCCCACCTCCCACCACAGGCTCTGGCACAGACCGTATAAGTCTGCCCAGCACTATCCCTGCCACCCAACCACCAGCCCCGGCACAGACCGTATAAGTCTGCCCAGCACTAGTCCCGCCTCCCAACCACCAGCCCCGGCACAGACCGTATAAGTCTGCCCAGCACTAGTCCCGCCGCCCAACCACCAGCCCCGGCACAGACCATATAAGTCTGCCCAGTCCTATCCCCGCCTCCCAACCACCAGCTCTGGCACAGACCCTATAAGTCTGCCCAGCACTATCCCTGCCTCCCAACCACCAGCTCTGGCACAGACCCTATAAGTCTGCCCAGTCCTATCCCCGCCTCCCAACCACCAGCTCTGGCACAGACCCTATAAGTCTGCCCAGCACTATCCCTGCCTCCCAACCACCAGCCCCGGCACAGACCCTATAAGTCTGCCCAGTCCTATCCCCGCCTCCCAACCACCAGCTCTGGCACAGACCCTATAAGTCTGCCCAGCACTATCCCTGCCACCCAACCACCAGCCCCGGCACAGACCGTATAAGTCTGCCCAGCACTAGTCCCGCCTCCCAACCACCAGCCCCGGCACAGACCGTATAAGTCTGCCCAGCACTAGTCCCGCCGCCCAACCACCAGCCCCGGCACAGACCCTATAAGTCTGCCCAGCACTATCCCTGCCTCCCAACCACCAGCCCTGCCTCCCACCACCGGTATTGGACCAGTTTCCTCAACGAGACCACCCACGGCTCAAATTGGATTGGCACCTTTCTGGAGCAGGAGCCCAGATGGTTCGTCCTACAACTGCAAGGGAAATCACATTTTGGCAGCCTGATACACATGCACACATGCACTTCAGGGGTGCAGTCTAGGTGCCCCCCCATGTTGCACTGTGACAGCCTGTTCTAGAACATTTAATATTGACATGACCTCACATTTACACCAATGACAGACCCTGCTGTAACTGTGGCTGCGGAAAAGGGGAACAAGTTTGTGTAATTTACAGTATGTGTGTGACAGCTCTGCCCCGCCCCCTCCAATGCTCCACCCATGTGAATGCCCCCTTGCATTTACATATTATCCCCCAGATTATGTACAGGTCAACCAAATTTGTGCGTGGATCACAGAGATGTGCGTAAACTAATTACGTGCTCTCAATTATTGGAGCTAATCGGCATTAATTAGGAGCTTTTTACGCATTTGCCTTACACCCTACTTGATAACATGTGCACCTAAATTTCATAGTGCGTAACCACCAGGTATAAGGTGTTACCAGAAATGAGGTGCAATTTTATTTGTTTATTAATTAGGATTTATTTACCGCCTTTTTGAAGGAATTCACTCACGGCGGTGTACAGTAAAAATAAATCAAACATAAGCAATAGACAATTACAAGCAGTAAAAATATTCAAATAACAATACAAAGAATGACAGGGGCGGCCCAAGGAAATCTGCAGCCTGAGCCAGGGATGAAATGGCAGCCTGCCCCCCCCCCCCCCCAGCATCGAAACCCCCATGCCAACTCCTTCCCGCCCTCCCCCAGCTGTGGTTGTCCTGACTGATGAGTTGTGAGCCCTTGGGTCCCCCAGGAGAGCATAAGGAATGCCTCAATGTTCCCCCAAAGGACAGCCGAGCACCCCGAGACTTCACCCGCGGCGACCACCGTTCACCAGGGGTTGAGCCCCAAGCTGCAGGTGGCCAACGGGACTTCCAGAACCGCGGGGGTGGACGGACTGACCGGACACCAGGGGACTAGCCTCCCAACCCCCGCAGGGGAGAGGAGCAGGCAAGGTGAGCAGCGTAGTCCAGGGACAGGCAGGAGGTCAAACAGGAGACAAGCAAAGTAGTCCAGGAATCACCACTAGGCTGGCACCTCACGAAACAGAAGCCGAAGCAATATGCCTGCAGGAGGCTATGCCTTAAATACTACCAGTGATCAGCAAGCGAGCCTCAGCTGACAGGGGTGGAGACTTCGGATGATCTCCCTCAAGGAACCCTTTGGAGTGGTTCAAGGCCGGTCTTCAGGCGGAGCCCTGGTTCCAACCACCCAATCAGGGTCCTCCAGGGCGGGGTCTTGGTTCCCGCGTTCACTAGGTGGAAGAGACGCTGGCTCCAGGTTCCCGGCGCCATCTTCCCTGCCGGAGCAAGCGTCGATTCCATAGCCGGCGATGGAGAACTGGAAGTCACAGTAGGCCGGTCTTCGGCCGTAGTCTCGGCGGCGGCCGGCCCTCGCTCTAGGCCGGTATCGCCTCGAGACCGGAATGGCCGGCCATCAGGGCGAGGAGCAGGCGCATCGCCCGGCGACGGGGTCAAGGCCGGCCATGGCCGTGGGCCGGCCTCTAGGTGAGCACAGACGGAGTTAGCGAGGGATGTGACAGTGGTATAGCATCCCCCCTCTCACCCTGAGTCTACCTTCTTTTTTGTTGCTGTTGTTTTCAAAAGTCAGAGGCAGCAGTGATCCCCACATACTCCTCTGTACTGCAGCCCGCCTCCGAGGAAACAGGAAGTTACATCAGAGAGGCGGGCCGCAGTACAGGAGAAGCTGGTGCTGGTGGCAGGGCAGTGTATAGGGATCTCTACCGCCGTCAATTTATAAGAAGAAAGAAAATGAGGTAGGTTGTGGAGAGAGGAGGAAGGAAGGGGGAAAGCCCCCACCTCGTATGGTCTAATGGTAGGACCGCCGCTGAAGTATGGCATAATATACTACTTACAATGTCAACACAATACATAATAGAACATTTTAATAGACAATGTAGGGTACAAGCAAAGATGGAACATAGTAAGAGAGTATGAGGAGTTAGAAAGTAAGGTGACTAATTTAAAGAAAGTTACACTTGAGGTCAGAGAGATGGTTAAATATTATCACGGCTAGGGTAGGAGTGGATAACCATATCCTGCTGCAGTATCTGCAGCCCGTGTCACTCCTTGTGTGTGTGAGTGACACTAATAAATTAGTTACTTCTTCCATTAAAGGCCTCCTACCCTAGCTGAGATAATATTTAACCATCTCTCTGACCTCATGTGCACCTTTCTTTAAATTAGTTGCCTTATTCTCTAACTCCTCTTACTCTCTTACCTATCTTAGCTTATACCCTACACTACCAATTAAAATGTTCTATTACATATTGTGTTGACATTGTAAGTAGTATACAATGCCATACTGTGTATTGTTATTTTCAAATGTTTTTACTGCTGTAATGGTCTATTGCTCATGTTTGAATTCCTTCAAAAAGGCGGTAAATAAATCCTAATAAATAAATAAAACTACGTGTCTCCATTTACACCAGTGAAAATGTGGTGTAAACCCCCTGCATGTAGATTTATGCACACAGGGCCATATTCTATAACTAGGTGCGTAACTTTTGGAATGCCCATGAAATGTCTATAGCCACGCCCTTTATGAACTGCGCACTTTAGAATTTAGGAGCAGTTCATTACAGAATATGCTTAGCGAGCTATGCACGTAAATTCCGATCAGGTACCGCATACAGTTCAAGCTTCTCCTTCTAACCTACAAATGCACTCTGTCTGCAGCCTCTCATTACCTCTCTACCCTCATCTCCCCTTACGTTCCCACCAGAAACCTCCGCTCACAGGACAAATCCCTCCTCTCAGTACCCTTCTCCACCACCCCCAACTCCAGGCTCCGCCCTTTCTGCCTCGCCTCACCCTATGCTTGGAATAAACTTCCTAAACCCTTACGCCAAGCAGGGGCGTAGCCAGCCTTCCGTGGGGGAGGGGTCCAGAGCCCGGGGGAGGGGGCACATTTTAGCCCTCCCCCCGGCACCACCCCCCCACCGCCGACATTGCCGCCCCCCCCTCCCGCCGCGAACCCGCCGCCGCTGCAGCCTACCTTTACTTTTGCTGGCGGGGGATCCCACTCCCCGCCAGCCGACGTCTTCTTCTCAGTCGCTTCCTGCTCTTCAATTTGTTTGCTGACGTCCTGCACGACGTCAGACTCAGAGAACAGAACTGTTCTCTGAGTCTGACGTCCTGCACGTACAATTAAGTGCAGGACGTCAGCAAACAAATTGAAGAGCAGGAAGGACTGAGAAGACGTCGGCTGGCGGGGAGTGGGATCCCCCGCCAGCAAAAGTAAAGGTAGGCGGCGGCAGGGGCGGGTTCGCTGGGAGGGGGGTCCTGGGGTGAATCTGCGGGGGCCCCGGCCCCCTCAGGCCCCACGTAGCTAAGCCACTGACGCCAAGCCCCCTCCCTACCCATCTTCAAAGCCTTGCTCAAAGCCCACCTCTTCAATGTTGCTTTCGGCACCTAACCTTTATACCTATTCAGGTAATCTAGACTGCCCCAATTTGACTGCCCCTATTTGACTGACTGTACATTTGTCCTTTAGATTGTAAGCTCCTTGAGCAGGGACTGTCCTTCTATGTTAAACTGTACAGCGCTGCGTAACCCTAGTAGCGCTTTAGAAATGTTAAGTAGTAGTAGTAGACAGTTTCCTAAAGGACAAGTCCATAAACCACTACTAAATGGACTTGGGAAAAATCCACAATTCCAGGAATAACATGTACAGAATGTTTGTACGTTTGGGAAGCTCGCCAGGTGCCCTTGGCCTGGATTGGCCGCTGTCGTGGACAGGATGCTGGGCTCGATGGACCCTTGGTCTTTTCCCAGTGTGGCATTACTTATGTACTTATGTCCTCTACTTGGCTCACTTTTATTACATAGAGCAGTGATTTAACCTATTGTGATGTCATAGTGGCTCATTCCACCAATAAGAGCCAACCTCATTAGTGATGTCACAATGGCTTGATTGTATAGAATGTTTGTACATTTGGGAAGTTCGCCAGGTGCCCTTGGCCTGGATTGGCCGCTGTCAGGGACAGGATGCTGGGCTCGATGGACCCTTGGCCTTTTCCCAGTGTGGCATTACTTATGTACTTATGTACATTTATCACATGAAACCAGAATCTTGTCAGTGGTAGAAGCAGTGGTAGAAGTTTTAGGGGCTCTTTGTTTCTTTACCATAGTTCCAAATGTAGGGGCTTTTGTAGTTGTGATAATAAAATATGTAGCCTGTCACACAACTGAAGAGACTTACAATAAAAATCCTCCTTAATGACTTGATTCCATTCTACATCTAAACCAACTAATACTGATCCCTTCTACTTTGATTATGTTAATCACATTATCACTATTGGTCATTATATTTTACCTGTTTTATTTTGTGTTACGTAAATAATTCTACTGACCTACCTACCTAATTTCTTACACAGTAATATGTTAAATTAGACCATACCTCTTACTCTGTTTATGATTATACCTTTTGCAACATAGTGTAAGCCACGTTGAGCCTGCAAATAGTTGGGAAAATGTGGGGTACAAATGCAGCAAATAAATAAAGAAATAAACTAGCAATCCTGGTTTTTTTTCTCCTACTCCTGTTCTATGGGATGTAGGGGGTAGTAACGTAGTAGATGACGGCAGAAAAAAGACCTGCACGGTCCATCCAGTCTGCCCAACAAGATGTAGGGGGTAGATAGTTAATGTGTAGTTTTAGGGTAAGAACTAAGAACCTGTTAAGATTTACTGTGTGGGTGGAATGATCTATGGGTATAACTGATTAACAACGATTTTTTGATTATCCTGCCAATACGGTATTGCTAACAGTGAGAGAAGCTTGATGAACAAGTTTAAGGAAGAGAAGGTAAATTGGCATCCTATGTGATATATAATGAGAATAACAACTAATGGATATGTTAACAGAGAAGTTAATTATCTTTTTGGCTGGATTCAGTGTAATGCATTAATCCTTTATATTTCTTTTTTACTTCCACTGATTATTCTCTGTTACGTTTCTATTCTTAGGGATGTCTTTATAGTGAACTGCAATTTCCTTTTGACTTAACGCACTGATCGGTTGTTATATATTTGCCTCTAGTTGATTTTTCTAACATTGGAAAAGTTCTATTCAAGTTTGTTTTCTTGATGTACATTATAAATTGAATAAATATTTAAAATAGAAAAAAAAATAAGAACCTGCATTCTGGGAGACACCAGACTTCTGAGGCTACTTGCGCCCATCATGTTTCTAATGAACCCCTGTAGGTTCACTCCACATTCCCCGAGTGTCTTTTTACCTTTCCTACCCCCAGCTCACCTAGATTTCTGCTTTACCTGCTCTGTCATTAGACTGATGAGGGATTTCTGCCTTACCAGACTGATGATGAGGCTGGAAACAAGCTTTAAAGGTCATAGCACATCTTTGAATAAAGTTCACAGAAATGCACAGATCAAAGGCGTGAGAAACCTCCCAACCAAACTTACTCTTGCATGAAAGCTGTGCAGCACCAGCTGTGACCAGGAAGTAGGGGGGGAGGGGAGGATTTTAGATTTAGCTCTTACCTTTTCCCTTGTAGCTCAAGGTGAGTTCCATTCAGTTACTGTAGATACTTTCTCGTCCGTCCGTACTCCCCCTCCCCCCCCCCCCGAGGATTTACAATCTAAGTTGTACCTAGGACGTGATCTTATGGGCAGGGCAATGTAGGGCTATTCTCCCAGTCTAATTGTACAGCTAATACCATTTGCTTATAGTGGAAATGAAATCTCTTTTCAGTGCAAATACACCCTTAGGACCCAATTCTATACACATGGCGCCTAAGATTAATGCACGGTAGGCAATCACGCCTAAGTGTATTCTAAATACCGTGAGTAAATCTGCGCACGGTATCTAGAATATTCTTAGGCACAAGTCATGTGCGTAAATCTACGCGCATCCATTTCCGCCAATGGAAAGCTGGTGTAAATTCCTACACGTAGATTTACACGCAGTTTATAACAATGCACGTAGATTTTGGAACGCACAGAAAACGCTCATTTCCACGCCCCTAATCATGCCCCCTTTTGCCTGCACATGTTAGAATTTAGGCTTAGTGCATTACAGAATACCCTTAGCGATGTACGCGCATAAATTCTAATTTTTGTCAATTAGTGCTCGTTATTGCTTCTTAAGACCTCTTAACAATGCTTAACAGCTCGTTAAAACAATTAATCTACATGCATAGTTGTAGAATGCACCTAGATTTGTGTGCATAACCACACGTAACTTTAGGCACGCTATATAGAATCCATGGGTTAGTGCAAAATTAATGCAGTGTTATTCCAGGGTAGTATTAATACAGTTATTCAGCATTAAGGCAACATTACTCCATGTTACTTTTGTATTAATGCAGTGTTATTTCAGTGTTACTTCAGAATTCATGCAGGATAGTATTAATACAGTTATTCAGCCTTAATCCAATGTTACAATACTTCCATGGTTACTTTTGTATTAATGCAGTGTTATTCCAGGGTAGTATTAATACAGTTATTCAGACTTAATGCAGTGTTACCTCCATGGTTAGTTTTATCTTAATGCAACTTTATTCCAGGGTAGTATTAATACAGTTATTCTAGTGTTAATGTAAAGTTACTTTGGCATTAATGCAGCATTGCTCCATGGTTACTTTTGCATTAATGCATTGTTACTCCAGTATTAATGTGGTTATTCTAGTGTTAATGCAGGGTTATGTTAGCATTAATGCAGTGTTATATCCAGGGTTACTTTTGTATTAATGCAGTGTTGCTCCAGTACTAATGCAGTTAATCTAGTGTTAATGCAGGGTTACTTTGGCATTAATACAGTGTTCTTCCGTGGTTACTTTTGTATTAACTCAGTCTTACTCCAGGTTAGTATTAATACAGTTATTCAGCCTTAATGCAATGTTACAGTACTTCCATGGTTACTTTTGTATTAATGCAGTGTTATTTCAGGGTAGTATTAATACAGTTATTCAGCTTTAATGGAATGTTACAATACTTCCATGGTTATTTTGTATTAATGCAGTGTTATTCCAGGGTAGTATTAATACAGTTATTCTAGTGTTAAAGTTACTTTGGCATTAATGCAGCATTGCTCCATGGTTACTTTTGCATTAATGCATTGTTACTCCAGTATTAATGTGGCTATTCTAGTGTTAATGCAGGGTTACGTTAGCATTAATGCAGTGTTATATCCAGGGTTACTTTTGTAATAATGCAGTGTTGCTCCAGTACTAATGCAGTTAATCTAGTGTTAATGCAGGGTTACTTTGGCATTAATACAGTGTTCCTCCATGGTTACTTTTGTATTAACTCAGTTTTATTCCAGGTTAGTATTAATACAGTTATTCAGCATTAAGGCAGTATTACTCCAAAATTTCTTTTGTAATAATGCATTGTTATTCCAGGGTAGTATTAATGCAGTTATTCTCATGTTTATGCAGTGTACTTTTAGCATTTATACAATGTTATATCCAATGGTTACTTTTGTATTAATACAGTGCTACTCCAGTTTTAATGCAGATATTTTATGCAGGGTTATTTTAGCATTAATGTAATGTTATATCCAGGGTTACTTTTGTATTAACACAGTGTTACTCCAGTATTAATTCAGTTATTGTAGTGTTAATGCAGATTTACTTTGGCATTAATGCAGTGTTGTATCCAGGGTTACTTTTGTATTAATGCAGTGGTAATGCAAGTTACTTTAGCATTAATGTAATGTTATATCCAGGATTACTTTTGTATTAATGCATTCTTACTCCAGTATTAATGCACTGTTGCTTTGGGATTATGCCAATCTTAATGCAGTGGACCTTTGGAGTATAAAACACAAAGAAGCTGGTGCTATAAACCACAAAGAGTAAAAAAACAAACAGAAAAACAATAAACAGCATCACATCAGACAATAAAATTGTTATTGGAAATAGCGATGCATGCATTAAACTCAAATGGAAAGAGGTAACATCAAATAACAATTTCCACTGCAGCTGAAACTCCTGTTTGCTCCTTTCATCTTTTATGTGAATCTGGAATTGTATTATACCCAGTAAACAAGGTAGGGTAGAGCTGAAGGGATCCTAATGAGCCATATAGGCACATTCATAGGAGTCACGTGAAGAAAAGACATGTTCATTGGGCCTGGAAGACCTGAGCGGATTATTCAGGGTTATCCAGTTTTGTGGAAGCAAAGTCTCTCCAGATCACCTACTCCCTGCACTGCACAGATTTCCTCAGGCTAGTGACACCAAAGTCTTAAGGAAGAAATACCTGCAGAGATATTTTTCTCAATAATTAGGGCCCAGCGCTCAGCTAGAGCCTGCCTGGCCCAGCTTCAAGGAGTGGGTGCTAGAAAAATGTGCAGGCCACTGACAACACTGGCTGAATGTTTGTAAATGAAGTCTTCTGTCTGCAGTTCCCCTCCCCCTCCCCTTTATTAAAACATTTTTATTGGTTTTCACAAAGACTTTCAGTACTTCAATGAAGGATTATATTTCGGCCTAAGGGGTCTGGCTGAGTGGTTGTTAAGCGGGTCAGCAGGATTGTTGGTGTACTTAGTTACTGCTGGAAATGGCAGAGCCTCTCCTCACCTGTTGCAAATGAATGATTTGTAGAGACTTGTGCTGTAAATGAATCAGCTTATTATTACCGTCAGTGTCACTTTAAATTTGTAACACATATTAATCCGGGTTCTTTACTTTCTTGTGGATGAGTTATGGGTGATGTTTTAACACCCACAAGGAGACAGCGGACCGGCGTTGCAAACAGATCCTAGCTCCTAATCCCACTGCTGCCACCAAGTCACTCCTGGCCCTTCTCCTCTTAATGTTAGATTATAAGATTTTCACACAGGTTTTCTATCATTCAGCTGCGTGCAATCCAGACATAATTGACTGGAGGACAGAAAGTTCTGTGGAAAACAGGCAGAAAAGGTAAGATTTTCTGCGAGGTGGATGTGAAATTTGTGAATCCATTGCTTGCAAGGTCAAATATAAGCTAGGGATGTAACATGTTCTGAAATTGCCTGTTTGCTTCATTATGTGTTGCAAATAAAAAGAAAACCAAATTGTGTTCTTTTTTTTTTTTCTCATGTGTAAAAATCATTAAATACATGGCAAACACTCCTAGCCCCAAGGCCTGTCTCCCAACCCAGCACCAGCCCTACAGAGCCTGGACCTCCCACCCCAACTGTTATTCTCCCCATGGGTTTTCACAGGGCATGAATAATGTTGAGATGGTCGACCTTAGAGATGGTCGTCCCCGGTTTTCGGCAATAATGGAAACCAAGGACGCCCATCTCAAAAATGGCCAAATCCAAGCCATTTGGTCGTGGGAGGAGCCAGCATTTGTAGTGCACTGGTCCCCCTCATGCCAGGACACCAACCGGGCACCCTAGGGGGCACTGTAGTGGACTTCAGAAATTGCTCCCAGGTGCATAGCTCCCTTACCTTGTGTGCTGAGCCCCCCAACCCCCCACCAAAAACCCACTTCCCACAACTGTACACCACTACCATAGCCCTAAGAGGTGAAGGGGGGCACCTAGATGTGTAACAGGTAGGGGGGGGGTGGGCCTGGGTCCGCCTGCTTGAAGTGCACTTCACCCACTAAAAGTGCTCCAGGGACCTGCATACTGCTGTCATGAAAAAACTTCAGACTGCCCAAAATACAGTAGCCAGACTCATTTTTGGCAAACCACGATTTGAAAGTGCAACACCTCTTCGAATAAAACTTCACTGGCTCCCTAACAAAGAATGAATCAGTTTCAAAGTCCACACACTAATCCACAAGATTATCCACGGTGAATCTCCAAGCTATATGCTCAACCTGATTGACCTCCCCACCAGGAACACGTCTACAACATCACAAACGTACCTCATCCTACATTACCCCAATTGCAAAGGACTCAAGTACAAAACCTATTATGGATCCAACTTCTCCTTCCTAGGCAGCCAACTCTGGAATGCCCTCCCCAGACCAATCCAATCACTCAGTGACCATCTGCCCTTCCGGAAATCACTAAAAACCTATCTGTTCAGACAAGCCTACCCAAAGGAACCAGATTAATTCCTATGTACCTATCTATCCATCACATATCCAGGAGACAACGATAATGACCTAGACTACATCTCCCCTGCCTATTCCTTTCGCCTCACCGACCCCTCCCCTAATGCTCACCTACCCTTGCTCTCACCTCTCCTACTCTCTTCACTCTTGCCCTCCCGTCTCATCTACCCCTCCAATTGCTCACTTACCCATGCTCATCCTTCTCCTACTCCCCTCATCCTTGTATCTCTACATTCTTATCTCTTTCATTACTCCGATAACACCCGATAACACCCAACTTACCAATACTTTGTAATCCCAATTACTATGTAAGCCGCATTGAACCTGCTTTGAGTGGGAAAGCGCGGGGTACAAATGTAATAAATAAATAAATGGAGCTGGGTATGACATTTGAGGCTGGCATAGAGGCAGGCAAAAAAAAATTGTAATTTATTTTAGGGTGGGAGGGGCTTGGTGACCACTGGGGGAGTAAGGGGATGTCATCCCCGATTCCCTCCAGTGGTCATCTGGTCAGTTTGGGCACCTTTTTGAGGCTTGGTCGTGAAACAAAATGGACCAAGTAAAGTCGACCAAATGCTCGTCAGGGACGCCCTTCTTTTTTCCATTATCGGCCGAGGACGCCCATCCGTTAAGCACGCCCCAGTCCTGCCTTCGCCACGCCTCCGACATTCCCCGGTGAATTGGTCATCCCCGCGACGGACTGCAGTTGAGGGCGCCCAAAATGGCTTTCGATTATGCCGATTTGGGCGACCCTGAGAGAAGGACGCCCATCTCCCGATTTGTGTCGGAAGATGGGCGCCCTTCTCTTTTGAAAATGCCCCTGTTTAAGAACACTTTGTGAGGACATCACACCCACTCCGGCTCCCTGTGACTCTGGGCAAGTCAATTAGCCTTCCATTGCCCCTGGTACAAAATAAGTACCTGTATATACTATCACGTGAACCACTTTGATTGTAACCATATGAAGATGGTATATCAAATTCCCATCCCCCAATAAGCTGGACTAGTGTACCTCAATTTCTGCAGGTTACTTCCTGTTCCAGGGCAGAGGGAGGGAGCTGCAGCGAACGAGAGAATTAAGCGTAGCGATTCGAACTTGCAACCGACATGCGTGCACCGCGGCACCCCCCCTTAGCGGCGTGCACCTGGGAGGGTGTCATTTCACTGGGGGGGGGGGGGCGCATCGGCGATCCGCCCCGGGTGTCGTCGAGGCTAGGAACGCAGTAAATGACGGCAGATACCTGAACAGTACATCCAGTCTGCCCAACAAGACAACTCATTTTACATGGTATGTGATACTTTATATGTATATCCGAATTTGATTTGTCCTTGCCATTCTCGGTGCACAAACCGTAGAAGTCTGCGCAGCACTGTTCCTGTACTAAAAGTTCTGAAGCTAATGTTGAAGCCCCTTAAATTTACACTCCAGCCCATCCCTATCTATTCAGTTACGATCAGGACAGAGACCATAGAAGTCTGGCCTGCACTCTTCTTGTACTAAAAGTTCTGAAGATTCTGGAATCCTAAAGAGTTACAAGATTCCGGAATCCGAATTAGTAGCAACATTCCATGTAGAACCCCAAAGAGTAACATAGTAGATGACGACAGATAAAGACCTGTACGGTCCATCCAGTCTGCCCAACAAGATAAACTCATTTTACATGGTATGCGATACTTTATACCAGACTTTGATTTGTCCTTGTCATTCTCAGGGCACAGACCGTAGAAGTCTGCCCAGCACTCTTCTTGCACTAAGTTCTGGAGCTAACGTCGAAGCCCCTTAAAATTTACACTCCAGCACATCGATATCTATTCAGTCACGATCAGGGTGCAGACCATAGAAGTCTGCCCAGCACTGGTTTGCTTCCCAATTACCGGCGTTCCCACCTAATCTCTGCTAAGATTCCGTGGATCCATTCCTTCTAAACAGGATTCCTTTGTGTTTATCCCACACATATTTAAATTCCATTACCCTTTTCATCTCCACCTCCCGCGGGAGGGCATTCCATGTTTCCACCACCTTTTCCATGAAAAAATACTTTCTGACATTACTACTGACTCTGCCCCCCTTCAACCTCAATTCATGTCCTCGAGTCCTATCGCCTTCCCGTCTCCAGAAAAGGTTCGTTTGCGGATTAATACCTTTCAAATACTTGAATGTCTGTATCATACCACCCCTGTTTCTTCTTTCCTCCAAAGTATACATGCTCAGGTCAGTAGGTCTCTCTTTGTACGTCTTGTAACACAAATCCTATACCATCATATCACTCTGGAGGAAATGAGAAACAGGGGTGATATGATACAGACGTTCAAATATTTGAAAGGTATTAATCTGCAAACGAATCTATTCCAGAGATGCGAAGGTAGTAGAACAAGAGGACATGAAATGAGATTGAAGGGGGGCAGACTCAAGAAAAATGTCAGGAAGTATTTTTTCACGGAGAGAGTAGTGGATGCTTGGAATGCCCTCCCGCAGGAGGTGGTGGAAACGAAAACGGTAAAGGAATTCAAACATGCGTGGGATAAACATAAAGGAATCCTGTTCAGAAGGAATGGATCCTAAGGAGCTTAGCCGAGATTGGGTGGCAGAGCCGGTGGCGGGAGGCGGAGATGGTACTGGGCAGACTTATACGGTCTGTGCCAGAGCCGGTGGTGGGAGGCGGGGCTGGTGGTTGGGAGGCGGGGATAGTGCTGGGCAGACTTATACAGTCTGTGCCAGAGCCGGTGGTGGGAGGCGGGGCTGGTGGTTGGGAGGCGGGGATAATGCTGGGCAGACTTATACGGTCTGTGCCAGAACCGGTGGTGGGAGGCGGGGCTGGTGGTTGGGAGGCGGGGATAATGCTGGGCAGACTTATATGGTCTGTGCCCGGAAAAGGACAGGTACAAATCAAGGTAAGGTATACACAAAAAGTAGCACATATGAGTTTATCTTGTTGGGCAGACTGGGTGGACCGGGCAGGTCTTTTTCTGCCGTCATCTACTATATTACTATGTTACTATTTTTGTAGCTTTTCTTTGCACTGCTTCCAGTCTTTTTACATCTTTAGCAAGATACGGCCTCCAAAACTGAACACAATACTCCAAGTGGGGCCTCACCAACGACTTGTAGAGGGGCATCAACACCTCCTTTCTTCTATTGGTTATAGCCCTCTTATGAGCTTAAAAGTTATTCTCATAAATTTAGGCCTTAACTCAAAAACCAGGTTTGAAAAACATACCAGAACTCAATTCACACAGGGGTCCCGTATAATTTACCACTTTAAATAAATGTCACCTCAAAGCTCCTAATAGGGGGCAATAGAGCATCTATTAAACACCCCCCACCCCCCATCTTTCCATTACGCGTGCCCAAAAATAAAAAATATTTTTCAGATGCGCACCAAAAATGAAATTACTGCCATGTGGTAACTCCATTTTGGCACATGGGTGCGCGTAGATGCTTAGGTGGCTTAGTAGAAGGGCTCCTTAACCGGCTATACTTGTGCCGGCTCCACATTCCCAGAAATTCAGTGCCGGAAACCGGGCATGGCACAACATTGAATTTCTGGGGATAACGTTGGCAGAATATCAGGCCCCAGTATTTCATGGTGCCCCTCCTCTCTAGGGACCCACCGGGTGGGTGTTTTCCTACGTAATGCTATGGAGATAATCAGTGTCTGCGATCCTAGCACTGTTCTGGCCTGCCGCTCCCTGTCGAAGGCAAGTAGGGTACACCGTGGAGTGCCAAACTGCTGCACACCATCACTTGCATTTCCAGATGCTTTTGCATTTGGCAGATGTGTATGTAAACAGGAATCTAAACACGCAAAAGAACCGCATAATCACCCACTGAATTCTGAAATACAGGAGTTAAGACAGCTAACGTCAGGTGCCCCAAAAGTGGTGGTTTGCAGGGTGCAGCAAACTCCTTGTTGGTATATTAAGCATCTCCATCTGCCACCCTCAGCTGCACCATGTATGGAAGTGTCTGTCTGGGTGACCGATGTCCTTAAGATAGTCATTGTTCTAAAAGGCCAGGACAGTCTAGACACATGCGGGGAAAAAAATTGTGTTTCATCTGTTCTTTTTATTACTTTCTGATTTCTTTCATTTCTTCCTCTTGTCTCCGCTTTAATCTAACTCCTATCATTTTGTTTCTGTTACACTTAATGAGAGCTCTTGACACATACATTCGCTTTAATAGAAATAACAGGTAAGAAGCTGCTCTCCACTATTTCCCCTGCTGTGAGCCTGAACTGCAGCTGAACCCCCCCCCCCCCCCCCCACCCCTCTCTGTAGCATCTGTGCCTCTCTCCTCATCCTCTTCATTAGCAGTTCCTCCCCATCTGGCTTCAGACCTCCTGCCATCTTTGACCGATGTACTGCCCTCTTCTGGCTTCATTAGTCAATGACACTCTGCCTTCTGCTCCCGGTCTGTGCGAGCCAGTGTCATCAACATCCAAAAATCTTCGATCTTTCCCTTGAGACTTGAAAATGTATGCACGTTCATGGAGTCTGCTGCACATAAAAGCCCAATGAGTTTCCAGGTTTTATTATAATCCTCAGCAGCTTGGTTCTGCCAAAAAAAAATGTCTTGAGTTTGTGTAGAGTTTAAACACAGGGATCGTCTAGTCCTCCGTCCTTGTCGTCGTTGGCCGGGGACATGCTCTGTATTGGCCTGGCTATACCGTAACCAGCTCATCATCTCGCTGTCTGTGTGGAGAGCTGTCTCCAGACCCAGTTCTGGTCTATTTGCTAACTTGGCGACTATGACGTTATAGGTCCCCAGAGGTCCGGGAGGCCATTTTGTTCTGGATGAGAATGCAAATAGACAGGGAGTCCTGACTTATTTTGTGCCTAAGGTGTTGATCCGGGTGAGACACGTTGTAGCAGCACAGTACGCCACAGGAGCTGTTGTCGGATTTGTGGACACCCTTCCTGCATTTCTTAAAATGTATTTATTTAGTGCATTTGTATCCCACATTTTCCCACCTATTTGCAGGCTCAATGTGGCTTACAGAAACCTGTTATGGGAATCGCCATTCCAGGTGACAGATACAATTTCCTGTTTCACTTATAGAGTTGGAGTGGGGGGGGGGGGGAGGGTCATATTTTTTACTCCATAACTTAGCACCTCTTTGAGAAAACACACCGAAATACATGACGGCCTCTGTTGGATTTCCCATGTCAAAGTTTCCAGTTAGGCGGACTCCAAAATACACAAAAGGACCTGGTAGACATCCCTTGCTAAGTATCAGTAGTCCAGCCAGCCTGTGTGTGAATCTTGCTTGAAGCCAAATCCACCAACCGGAGTAAAGAAAATCTGTCTCACTCTGTTAATCATGGCACATACCAGAAATTAAATGACATCTCTATCTCTTGATGCATATCCAAGATCTCCATTAGAGCGTCAGCCATCCTCTCCCCTCCCTGCACTCAAGAGTTCTCTTTTTTAGCCACAGATTACAACTTGGAGGTTCTTTTAGAGGTTATCGTATATTTATAGATGTAATATATTTAGGAGTCATTCATATTAGGTCATTCACTGAGTTATGTTCTTCAGAAGTCTCAGGCTTTGGGCAGGATCTGGCGATATCAATGTGAGGGCCTCGTCCACCACTGTCTTTCCAGCACTAATCTCTGCTCCTGTCATCCCTTAGTTCCCGAACGCAGGTTTTGCCAGTACTGATTTACTGGTTTCCAGTCCAGTTCTTTCCGAGTGGGGGGAGCTGACAGGGCTGGTGACTGCTTCAAACGTTTCTTCTTCCCATTTTGTTTCCTCAGAGTCAGCAATCTTTCCCCCGTCAGCTTTCAGGACTTGGCTCTTAACCTCAATCATGGTCTTTTCTCAGTAAAACAGTAGAAGCCTTATATAATGATTGCCTCCCCGTGGCTTCCCAGAAATAGCCTCCTCTGTCTGCTAACAAGGTCCTTCTTTACAAGAGACCAGTTTTATTTCCTTGTCAATCAGTAACGTGATGGTATTTTTAGATCTTTTCTATGAAGCTTGAATTCTCCTTGTGATGCAGAAGAGCTTTCAAAGTTCAGTCCCCCCCTCCCCCCCCCCCCCCCCCCCCGTCTCTCTTTGCTCTCAGTTACCCAGCAAATCTTGTGAAGAAACGGAGATTCATTTTCGAAACAGGAAAAAAAAAAACAGCCAAAAAGCGGCACAAAGCGGCAAATGGACTTTTTTTTTTGGGGGGGGGGGGGGGGGGGTCAAAACATCCGAATCGCTATTTTTGAAAGCCATTTTTAAGATGGCTATGCAGGTTATGCAGGTCATCTACAGTTTGTCCAGATTACAAAGGAACGTGTCAGGGGCAGGATTTAGACGTTCCCAGAACTTGGATGTTTTTCTGCCATAATGCAACAAAGCAAAAACATCCGGAGCTAAAAGTTAGACGTTTTGAGCTAGACCTGGTTCAATCGTGACTAAGTCACAAAAAGGTGCCTTAAATTACCACTGGAGGGATTAAGGCCTACATTCAAAGCGGTTTACATATATTCAGGTACTTATTTTGTACCAGGGGCCATGGGGGGTTAAGTGAGTTGCCCAGAGTCACAAGGAGCTGCAGTGGGAATCGAACCCAGTTCCCCAGAATCAAGGTCCACTGCACTAACCACTAGGCTACTCCTCCACTCATTCCACCAATAAGAGCCAACCTCATCAGTGATGTCACAATGGCTTGATTGCCCGATACTTGGCTCACTTCTGATATTGTGATGTCATAAGGGAACTGGGACTTGATATACCGCCTTTCTGAGGTTTTTGCAACTACATTCAAAGCGGTTTACATATATTCAGATACTTATTTTGTACCAGGGGCCATGGGGGGGGGGGGGGGGGTTAAGTGACTTGCCCAGAGTCACAAGGAGCTGCAGTGGGAATCGAACCCAGTTCCCCAGAATCAGTGTCCGCTGCACTGACCACTAGGCTACTCCTCCATTAGCAATATTCCATGTAGAATCCAAATAGTAGCAACATTCCATCTAGAATCTACAACTAGTTTCAACATTCCATGTAGAATCTCAAATAGGGAAAGGGAAATGGGACTTGATATACTGCCTTTCTGAGGTTTTTGCAACTACATTCAAAGCGGTTTACATATATTCAGGTACTTATTTTGTACCAGGGGCCATGGGGGGGGGGGGGGGGGGTTAAGTGACTTGCCCAGAGTCACAAGGAGCTGCAGTGGGAATCGAACCCAGTTCCCCAGAATCAGTGTCCGCTGCACTGACCACTAGGCTACTCCTCCACTAGCAACATTCATGTAGAAGCCTGCCCTTGCAGATCAGCAACGCGGCCACGCAGGCTTCTGTTTCTGTGAGTCTGATGACCTGCACATCCTGCCTCCAATGGGGGACCCGGCTGCGGCGCCAAAATTTTCTCTCCCCTGCTCCTGTCGGGATGCTATCACTCGGGTCCCGTCATGAGCAGGAGAGAGAGAGAGACCCCGGTGCCGGGCTCTCCTTGGAAGGCCAGGAATTTTGACCCCTGCCTCCCTCTCGGCAGCCCTGAGCTTTTCGCTCGCCAGTCTGTAACTACTTCTGGCCCAACGTGGGCACTGGCGGTAGTTCCACCCCCATCACTTGGCATTTCCAGAGCTAGTGGAAATATTTCAAAAATATTTCTGCAGGGAGTTACTCGGTGGTAATCGGGCAACAAGGCCGCTGAGAGACTGGGCCGGGCCTGGGGCAAGGCCGCCACTGTGGCCCTGCCTCCGCCCCCCCCCTGAGGTCGCTGTCGTCACCGCACCCCCCCCCCCCCGAGGTCGCCCCCCTCCGTCCACCACCGGGACCCTCTGAATTCAAATCATAGCGCCTCACCTCGACCTCGCTCCGTGTGAAAGAAGATGTGTAGCTTCCTCTTCAGTGATGTCAGAAAAGGAGGCAGGGGTTGGAGGGTTGAGAGAATGGACTAAGGGAAGGAGAGGTGGAAGTGACCTGGTTGAGAATTCAAGTTTAATCTTGTGAACCTTATCACGAAAGTACTCAGCCGAAGTTTGGGAAGAAAGTAAAAGGGGAGTTGGAGGTGAAGGCAGTGGCGTACCAAGGGGGGGGCGGTGGGGGTGGTCCGCCCCGGGTGCACGCCGCTGGGGGGTGCCGCAGCGCACGCCTGCTGCGAGAGTTCGCTAACTTCTCTCATTCGCTGCAGCTCCCTCCGACCCGGAACAGGTTACTTCCTGTTCCGGGGCAGAGGGAGCTGCAGCGAACGAGCAAAGTTAGTAAACTCGCAGCAGGTGCGCGCTGCGGCACCCCCCCTGCGGCATGCACCCGGGGGGGGGGCTCTTTCGCGGGGTGGTCCTTCGCCGGGGGGGGGGTCCACGCTGCCTCGGTGGGGGGGCGCTGCACCCAGGGACGGGGCGCCGCTCCGGGTGTCCGCCCCCCTAGGAACGCCACTTGGTGAAGGCACTTTGGGGAGAGAGTTCAGTGTGGCAAAGAGACGTCGAGGGTTTGAGCCAAGAGAATTTGTCAACTGGATGTAGTAGCCCTGTTTGGCAAGTAAAAGAGCAGACTGGAAGGAGGTCAGTAAGAATTTGAAATGTATGAAGTCAGCATGGGCAAGGGATTTCAGCCAAAGGTGTTCGGCAGAGCGGGCACAGGAACGTAGGTAGCGGATTCTAGAGGTCAGCCAAGGCTGGGGTTTGGTACCTTTTACAGAACGGGGGAATGGGAGGAGCGAGAGTATCCAGAGCAGAGGAGAGATACCAGACTCTGCATGTCATGCAACCCCAGAGAAACAGAAAGAAAGCCGACAGATGTAAATTCTCGACACCGACATAATTCAATTACTAAACTGAACATGAAATCATTTTTCCTACTTTTGCTATCTGGTGATTTACTGTTATTTTCATGGCCTTGTTCCCAGTCTCTGGTTCTGCTTTCCTCTGTCTGTGCTCTTAACTCTGTTTCCAGGGCTTCCTTTCCATTTGCTATTGCTTTCCTCATCTCCTTTCTTCTTCACTTCGGGGTCCTTTCACTAAGCTGCGGTTAAAAGTAGCCTAGGGTAGTGTAGGTGCGTGTTTTGGGCGCACGCCAGACCAGTTTTTACTGCGTCTGCACAAAAGGACATTTTTTTTAATGGGACGGCAAAAGGGCATGCGGCAAAACTGAAACCAGCGCATGCCTAAAACCGGCCTGAGCCCTTAACACCACCCGTTGATCTAGCGGTAAGGGCTCACGCGCTGCAAGCAAGGTGACCGGTCGGCGCATGCCAACTGATGATTACTGCTGGAATCACCGCCTGTGGGAGGAAATAAATAAATAAATCACCCAGGCATTATGGGTGCGTGGCCAATCTGAAATTACCGCCAGGGTGGGCGTGGTAGGCTGGCGGTAGTCTCATTTGGATGCACGCTGCATGCGCGTAGATCCTAACGCGTCTTTGTAATAAAGTTCCTTCCTGCCTTATGTCACAGTCAGCTTTCTTCAATTTTTGCGGCCTCCTTCTCAAGTCTAGCTTTCCCCCTTCCCTTCCCTTCATGTGCAGCACGTCTCCCCTCTTCCAGTGGCGTTCCTAGGGGGGCTGACACCTGAGGCAGATCGCCGATGCGCCCTGCCCCACGGGTGCAGCGCAACCCTCCTCCCGGAGAAAGGACACCCCCCCCGGCGAAGGAACCCCTGCCCGGGTGCACGCCGCTGGGGGAGGGGGTGCCGCGCGCCTGTCCGCTTCGTTCATTTCCATGCTCCCTCTGCCCCGGAACAGAAAGTAACCTGTTCTGGGGCAGAGGGAGCACAGAACGAACATAGCGGGCAGGCGCGCGGCACTCCCCCAGCGGCGTGCACCCGGGGCGGACTGCTCCCACCGCCCCCCCACCCCAGGAACGCCACAGCCCTCTTCCCTTCCTATGCAGCCTTTCATCTCTCCCTTCCCTTCCATTCCATCCATGTGCATTTGTCACTTGTGGTATTCCAGTTTGTATAGCTGACATTTCTAAGGGTCTTTTCTTTCTTTTCGTAGGTAGAGTTACCCTTTTCTAATACACTAATTTCATTTCATCTAGATGTGAATAACTGAGGCCCTCTTACCAGACAGTGGTAAAATATGGGGTCTTTCTCACATGCTAAGGCCTTTTTTTTTTACCACTGGGGTAAAATGGCAGAATTTCCTATTCTTTGTATTAATGGCCATGCCCTAAATTTTACCATTAGCAGGTGGCCATTAAAATAGACTAGCATGTGAGCCTCTACTGCCACTCATTTTGTTAGTGCCCATGGTAACAGCGGTTAGCGTATCTGGGTTTAAACAAGGTTTGGACAAAGTTCCTGGAGGAAAAGTCCATACTCTGCTATTAAGATGGACATGGGGGGAAGCCACTGCTTGCCCCGGGATTGGTAGCATGGAATGTTGCTACTATTTGAGATTCCGGAATCTTGTTACTCTTTGGGATTCTGGAATGTTGTTGCTCTTCTGTGGAATTCCGGAATCTCGTTACTCTTTGGGTTTCTGCCAGGTACTTGTGGCCTGGACTGGCCACTGTTAGAAACAGGATACTGGCCTAGATGGACCTATTGGTCAGACTCAGTACGGCTAGTCTTATGACCTTAACCAATTAACACAGAACATGCCCACCCTCTGCCCCAAGACATGACCCACCGTGAAAAAATAAATGTATTTTTTTAGTGCGTAGATAGCACATGCACTTCCTGAAATTCCTCAGTGTGCCCTTCAGTACACCATCTTGTGCTGCAGTAAGCATGCATTACTGCTTCACGTAGCTTTGTCAAAGGGCCCCTCTACGTTATATTGTATTCACAGATTCCTGATTAGATTGTTGTAGGTAGAATACTTACCCCTCCCCCCTTTAATAAAGCCGCACTAGCAGCTGCCGCACAGTAATGCCGACACAGCCCATTCGGGGGGGGGGGGGGGGGGGGACGTATTCTCCTTGCTCTTCTCTTGCTACAGTCTTGCAATCCCCCTCCTAGAGTAAGGAAATGTTTACTCCTGCAACAGAGGTTCTAATAAAAGGCAAAGTTCTTTGCCTCTGGATACAGAAGTCTCCATACATCGAGCACTTCAGGCTGTCCATAGATCACGCTACATCTCAACAGGAGATCAGTAATATTTGGACTATGTTATCCAGGAATGGGAAAGAGTTCTCATTCGGATTGCAGGTGAAAGATTGATTTTTTTTGATGGTGAAATTGCAGTGCACGGTTAACATCCAATCGCTATCTCTGGCTTGTATTTATTTTGGATGTCCCCCACTGTTCAGACCCTGCCTATCCCACCCCGTCTCTTGCCACGCCCTTTGTTGCACCCTCCCCCTGCCCTGTCCCTCTGCGACCGTCTGCTCTAGGGTTGCCATCTCAGACGAAAAAGTTGCCACACGTATCCATGCTCTATGATTATTTTACAAACTTTACGTGACAAAACCAGAACACCAATAACCAAACTCTGCAACAAACACATTCCAGACTTTTATACTGTAGAAAACCTGTCATAATAAAGCAACATTAACGTCCAGGACTCAAATAACCAACAACCCTACCTATAAAAAGGAAATGTTCTAGAAGACCAATATACTTCCTGCCGGAAAAATAGAACACGTCAAATTCCTACACAGAAACTACACGCTAGCAGAATACAAAATGAACCCTTAACGACACAAATCACCACCCAACTCATTCAAGTATCAAAATGCAACTCCTACACCACCCTATCTAACACCTACTTCTCTAATTCCTCATATACTAATTGTATACAAGATCCTGTCATGACTATGTCATAACTACACTCTGTAAGCCACATTGAGCCTGCAAATAGGTGGGATAATGTGGGGTACAAATGCAATAAATAATAATAATAACATAACCTACATGCTAGCAGAATACAGCACCTTGGTCACATGTGCAAAACACAGACAAATAGGAAAGAAGGGACCACCAACAGTACTAGAACTGGAAAATTCAAGGTCAGTCTCTGCATGTACAGCAATTAGAGAGATAGGAACTGAAATGCAAGATATCAGAGATGCTCATGTGCCAAAGCTAACATGTACTAATTAATAAATTCAGAATAAAATATTTTTCCCACCTATATTGTCTGAGCATTTTATTTTCCCATTTACTTTGGTCCCAGTGTCTCTTTTCTGCTTTCCTCTGGTTTTGTTCCCTAATTCTCTTGCCAGGGTGAGGTCTCCTGTCCATTTTACATTCCATCTCTCTCCATGTCCACAGTCCATCTTCCCTCTGCATCTCTTATCCATCTTGTCCAGCATCTACCTCTACGTCCTGTCTCTGTTCTCCCCCAAAGTTCAGCATCTGCCTTTTCAGTGTCCCTGTCCTTTCCCCTGTGTCCAACATCTTTTCTATGTGTCCCCGCCCCTCCCCTTGTCCAGCTTGTCCGATCTCTCTTCCCCTCCTCCCCCACTACCCTGGGGCCAGTATCTCTCCCTATCTGTCTCCTATGATCCTCCCACACTCACACACACACACACACACACACACACACACACACACACACACATACACACACATTCTGGCATCTCTCTTCCTCCCTCCCCCATCCATTAATCCACCATCTCTCCATGTCTGTTTCCTTAACCCTCTAGTGTAGTGTGTGTGTTCCTCTCTTTTCCCCCCATTCCCCCTACCCCATGGATTCAACATCTCCATCCTTCCCCTCTCCTCCGGGTCTTGTATCACTTTCCTCTCTGCTCCATCCTCCCCCCTCCTCAGGTTTGGCATCTCTCCCTCCCTCCCCCCCTGCTTTGGCGTGTCTGGCTCTCATGAGTCTGGGGTCTCTTGCTCTTCCCTATCCCATAGATCTAGCATCTATCCCTCTCCCCCCACGTGGGGTCTGTCATCCCCCAATGAGCTGACATCTCTCTTCCCTTGCCCCCCCCCCATGGGTCTGGCATCTCTCCCCTGCCCCTCCCCCATGTTTCATGGGTCTAGAATCTCTCCCTCTCCCCCCTCCCCTCCAAACATAGCGAGTGACTTTCCAGCAGCAGTAGCAATCAAAAATATAGAACAGGAAAAGTTCTCTACAATGACGAATCACAGAAGGCAAAAGTAGAGACTAATAGACGATTCACCACTGGAGACGTGAGTCCAACAGTCTTTATTATATCAGAGATAACGACCCGACACAGGCCGTGTTTCGACGCTGAAAAGCGTCTGCATCAGGGGTCAATAAATACACCAAGTAGTGAATGCAAAACGAAGAGTCCTACTTGTATATGTGTTGTCAACTCACTGATCACGTAGCACCAAACAGAATATGCTGGATACAAACTATCAGAGCAAAATGTATTTGGAGAACCACAGGGGGGAGAGAGGAGAGTGCTGGGCCTGCATGAGTCTGGAGGGGTGGAGGGAGAGGGAGAGATGCCAGACCTGTGGGATGGAGAAAAGGAAAGGGAGAGCTGCCGGACCACGGGGGCAGGAGGTACAGAATCTGATGCTGCGAAAATGGCATTTCTATTGCCATTTTTAAGGGTGTGGCCATATAACGGGACAGTTGGCAATCCTAGACTGAAGTCAAATGATGTGGACCTGTTCAATGTTACAGGAAAAGGAAGCGAAAGGCTGTGAAAGTGGATGAGATGTTGTAAGCTGAGCACTCTGATGAAGGCACAGCTCTGAACTGCAAGGTTAACTGCTTCAAGAGGAAAATGGCTGGTGCTTTTCAAACTCTTTGTTCCTTCCTCTTACTACTGAATGTTTGATGCCGACATACCTGCACATGTTTCCAGGACTGCCGAGAGGGGGGGACAAAATTCCCCGGGCCCAGGCCTCCGGGGGGGGCCCGGCGCCACCCGCCGCAGTCCAGCCCGCCTGCCCTCCGTCGCTCCCTGGCATTGAATTTAAGCGCCTCACCTTCGAAAGTGCAGCAAGCAGTGGCAGACCACTCCTTCCTTCCGTGTCCCGCCCTCGCCTGATGTAACTTCCACGAGGGCGGGACACAGAAGGAAGGAGTGATCTGCTGCTTCTTGCTGCGCTTTCGAAGGTGAAGTGCTTAAGGTCAGTGCAGAGGGCCCGGGGTTGAGAGGGGGCCCGGTGGTGGGTGGAGGGGGGCCCACCGACCTCGGGTGGGGGGCCCCGGGGGCAGCCTTGTCCCGGGCCTGGCCCTGCATGTTTCCATACTTACTTTCCCTGCTACAGAATTTCTGTTGCTCTTTAATTCAAGCTATCGAATGATACAAAAAGACAGATTCATTCGCAGCCCACTTAAGAGCAGGAAAACAGAAGAACTGTCAAACTGGGTCAGAACTACTACTACTACTACTATTTAGCATTTCTATAGCGCTACAAGGCGTACGCAGCGCTGCACAAACATAGAAGAAAAACAGTCCCTGCTCAAAGAGCTTACAATCTAATAGACAAAAAATAAATAAAGTAAGCAAATCAAATCAATTAATGTGAACGGGAAGGAAGAGAGGAGGGTAGGTGGAGGCGAGTGGTTACAAGTGGTTATGAGTCAAAAGCAATGTTAAAGAGGTGGGCTTTCAGTCTAGATTTAAAGGTGGCCAAGGATGGGGCAAGACGTAGGGGTTCAGGAAGTTTATTCCAGGCGTAGGGTGCAGCGAGACAGAAGGCGTGAAGTCTGGAGTTGGCAGTAGTGGAGAAGGGAACAGATAAGAAGGATTTATCCATGGAGCGGAGTGCACGGGAAGGGGTGTAAGGAAGGACGAGTGTGGAGAGATACTGGGGAGCAGCAGAGTGAGTACATTTATAGGTTAGTAGAAGAAGTTTGAACAGGATGCGAAAACGGATAGGGAGCCAGTGAAGGATCTTGAGGAGAGGGGTAGTACGAGTAAAGCGACCCTGGCGGAAGATGAGACGGGCAGCAGAGTTTTGAACCGACTGGTGAGGGGAGAGGTGACTAAGTGGGAGGCTAGCAAGAAGCAGATTGCAGTAGTCTAAACGAGAGGTGACAAGGGTGTGGATGAGGGTTTTGTTAGAGTGCTCGGAAAGAAAGGGGCGGATTTTACGGATGTTGTAAAGAAAGAAACGACAGGTCTTGGCAATCTGCTGGATATGAGCAGAGAAGGAGAGAGAAGAGTCAAAGATGACCCCAAGGTTTCGAGCTGAGGAGACAGGGAGAATGAGAGAGCCATCAACAGAAATAGAAAACGGGGGGAGCGGGGAGGTGGGTTTGGGGGGGGGAAATGAGAAGCTCGGTTTTGGTCATATTAATTTCAGGTGGCGTTGAGACATCCAGACAGCAATGTCAGACAAGCACGCTGAAACTTGGTTTGGATGCAAGGTGAGATATCAGGGGTAGAAAGGTAGATTTGGGAGTCATCAGCATAGAGATGGTAGGAAAAGCCATGGGATGAGATTAATGAACCAAGGGAAGAAGTGTAGATAGAAAAGAGGAGGGGACCAAGAACAGAACCCTGAGGTACGCCGACAGGCAGAGGGATAGAAGTAGAAGAGGATCCATCAGAGTGAACACTAAAGGTGCGGAGGGAGAGGTAGGAAGAGAACCAGGAAAGGACAGAGCCCTGGAATCCAAGTGAGGACAGGGTATCGAGAAGTATGCTGTGATCGACAGTGTCAAAAGCAGCGGAAAGATCAAGAAGAATGAGGATGGAATATTGACCTCTGGATTTAGCCAGTAATAGGTCATTGGAGACTTTAGTAAGCGCAGTTTCGGTTGAGTGGAGAGGGCGAAAACCAGATTGTAGTGGGTCAAGAATAGCATGTGAGGAGAGGAAATCAAGGCAGCGGCAGTGAACAGCACGCTCAAGTAATTTGGAGAGAAAAGGAAGGAGGGAGATGGGTCGGTAATTAGAGGGACAAGTAGGGTCAAGTGAAGGCTTCTTAAGGAGAGGTGTGACCACAGCATGTTTAAAGGCAGCAGGGACAGTCGCAGTGGAAAGTGAGAGGTTGAGAATGTGACAGATAAAAGGAATAAGAGTAGGAGAGATGGCATTAAGAAGGTGGGTGGGAATGGGATCAGAGGAACAGGTGGTACATTTTGAGGAAGAAAGGAGAAGTGTTGTTTCCTCAATAGTAACTTCAGGAAAGGAGGAAAGGGAATGAGGGGAAGGAGAGAGAGGGGAACGGACTAGTGGAGGGAGAGGTGGTGAGGTAGAGAATTCAAGGTTTATCTTTTGAACCTTGTCGTGAAAGAATTCAGCAAGGGTCTGAGGAGATAATGAAGGGGGAGTTGGGGGAGGGGGCACCTTGAGGAGAGAGTTCAATGTGGTGAAGAGAAGTCGAGGATTAGAGCCAAGAGAGTTGGTCCGTTAACCTTGTACTCCATTTCCAATAGTTACAAATACCTGGTAGGATCCCAAAGAATCAATCTTTTCCTTGTTACTTACACCCAGGGATAAACGGTGGCTTCCCCAAGTCTGCCTGGCTAGTAATGTTTGGGAGGGTTTTAAAACTTCATTTGTTATTTATTTGAGCCTCACAAAGCATACATATACATTGACTTTTCCTCCAGGAACTTATCTAAACCCCTTTTCAATCCAACTACGTAAAACACTTTCACCACATTTTCCAGCAACAAATTTCACAGCTTAATTGTGCTGTGGGTGAAAAATACTTTCTCCCGTTAGTTTTAAACACTCTACCTCTTACCTCCACAGAGTGTCCCCTAGTCATAGCACTGTTGGAAGGGTGAATAACTGTTCCTTATTTACCTGCTCTATCTCATTTATAGGCTTCTATCATATCCCTTCTCAGAGAGGTAGTTACTGAAGTGAATTCAAACAGTGACATTTACTGCCGGAGTCACTAACATGCTGAATCTTGGTTAGTATCTCTAGCACTAGCCTGACAAACTAGACCACCAGGGCACCACACTAAAGTAACATATAGTAACATAGTAGATGACGGCAGAAAAAGACCTGCACAGTCCATCCAGTCTGCCCAACAAGATAACTCATATGTGCTACTTTTTGTGTATACCCTACTTTGATTTGTACCTGTGCTCTTCAGGGCACAGACCGTATAAGTCTGCCCAGCACTATCCCCGCTTCCCAACCACCAGCCCCGCCTCCCAACTACCGGCTCTGGCACAGACCTTATAAGTCTGCAGGAAACAAACACTTCTTGGAATCACTGTGGATTGAAAGTCCACGTGTAAAGGGGAAAAGGATAGTGATAGGAGTGTATTACCATCTGCCTGGCCAGGATGAACAGACAGATGCAGAAATGTTAAAGGAAATTAGGGACGCAAACAAACTGGGCAACACGATAATAATGGGTGATTTCAATTACTCCGATATTGACTGGGTAAATGTAACATCGGGGCACTCTAGGGAGGTAAAATTCCTTGATGAAATCAAGGACAGCTTTATGGAGCAGCTGGAACAGGAGCCGACGAGAGAAGGAAAAATTCTAGATCTAGTGCTTAGTGGAACGCATGATCTGGTGCAGGAGGTAATGGTGCTGGGGCCGCTTGATAACAGTGATCATAATATGATTGGATTTGATATTAGCTTTGAAGTAAGTATACATAGGAAATCAAATACGTTAGCGTTTAACTTTAAAAAAGGAGACTAAGACAAAATGAGAAGAACGGTGAAAAAAAATTTAGAGGAGCGGCTGCGAGTGTCAAAAATTTACATCAGGCGTGGATGCTGTTCAAAAACACTATCCTGGAAGCCCAGGCCAAATATATTCTGAGTATTAAAAAAGGAGGACGGAAGACCAAACAACAGCCGGCGTGGTTAAAAAGTGAGGTGAGCTAAAAGAAAATCCTTCAGAAAATGGAAGAAGGAACTGACTGAAAATAATAAGAAACAGCATAAGGAATGTCAAGTCAAATGCAAAGCACTGATAAGGAAGGCTAAGCGGGACTTCGAAAAAAAGATTGCTTCGGAAGCAAAAACACAAAGTAAAATTTTTTTTAGGTATATTAAAAGCAGGAAGTCAGCAAAAGAATCGGTTGGACCGCCAGATGACCGAGGAGTAAAAGGGGCGATCTGGGAAGACAAAGCTGTAGTGGAGAGATTAAATGAATTCTTTGCTTCGGTCTTCACCGAGGAAGATTTGGGTAGGATACTGGTGCCAGAAATGGTATTCGAAGCTGACGAGTCGGAGAAACTTAATGAATTCTTTGTAAACCTGGAGGATGTAATGGGGCAGTTCTACAAACTGAAGAGTAGCAAATCTCCTGGACCGGATGGTATTCATCCTAGAGTACTGATAGAACTGAAAAATGAGCTTGCGGAGCTATTGTTAGTAATATGCAATTTATCCTTAAAATCAAGCGTGGTACCAGAAGATTGGAGGGTGGCCAATGTAACGCCGATTTTTAAAAAAGGTTCCAGAGGAGATCCGGGAAATTATAGACCAGTGAGTCTGACGTCGGTGCCGGGCAAAATGGTAGAGACTATTATTAAGAACAACATTACAAAGCATATTCAAAAGCATGGATTAACGAGACAAAGTCAACACGGATTTAGTGAAGGGAAATCTTGCCTCACCAATCTACTACATTTCTTTGAAGGTGTGAACAAACATGTGGATAAAGGGGAGCCGGTTGATATTGTGTATCTGGATTTTCAGAAGCCGTTTGACAAAGTACCTCATGAAAGACTCCAGAGGAAATTGGAGAGTCATGGGATAGGAGGTAGTGTTCTATTGTGGATTAAAAACTGGTTAAAAGATAGAAAAGGAAGGGAAAGGGAAATGGGAGTTGATATACTGCCTTTCTGAGGTTTTTGCAACTACATTCAAAGCGGTTTACATATATTCAGGTAAATATATATTACATATATTCAGGGGCAATGGAGGGTTAAGTGACTTGCCCAGAGTCACAAGGAGCTGCAGTGGGAATTGAACTCAGTTCCCCAAGATCAAAGTCCACTGCACTAACCACCAGGCTACTCCTTCAGAGAGTAGGGTTAAATCGTCAGTATTCTCAATGGAGAAGGGCAGTTAGTGGGGTTCCCCTGGGGTCTGTGCTGGGACCGCTGCTTTTTAACATATTTATAAATGACATAGAGATGGGAGTAACTAGTGAGGTAATTAAATTTGTTGATGACACAAAGTTATTCAAATTCGTTAAATCGCGGGAGGATTGTGAAAAATTACAAGAGGACCTTATGAGACTGGGAGACTGGGCGAAATGGCAGGTGACGTTTAATGTGAGCAAGTACAAAGTGATGCATGTGGGAAAGAGGAACCCGAATTACAGCTACGTCATGCAAGGTTCCACGTTAGGAGTCACAGACCAAGAAAGGGATCTAGGTGTCGATGATATGTTGAAACCTTCTGCTCAGTGTGCTGCTGCGGCTAAGAAAGCAAATAGAATGTTAGTTATTATTAGGAAAGGAATGGAAAACAAAAATGTGGATGTTATAATGCCTTTGTATCACTCCATGGTGCGACCGCACCTCGAATATTGTGTTCAATTCTGGTCGCCGCATCTCAAAAAAGATATAGTGGAATTAGAAAAGGTGCAGAGAAGGGCGACAAAAATGATTAAGGGGATGGGATGACTTCCCTATGAGGAAAGGCTAAAGCAGCTAGGGCTCTTCAGCTTGGAGAAAAGGTGGCTGAGGGGAGATATGATAAAAGTCTATAAAATAATGAGTGGAGTTGACCGGGTAGATGTGAAGTGTCTGTTTACGCTTTCCAAAAATACTAGGACTAGGGGGCATGCGATGAAGCTACAATGTAGTCAATTTAAAACGAATTGGAGAAAATGTTTCTTCACTCAACATGTAATTAAACTCTGGAATTCGTTGCCAGAGAATGTGTTAAAGGCGGTTAGCTTAGCAGAGTTTAAAAAAGGTTTGGACAGCTTCCTAAAGGAAAAGTCCATAGATCATTTATTAAATGGACTTGGGGAAAATCCACTATTTCTGGGATAAGCAGTATAAAATGTTTTGTACTTTTTTGGGATGTTGTCAGGTATTTGTGACCTGGATTGGCCACTGTTGGAAACAGGATGCTGGGCTTGATGAACCTTTGGTCTGTCCCAGTATGGCAATACTTATGTACTTATGAAAGCACATGCACTCAGTCCACATTCGGTCTTTCTTTTCTTCAGTGTTTCCGCTTCTCTTCTTTCTCTGATCCTGTGACTCTTGCTCCGTGCTCATTTTGCATGTCATTTTCTCACGCCTTAGGAGGTGCTGCTATATTTGCAGCCTTGATCCTACCTACCCCAGAGGTGGCTGTGCTCTCTGTATGTCTGTGTTGTCCTAAGGCTTTAGAAATACAGCGTGTATGAGGTTTTGTTCTTGCTCGGACTGTCAAGCAGCAATTTCTGGTTTGAAAAGCAGGGCTTAATGCCATCAGAGACAGCATTTTGTACAAGTGCTTTTAATCGCTCTCTTCAGCCAGATGAAATGATGGAATAAACCTCATTTTTAAATGCAGCATTGCTGTCAGCAGGCACTTCAGTCTTGGCTGGGACTCTGTGTGGATGCAATGTGAATTGGATATGTTTAAATTATCCAACTATCTTTGAATATACTTAAATTCAACAGCCCCGGGAAGTGAATGCCAAGCATCCATGACAGACAGGCTCCAGCTCCTTGGTCATCCTTTAGAGTACAGACAGTTTCCTTCTTCAAGGAAGAATCACTGTGAATCTGCCACAAATGACCTAGTTAAAGCCCTGAAATTCTTTTTACATATCTTAGAATTTATATTGCCTCTTCCTCCCCGTTCATTGCATCTTTCCATCCTCTCCTGTTCCCCCCAATTAATCAGATGTAAAAGAATGATGTGTTAGGCAGCTCCACAGTGTGGAGAGCTTCCCGGGTCTAAACCAAACCACAATTTCTGTTCTGTAGCTCCTTGGAGCTGGAATGCAATGGTCCATGGAGTGGGGGGGGGGGGGGGTTGTTACCAAGGTAGTGTCTCCAGAGGCTTCTGCCTAGGGTTACCATACTTCCGGTTTTGCCCGCCCCGGACATGTCCTCTTTTTCAGGACACAGCCGGGCAACCGGGCGGGTTTTGCCAGCCTGTCTGTTTGTCCGGATTTGTGGACGAATGGACAGGCCGGTGGGCAGATGGGCAGTCAGGCCTCAGGGTGTCCTATCCTCCCCTCCCCTCCTTTACCTTAGTGTGGTGCCCTGGTAGTCTAGTGACCTCTTCGGAGCAGGAAACAGCCCCCTCTTTCCTGTCCGTCGTGTCTGCAGAGTGTCTTTCTCCCGGTGCGGATTCAAAATGGCTGCCGAGAGTTCAAGCGGCGGCCTCATGAGATTTCGCTGCTTGAAGGTGAAGGAAGCTGTTAGAGCTGAAAGAAAATCCTTCGGAAAATGGAAGAAGGATCGGACTGAAAATAATAGGAAACAGCATAAGGAACGGCAAGTCAAATGCAAAGCGCTGATAAGGATGGCAAAGAGAGACTTTGAAAAGAAGATTGTGTTGGAGGCAAAAATATATAGTAAAATCTTTTTAGGTATATTATAACAAAGAAACTATCAAACACATCACTCCAATATAGTGTCACACTGGGGATTCAGATCTGAATAATAAAATATATTAAATTTTAAAAAATAGCTCAGTGTAACAGGGAGCCTGACTTTTATGCTCCACTTTAAATATTACCATCACAGGCTTCCACCACCTTCCGAAAAAAAACACAGAGAAAAACTCCCAGAATATTTCAAAAATTCTAAAGAAGTGGGAGAAAAGTCTGTGTTTAAAAAACAGAAGGGAGGGTAACATAATTTAACACACTACAGATCCAAATACCCACAACACTAGATCTCACTATGAATACAAATCACCCAAATAGACACTAATTAGCAATCCCTCACTAGACTAAAATCCTCATTCAAACAGAGAAGCCTTCCTGCAAGTAAAGAAAACTCAAAATAGAGCAAAAACTCTTATAACATTGCTTGAATTGCTTAAACTTCCATCCTTACTAATGAAAGGTTTCTAATTCTGACAAAAGTAAACTTTACTTAGCTCAGAACATCCAAATTGTCATAGCAGAAGTGCAGCCTCATAGGATTTTCACAGTCTGTGGGGTTTCTCCAAAATTAAAGTGTCCAATTTATATTATCCTTCTGGCAAAAAATGTCCAGTTTCCTTGTTTCTCATATTATAAGCAAGAAGACGGTAAAAGAAATCAGTTGGAAAGCTAGATCAGTGTTTCCCCAGTCAGTCCTGGAGTATCCCCTTGCCAGTCAAAGCCCACCTCTTCAATGTTGCTTTCGGCATCTAACCTTTATACCTTTCAGGAAATCTAGACTGCCCCTATTTGACTGACTGTACATTTGTCCATTAGATTGTAAGCTCTTTGAGCAGGGATTGTCCTTCTATGTTAAATTGTACAGCGCTGCGTAACCCTAGTAGCGCTTTAGAAATGTCAAGTAGTAGTAGTAGTAGTCAGGTTGTCAAGATATCCACAATGAATATGCATGAGATTGATTTGTATACACGTGATGGTACCAACCTAGTAGGTCGCCCCAGGGAATCGCTCTGTGCCTCCTTCTCACAAACTGCAATAATCTTTAACATCTTTGAGCAGGGACTGTCTCTCTTTGTTAAATTGTACAGTGCTGAGTAACCCTAATAGCGCTCTAGAAATGTTAAGTAGTAGTAGTAGTAATTTTATAACTGTTTTCTGGAAAACTGCACCTCTACAAAGCTGCTCCCTATCAACCACGCATGCTGGAGTGAACTGTTTGGTGGGTATGCCAAGTAGAGGCATAAAACCTTCTCCAGATCAGTCATGCACCAGAGAGGCCAAGATGGCGACATAAGGAAGTGTTCCTCTGGTTACCCTAGACGAAGCTGTAATGCTCGAACTTTAAAAAAAACACCTTTCCGCAGTCATGGAGGATAAATTGTCCCAAATACATTTGGCTATTCAAGAGATAAAAGATGGTTTCGACTCCCACAACCAGTGCTTTCTCCAAGCGCATTGTCCAGCAGGAGGCCCAAACTGCAAATTTGGAGATGAGGATGCGGGAGCTTGACCATAGTGCTCACCGGCTGGAGGAGCGAGTGGAGGATCACAAGAATTGGAGGAGGAGGAGCATCCTCCACCTTGTGGGGCTACCAGAGATGGTCAAAATGGAGATTTGTGTGGCTGGTTTGAGAAGGGGCTGCTGACCACACTGGAACCCAGTGGAGGCCCGAATGCATATCAAACAGAATGGGCACAGTGCGTGGATTGACGCCAGGAGGAAGATCATCTTTCAACTGCTGTACTAAGCAGACAAGGAGCGAATTTTACAATAATACCGAGTGGTCCAACCACTTCACTGTGAAAACTCCAAATTATTACTGTTTCAGGACTTCTCGGCGGCAGTGACGACCTGAAGAAAGGCGATGGCATCTTACTGCATACATTTGTATAAAAGGGGGTTTAAAGTCTCGCTGCAATAACCAGCAAAAAGTGCGCTTCCTTCATCATGATAAGACCGTTTTTCTTTTGATGATCCGCAAGAGTTTGCATCTTTAATACAGAAACTGCCCAGTGGTCAGCCCTAGGAGTAACGCCTGCTTCTGAAAACTGTGACTGTCATGATCCGGGAAAATATGTTTTATTCAAAGACTTTGTGGAAGGAGCAGAGACCAATGGCACCCAAGGCAGGGTGCCCCGCTGCTCTGCTGGAATGCCTGTGTGACCAGTCTACTAGGAAAGCTGGATCCTCCTACGTCCCGAGGACCTAAACTTTTCCATCTGGATCAAGCTTCCTCTCTAGTCAGTGGCCGATGGATTCCTTTCTGATTTGTGGAGCTGGTAGGCATTGAGACCCTGGGATGGTGCCGCTGGGATTTTCACTAATAGAAGGGGGATCGGCATCTTCTTTAGCCAGAAAGGCTTCTCTGAGCCCTGAGGACAAGAGACCTCCATTTTGCTCTTATAGTGTAAATGATGGCCAGACAAAGCTTGGTGTTGTCAAGGATGCAATGACCCAGATGTCAGTGTCCCTAGAAGGTCTAAGCTGAATGTGGAGTTGCTGGGCAGCTGTACAGAGCAGTGGTGTAGCTAGGTGGGGTGACGGGGGCCTGCCCCCCCCCCAAATTTACTCTGGGCCCCTGGTTGGCTGGCGGAAGCCCCCAACCCCTGCCAGCTGAAGCTTTCATCCCCCACTTGTCTGTGGCAGAACCACCGCATTGCCTGCCGACATGAGGGGAAGAGAGAGCACGGAAGGCAATGCAGCGGTGCTGGAGACCAGTGCTGGATGAAGTCTTCAGCTGTCGGGAGTTGGGGATCCCCACCAGCCAATGTATTTGCTGCGGTGGTGCTTCAGCTGGCGGGAGTCCACAAACCCCGCCAACCAAGATGTTTACAGCGGCAGAGGGAAGGCCACGAGGTGGTGGAGGGGGGGGGGGCAGTGGCGGGGTGGTGACCAAAATGTGGCTTCCCACCTCGGGCTCTGGTCCCCTCCTATCTTGAGGTCTGGCTACGCCCCTGGTACAGAGTGCTGGGAGATGGCTCTCTGCTGGAGGACCGGCTTTTCAGGACACTTTATTATATCCTTAGAATCTATTTGTCTCACTGTTGATGGCTTGGGTAAGGTCGTATCAGAGCGGTGTAAACATTCATCTGCTGGGTTAATGACTCTTCCTGCTCTGGTCTCTGCTCATGGGATTAAGTTAACTAAGCAAAAAGCCAGACTAGTCTCCTGTCTGGGTTTCTCTGGACATGGCCTCTTTTCGAGAGCACCATCAGGCGTCCGAGCGGGTTTTAAAGTTTTGATTACTTTTCTGGGTTTCCAGCTTCGCCGTGGCAACCAGACACACACGTGTGTGCCAGTAGAGGTCACTTGATCTACTGGTGCAGGCATGTGAGTCGGTCCTCCTGCACCAGTCAGATCCTCATGCAGTGCTCACATTGCATCGCTGCCAGCAGCAAGGTCAGGAGAGAGAGGAGGTGCATCACGTGTGGTGTGAGACAGAGGCGGCAGGCCAAGACTGGATTTGTCTTCTGACTGCTCAGTTCGCTCACTGCTGCACCAAACTGCAGGAAACACAAGCTTGATTGAAGCTGTTGACTGGGCTGGGCTGGCCTGGGTCATTACCACGGTGCAACCCCCCCCCCCCCCCCCCTCCATTGACACACATCACAACTGGGGTTGGGCGTGGGCTTGCTGAGAAGAAGGGTAGGGAAGCAAGCTGCAACCGCAAGCCCTAGCCTGACACTATAGCCAGCCTTGGAGGAGTCGAGCGGACCAGCTGAGTCTGACCAGTCCACCTCCCACAGCCGCGCAACACCACCCTAACCATCCAGCACGCACAGACAGAACAAGTTAGAGCGACCGCACCTTGAATATTGTGTTCAATTCTAGTCAC